>NC_142081.1:1547400-2147400 GCF_054644295.1 Miniopterus natalensis | reverse complement strand
TGTCCTGTCTTGTCCTCCTCAGGGACTGGTACAAGCGAAACTTTGCCATCACCTTCTTCATGGGGAGAGTGGCCCTGGAGCGGGTATGGAACAAGCTGAGGCTGAGACAGAAGAACAGCAGTTAGGAGCCCTCCCTCCCCCCTGGGAGAACTGCTGGTTCTAGGAGCACGTTTCACAAGGGACCTAAAAGTCTGTAAGTGGCCTGAGTCCCACACTTCTCCCTGGACGCTGGTTTATGTTGGCGCTGGGCAGCAGGGGGGACACAGGCCCTGGTGCTCTGGGGCCACATGGCTCTGTCCTGCCTGGGCTCCAGCTGCCTCTTGGTCACAGACGTGACCCTAAATAAAACCCAAGCACTGTGTGCCTGTTTGCTGCGTTTTGAGTTATACCAGTTTGAAGTAGAAGCACATGAAAAAATTAACCTTCACCTGAAAAGTTTGACTCCTTGGATGGGAGTGGTTTGAAGCTGCTGCAGTGTCACCAGCCTTCAGGGACCAGTGACCACACCCTGAGAATGCAGGTGCCCTGGGCCACTTCGAGGACAGGCAGGGAAGCAGGTGCAGCTGCTCTGTCTGAGGCCAGGTGGCTGAGGAGGCACATGGAGAGCTCTCCTCTGTGTGCTCCAGCCAGGTACATGCACTCGGTCCCGCCCCTCTGTTTAGATTTTTTTAGAATCAGCCTTGTTTGAATGGGGTGGTATGGTTATGAAATGAAGTTCTTTGCACTGCATCCTGGAGCCGTGGCCTGTGAGGGGGTCTCACCGGCTGGAGAGGACACCCCCTCAGCAGCCAGGCCACGTCAGTAAGCGCACCACGTGGCAAATGGTTTTTATTCCAAAATGAGGCAATAGACTTGTGAGACTGGCTTTTCTCTATGGCTGATAAACTACCACTGAAGATGATTATCAGGGAGAAATCTCACTAACCGGAGGGAGCAGGTCAGGCCACCCTCCCTGGCTGGTTAAGGGCTGTGCAGATGAACAGGGTGAGCGTGAGGGACTCGTCACCATATCTGTGGCCACCACTTTCAAGCCCAGCCTTTCCTGGAGACACTGCCTGGATCAGCTTCCTCCCTGGTTTTCCCCAGTGCATGGCATCCGTGCACCGGACGACGTGGAGCGTGGTTTCACAGAAGCAACTCCACATCATTCACTCAACGAGGGCTGCTGACCACAGACTCTGAGCCTGTCACCCGCATGACACTGTGTGTGTCTGCAGAGAATCGAGGGAAACATGATAACCAGCAGGGTTAGGATCCCGGACGGGCCCTCGGTTCCCTGGGCGAGCCCAGGACACATGAGCTGTTTCCTAGCCTTTAATCCCTCCTCTCATCCCCTCACACATGCTGACTTCAAGGTCATCTGAAGATCGCCTTCCCCGAGTAAAGTGCTGCTGGACTCTATAGTAATTCCAATGGTATTGATTCTTTCTGCACATCAATTCGTAAGAGATTGACAGAGGTTTTCCACAGTATCACAAAAGAGAGAGTGGAACAGGGCGGGAGAGAAACATGGATCGGCTGCCTCCTGCATGCTCCCTGCTAGGGATGGAGCCTGCAACCCAGGCATGTGCCCCGACGGAATGGAACTGCTGACCTCAGTGTATGGGACAGCCCTCAACCAACTGAGCACACTGGCCAGGGCAGGTCTCCTTTCTTGGATTCGTAAACATTTAAGATTAAGTGACTGTGGAAAATGTTACTTTAAATCACAAGTAAATGAGAACAAATTGTAACTGAGGTTATTCTGACCCTAAACTGTGTGCTCAGTTATACAAGTGTCAGGTTGTCTTAAGTGATTCTCTGTCACAGCCACAAGCAAGCAAAGTCTTTCTGTGGACTTTTAAATAATTACAGAATGAAGGTTCTCAATGATGTATTTTAGACTGCTCTCAGAAAACGGCTGGGATAAAATTTAATGCCTCTGTTTTCTGAATTAAAAAGTAAAATAAAATGGAGTCTTCTTCCTCCTCTGTGTTGGGTGCTGTTTGTGGTGTTTTAATTGCTCACATTCACCCACAAAAGGGGAATCCAGGTGTGGCCATTGTAGTGCAGTGGGTTCTTGGGGCCTGCTGGCTCAGGTCCCTGATGACCCTGTTTCGTTTTAATCCTGGTACTGGATTGCAGAAATCTGCCCGGGAGGGTGCAAAGCGTTCTTACAGCATTGCATAGGAGGAGCGTTGCGGGCAGGCTGCGTCTCAGGCCTTGGCTTCCTTGGGTGTGATCACGCACACCTGGCAGAGCCCCAGGAGGGCCCACGTGACCTGTTAGGTGCGGGCTCCTCATAAAAGCTGAAATCAGTGATTCAGTGTCGTCCAAAGGGGCTGGTTCCTGAGCACAGGGGCTTCCTCTGGGGAAAGTGGACTGAAGGCCAGTCCTGTCCCGAGTGGGGACAGAGCCCCAGTACCAGCCAGGAATGAGTAGGGGACATACATGCCTTTGGTCTCTTCCTATCCCTTGGCTGTGGGACACTGCACCTTCAGGATTTGTGGAGGGAGTAGCAGAGGTCTCTCCTGTTACTCCCCCCCCCCCGATGTCCACACTGGCTCTGGGTTGGCAGCCTCATGCCCACCTCTTCCAAGAAAACTAAATTGCATCTGGTTGCAAAGAGGTCTTGCAAGTTCTAACCCCCTGTCCCTCCCAGGGCACAGCTCTGTCTGGCCCTTCTGCGAGGTCCCCACCGGAGCAGAGCCTGTGCCAGGCCCTCTGTTGTTCTGCAAACTCGCAGGACTATTTTAGGCTTCTGATTATGGGTAAGTCCCAGAACTCGTGGGAAATTGTATGATAAGTTTTTGTGTTTGATACCCCCCCACACACTCATTGCTTGTTTTTATTTTCAAAAGCAGAAAAGGAAAACACAAGTAGCTGTATTCTGCTGACATTTTTAGCAGTGCCTCTGGTTAGGAGATTGGAACAGGGCAGCGAGGTGCAGGCTGCAAAGGAACAGCCTTCCTTACCGAGAATCAGTTTTCCCAAGGGGAGGGGGTGACTCCTCAGCACTTTCCTTCCCACTGCGGGTTGCGAGTCCTGCCAGATTCCCTCCGACTCCCACTCCGTCATACTGCAGTGTTTTATTTCAAAGTAATTGTGTTTAGCAGCCTGCATGCCTTCTGAATGTGCTCTAGCACCTTTGTTTCTCCCAAGGTGTTATCACTGTGCCAGTTGTGTTTCCTGAGGACCCATGGTTATCATCCCCTAGCCGGGGAGCCCTTAGAGCAGTGTCTGCCTGGGGGTGCGCTTCTACCCCTTCCCCCAGGCCCCAGCCTCTCTCCACTGGCCAGGTGTGCACTGAAGGGAGTGGGAGAGTTAAAATCCGTCAGCATCGCCCTGGCCAGCAGCTCAGTTTGTTGGGGTGTAAGTGGAGTCACATAGTGTCTGTCCTTTTGTGACTGGCTTGGCTCCATGAGCATGATGTCCTCAGGTTCCTCCATGCTGTAGAAGGTGAGGCCTGGGTCCCAGTCTCGGCTCCAGCACCTAAGCCCCCTGAGCCTCCAAAGCCACTGACCAAGAACGTGGTCAGCCTTCACCGACCAGGAACATGAGGCTCGCAGCACATGGTAGCCTCCTTTTTGGGTCCTTGTTCACTCTGGACAAACACTCACGAGCACCCACTGCATGCTGGGCCCTGTTCTGAGCAGTGAATGGAGCAGTGAATGAGACAGATGCCCACCCTCATGGGCCCCCTGCCATCTCATGCCCCAGGGTCCTGTGCCTACCTGGTGGGGACAGCCTTGCTGGGCAGTGTCCCAGCTCAGAAGTTCTGCTCACCTCACAGACCTTCCAGGAAAGTAATTTCTTCCCTTTTGTGCCTTTGAAAATGAGCTGATCAATGTCCCAAACTGTTCATGCTGCTTCATGCTGCATCTCTAAGTACTCGGTTATTGATCTGCAGTGACTGCTGTCTTCACTTTGCCCTGAGTCAGTCCAGGGTGGAAAAGTACAGACAGAGCTGCTGGAGGAGGGGACCAGACAGAAGGGCGAGGTCAGTAGGTGTCCAGAGGTGGTGTCTGTCTAGGTGTTTGGGGTTATAAGCCCCCTGCCCCCCCCCAGGACACACAGCCAAAGACCAGTCTGCCATCAAAACACCCAGTTTGGCACAGGCTGGCAGGGGGAAGGAGGATTACGAAGGCAGAGCCCTGGGTGGGGAGACCCTAGGGAGGAGCTGCCTGTCTGTCTGTCCCTTTATTGCTGCATCTGCCCCACCAGCGCCTGCCGGCCGCCCCTGGGCAGATGGGCAAAGAGCTGGGCTGTCTTGTGAACGGTGGGCCCATCTGCTGGAAACGCCAGCTCTGAGCAAAGGAGAAAGACACAGCTGCTCGCGCGGCCGGGCCTCACCTGCCGGACCTCCCCTCTGCACGGGCCCTGCTGCGCCGACCTCCCCTCTGCACGGGGCCTGCTGGCCCGACCTCCCCTCTGCACGGGGCCTGCTGCGCCGACCTCCCCTCTGCACGGGCCCTGCTGGCCCGACCTCCCCTCTGCACGGGGCCTGCTGGCCCGACCTCCCCTCTGCACCCGCCCTACTGCGCCGACCTCCCCTCTGCACGGGGCCTGCTGCGCTGACTCCCTTCTGCACGGGCCCTGCTGCGCCGACCTCCCCTCTGCACGGGGCCTCCCCTCTGCGCTGGGTGCAAACCAGGTGGAATCTGACCGTCTGGTCCCGGGGACACAAGCCCAGGGGTCACTGAGGGCGTGACTGCCCAGCCCAGAGCACGTGGCCGCCTCCGTGCCCGCGCCTCGCGTGCGACCAGGGCTGGGGCTGGGAGTGGGGCTGGGGGCTCCACAAATACGCGTGACGGTGGACAGAGCTGTGGCCCCTGGACCCACCGCCAGGTGACAGCGGAGCAAGTGTTACCACCAGCCCCGCACGATTCTCGGAGTTTTAGGTGGTGGACCCCTCGCACCCTCGGCACCGCCTCCTGCCGGCTCGGCGTCCACCCCGCACCCCCGGGGCTCCTGGGCCCTGCTCTGATTGGCCCAGCCGGCCGAGGGCCCGCCCCCTGGCCTATCAGGGGCCGGCAGGAAGGACGGGCGGCGCCCAGGGCGTGGTTGGAGGTGCCACTCACTCAGCTCTTCCCGCCCCGGCTCGGCCCCCCACGCGGGCTCGGCCCCGGGGACGGAACTGGCAGCAGCGCCCCCAGCGGGCGGGCGCCGCGCAGTCAGCCGCGCGCACCAAGTGTCACCAGAGGCGGGCGGGGAGCAGCAAGGGCGAGGGAGTCGGATGCGGGTCCGGGCGCGGAGTGGCCGCGCGGGGCGGGGGCGGCGGGAGCTGGGGCGCGGGGCGGGGGCCCAGCGAGGCCCCGAGCCGGGGAGGCCCAGCCGGGGCGCTCTGATGGCTCTGCCAGGGGGCCCCCTGGCTACCTCCAGGACCCCAGGGGCTGCACCAGGGGTGGCCAGCTGGTGGTGGGAAGTGGCCCGCTCAGTTCGGGAGCCCCCACCGTGTGTGGCTACTGACATTTCAGTTAACTCGGTGGAAGGAAAAACTCAGCCCCTGGGTCGCACTGGCCACCTTTCAGAGCTCAGCAGCCGCCTGTGGCCAGTGGCTGCCATAATGGACCTCACAGGTGTGCGACCTTCCCATCATTGCAGGAGCTGGCCCAGCAGGTGCCACGGGGTGGTCTCCCAAGGGGTGGTCTCCCAAGGGGTGGTCTCCCAAGGGGTGGTCTGCCACGGGATGGTCTCCCATGGGTGGTCTGCCACAGGATGGCCTCCCACGGGTGGTCTGCCACGGGGTGGTCTCCCACGGGTGGTCTGCCACGGGGTGGTCTCCCACGGGTGGTCTGCCACGGGGTGGTCTCCCATGGGTGGTCTGCCACGGGGTGGTCTCCCACGGGGTGTTCTGCCTTGAGGTGGTCTCCCATGGGGTGGTCTTCCTTCTTTGGTCTGGGGGGCTGGAGCTCCGGATGTGTGTGGGCTGAGCAGCAGCAGGGGGCCAGGGTGGCCTGGGAAAGGGCTGCCAGTCGAGGAGGGGACTCGAGGGGCTGTCCCTGGAAGGCAGGAATGTAAACTCTCATAATTTTTTACATAGATTACGTGTTGGAATAGTCCTTTGGGTATATTGGGTTCAGAAAAATATTACTAAACAGCCTTCAAAAGCAAGGACATTCTGACACAGGCTGTATAATGAGCCCAGAGGACATTATATGGGGTGAAACAAGCCAGACGCAGAGGGAGGAACAGTGTAGGACCCCTCTTCTAGGGGGGCCCTGGGGGAGTCACTCTCACAGACACAGGAAGCCACGGTGGATGTGGGTGGATGTGGGCCGGGGAGGGGGGCTATTGTTCCCTGGGGATGGAACTGCAGTTCGGAACGGCATCACTTCTGGGTGATGGTTGTGCAACACCACGAATGTACTTAATGTCCCCGAACTATACACTTACAGTGGTTAAAGGGGTAAATTTTATGTTACGTATATTTTGCCCCAATTTAAAAAATAATTTTTGGTAAAATTTCCTGACTAAACCAACAGTGATATATGTATGTATTACTACAGTTAATTTCACCTGCTCCTTTTTACTTCTTTTACTACAGATACTAGACAATTTTATTTTTAAAAATGATTTTAGAGAGAGAGAAACAGTGATTGGCTGCCTCCAGCACACGCCCCAACCAGGGACTGAACCCACAACCTGGGCATATTTCCTGACCAGGAATCGTACCCACCACCTCTTGGTGTATGGGGCAACGTTCCAACCAACTGAGCCACACTGGCCAGGGCTCTACAAGACAATTTTATTTTTTTAAACATTTTGAGTGTTGTTTTTTTTTTTTAAAAATATAACTTTATTGATTTCAGAGAGAGGAAAGGAGAGAGAGAGAGAGATAGAAACATCAATGATGAGAGAGTCATTGATCGGCTGCCTCCTGCACGCTCCCCGACTGGGGATCGAACCCGCAACCCGGGCATGTGCCCTGACCAGGAATTAAACCCCGATTGCCTGGATCCTAGGTCGATGGTCAACCACTGAGCCACACCCGGCCGGGCCTCTACTAGACAGTTTTAAAGCCATCGTCGCTCACTTTATTTTCCATCTGGCGGGGTTGCTGCAGTGGGCACAGGCCCCGGGGGGTCTCTGTGATCAAGAGGGAGAGGTGGGTGTGACCCAGCACAGAGAGCCCTGAATGGGGCCTGGCCAGGTGAGAGAGGGCAGGAGCAGGTGAGGCAGCAACTGGCCCATGTCAGGGGTCCCCAAACAGCATCTGCCAGGACAAGCTGAGGACAGTGGCTTCCTGCTCCCTCCCTGTTCACAGGCCCTGAGGACAGAACCACGGTGTGTATCCGTATGTATAACTTTGGTGCTTCATTGGCCCATGAAGCAGGGCACCGGCTGTCTGCCTCCTGAAGGCAGGTGGACCAGCTGGCTCTCTGAAGGGACCTACTGCAGTGGCTCCCAAAGGTGGGTTCACATCCTAACCCCTCATACCTGAGATTGTGACCTTATTTGGAAACAGGGACTTTGCAGGTGTAATTATGTTCAGGATATGAGATCACCCTGGCTTTAGGGTGGGTACAGAGACACTCAAAGGGGAGGCCACATGAATGTGGGGACTGAGACCAGCGTCACGCATCTCCAAGCCAAGGAACTCCTGGAGCCACCAGAAGCTGGAGAGAGGCCTGGAGCAGGCTCTCGGGGTCTCCGGAGGGAACTGACCCTTGGCCTCCAGAACTGTAAGAGAATAAATTTCCGTGATGTGAAGCCCCCAGTTCATGGTCGTTATAGTGGCCCCAGGACTCACATTCGGACGGGTTCTAGACTTCGAGCTGATGAGAAAGCAGGAGGCACTAAGGGTGTTTGGGAATGAGGTTGGGTTGATGGGGGTCCTGGAAGACAACACAGTTTCTGTCTGATGGGTCAGCAGCTTCTAGAGTGAATCAATCGATGGAAATTTCCAGAGGCCCTGCTAAGAGCCTCTTCCCAAGTCTCCTCACCAGAGCCAAGAATGTGTTCTAAGCTTAGGTCTTACTGACAGCAGCGAAATGGGCACTTGGGGGGGGGGTCCAATGGCTACATCTGAGTCGAGGCCTAGCAGCCACTTTCCGCTTTCACGGCCTCAATTTCTCCATCTGTAAAATGGGCAGGGCATGGGAAGTGGGTGTGAGGTATTTTTTGCCAACACAAGGGACGAGGGCTGCCGTGGTCACCGAGCTTCTTTGTAGATGGGATTACAGGTGCTGGAGATGGCTAGAGGCCATAGAGGCCAAGGGCGAGCAAGCACAGCTCGGCTGGACCTGCTCAGCCTAGTCAAGGTGATGGGCTGACCTGGGTTGTCCTGAGGCTGGGTTTTTCCCTTGCTAGCCCTTTGTGATGACACATCCATCTGTGTATTTCCCTAGTTAGGCCTGCCTCCGCCTCCAGTCTGTCCTGCGGAGCTGAGCAGAGCCTGGCACAGCTGGGAGCTCGTTCAGGGTGCTGACCACACACAGGGCTGAGAGCCCTTCCTGTGGGTGGGTAGCCAGCTCTGCCTGCTCCAGGGTCTCTTGGGTCTGTCCTTCCCCCTGCATGGGTCACGGGCGCAGAGGCTGTCCCAGCGGCTGGGAGCCTGCTGCTCTCTGGGGGACCCTCTGAGTCCACCTTTAGCCCGCCTCCCTCCCATGGGTCACCTTTCTCCTGGGCATTTCTGGAGTTGTGTGGTCCAGGCTGGGTCAACACAGAGGCAATTCTGGCGGGAAGAGAGAAGTGACCCTCTTCTCTCAAACACAATTGTGAATCCACCAGATCATACAGGGACCAAGAAATCTACTAACAGAGAAAAACCAGCGTGATCACTGTCCAGTTGCACTTCACACGTAGACAGGTGTGTCTGCCAGCCAGGGGAGAAAGGAGGGAAGCCAGTTCGGAGGGTGGGCGGGACGTGGGGCCCAGGGTGAGCCAGACCAGTGTTGATGTGGAGGGAACTCCTCCTGCCCACCCCAGGGTGCTGCACAAGGGAACGGGGGAGCTGGGGAGGAGCAGGCGAAGACCAGGACATCCAGAGCCTGGGTGTCGACTGTTTCCTCCATGGTTGGTTGGTTGGTTCACCCATTAGTCCATCTATCCACGCACCCATCCGTCCATGTTAGCCCCCGTTGACTGAGAGCCACCATATTCAAGAACCTGAGCTAGGTCTGGGGTCTGTGGGAAGGAGGAAGGGGCAGGAATTAAGTTGGGGTCTGTGTCCCCAGAAGACTCAGCAGCTGTGAGAGGACTCTGATCTCACTGGAGAGGGTGGGGAGGAGGCTGCGCTCTGTGGGGACCTCCAGGGAGAGGTGGTCAGGCACCCTGTTCACAGAGGGGGTGGCAGCCCGAGGGCCAGGAGCAGCCTGTGCTGACTCAGGGCAGACCTGGCACCTGGGTGGCTATTTTTGTAGAAAAACTGGAAAAAGCTATCCATCTGCTGGTCTGAGGTGTACCATGTCTGTGTCCTTGAACAAGTCCATGCCCTTCTGGGATGGCCACCGTCCAGGTGAAAAGAGGGGGTGGCCGAGATGCCACGGGCCTCGGGCCACCAGCATCCTGCACAGGTGTCAGGTACCCAGGTGGAAGCATTTCTCAGAGCTCATCAATGGTAGCCTTACAATGGGTACGTTTCACATTGTGTGAATTCCCCCTAAAAACAAACACTTGCCAGGCTGGTGTGGCTCAGTGGTTGAGTGTCAACCCATGAACCAGGAGGTCACGGTTTGATTCCCGGTCAGGACACATGCCCGGGGTTGTGGGGGCGATCCTCGGCGGGGGGCCCGCAGGAGGCAGCTGATCAATGACCCTCATCATTGATGTTTCTCTCTTCTTCTCTCTGAAGCCAGTAAAAACATATTTAAAAAAATTAAAAACAAACACTCAACTCTGTTAATGATACACATACTAAGGTATTTAGGGGTGAAGTGTACTGATGTTGGCAACTTTGAAATGCATCCCAAAAAAGAGCTGGATTCGTAGACAAAGGGATGGCGGCAGGAAGACAGGTGATAGAGCAAACGGTGACAGGCTCACTGTAGAGCCTCAGCGGTGGGCACGTGGGTGTTCACTGTGCAGTTTTTCTGCATGTCTGAATAGTTTCATGATGAAATGTTGAGGGGAAAATCCCCAGTGCAGAACATCAGTCTCTCACGCCATGTCCCTGATCCTGGGTTCCCAGGCCTCACTGTCCATCTCTATCACTGTGTGTATCAAACCACAGCGACTTCATTTCATGACAGTTTCCTCTGCCCGGACCCCTCTCCCAGCCCCTGGCTTACTCTCTTTAGATAACCGCAGAAAACTGGCCCAGTCTCCACACCACACATCGTAGGAAGTCGAGCACTTCTTCTAAGGTATCTCATGATTCCCTGAGGGGATGTGACCGTCCTTCCACAGGAGGGACTCATGTGCCTCCCTGCCGGAACTCGAGCATCAGTCCTCATCTGGGGACATCCCTCACGGTCTGGTGCCCCCAGGGAATGCTGGAAGGCGGGGCTCGGGAGGCCAGAACGGCTGGGCCTCTCCAGCAGGGAGCTGTCCTTACATGACAGCTCAGTGTCCCCAAAAGCACCAATGCGAAAGCTTCCAGGTCTTCTTAAAGCTTAGGCCTGGGGCTAGGCCACCCCATGCCAGCTGTACTCAGGAGTCAGGCTGGCCCAGCGGGTGTGTGGCGGGGCTGGTCAGGAGTGCTGGGGACCCTTCACCAGGCAGGACCCAGGCCTCTGTTCCCTGCAACTAGAAAATGGGGGAGGTAGGGAGTGGGTGGGCTTCCCCCTGGAGGTCCCCACTCCCTCCCCCCATCTCCTGGGCCCCAAAGGGCTGCTATTTCCCCTCTGAGGGAGCGGTCAGTGGACCTTAATGCCAGCAGCTGGAGCTCTTTAAAGCAAAAACACCCAGGCCTGGCTGGTTTGGCTCAGTGGTTAGAGCGTCGGCCCACAGACTGAATGGTCCCGGGTTCGATTCCAACCAAGGGCACGTACCTCGGTTGCAGGCTCGAACCTGGCCCCCTGTCTGGATGTGTGCGGGAGGCAACCCACCGATGTGTCTCTCTCACATCGATGTTTCTCTGTCTCTCCCTTCCACTCTCTCTGAAAAGCAATGGGGGAAAAAGTATCCTCAGTTGAGGATTTAAAAAAAAGCATTTGAAGGGAAAATACCTGGCCCTGGCTACCAGGAATCAGGAGGCAAGCTCGCCCTGGGCGGCGCGCAGTTGGTTGCAGTGTCATCCGAAGACTGCAGGTCTGATTCCCGGTTAGGGCGCATTCCTAGGTTGGGGTGGGTACTGAGGCAACCAATCGATGTTTCTCTCTCACGTTGATGTTTCTCTCTCTCTCTCTGTTTCTCTCTCTCCCTTCCTCTCTCTCTAGAAAGCAATAAAAAACACAACATGTCCTTGGGTGCCGATTAAAACAAAACAAAACAAAACAAAAACACCTGGGACACCTGATAAACACCATTTTCAGAGCTGAAGCGGGAGACCAGACAGGGCGTGACCTGGGGCGCAGGGCAAAGCGGACTGAGCCCAGATTAGCCCTGACCCTGGTCCTGATTCCATCAGGGAGCCAGGCCGCTTCCTCTGGGCTCATGCACAGCAGCTACTCTGCAAGTCCCGCCCGGGGGCAGGTCCAGGAGGGGAGAGCTGCTGTCAGCTGCAGACCTGGCTTCTCTCCTACCTTCCTACTCCCCCCTTCACCCCTTTTGCCCCCCCCAGGTACTCATGGATGGGAGGGGAGTAGGGTGAGGGGGCTGCCCAATGAACTACAAACCCCTCAGGATGCAAGGGAAATCCCAGCACCCTTGTGTCCCAGAGAACTGCCCCTGGACACATCCATGGACGTTTACAGTAAAAAGATGATTCCATTCTCCACTCGAGACAAGTGATACTCTGTGGTTTGTTCTGTGTTGGGCACTGAGGTTTTCTTCCTGCAGTTCCTCTACTTAGACCTTCATCTTCTGGGTCCTTCCCACCTGCCTGTGAATGTCTCCCTTCTGTAGAGTCCCCTGATCCCTGGGGGATGTAGAGCTTCCCCCTCAGCACCTGACCCAGGGCTCCCATCTCTGTCTCTGCTCCTCAGGCCAGCCGTGGGCTGGTCAGGGCGGCAGCGCCTTGCTCTCCCATTGCCCGGCTTGGCGCCTGCCACTGTAGTACTCAGTAAATACTGGGAATTAAATCAATGGGAGACTGTGTGCTCAGGTTCATCTTGGATGCTCAGGGGCCTGGCAAGCTGCAGGAGGCCTGGTGGGGATGTTTTCCCTGGGCCTTGAGCAGGGACCTCAGCCACGGCTTTGTTCTCAGTCACAGCTTCATCTGGGCCCGAGGGCTGCTCCAGATCTACTCCAGCCCAGTCTCTAGATCTGCAGGCTGCTTGCTGATCTCTCCAAGTTTCAGAACAGGGGAATGAAAGGGCCAGAGGTGGGAAGGAGACTGAATAGATGAGGGCATCTACATTTGGGGATAGTGGGAGAATGGAGAGACAGGCAGTCAGGGAGGGATTGCTCCCACCAGGCTGTCCCCAGAATGGAGGAGTGCTCACTAGGGAGCAAGAAGGAAGCCCGCTCCCTGCTCCTGGGTCTGTTGGGGGAACCCCTAGGCCTCTGCAGGAGAGTGGGGTGCAGAGTAGGCCTGCTGCAGGGGAGTGGGGTGCAGGGTAGGCCTGCAGCAGGGAAGTGGGGTGCAGGGTAGGCCTGCTGCAGCGGAGTGGGGTGCAGGGTAGGCCCTGGCCCAAGGTTCCAAGCTGCCCCCTCGAGCACAACCTGAGACAGGTCCCTGTCTAACCCAGCAGGATGTTGGCCGCAGGGATGCTTAGAGCCACCAGGACTTGCCGCCCAGCGTTTGCTTCCTGGGCCCTGGTCATCCAGGTTTATGGGGGACCCTGAGTGGCTCTGCGGAGGCTTCCTCACCACAAAGGCATCAACCCCCCAGCTCTGCTAGGGTCTGCATAAGGGGTGGGGCTCTGTTGTTTCCTCAAGCCAAGATGATCCCTCTCTGGGAAGCAGCAAGCGGACCAGGGCACTTGCAGGGCCTCAGCTGCAGCACCTGTGAAGTGGGGATGGCGCGCCGGTCTCAGAGCTGCTTTGAAGATCAGAGGACTGAGGACGGACGTTCAGGGCAGCTCCCCCAGAGTGGGCGCTTGCTGGACTCAGCGTGAGACGCTGGGTGAGGACTGCGCCAGCCGGCTGCCCTGAGCGATGGGTGCAGTCAGGAGGCTGGTGGGTGTGGGGGATGAACTGGCCTCTTCTCTTTCCCCAACACTCCAGACTCATTCCTGCCTGAGGACTTTTGCCTGCAGTGCTCAGCTCCGGCTTTGCAGGTAGGCTCCTTCCTGTTATTTAGGTCTCCCCTGACTTGCCTGCCTCATAGTTCACCCCTGCACACCTGGCCTCTGCCTGTCGCACCATCTTACCCCAACTCTCTGCATGGCACTCATGAGCAGGGTCTTACCATCCTGTTCACCAGCATATCTTGGCTTTTATCGTGGGGACCACTGCAGTGCAATAAACATTTGTTGAGAGTAAAAGAAGGAGATAAGGCCTGAACAGCGTGGCTGCAGTGGGGATGGAGAGGGATGGGCTGAAGCAACATGAAGGAGGTAAGACTCTTGGCCAGCCATCGTAAGAGGACATGGGCGTCTCAGGTTTCTTGCTTGGGGACAGCTACTGAGCCCAGTCACAGACAGAGAAAGGAGGCTCCAGCAGCCCCGCTCCTCTTTTCCTGGGCATGTTGGTTACAGCGGGTCGCCCAGCCCCAAGGTGGTGGCCAAATTCTTGCAGGCTGAATCCCTGAGGGAGGGTGGAGGGGTAACCTCTGAGTCACTGCCTCTCCCTGGGCCCAGCAGCTGCTGGGTCGCCGCAGAGATCTTCTCTTTAGCAGACCTTTGCATTTTTAAATGAGAGCCAAGTAACTGGACCTCCCTGTGCAAGTCCAGCAGCCCTTGGTTCCTGGTGATTGTGTGCTGGTGGGTAGAAACGACTGCAGGGGATGGACGGATGGATGGATGGGTGGATGGATGGATGGGTGGATGGATGGATGGATGGATGGATGGGTGGATGGATGGGTGGGTGGACGAATGGGTGGATGGATGGATGGATGGGTGGACGGATGGACGGGTGGATGGACGGATGGGTGGATGGATGGACGGATTGGTGGGTGGGTGGACGGGTGAGTGGATGGACGGGTGGATGGGTGGGTGGGTGGATGGACGGATGGAACACCGAAGCGGGCAGCCTGTTCCAAAGCGAGCAGCGGCGGGGCTGCCGGGACGCCCTGGGGCTAACAGCGCCCTCGCCCGCGCCGGGACACCTGCGGCGGCGGGCGGGGCGGCTCCGAGCCCGCGGCGGACAAAGCGGGCTGCGCCTTCCGCGGAATCCGCGCGCCCGCCGGCTGCTGAGTCAGGCCCGCGCAGGGCGGAGCGGGCGAGGCGCGGGGGGCTCCCCGCCCGCAAGGGCCGCCCCGCGCCGGCTGGAGGTCGCAGCCCCGAGCCGGGGCGCAGCGGCGACGGCCGCCGGGGGCACAGCTCGGTGGCGCGCCCGCGGGGCCCGCACTGCCGAGGAAGCGCCCGCCCCGCTAGCCCGCGGCGCCCTCGCGCTGCGCGGGGCCTGGGGCGGCCTCGGGGCGGGGGCGGGGCCCCGGGTTAGCCAAGCGGCCCGCAGGGCCCTCCGCGGGCGGGTGGAGCCCTCCGCGCGCCGCCAACACCCCGCGGGACACGCGGCCCCCGGGGACGGAGGCGGGCGGACGGCTGTCCTCACCCCGGACCCGGGAGCGGGCGGCCACGCCCCCGCCGCCAGGAGGCGGGGCCGGTGACGTCACGCGGCGCGCGGCATTGTGGGGCGGGGCCGAGACGCCATTTTCGGCGGCCGGAGCGGCGGGGCAGGAGCCGGCGGGCGCGGGGCGGCGGCTGCGAGGGGAGCGGCGGGACAGTGCGCGCGGACGGCCGAGGATGCTGCAGGGCGGCCGCGCCGGCGCCCCTCGCTCGTGACCGCGGCGTCGCGCCTCAGGCGGCCCGGGCGGCGGCCCCGAGCCGCCCCGCCCCGCGCACGCGCCCGCGGCCTCCGGAGTGACAGCGCGAGCGCGCGGCCCGCGGGAGCAGCCCGGTGAGTGCGCCCGCCCCGGCCTCCCCGCGCGCCCTCCCCTCCCGGCCGCCGCCGCACCCGCGGCCCCTCCGGTCGGGCTTTCCTCGTCCCCGCATCCCCGCCGCGGCGCCGCATCCCGGCCTCTCATCCCCGCCCGGCCGCGCGTCCCGCGCCTCATTCTCTCCCGGCCCCGCATCCCCTTCTCGGCCCCGCGTCCCCGCCCCAGCACCGCATCTCCGCGCCTCATTCTCACCGGGCCCCGCATCCCCTCCCGGCCCCGCATCCCTGCCCCGCATCCCCTCCCGGCCCCTCATCCCCCCGCCTCATTCTCACCGGGCCCCGCATCCCCTCCCGGCCCCGCATCCCTGCCCCGCATCCCCTCCCGGCCCCTCATCCCCCCGCCTCATTCTCACCGGGCCCCGCATCCCGGCCCCGCATCCCCGCCCGGCCGCGCATCCCCGGCCTCACATTGTCACCTCGGCCTCGCATCCCCGTCTCGGCCCCGCTGCGATCGGGGGCGGCCGTTCCGGGAACAGCTGCGGCCCCGGAGCTGCGCCGGGGGAGGTGGCCGCCCCCGGGAGCGCGGCGCGCGGGGCGGGGACGGCGGGGGGGGTGCGCCGGGCCGGCTTCGCTTTGTCCGAATCCTCCCCCTTCCTTCCGGCCGCCGCCCTCTCCCGCGGCACCGCCCTGGGCCGCCGCGCCTGTCACGCTCGCGGGCGACGCGCGGCCGGGCGGGTGGGAAGCAGCGCGCGGGGTCCCGTCCCCCGTCCCCCGTCCCCCCCCCCCCGAGCGGCCGCGGGACCTCGCCCCCGCGGACCTCGCCCTCTCCGCGGTCCTTCCTTTATCCTTTAACAACCGGACGCGAAGCGGCTCTTCCGCAGCGTCCGCCGAGGCCGGCGCGGCGCCTGCTGGACCCGCAGCCGCCCGTCCCGGGCGCTTGGTTGTCAGAGGGCGCGCACGTCCCTTTTTCCTTAAAAACGTGAAAGCATTAAAAAAGTGAGATTAATGCCCGGCGGATTGGGTAGTTTTGCAACTTGAGGTCGGTAGGTCCGTTAGAAATTCTGTATTGTGGTTGCTTGTTGCTGCGTTTACAGCACATTAGGACCTGACACGCCGAGCGGCGGGTAAGGAGCGCCCGTGAAATGACGCTGTGAAAACACGGGGAATCTGAGACACCATTTAAAGTGCTGGGCGAAGGGCGGTTAGTTCTTCGATTCTTTGCGTTAAATTCCAAGCCATTTTTGTGCAGCATGACTAAGCCATTGATCAGAATCCTTAGCTCAGAATACATTGTACTTGTTCAGTAAAAAACCTGTTGGGAAATTGGAACGACCTCCTGAAGTCTCATAATCCTATCAGAGGTCTGGGTCTGCCTCTCAGGGCCCGGCAGCAAGCCTGGGAGTGGGAATGGGATTCATTGTTCTCTCCTAAGGGTCTGCGGGAATGCCGCCAGGCGCCCTGAGAGCCAGTGTCTGGTCCTGTAAGAATGCAACATCATGGTGCAGTGGAGCCCGCCAGCCCTGTGCTGTCACTTAGGGGCGTGGCGGCCCCCCTTGACCTCACTGCAGCCTGGCTCCTTCACCTGGCTTGGCAGTGTCTCCTAAAAGCACTGGGACATTGCACAGTCAAGGTAGAAAGACATGCACAGGAATTAAGGACAGTGATTATCTCCAGAAAGGAGGAGGGAGGAAATGCCACTCAGGAGGGGCACTTAGTATCTTAAATAAATCATAGGTTATGAAGCATGTTTCCTAATGCTGAAAATAGATAAGTCAACATGTAGCTTTCCATATAGGGCTAAAAGCTCTCTTTAAACAATTGTGTAAGAACACTAGAAATAGAAAAATCAGTCAAAAGTCGAATAAAATGTAGGATTTGTATCATCTGAAAACAAGTGGAATACAGTAAGCAGCCAGACTTTATGTGACAGAGTGGTTAGGGATAGCCTGAATAGAAGTGCAGGAAAGTGTTTGTTTTTTTTTTAATATGTCTTCATTGATTTCAGAGAGAGGAAGAGAGAGAGAGAAACAATGATGAGAGAATCATTGATCGGCTGCCTCCTGCAGGCCCCCACTAGGGATCCAGCCCACAACCCGGGCATGTGCCCTGACCGGAAATCAAACCGAGATCTCTTGGATCCTAGGTCGATGCTCAACCACTGAGCCACACCCAGCCGGGCAGGAAAGTTTTAAGTGTCAAATTTTGGGGCATAAAATAGAAATGATTAGCATATCAAGATTGTGAAAACATGACCTTAAAATGTCAATTGAGAACCAACTGAATGACAGGTAATGTGCTAATTAGCAGCTGGTGATACAGAGAGAAGAGATGTCCTCTGGTCCTCCTCGCTCACAGCCGGGAGGGGAGACAGGGAATGGATGAATACTGACTGACCCGGCCCAGTGTCCTGAGGAGGTGATTCCAGATAGGAGACAAGAAAAGTACAAATTGGCCACATGGAGGGTGGGGTTGGTGGTAGTGGTTCTGGAGGCCGTAACCCCCCAGGTGCTGCAGTTGGGAGTGTCCAAATGGGTGAGTTGGGAAGATGAGATCAGCACAGGCTTGTACAACATGCCTGGAGGTTGCCTTCATCCTGCGTGTAGGAAGGAGGGTTGGAGGATTCAAGGAGTTAGGTGACATTTTAGAAAGAGCTTAGGTAGTGTGGCAAGTGCCCACTTTCTACTGTACTACATAGTGTACTTCATTATTTTCTTACTTAGTGTATTGTCTGCCTCCACTTGCCTCCATGACCTGCGTGAGGGCGGGATTCTTACCTACTGTATTCCTTGTCAGTGCTTGTCACGGAAAGCACTTAATAAGCGTTTATTGAAGGAGTGCATCCAGAATGCCTTCCTTGTCTCTAATGGGTGACTCACTGGCTGGTGAGGAGCTGGGGACTTCGAGCTTGATTTTGGGTTGGGTTAAATCTGAAGTGTTTGGGCAGCCAGGTGTACTAGTGGATGGTTGGAGATTTAGGGCTGGAGCTCAAGACAGATTAAGGCTGGAGATAAAGATTTGAGAGACCTCATCATATTGTCTGAAGCCAGTTGCGGGGCCCTTCATGAACCTTTTTTAGAGGTCTTCTGACGGTAGACGTGGAGTGGCCCTGAGGGGCAGCAGCAGCAAGCCCTGGGAAACGAGGGAGGGGTAGGTCAGCGTCAAATTGCCTGAGAGGTCAAGGAAGAGTTGGACGGAGAAGTCTGTTGGATTTGGCTTCTAGGAGGTTATTAATGACCTTCCAAATTTTTCCTGAGAATATTCCTTCCTGAGGAAGGAAGGGCTAATGCAGAGATGACCAGCCTTCTCTCTCCCAAGGCATTCTGGCGTCACTCTGCCCTGCAGTCTCCTGGCTAATATGCTCTTAGATCAAAAATGAATTATGACTTTATTTTGTTTTAACTTTTGGAGGCAGGTGAAAGCAATTTGGATCTTCACTTTTGAATGTCCCAGCCTCTGAAGTTAACTATACTACTACTAATAAGACTGATAATAGTGAGGTTAGCACTGTACTGTACTGTAATCACCTCCATTCTTTTTTTATTTATCATTGATTTTAGAGAGAGAGGAAGAGGGGGAGGAACAGTGATTTGTTGTTCCACCCGTCCATTAGTTGCTTCTTATATGTGCCCTGATCAGGGATTGAACCTGAAACCTTGGTGTATCAGGACAGTGCTCTAACCAACTGAGCTACCCGACCAGGGCCCCACCTCTGTTCTGCTGTGGAGGAAATTTCAGGTCAGAGAAGGCAAGTTACTTATGCCAGAGGCACATGGCTGTGAAGCCAGGCTTCAAACTCAAGTCGTTCACTTGCACAGTTCAGGCTTTGAACCGCCTTGCTGTCGCAGATCAGGACGACGATGCTAAGCTTGCCCTGGCCCGGTGGCTCGGTTGGTTGGAGCGTCATCCCATACACCAAAAAAGTCTGTGGGGTCGATTCCTGGTCAGGGCACATACCTAGATTTCGGGTTCAATCCCCAGTTGGATTGAGTACAGGAGGCAACCCGCTGATGTTTCTTATGCACTCATTCTTGTTTTAGGGAAAAGGAGTGCTCCTAGCTTCATGTGGCACCCTTCCCTGGAGTGTCTCAAGTGTAAAGTTTGCATCTGAAAAGATGGGCCTGTGGTCTTAGGCAAATTAAATGACCTCAGTGCTCTGCCCAGAGGTGGGGGACCCCAGCTTCGTGGACTGCCCTTCCCTCAGGTGTGGCCTCGACCATTGACAAGCGGAATAAACTCTTCCTGGGATACGTGCACACCTCAAGTAGGTGGTGTGGTTAGGTTGTAGAGGGAGAGGATCTGCAGACCTAGAGGTACCTGATTTTGAAACAGCCCCAGAAGACCCTGAGCACGGCTGCAGGGGAAGAGCCCGGAGTTCTGCCTTGTTTCTCTGATTCTGCAAGGGCATCCGCCATAGAGGCACGGGGAGGCAAGGGTCTGCTTTATTGTATCCAGTGGCTCATAGCTTTAGGATGGAGGCTGTAATTAAGGAGTCCTTCATTTTAACACATTTACTTTATATGTTTTTGTGATTTTTAGGCCAGCACGATTCATTCATTCAGTTCATTGTGTGATTCAGGTTTAGAAGAGGAGATGAAAGGATTAGATTAGAGTGGGCTAGAGGAAGACTAGACCTGAAGAGTTACAGTGGTACCAGCGGAAAATGATGTCGTAACACTTCCATTCTGTGAGGGCTCTTTTCAGCAGGCTCTGGATTGTCTTGGCTGGGGTTCACGATCCCCAGGGAAGTACTTGATGGAGCCCACCCTCCCTCGAGTAGAGCAGTGATTCTTACTTGGGAAAGGTGGGACAGTGCATAGTTGGATAAGATGTACTCAGGAACATTTGTACTTTTATCCAAAGATGCCATGATTTGAAAAAGATTGAGACGCTCCAGGAGACCATTTTCAGTTTTGCTCAAATAGGAACCTTAACTGTGTCCTGTAAGCTGCGGGGAGTGACACCCCTCCTCCCCACTGCTTACCCTCTCCTGCCCCCACCAGAACAAAAACCAAACATCACCTCTTTTCAAGCAAGTTGTGTCCCCTTTTGACTCTTCCTTGTATAATTTTTGTTCTGAAATTTCAGAACCAAAAAATATGTGCATTTTACTACTGATATTACCATTGATTACTTCGCTTTTTAGTCACAATAGGTAATGTATTATGTATTTGGAAATTTCCACGTCCATTGAAGGGGGTTTGAGATTTTTGTTTATCTAAAGGAGAGCACAGGATAAAAGACAGAAGTGAAGCTTCCTGTGGCTGCTAGACAAAGCTAACAGATTACATCCCGGAGCGGGGCTTTGTGTTTTGTTGTCTTTGATTTGTATAATTTAATTTAGAAAATTCTGGATATGTTTTACTGAGATATCATTCACATATGAAAAAATTTATAGGGCTGTACAACTATTTAGTTCCAGAACATTTAATCAACCCCAAAAGAAACCTGTACCCATTAGCAGTGACTCCACATCCCCCTCACCCTCCAGCCCTTGGCAACCACTAATCTACTTTCTGTTTCTGTGGCATTTCATGTAAGTGTAGTTAAGTGTTGTGTGGCCTTTTTTGTCTGGTTCAGTTAGGTAGCACAGTGTTACCCATGTTGTAGCGTGGATCTGTGTTTTGTTCCTTTTTATATCCAAATATTTCATTGTGTGGCTCCACCCGGTTTTGTTCATTCATTCATCAGTTGATGGACTTTTGTTTTCCCCCCACATTTTGGTTGTTATGAATATTGCCACAATATTGGTGTTCAAGTTTTACGTTTGCCCACCATTTTACTTTTGGAGCGTTTGTTTGCAAGTTTTTATATAAACATGTTTTCAATATTCTTGGGTGTATACCCAGGCCTGGAATTGATGCTTCATTTATTTATTTATTTATTTTTATTTTTTTAAATATATCTTTATTGATTTCAGAGAAAGGAAAGGAGAGGGAGAGAGAGAGATAGAAACATCAATGATGAGAGAGTCATTGATCGAGCCCGCAACCTGGGCGTGTGCCCTGATTGGGAATCGAACCCCAATCGCCTGGATCCTAGGTGGACGCTCAACCGCTGAGCCACGCCCGGCTGGGCGATGCTTCATTCATTTAATTTTAAAGTTTTGACAGTTATATCACTTAATCCAGAAAACAGTCTGTGATCTTGAGTTCCAAGATACTGACTGTCAGTCCATTTGGGCTGCTGTAATGAAAAATACCATAGAAACTGAAAAATCAGTTTTTCACAAAAACCAGTTTCTGGAGGCTGGGAAGTGCAAGATTGTGGTGCTGGCAGATCCAGTGTCTGGTAAGATACCCGTCTACCTGGCAGAAGGGGGTCAGAGGGAGTCTGTGGGGTCTTTTATTAAAAGAGTGACAGTCCCATTCATGAGGGCTCCACTCATGACCTCCCAAAGGCCCCACCTAATACCACCCTAATACCATCACCTTTGGCATCAGGTTTCATTCAGGTCAGGACTGAATACTTATTTCCCTGAGTAAACTTGGGTTGTTTTCTGCTTTTCCACATTTCTCCCTCTGGGGCAGGACCTCTCCGTTCCCAGTGCTCACCTGGGCTTGTGGTTGTGTGTAGAGATGGCAGGGGCTGAGCTGGCTGCCAGAATTTCCCACTGGTTCAGCTCAGGCATCTCTTGGAACAGCATCTCACATGCCATGTTCTGCTACAATCCTAGCTAGGTAAAGGCGTCCGTATTACCTTTCCCTCTGCCCCCCGTCGCTGTGTCGGTGGGACTGCACTTCCCAGTCACCTGTCAGAACAGCGTTCCTTCTTGGCTGTCCTTTGCCCTGTGCCTCCACATTCCTTCTTAAAGAATTGAGGTGCATGGGCCCTGGCTGGGTGGTTCGGTTGGTTAGAGCATCGTCCCCATATGCCAAGGTTGCGGGTTTGATCCCCAGTCAGGGCACATACAAGAAGCAACCAGTGATGCATTAGTAAGTGGGACAACAAATCAATGCCCCTTCTCCCCCTCCCTCTTTCCCTCTCTCTGTCTAAAAAATCAGTTAAAAAAATTGAGATATAAGTCATATAACATGTTAAAGTGACCAAAACAATGCCCTTTCCTTTTCTGGCCTTTGCGTTTTTGTTGTTAATTTTTGAGAGAGGGGGAAGGTTGTGGTAAAATTTGTCTGATTGTTGAAAATTGTACGGCCTGTTAATTAGTGGAGTGTTTGATTGTGTGTGTATAATCATGTTGTCTGTGGTCCACAGGGAGGGTACTTTTATGACTTGATCAGGTGGTGGAGATGGGAAACAAGGTCGTTAGATGAAGATCACATGGTAAGCTCTGTGACAGCAGTTCAATCTCTGTGACCTAGAGTCTTTTTAAGGCATGCTTTAGAATCTTACCGGTTCTGGTTTAATCTTTGTCTTATAAAATGTTCAGTGTATTCAGGGTTTCTATTCCTGTCTTGGTGTTAGTTGGTCTATTTTTATTGTGGCAGAAGTGTCCAATCCTTTCTGTATTTGTGGGTTTAAGAAGTTCCTTTGCCTGCTGCTCCAGACAGCCCCCTTAGTTATATTCTTTAAAAAAAAAAAAAAAAAAATGTTTGCCTGGCCGGGCGTGGCTCAGCGGTTGCGCATCGACCTGGGATCCAGGTGATCGGGGTTCGATTCCTAGTCGGGCACATGCCCGGGTTGTGGGCTCAGTCGATCAATGACTCTCTCATCATTGATATTTCTATCTCTCTCTCTCTTTCCTCTCTCTGAAATCAATAAAGATACACTTAAAAAAATTTTTTTCTTACTGATATCAGAGAGAGGAAGGGAGAGGGAGAGAGAGAGAAACATCAATGATGAGAATCATTGATTGGCTGCGTCCTACATGTCCCCTACTGGGGATCAAGCCTCAAACTCAGGCATGTGTCCTGACTGAGAATCAAACCGTGATCTCCTGAGTCATAGGTCAGTGCTCAACCACTGAGCCATACTGGCCAGACGGGGCCAGGTTATTCTGTTTTCTTATTGGTGAACTATGAGAGGCCCGGGGTGTGCGCTCCCGAGTGCACCCGTGCAGGGTAGTGTGGTTACTGAGTCAGAGGCCCCGAGCTGGGCTGGGCGGAGAGAGCATGGATTCTGTTCCTCTTCTGGGCCCAGGGAGCCCAAGTCCCTTTGACTGTCGCCCTGTCATTACAGTGGGCACTGACCAAACTGCCTACAGACTTTTTTTGTTCTTATTAAACAGTATGTATATGAAGATGACGTGAATTGTTAATATATATCACGTATATGCTTTTTGTTTGCTTGTTTTTTGTGTTTTGTTTGGTTAATCCTCACCTGAGGATATTTTTCCATTGCTGTTCAGAGAGAGTGGAAGGGAGAGAGAGAAACACATCGATGTGCGAGAAATACATTGATTGGTTGCCTCCCACACGTGCCCTGACCACAGGGGCCGGGGATGGAGCCTGCAACCGAGGTACGTGCCCTTGGCTGAAATCGAACCTGGGACCCTTCAGTCCGTGGACCGACGCTCTAACCACTTAGAAAACCGGCCAGGGCTGAGGATGTTTTTTCCATTGATTTTTAGAGAGGGAGGGAAGGAGGGAGAGACAGACAGATGGACACCGAACCAATTGTCTTGCAGAGTAGTGAGTTCTGTGTTCTAGGAAGTGTGTCTCAGACCTTGAGCAGTCATGTATCAGGAAGGTTCCAGATTCCTAGCTTCATGGTGGGAGACTGTGCTGATTACTGAGTGACCACTGAGCTTAGTGCCTCACCCACAGTCTCCATGCTCATTGCAGCCTGGTGAGGGAGTTTTGCTAGCCACAAAGACCCAAGGAAGTTGGGGGTCCTTTCTGCCCCCAAGATGGCCAGTGATGGAGCCAGGCTCTGCACTGGGTCACCCTGGATCCAGAGTCCTCGCTTCCACAGCACCCACCATCTCATTTCTCAAAATCCCCTAGCATTTGAATTTCCACTAATTTTCTTTTAAGAGGAAGGGAAAATAATATAAAACTGCCTTAAGGGGCTCTTGTTTTTGATTGTGCATCTCGGTATCATTTCTATCTGTTACTCTTGTCTGCTGTCCTACGGTTAGAGCCTTTACAAGAGTAGTTATGGAGCCCTTAAGGAATTGAATTGAGTTTCTTTTTCTTTTTTTTAATATATCTTTATTGATTTCAGAGAGAGAGAAGGAGAGGGAGAGATAGAAACATCAGTGATGAGAGAGTCGTCATTGATCGGCTGCCTCCTGCACGGCCCTGACTGGGAATCGAGCCTCGATCTCCTGGATCCTAGGTGCGTGCTCAACCACTGAGCCACGCCCTTGAATTGAGCCAGCAGTGAATTGAGTTTCTTTAAATTGAGTTTCTTTAAATTCATTTGCCTAATTGAGGCATGCCCTCAAAGCAATTGCCTGTCTCATTTTGCTTTGATTTTTTTTCTGCACATAAGTCCTACCTTTTATGGTTTTCCTACTGCTATTTAAACCCTCTGTCCCTCCCTATTTTTTCTTTTAATGAACAGAACTGCCCTCTCTCCCCTTCTCAGCCACCACTGTACTGTAGAGGTAAGACATTGACCGTCTGTATAACTGGGTCAGATTTACTCTGACGTAGATGTAACTTACTGCCCTTTCACACCCCCAGAGCTTTTATTTCCCAGGGCTGACACCTCCCCTTTCCATTGCCCTGGGTTTGCTATTGTTGGAAAAGACTAAGAAGTTGCTGGCCAGGTGTTTGGCTTTCTCAGGAGAGGAAAGGATCCTTACGCTCGCTGAGGCCTGGGGAGTAAGTGCAGTGTATCGCTGATGGATTGTTCTCGCTGTTGTCACCCAGTGCCCTCTGCCCTTCCCTGACCACGGCCCTCCCTCTCCACCCTCACCTCCAGAGTACAGGTGTCCTGTGCCCTCAGTCCCCCTCCTTTTCTAGTCTTGTCCTGTGCCAGCTCACCACCCCCACAGCCTGCTGTACCTGCTCACAGCAGTGCGCGCTTTCCAGTTCCCCCTCAGCCCCTCTTGCCCCCTTGGCTGGCAGTGCCCTCTGCATTTGATAAGGCTGGTGTCCCTCTGCAGTCTGAGTGCCCACTGTCCCCTCAACCCCCCTCCCCCATATCCCACCATGGAGGTCCTGTCACTGTGCCTTCAGCTCTTGGTGCACGGGGCTTTAGCTTGCTCTTCTGCGGCCCGCATGTCCCCGGGGGTGAGGCCCTGGCCAGAGTACGTCTAGTAAACCCTATACTGTCTGGGAAATTGTACTTAAGTAGTTCCTTGCCAGAGGTGGGGAAGGACGCCTGCAGTTTCATTTCCTTTTTGCTCTGGGGAGCCCCGCTAAAGGTTCCTCCTCTTCACGCTGGGAACTGCAGGCAGTGCTCAGACCAGCACATTGGACGCCGGTCCTCAGTCAGCATGTGTGAACTTAGCAGAGACCCTGTGACAGGCTGCGAGTGTGCAGAACAGGACAGGTAAGGCCAGCTGTCCTGGAGTTGGCAGTGCCACTGAGAACCCTGAGCTCAGGACAGCATCCCACATGGGCCCTGCCACCGTCTCCTTCTCTTTCTTTTTTAAAATTTATTGATTTTAGAGAGAGAGGAAAAGGGAGAGAGAAACATAGACTTGTCCCACTTATTTATGCACTAGCTGGTTCTTGTGTGTGTCCTGACTGGGGATGGAACCCCAACCTTGGTGTATCGGGATGACTCTAACCAACTGAGCTACCCAGCCAGGGCCATCCCTTCTTCTAAGTAGAGCTTATGTTCAAGGGGGTGTAAGACTGGACGAGAGCAGCATGGTTCAGGTGGTGGAAGCGCCGTGAAGGAAGTCACCCGACACATCGCCCGACTTCATCCCCGTCACTCTCCTGAACAGGCTTTCTTCTCTCCACCTTAATTCTGCAGTTAGATACATACCCAAAACCAGAGAAGGCAGTAAAAGATCTATTACTCAGGCTCAGCAGTCATCCCCATTCTGCTGACACTGTTTTATATGCCACTTCCCTTCCCTTCTCTCTCACTGCTGGATTTCAAATCTGTTCTGATAGTCCTGTGCCCTTGACTGGGTGACCCCAGTGGGCATGCTGGGCCCTCTTCCTCCTGAGTTTTTTTTTTTTTTTTTTAAATTGATTTTAGAGAGGAAGGGGGAGAGAGAGAAACATTGATTGGTTGCCCCCCACATGCACCTTGATTACAGACCGAATCCACAACCTGGGCATGCACCCTGGCCGGGAATTCAGCCAGCAACCTTTTGGTGCACAGGATGATGCCCAACCACCTGAGCCACACTGGCCAGGGCCCTCCTGAGTCTTTACAGCACGGGTCGTCTCTTGTCACTCTCCCACTTCAGACGCCTGGTCCTTCTCTCACGCCTCTGGTTGCTCGTGTTCCTTTGCTGGTTTCCTTTCTTCTTCCAGCTGTGACCACTCTCAGGGCATTGTCTGGTAAACAAGTCACTAAGAATTTACTGTCCCTCCTGCATTTCATTCAGGAAAAATAAAGCTTGCAAGTGTTCAGAGAAATTTTTGTTCACTGAGGCTGTGTGTTTTGGAAATGGCATTTGGATGTTTTGTTGCTTTTAATCTTTGGCATTAATTTCAATTGCTGTCATTCTTTCCATAAAAAAATTCAGACATAAGCCAGAAAAGTAATCAAATTGGCCTGCAAAGGAAAAACAGAAAAGTATAGAGTATTAAATCAAACACACAAACTTGTATTCGCCTACAAAAATATTGACTTAAAAGCCTTTGCACGTGCATCTTATTAAAGATGTAACCTAAGTTAAACCTGCAACAAGCCGTCTGATTTTTGCCTGTTTCCGTTTCAGAATGTATGACAACATGTCCACAATGGTGTGTGTGAAGGAAGACCGGCTGGAGAAGCTTACGCAGGATGAAATCATTTCTAAGACAAAGCAAGTGATTCAGGGGCTGGAAGCGCTGAAGAATGAGCACAATTCCATTCTACAGAGTTTGCTCGAGACACTGAAGTGTCTGCAGAAAGATGACGAAAGTAACCTGGTGGAGGAGAAATCGAACATGATCCGGAAGTCGCTGGAGATGTTGGAGCTTGGCCTGAGTGAGGCACAGGTATGAGGAGAGCCTCCGACAGGAGCGTGAACCTGATGGCCGGGAGCCGCGGAGGCTCGGGTGCATATGCAGTCTCACCGCTCTAGGGTGCGGATACTAGTGGAATGACTGAGGTCACACATATGCGGGTGGTGTATGTCTGTCATGTCATATGAAGGACGGTTGATTGGGGCATGTCTAAATTTTAAAAAACAGAGCCAACACCTGTGTCCTTAAGAACTGGATTTTTTTAAAAAAAATATGTTTTTATTGATTTCAGAGAGAGGAAGGGAGAGGGAGAGATAGAAACATCCATGAGAGAGAGTCATTGATCACTGCCTCCTGCCATCCCCCTAGTGGGGATGGAGCAACCCAGGTGTGTTCCCTGACCAGGAATGGAACTGTGACCTCCTGGTTCATAGGTTGATGCTCAACCACAGCCACACAGGCCAGGCCAGCACTAGATTTGGCTGCACACACCAAAAACCAAAAACAGTGGCTTATCTAATCATAGACTGTAAAACAAACACCAGGGTAGCTGTCTCAGTCAGGGTCTGCAGCTGCATGGTCGTCAGGGACGCCCACGCCCTGCCACCTCTACTCCCCAGGCAGCCTGTCTCCTGGACCAAGACAGCTACAGCTACAGCTACAGCCACAGCCATGTGACTCTGTTCTAGCACAGGGAAGGGACAGGAAGGGTGGTGCCTCCTCCCTTTACTTCCTCCAACTTGTGCCTAGCACTCTGCTTACACTTCCTTGGCAGAACTCGGTTCCATGGCCACACCTAGTGTGGGGGAGGCTGGGCAGTGTCGTCTTGCCCTCTTAAAGTGCCAGGTTCTGAAGCCTAAGGAGGAAGGGAGAATGGATATTGGCTGGCAGCTAATGGCCTCTAGAGCAACTTCCAAGACAAGATTGCTGTGTAGACTTGACTGGACCTTTGTTTCTGACTGTCATGCCAGCATAGAGATGGAAAACGGGGAAACACCCAGGTGTCCCCTCACCCCATAACTTTTGGCTCTGCCAGCATACTTTGGGTAAAGTTAAATACACTAAAAATGGGCTCCTTTCTTCCTTAGCTTTCCTTTTGTTAGTGAGGAATGAAGCAGCAGTTCCTGCTGCCATGGAGGACTCACTCCACCCAAAGTGCGCAAATCCTCATGTTAGAGCCCTTCACGCTAGGCCCGTTACAGATGCCAGGGAGAACTTTAACTTTGTTCAGTTATTGAGAATCTATTATTTTGCAAGTTTTCTTAAAAAGCGATATGAATATGAACTTCCTTGTTAGTTTGGCAGATATTAGGGTTAAAAAGGAAGAAGCAGCCACACCTTCTGGAGTTTCAGGTCTTAAACCTAGGAGGGTAAGGAAGAGGGCAGGGCAGGTATGAGGTCTAAAGAGAACAGACGGAAGCCAGCTTTCCCCAGCTCTTTCTCTCCTACACTCCCAGGAACGTGTAGCCAGTGTGTCTGTGAAGTGGCTTAGGGCCCCGCAGGCAGAGTCCTGGGGCAGCACTGTGTTTAGGACCCAGACCTTCACTGATGAGGGCATTAGAGCCTTCTGATCCTTGATGCTGGCTACAAAGATTTCCTCCCTTCCCTTGGAACCTGGAAGATCTGCCTGCCCTCCACCCTTGACACCATCCTCCACCCCTCCCACAGTGATCTGTACTCTGCGCATATTTGTGTGCATGTGCACACTCACGTGGGGGGAAGGGCCTGTGAGAAACTGCGTTGGAGCTGTCTAGATGGAAAATAAAAACACAGTTTTATCAGAAGAGTAGCTGTGTATCAATTGCTAGTCCATTTGAGATGCTCCGTTTTTTGTCACTGTTCTGGGTGTGTGATATATATATATTTTTAAACATATCTATTGATTTCAAAGAGAGGAAGGGAGAGGTAGAGAGAGAGAGACACATCAATGATGAGAGTCATTGATTGGCTGCCTCCTGCACACCCCCTACTGAGGATTAAGCCCGCAACCCGGGCATGTGCCCTGGCTGGGAATCGAACCACAATCTCCTGGATCCTAGGTTGCTGCTCAACCGCTGAGCCACGCCTGGCTGGGCGGCATGTGATATTCTTTATTGTGGCCTGTGACTGAGGGTGGAAATAGGAGTGAATGGCCAGGTGTACTTCCATGTGCTTGGGAGAAGGAGTCTGCAGGTGGAAGCCACAGCACGATGCCTGCGTGGGGGGGGCCATGTTTGTTGCTGCAGCGCGCTCTGCTGTCTGTCTGTGCAGGTCATGATGGCTCTGTCCAACCACTTGAATGCCGTGGAGTCAGAGAAGCAGAAGCTGCGTGCGCAGGTCCGCCGCCTGTGCCAGGAGAACCAGTGGTTGCGCGACGAGCTGGCCAACACGCAGCAGAAGCTGCAGAAGAGCGAGCAGTCTGTGGCCCAGCTGGAGGAAGAGAAGAAACATCTGGAATTCATGAATCAGCTGAAAAAATATGATGATGACATTTCTCCATCTGTAAGCTCTGTAGGGGCGCAGTGTTGACATTCCCTTGGGATGTTGGGAGGTGGCGTCAGCACAGAGCCAGGGTCTCCTCTCCCCTTGTGGGGTTGCATTTAGCAAGAGCAAGGGTTGTGGTCCTGGGACTGAGCCCCTGGGCAAGTCATAGAAGTTCTTTCTTTTTTAAAATTTTTATTGATTTTTTTTTTTTTTTCAGAGAGAGATAAAGAGGAAGGGAGAGGGAAGGGAAAGAGAAACATTGATGTGAGAGCAAAACATTGATCAGCCGCCTCCTTGCATGCCCCCTGCCAGGGATTGAGCCCACAACCCGGGCACGTGCCCTGGTCAGGAATCGAACCAGCAGCCCTTAGGGGCACAGGACGATACTCCAACCGACTGAACCACATTGGCTAGGGCCATAGAGGTTCTCTTTGCTGTATTCTTTTTATGCATGTTTTTTAGAAGAATGGTCAGGAAATGTAAAAATACTGTAGCTATGAGGTCCACAGCAGAGAGGCCCCCTTACCTCCCATGAGGTCTGCCCCGGCTGGAGGTCTACATGCCCTCACCCATTGCCGTGTGGAGTCTGTGCCCATCATGCTGCTGGAACCCTTTCCTTCAGGTCCCCAGTGCCTGGTCCAGTCACCTGTAATCCAGAGTCAGGACTGACTATCGAGTGGTGCTGTGGTCTCAGCTTTCTCCGTGGAACCCTTCCCTGCCCAGGACACTACCTGGTTCTCCTGCTGCCTTGCTCCTACCTGCCTCGTGGCCTCTCCTGCCAGCTCACCTTGTGGTTTCTGGAATATTAGGGTCCCCAAGGGTCTCGGGTTTCCCCTTTTTCCTTCTTTTTTTGGCTGTTTTTGGAGCTTGTTTTTTGTGTACTGTTGGTTGTTCTTCGTTTACTGTTTATTTCTGATTCAGTTTAACAAAATCAACCTTTTAAATTTTAGATTCATGGAGAAGTTGAAAAGATAGTAAAGAGAATTCCCATAATCCTTTACTAAGTTCCCCCTAATGTTAGATTTTACAGCGCAGGGGTGGGGACCTTTTTCTGCCAAGGGCCCTTTGGGAATTTACAACACCAGATACTGCACTTCCCCTTGGTCATGTTGCGTCTGGAGCAGGTCCTTCCAGTGAAGGGAAAGGTCTTCCAGGACATTGGTATCTTGGAGGAACGGGCTAGTCACTTTGTAGGTCATTCCTCAGTTTGGGTTTGTCTAAGTTTCTCTGTGAGGATGTTGGAATTGTGTATCCCGGACAGGACTCTTAGAGCAGTGACATGTCCTTCTCACGTGATCCCTTCTAGGGCCTCTTCCTCACCTGGTCACACTGTCGTCTGTTCCCCACTGTGGTCCCTGTTTAATCTGCGCTCACCACTGAGTCACAGACTCTACCTCTGGGCGGTGGCCCCGTACTCCTGGGGCCTGTGGTGGAGGCCCATCCCTCCGGGTCTGCGGAGCGCAGAGATGTGCCGTTTTCATGTCTTTACATGTTTAGTTTTCAAGTAAAATTTATATCGAGTTTTCCTGCTCTGTTTGGACTTACTCAGAACCCAGGTGAATTGTGGGTAATCCTGTATTTGATTTTAAAAATGGACCATCTTTTCTAAGGTTTTTAAAATGGAAACAAAAGTTTATATCAAAGGTTTTATAGCACTTGTAAGACCAAGATTGCTCTGGGTTGGTTTCTAGGAGGACAAGGACACCGATTCCACCAAAGAACCTCTGGATGACCTTTTTCCCAACGATGATGACGACCCGGGTCAGGGAAGTAAGTGGGGGTAGTGGTTAGGTGTCTGAATGCAGGCAGAGGGGAGGTGGTTCATTCCTGTGGGACGTCACTGGGGTGACACATGGGCGTGTTCAAGGCGCAGCCTGCCTCCCAGGAGCGCATGCACACTTGGGTCACCACCTGTTTTCCCAAAGAATTTCAGATAGTTTTCTTTTCTTGTTGGGCTGTAGTGATGAGTTAGACAGCCCCTGGTAACCAGGGCTGTGCACAAACAGTTCAGCTGAGGTCCCCATTATTCTGGAGTGAAAAGGCAGGGCTAGCTTTCCTGGTGCTGAGCACAGGCTCACTGCACTGTGTGTGTGTGTGTGTGTGGGGGGGATTGTGTTCCCCAGATAGGTTACTGATGTTACCAGTCTGCTCAGGGAGTGTTGGACAGGTTTCCATGGGGTGGGGGCCATGTGCTTATGGGGAGAAAGCTAGAGGAGAGTTTAAATCGTGCCCCCTGGTAATTTCTGTGGACCTCTGACATGGAACTGTCTCTGTAGTCCAGCAGCAGCACAGCAGCGCCGCGGCGGCCGCCCAGCAGGGTGGATATGAGATCCCAGCCCGCCTGCGCACCCTGCACAACCTGGTCATCCAGTATGCCTCGCAGGGGCGCTATGAGGTGGCTGTGCCCCTGTGCAAGCAGGCCCTGGAGGACCTGGAGAAGACTTCCGGCCATGACCACCCGGACGTAGCCACCATGCTCAACATCCTGGCCTTGGTCTACAGGCTAGTAGTTTTCATTCTGTTCTCTGACTTTCACCTAGAGACCATAATTTTAATGAACTTGCTTTTAAAATACATTTTTATAAACCTGTACAAGCTACTTTTCTCAAAGAGCCAGGGGTTAAGTTGAAAATATGCAGCAAGCTCTGTGGCAAGGGTGGGACAGCCAGTCCCGCCTTTCAGAATCACCCATGTCCTGCACTCAGGCCATCCAACTCTTGATTTTCCCCACAAACTGCCCAGGTTTCTTCCAGAATAGCCTTCCCACTCTGCCTGCAGTGTCCTCTCTACCTTCCTCGGGCTTCGTTTTCCCCTTTCCTTTCTGAGTCCAGGATTCCACTTGCCCCCGCTGTGCCCTGACCCTCTGCCCTGCCTCTCAGGGCACTTGTGCATCAGGGTTATTGGAACTCTGTTCTCTCTTTGCCCAAGTAGCGATTCCTTGAGGTTGAGGACCAGGCTGTCTTCAGGAATCACTCCAGCCTGTTCTCTAATGTATGAGCCCTTGCTCTGTGGCATTGGAGCCCTTTGTCTGCTCATGTTTTTTGTCTGAACTAACCTTTAACAGAGCAGATCAGGTGAATGGGGACCTGAGGAGGGGGAAGTTGCTGACAGCAGGATGGGTTTGCTGTGGCTGTTCCAGTTGTGGGGGGGTGTCAGTTCACCTGCTTTATTTTCTTTCATTGGTTTGGTGATTCCAGTTCAACAAACATTATTTGAGACCCAAGTTTTATAAGATTTGTCTGGTTCCCATGAGGTCCTAAGGCTGAATATATAATCCTGTTTTCAAGGGGAATTCAGTGTCTGTCTCTGCTAAATGGCCACGGGACAGAGGATATTGTCTAGAGCCTTGGCTTTCCGGAGCCTCAGTTGCCTCATATCGTAAATGGAGGCAGTGATAATACCCGCTCAGAGGGCCAGGGAAGGTGTAGGGGATGTGACACCTGGTGTGCCTGGCAGACACAAAATACTCCAATGTGCTTCATTGTAGAGACCAGAATAAGTACAAAGATGCAGCCAATCTCCTGAATGATGCCCTGGCCATACGTGAGAAAACTCTGGGCAAAGACCATCCTGCGGTGTGTATATCTGATTCTTTTTATATTCTTTATTTTCCCTAGTATGTTTTTTTACCCAACTCATTTTACTATTAAACCCAACAGGGAAGGTTTAAGAGCTGCCTTTCCACTAGATGGCTCAGGTAGGGTCCTCACTGCTTCCTCCCAGTGGCCAGATCCCTGCTGGGGACAGCACGAGCAATGCCAGGTGCACTCTCTTGTCTCCCCACCAAATGGAGCACGCTCTGTAGTTCTTGATCCTGAATCGAATTGCATGTACTTGTGTAAATTTTCTTCTACAGATTTTACTTGTCCTTCATTAAAGTCTGCTCAGATTTGCACACAGGCCAGTGTTGGTTGACTGTGTGGTTCCCAGTGAGATTTATTTAAAAAATCAAGCTCCTGCTGATATTGATTGTATAATTCTAGCCCTGCGGTGTTGCTCTGTGAGATCTGTGTTCTGGTGAATTGCTCTCTTGCTTTTGATGAACTCACCGTGCCTGACTAGCCCAGAGCTTGCCACTCTCGTGCTCACTGTCCGTGGTCCTTGTGTTGCAGGTGGCAGCAACTCTGAACAACCTCGCAGTGCTTTATGGCAAGAGGGGGAAGTACAAGGAGGCGGAACCGCTGTGTAAAAGAGCTCTGGAGATCCGAGAAAAGGTGGGGTGGCGAGCTTGCGGTCAGAGGCAGGCACTGCTTGGTGCTTTTATTTGTTTTAAATTAACTTTATTGGGGTGACCTTGGTTAATAGGGTCATATAGGTTTCAAGTGTGGGTTTAGTGTTTTTAGACACTAGTTTTACCTTTTGAGAGAGGACCATTGTGATAGGTCATCACTGACCATTTACTGAAGGTAACTCAGTCTACCAGGTGGACAGTCCACAGGGACAGCAGGCTGGCCCATGCGATCGGGTATGCGGGCGGGTGCTCAGGGCGTGGACTGCATCCGCGCCTTCCCGGCCTGCAGTGCCCAGAAATGACTGCTCAGGGAGGGCTTTCTCAGGACTGGAGGTTCACCTACCAGTAAGAAAGTAAAGTCACCAAATATGCTTCTAAAGCTTTAAAAAATAAAATAATTCATTTAGACCTAAAGGTGGACTCAGCTGTAGATTAAGCCAATGCTGTGGACATTTTATGTACTAGCTGCTAGTTTATGTTAATTAGGTATTGAAAAGGATCACCTTGTCACTTTCAGCAGCACTCGGTGTGACTATGTTCAGGTATTACAGGGACACAGGTGTCAGTCTGAGCCATGGATGACCAAGGGTCATATTTTAACTTGGTATTTTATGTGATTATTTACCAGTGATACTGAGAGGTTAATCGTTTAATTTTGAGCCATATGGCAAGGAATTGGGAAAGGGGAAATGAAAAGTGACTCATTATGACGTCATGCAGGAAGAATGTTATGCCACCACCTGCATATTTATCAAATAAAAGGGCCTGGTTTTCTGGGACGGGTTAAAATCAGAACACAAAAGTATTGAATAAAGCATTACAAGCTCGTGTGATGGTCTGCCTGATCCACTCGCATGTATTTGCTCTTTCAGTCACTCACTTGGGAAATGTTTTTTGAGGGCTTGGGGGCCCCTGCTTGGTTGGACTTGGTGACTTAACAAATCAGAGATACAGCCCCTTCCCTGGATCACAGTCCACTAGACAGAACTTGGGGACACAGGTGCTCTGGCTTCTGGGATAGAGCTGGGAGAGTCGAGAGCAGGGGCTCCTCTGTGTCTGGGCTTGGGGGCATTGGGGATGGCTTCTCATAAGCGTTAGTGCTTGAACCAAGCCTTCAGTAACTGAGCTCAGTGTCCCAGGCAGGGAGAGGGAGGGACCGCGGGAACGGGTGGGGAGGCCTCATGCCTCCTGGGGGACGGACACCTGGGTGAAGGCAGGGGTGAGAAACCAAATCGCTTGATCAAGGTATCAGGAAGAAGTTTAGCGCCACTCACCCAGCAGGGCGCGCTGGGAAGAGGACAGGGCTTGCGCTCTTGGCTTAGTGTCAGTGAGCGAGGGTGCGGTAGTAACGGTGCAAGTGAGGTCATTCCAGGTAGTGATGTTTGCAGAGGGAGAAACCGGGTGATACGCTTCTGAGCTAACTGGTGGGCTGGGCTGAGGTCTCCCTAAATTGGATAGAGGAAGTCCCCTCTGAGGGGCCTGAAGCGTGACCTGAAGAGTAGGTAGTTGAGTAGGGGGAGTGTGGGCATCTGGGACAGCAGTGGAAGGGCCCTGCAGGTGGGGTGTGAAATGTGAAGAGAGGTGGTCTGGGTGACTGCAGAGGACCCCTGGGTCTGCACGTGGAGGCACGTGTTGGCTGAGGGGAAGATTGGGAATTCCTTTGAGGACTGGATGCGTAGGAACAAGTCAGACAGTGCTGGTTACGTTTGAGCTCTTCCATAACTTGGCAGGTGTGCTAGCATTGCCTTTATAAAAGCAGTTTCCTCCTCAAAGTGTGCATGGTAATGTTCCCACCATGTGGGGTTATTGTGAGAATTGAAGACGTTAAAGCAGGTGAAGGAAATCAGCACCCCCACCCCCAGAATAAACTCTGGTTATGTTATTTTTATTTTACTTATTTAAAAAATATTTTTGATTTTTAGAAAGAGAAGGAGGGAGAGAGAGAGAAACATCAATATGAAAGCAAAACATTGATTGGCTGCCTCCTGGGCATGTGACCTGACTGGGAATTGAACCCACCACCTTTTGGTGCACGGGCTGATGCCCAACCAATTGAGCCACACTGGCCAGGGCCTGGTTAAGTTATTTTTATTATTATAGGGTAAGGAGAGTTATTTAAGGATCGTAAGCCTAAAGTGAGGCATCTTCATGTTTATATTTAGAAAGACCCTTCACGTATGGAAGAATGGATTAGATGGTAGTGAGATGAGGAATAGGTGTTCCTAATACCACGTTTTGTTCTCAGGTTTTGGGAAAGGACCACCCCGACGTGGCCAAGCAGTTAAATAACTTGGCCTTACTGTGCCAGAACCAGGGCAAGTACGAGGAAGTGGAATATTACTACCAGAGAGCCCTCGAGATCTACCAGACAAAACTGGGGCCCGATGACCCCAATGTGGCCAAGACGAAAAACAACCTGGTACGTTGGCAGAGGTAAACTCCCCAGGTGGTGCCGGGGATGCTTTCTCTGGAGGTCTGGAGTGTTCACTGTTAGCCTGTCAGGAATGCATGCTTCGTCTGCCTGTGAAGGACACTAAGAGCTTTATTCTATTCCAAGGCCTCCTGCTACCTGAAGCAAGGGAAGTTCAAGCAGGCAGAAGCGCTGTACAAAGAGATCCTCACACGTGCGCACGAGAGGGAGTTTGGTTCTGTGGATGGTAAGACATGCTCCTGTTTCTAAGCAGGTACTGTTGTAGGCTGCCTTGCAGTCGTGATTCCAGCTTTAGACTGGTAGCACCCGCATCGTCACAGCGATTTCAGGATGCAGCTGATTGGAGGTTTATAAATGATTTTCTGAACAGTGCTTAGAGGAGAGGATGGGGCACGGCCGCGTGCTCACGGCTCATCGCTCATCATCCAGTGAACGTGGTGGACACGTGCCTGTGCCCGTGCCTCCCAATTCTGTCCTCGCCAGAGCCCATGCTTGTTTCCAGCACGACCTGGGTGCCCCACCTCTGGAAACGTCCCTGGAGTCGTTAGTGCTTCCTGGAGTGTTCTGTCGCCCAGTGGCTCTCCCTGTGCTGGTAGTGACCTGTCAGAAATGCACATTCTCCATCATCCGAGCCTGCTGGGTTCTGACTCGCCAGGAGCTAAGGCCTTTCCTTACAGTCACAATAGTTAACCACGTTCCAGTCTGTCAGTTAAGCCATTTAAATGTGTGATCTTATTTAATTTTCCTAGCAGTCTGCGAACTGGGTCAGACATCACCCCATTGTAGGGGCAGGGACACCCATGCTAAGTGACTTAACAAAGTCTGGTCGTTGGTGGGTGGTTGGACTGGGTGGAAGTGTGGTCTTCCCCCAGAGCCCCATGTAGGTGCTTGTTGCGGGAACCTCGAAAATCCACGCGGAGATGGGAATGTGAACTCACTATAATTTCATCATCCAGGTACATCTCTGGGGGTGCTTAGTGTCTTCTTTCTGTGCCTGATGATTTATGGAATTGAAGCTGTACTGTGCATGTAATCATGTGCACTGCGGGTTTTCCTTCACGTTGCAGCTTGGGCGTTTTCCCGTCGTAACATATTTGCATAAACTCCACATCAGGGATGGTCGTCCTTCATGCTGTGGGTACATTAGCTGTCTAGGAGCTTCGGTGGGTAGTACGCCTGAGCATTCTCAAAAGTTAAGAGGACTTTAAAGGAAGGTTGGTTTGTATCTTTTCTACTCTTGCTCCCAACATTTTACAACATTTTGTTAGACTTTTGTTTAAGGCTAGGTTGCTCAAATTTTAAAAGTCCCAAGCGTTGTGTGCAGATTTGAGCATTAAGAAGTTTCATGATGGGGACCTTCATGTGTGTCCGGTTTGTTGACATTTGCCTATTGGGTCTGGTACGTTGGCACATGCCGGCCACCTCTTGCGTGTGTGTTGTGGTGGGTGCTCCTGTCCTTGCACCCAAGTGTGAGAGGCCACATCTAAGAAGGATCATAGAACAACAGCAGAAACCTTGCAGTCCTGGAACGTGACACCTTCTCACAGGCTCTGTCACACTTCAGCTCACAGTGGGTTGTTTTTCCTTCCCCAGATGAAAATAAACCCATCTGGATGCACGCCGAGGAAAGGGAAGAGTGTAAGGTACGAGTGCTCTGCCCGGGGGCCTCCTGACTGGCAGGGTGCTTTCCTGAGTGACTTATGTGCGATTATTTGTTATCATTTAGGGAAAGCAGAAGGATGGTCCATCTTTTGGAGAGTATGGTGGCTGGTACAAAGCCTGCAAAGTTGACAGGTATGTCTGTTTCCCTAAAAAACAGCACAGCTGTGGGTGGTGCTGCTGGTACCTTAAAGGGCAGCTAGCAGCTGACCATGGGGTGTGCAGAGCTCCTCATGGAGGTGTGGTTGCACCGTCCAGTTTCGCCACATTCCAATAAAAAACCATGACTTTGTAAATGGAGTTATTGACATATGCAGAAGTCACCGCATATGGGTTCTGTGCACTCCAACTGTCTTGTCCAGGCCAAATACCAAACACTGATCTCAGGACAAGGAGGTGCCCATAGGGACATGGTTAAAGTGTCCCCACAGCAAACAGGACAGCAGGTCTGCAAAAGCCAGCATTTTACCAACACGTGTAGGGACTCCTTGGGGAGACCCTAAGCTGTAGTCCCCTTTCCTCGCTGCCCTCACCCTCCGTGTCTGCAGAGGGCAGTGTGAGAGCCCCATGAGCGGTCCTGTGAGCTGGTGCCTGCGCCTCCCACACCAGGCCCCACTGACCTGTTTCCTCCCGACTGGAACATCTTTCCTGCTCTTTCCCATCTGGACGCTAATTCGTCCTGTAAGTCTCAGTTCACCAGTCACCTAGTTCAGAAGAACGCTCTGATGCGTAGTCTGGGTTCCCCATGGCGCTGACAGATACGTCGGAGGTAATGTTTGTTTCTCCCACCCTGTGTGACTGTCTCAGACACGGAGGGAGCCTCTTCTTTGCCCAGGTGCCTGTCATTAGGAAGAGGAGAGTCTCCTGAAGTATGTGTCCTTACCAACATGACCAGCGTATTGCTCGTTCTGAGTAAGGCTGCTGGTCACGAGTGCCAAAGCCCATGGCCCCTGTGCTGGCTGTCCTGCCGCGTGCACAGCATCATCTCGTTGGTGATGAGGGTTAGGTTCGCTTTGTGCCCCCTCTGCGTCCTCTCTACTGCCTGATGCAGAACAGGCTCTCCGGGGGCAGCATGGCGGTCACCAGACAGCCCCACACAGACTTTCCTGTTGACACAGTGGCCGAGGTCCAAGCTGCCTGCTGCAGCCTGGAAAGAGCGCAGGGCAGGTCCTGCCAGCTGCAGAGGGTTGACCGCAGCTGCCTGACAGCTCTGGGAGGTGGGGTGCTGGAGATTGAGGAGCTTCCTAGAACGTCATGTGGGAAAAAGTGCCATAGAAGTTTAAAAGATATTTTTAAGCAAACAAACTCCTAGTCTTCAGGTTGTGTGCTGTTGATAGTGGTGGCTCTGAAGCATGTTTCATAGCCTGTATACATGTGCTTTCTTATAGTCCAACGGTCACCACGACTTTAAAAAACCTTGGGGCACTTTATAGACGTCAAGGCAAATTCGAAGCTGCAGAAACACTGGAAGAAGCGGCCATGAGGTCACGTAAACAGGTCAGTCAAACACCTGTTTCTAACATGTCCATTAGTGATTCTCTTACGTGACTTATTGAAACCTTGACTTAGAAATAGAAAATACTTAACACTTTAGTTTGTACAAATAAGATTATGTTGTTTAAATATTGTAAATGTGACATCAAAAACACAAGCACCAACATTAGAAATGTGCACGCGTTCAAGGACGCTGCCGAGAGAGTGAAGAGACACCATAGGACGGGCGAGAATGTGTGCACATCACGTATCTGATGAGGGTCTGGTGTCCGGAATGTAGGAAGACAGAAGGGCTGCCTGTGGAAAGGAGCCAAGGATATGAAGGGATGTTTCTCTGAAGTTGATGCACAAATCCCAACACGCTCCTGGGGAGGCCCAGCATCTCCAGTCTAACTGGGGGAATGCAGTTCAAAACCACAAGAGGACTCGCCACACCCGCCAGGATGGCTGTGATAAAAGCAAACAGAAAGAAAACATGGAACCCTCGTGTGCTGCTGCTGGGGCTGTGACGGCGTGGCCGCTGTGGAAACAGTCTGGCGGTTCCCCGCAGAAACAGTCCCGCGTGAGCCAGCCGTCCACTCCTAAGCACACCCGGAGGACTGAGCGCAGGTGCTGGGGACAGGCACAGCTGATCTTTGTTTCCGGGCAGCTCCGCTCTGTGGTGTCGCTGTGAACGTGCAGCAGCAGATCCTCGGGGAAATGCAGCGTTGGGTTCCTGCGAGCCTCGTCTCCGTCAGCAGCTGACCATCTGTAACCTGTTCTGTGTGCATTTCTGTTCAGAGACCCCTTACTCAGCATGTTGTTGATTCGTTAACACCAAATCCATGGCCGTTAGCACTGTAGCTCAACCTGGAGGAAGCCTGCCTGACACGTGTTTGCCCACCTGTGTGTGAGGCATATCCAGCCTTCGTGCGGTTAGGGACACTGGGCTGCACCTCAGCACTGTGCTTGGGCTGTTTCAGACCGTGAGATCTCGAACAAAACGGGCAAAAATGCGAGACCATGGGCTGAAGAGTTTTGATGGCGGGAGGACACTTGTTTATAGTGTGGTGACAACAGGAAGTGGAGTGTCACCTTGGAGCTGGTGGGGCGTGCGCATCGGTGACGAATGACTGAAAGCTGGGAGTGCTGATTTGGGAATTACAAATACATTTTGGCAGGTAGGTGAGTTCAGAAGTCCGATCTCTGAATAATGATGGTCGGCTGCACTCGCACACGTACGTTCATGGTGGTAATGTTCGCAGTCGTTCAGATGCAGAAATCACCCACAAATGGTGTGTCCACACGAGGGACATCTTGCAATAAAGAGCTGCGAGTTACTGAAGCACTGTCCTTCGTCAACTGAGAGTTTAATTTTGCCAAAGCACAACTTGTAAAGAAAGTACCAGGAAAAGGCTTAATTCTTGCCTTTAAATTACCAGTTTCCAGAGTAAGGAGCATGTATAGTAACACATGGGCGGGGCTCGTGCTCCGGAGGGGGACGTGCAGGTCGGCGCAGGTGCAGCCCTCCCAGGAGCTGCTCAGGTTGAAGCCCCATGTGGAACGTGAAGCGTGTCACACTCTGGTTGTCAGGTGTACTGGAGTGTAGGGGAGATCACTGCTGCATTTTGTTTTTAAATATATCTTCACTGATTTTAGAAGGGGGGGGGAGAGAGAGAAACACCAATGATTAGAGTCGTCATTGATCGGCTGCCTCCCGCACACCCCCAACTGGGAATCGAGCCCGCAACCCGGGCATGCGCCCTGACCTGGAATCGCACCGCAGTCTCCTGGATCCTAGGTCGATGCTCACCCACTGAGCCACGTCCGGCTGGGCTCACTGCTGTGTTTTAATCCAGTCATGTTAACACAGACATGTGAGCAGTGGTCTGAAGAAGTCAGATGAGTGCCTGCTGCTGCTCAGAGCTCCCAGACGTGTGAGCCTGTGCTCTGACAGCCTTTTGTAGTTAGAGGCTGGTTTCTCGAACATCACACTGAGAATAAAGTGATCCATGGGTTTCCTGGGAGGCATGGAACACCAGGAATTAGGACTGAAGTGTTAGAAAGTGGGCATTTCCTCAAGATCTCACCATGAGACTTTCCAGACACACAAACCTTGAGGGAACTTACCCAGTGGACTGTCCCCTGGATCCCATCACGATCACTTCATTGTACTGGGTGTGTCTCCACCTGCCCCACCATCGGGCCTGGTTCTGAAGCATTTTCAGTTCTCATGCATCAGAAGCCCCCCTCCCCTGCCTCTGCTGGACGCTTGAGCGAGCATGCCGCTCATGGGAATCAGTCTCATTTCTTAAACTTGAGGTGAACTGATGCAGAGTGAGAGCACTCATCTCAGTACATTCCAGAGGGCACTGTTGTCATTTCCCCCCAGTGTTTAAGAGCTCCTGTCTTTCTCTAGTGACTTTTAGCTGTCTTGGAATTCCCTAGTAAACTTAGTGCTAACGGGTGAAACCCTCCCCTGCCTGACTCGCAGGGTCTTGACAATGTTCACAAACAGAGAGTGGCTGAAGTGCTGAGCGACCCTGAGAGCTCGGAGAAGCGCCGCAGCCGGGAGAGCCTGACCGTGGACACGGTCAAGTACGAGAGTGGCCCTGACGGAGGGGAGGAAGTGAGTATGGGCGTAGAGTGGAGCGGGGTAAGTACAGTGCACAGCGTGGCACGGTGCCCGTCACCCTGGGGCTGCCCTCCAGCCGCCCTGTCTTCTGTAGACCTTCTGCCTTCTCCAGTTCAGTACCATTCAGCCGTTGTGAGCCCTCTCCGCTGACGCTGCAGCCTGTTGTCTGAAGTGGGTGCTTTCTTCTGCGGGCTCCATGCTCGTGAAAACCGCTTGGCTTCACTCCCAGCTCCTAATTGCTGATGAGTGTCCTGGTTGTTTACAGCATAATCTGTAACCTGGGTTTATTTTAATCATAGGACAGTGTGCAACTAACTCGCTTCTTAATTTATCTTTCATTGCTAACTCCTGTTCCTAATTTCACTGACCAGGCCACTGTAGATTCTTTTAGCATTTGAGTGTCTCAGAGGGGCTGATGTTCAGACAGCACTTGTCCAGAAAGGAGCAGGTCAGGAGCAGGACCTTGGTGGCCGGCTCCGTGTCCCACCTCAGTCCTGACTGAGTGTCCTGTTTCCACAGAGGGGCCCGGGGTTCATTGCTTTTCACAACTACTTTCGGATCCAGATCATGTACCTGTATATGAGACACGTCAGCTCCTGGCTGGGCTCTGCCTCTGGGCTTCACCACTTGGCTTCCATGGAAATTCTTACCACCGCTGTTTACTCAGTGGTTGCCGAAGGGCACGTGGCCTTGTGGACATTTTCTTTCTAGTGAATATGCGTGTCATGTGGGTAGTTTTTTGTTCAGTGAGCTGGCAGCTTTGGAGTTTGCTTTTTATCAGGAAGGATCTACCGCAGGGAGAGCTTCTGTGCATCCAGGTGCACTACCAATTTTTGGAAGCTGCAGTCAGCCGTGCACTGTTACTTGTAACTGCAGATGTCTTGCCACATAGTTTTGGGCTTTCTTATCTATATTTTTAATCTGTTTATCCTTTGGGGTTGTCTATAGCTGTAGCAGTTTGGTAAGATTAGCCTTCTGAGGAGACATTTTGTGTAGAACGTTAGTGGCCAAAATGTCAGGGAGAACGGCTTCTGGGCTGTCTGTCCAGCAGCTTCCTTGCTTTGTTTTTTTTCTGTGCCAAGACCACCAACCAGCATCTGTTGTGACCACTCACGCCTTCGGGCAGCGGTCCCTGCTCTGCTCACCAGGCCTCCTGTGGGCCGCACTGTACTCTCCTGGTGCTCTCGCCCGGTGCTGCACAAGAGGGCAGCCCTGGGCTGGTCCTCAGCCACCCGGCGCAGATGCTGCTGCTCTTGAGTGAAGTTTGGTGGGAACTTCTTTTGAGACAGCATGTCTGAGTCAGTCTGTCTATGAAGTCATGTGATAATACAACTACCGACAACCGTCTTCAAGACTAAGACTCACTCGGGTGAGGGAGCTGCTTTTACTCGTGGAGGCCGCGTGGCAGGTGTTGCTGACGAGTGGATACACAGGGCACTTCTCTGCATGCATGTCCCCTTCATTTCACATTTCCTTCCTTACTCTGCACATGCTGTCCCTTAAGGCACTAAGTGAACACTGGGCTCCAGACACCTTCGTCCTGGACGTGTAGACGCTGGTGGCTTTGCGTCTCTGACACAGTCCCTCCCTGGCGTGCATCTCAATCGGCCCGGGGTTGGTGGACTGGAGGAGCCTGGCGCTCAGAATGCCTGGTCAGTGGTTCCTGACTCACTGTGAACAGCGGAAGGAGCCCTTTCCTTGAATGGAAATTTAGGGGAAACAGTGCATAAGTAGAGGATCGCTGCGGATTAACCCGGACGGGGCGGTAAAGGGCCAGGTTCTTACTGCCAGCCACCGAGGCCACCGCTGTCACCTCACGGGAGACCTCAGCTCAGCCAGGTTTCCTTGAAGCTCTAAGGTTCTGAGAAGTTAATGCTGAGCTCTCCCAAAATTTGACAAATTTTATTTTCAAAGCATATTTTTTTTATTTAAGGAGAGGCAGTAAAGGCAGTGGGCACACTTAGATGTTTTGAAGTCAGCTGTACTGAGGTGTAATTGCATGCAGCCAAAGGAGCCCCTTCTAAGGGTCACGTTTGATGGGACATTAACACACTGCAGCCAAACTTTGTCTTCTCTCGGTGAGAAGGGCGGCTCATGCTGTCTCTGCTGGGGCTGATTGCTCAGCACACGGTTAAAAACCGCTCCCACCTACCGTGCGCACCAGAGTTTCCTGGGTATGTGCAGCCAAGAAATGCAGACTGAAACTGGGAGGCCAGGTGGATGTTAGGACGAGACCGTCACTACTGCACAGCCCCACTGTGGCTCTAAAGATCGTGGCCTTGTGCTTGCGGCTTTGCTCAGTGGTCCTGAGGGCTTGTCACACATTCCTAGTGAGAAAATGCCACGTAGGTTTTATTTTACATCGGGGTTCTGCATTAGATTTTACTTTTTAAAAAATTTCTGTGCTCTTTAAAAGTCTGAAAGCCACCCCCACAGGGAGAGGTGTGTGCTCTGTGGGCAGGTACAGCTCTTTCAGGGAGGGTCCAGGAGCGGCCACAGCTTCTTCAGTCATCAAAGCCATTTCCCCAGACAGGCGGGACTTTTCTCAGCGCTCAGAAAGCTTTAGAGCAGAGGCAGTGTGGCCAGAGGTAAGGATCCTCGCTGCCTGTGGGGACTGGAAGGCCGTGTCAGCACAGACTTAAAGTCCATGCTGTTAAAGTGCAAGGAAAGGAAGGGACTGGCCCTCACCAGTAGCTCACAGCGAGGTGCTGGTCAATCCTTGGCGCAGGAGAGGGTGTGTTGAGGGAAGCACGGCAGGCACCGTACCAGCTGTGAGGACGTAGCTTCCTTACCTGCGCTCCTGTGCAGGTGCAGAGCCGACGGTCACTGTTGGGATACCTCCATTTGTTCTCTTTTATGGTCCTGCTGCTAAAAACGCAGGTGTTGGGGGCAAAGGAATCCTTTGGGGTAAAAGTGGATTCCCTTTAGTCTTGTCTGCTGGCTGTGGGTCAGCTCATAGGCCCGCATGTGTCAGCAAGCACGTGGGAGCCCCCAGCCAGCAAGAATTGCCACACGTCCCAGCTCAAGGTGGCCGGAGGCCCCACCAGTAGCCTTCTATCTGCACCGTCCTTTCTGTTTTCGGGGCCAGTTCTCTACTGGGTCCTTCAGGATCAGCCTTCCCCATTCTCTCCCCATTGTAAAAGCTTTAAATACATTAACTTTTACCCAGGGTCACTGGGCAGTTGGATGTCCTTTGAATTGGAAGTAGATTAGCACTGGCTGGGTAGCTCAGTTGTTTAGAACATCTTCCCAATATGCCAAGGTTGAGGGTTTGAGTCCCAGTCAGGGCACATTCAAGAAGCAACCAGTGAGTGAAATGTGTGAGCAAGTGGAACACAAATCATTGTTGCTCCCTCCCCTCCAGCTCTCTCTAAAGTCAATAAATATATTTTTAAAAAGAAATGTTAATTTTTATTTTAAAAAATTACATTAGGAAAACAACTAGACTATATAAAAAAAATGTAAGCCCTAAATCACCTGACATCCCAGGCATAATTCCTGCTGAATGTTCTTAGCCAGTGTGGAGACCGCTCCTTTCTGCTAGAAGCTCGCTGCTGCCAGAGGTGCCCTCAGGGCCGTGTGAAGGGGCAGTGGCTGTGCCAGCGGCAGGTGCGATGAACCGCCCAGCCCTGAAGCCCATTGGAATACGAAGCTTCTGGCTCAGGGCTGTCCTTCCAACTGGTTCTCACGGGGCCTAAGCGGGGGGGGGGGGGGGCAGGCCGGTGCGCCAGCCCCAAGGAACCCCCAAGGAACCCCGTGCTGCCCCGAGCCCCCTGCCAGCCTGCGGCCAGGACGGGCGGGAGGAGGGGTGAGTGCGGTGAGTGAGATCACGCTGCCAGAGTCTAGCCCTGAGCTGCCAGGCCAGCGGCAGGGGTGCTGTTTGCGGAGCTACATTAACACTTTAACACCCTCTTGTCTGAAGAGAAGCGAGAACTGGTGTTTTCTTGTCCTCCCAACGTTCACGGGAGTTGGTAACAAGTTTTATTTTTCCATTTAAAGATGAGAAAAATGAAGCTCGGCCTGGTTAAGTGACTTGCTCAGTGTCCCATGGTGAGTTAGACAGCAGGGGCTCAGGTCCCTGCGTCTGGGGCTTCGGTGCAAGACTGTCGGGTCTGCATGCGCCAGGAGTCGTTTCTGTAACCGACTTGACTCTGGGTTGTCAGCACGTGTTCAGAGTGTGCCCTAGACTTAAAGGTTCTGCAGTGTCTGACATGTTCATGTTTTTTAAAAAAGAGAACATCCTCCCTGCCTTCAAAGAACAATTTACAGTTTAGGGCTATAAAAGTATTCCTGGCAGAGTTAAGCTGAGGGGTGAGCGCTCTCGAGCGTGGCCTGCGTGGTCACGTCCAGTTCCGTTGTGGAATCTCCTTCCTGACCGTTACATGGAGGCCTTTGTTAGGAAGCGTCAGGGAGCGTCTAGCGCAGCGCTAGTCACGCTCTAAAGACGTGGGCTTTCATCTAGATGAGGCCACGCACGAGGCAACATCTGGCCCAGCGGCTGTTGATGTGGGGCCGACAGAAGCAGGCGGAAGGTAATCCGAAATGCTGAGGTGATTGTGCGTGAGCGTCTGGCCTGGAAATACTGTGAGCCGAGCTGCGGTACGGGGAAGCGGCTCCCTCCTCCCGAGTTTCACGGGGCTCTCTCTCCTTTCTGTCTGACAGGCCTAGCTGCCTGGTGGGACTCTCACTGTCTCCTGCATGACGGCACCTCCGGCTCTCTCCTCTCTCCGTGCGACTGCTGTGTAGCGACCCCTAGGATTCTTGTCAGAGCTCCACCTCTGTGACTGGCCATTCCTCTCGGTGCTGCTGTCCTTGGGGGGTTCCCTATCTCTGTATACACGTAGCTTTGCCAGATATGTACTTAGTGATATAAACTGTATCAATAAACCACGTACTGTGTAACATATGAGCTTAAAAGTTAAGAGCGATTAGCTGTTCGCTTTGATGAAAGGTAGTTAGACGTGTCCCACAGGTGTTCCTGCAATGGCATGACGGTGACGCCGACACTCGCTAGCTGTAAGCGTAGGGCATGTGCTCCTGTTGTCCTCAGAGACTGGCGCCACCTTGCTGGGCCCCGGCTCCCCCAGGATCCCGCTCAAGTAGCATCTGCTGTGTAGTCTGTGTGGAAATTGGGCAATTCTGCTTTTCTCTACTAATCTCCGTGTTGACTGATTTGTGTACCTGTGTCTTTCTAACTTCTAATAAACTCACTCCAACTGACCTGCGTCTCGTGTCTGTCTGCTCAGAGCGTGCCCCTCTTCCCATGGGATGCAGCCTTTGTGGCTTCCAGAGGGAACGGCTGCCGGGCTCCTGCGGTTCATTCCGGGAATGAAAGTCTGTGCACGCCTTCCCATCGGGTTCGATCCCATCTGCCCGAGTCCTTGACAGTGTCTCAGTCGATGAGCACAAAAGCCAGGCATCCTTCCTGCTTTCCACAGGGGTCTGGGGTTTAGTTATTGGTATAGAATGAGTATTTTATTTAATTGTCCAACACTGAATACAACTGTTAAAATTTACTGAACAAACAGTACATCAAAGTGTTACACTGACGACATTGTTAAAAGGACGCCATCTGTCAGACCTCAGTGCTTCAGGTCCTGTGTTTATTAAACATGGAATTTGATTTCGGTGATGGCCCTAGAAGCCATCGTAATTTTCTTGAGACTGTATGTGTGTTATCTTTTGTTTCAAAACAGCAGTATAATTAAATTCCTGTGGGAATGTTATTTTTGTTTGAACTTCTTCATGTTCAGAGGTTTTCATGATCTTTTGATTGTTTTAATGAAATTTAAAATGGATAGGTATCTGTTTAAGGTATACTTTACACACATGGCGAACGGTGATTTCCGCCGGGTGCGCGTGACCCAGATGAGCGGGTCATCGGCCTGTGGTTCTGCCACTCAGCTTTGCCTCTGGGGGTGGGGAGGGAGGACCACCTGCCCTTCACATGTGTTCACGTTTCTTTCAGGATGGCACTGGATCATTAAAACGCAGTGGTTCCTTTAGCAAACTCCGGGCCTCAATTAGACGCAGCAGTGAGAAGCTGGTTAGGAAGCTGAAGGGAGGAAGTTCCCGAGAGAGTGAGCCAAGGAACCCTGGGTAACTATCTCCTCCGCCGCCCTCGCCACCCCGCCGCGCCGCGGTGTCCAACTGCCGTTTCTGCTCCCGCACAGACCGTGGGGAAACGCTCGCACTCGGGCCCTTGCCTGAGCAGTGGAAAGGTTCAGGAGTCTCCCTCCGGTTCTCTCCCAGGCAGGCCCAGAATCGTGAAGCTTCCTGATGTCCCTAAAAGAAACATGGAACTCTTTGTGTTTGTTAAGGTCAGAGAAAGCCTCATCTGTGAAAAGTGGGTCTTTACTATTAAAACTTGTGCCTGTTAGCTTGCTTACCCTAGACATGCATTACTTTTTAAAAAATTAGCATTATTTCCCTGGCCAGTTTGTTCAGTGGTTAGAGCATCGGCCCACAGACTGAAGGGTCCCGGGTTTGATTCTGGCCAAGGGCATGTACCTCTGTTGCCCACTCGATCCCTGCTTCTGGTGAGGAACGTGTGGGAGGCAACCCATCGATGTGTCTCTCTCACACCATGTTTCTCTCTCTCCCCCCCCTTCCACTTTCTCTGAAAAAGCAATGGAAAAAAATATCCTTGGGTGAGAATTAAAAAAAAAAAAAAAATTAGCATTATTTTAGATCCTTTTAAATTAGCCCTAATCTTGTAAAATCAAAAGCTAGCTGTGACTATATTAAATTTCATACAGATATTAACATAGGGAGAATCATGGTTTTAAATAGAAAGATCATGATTTCAAGTCTTGATTATAAGGAGTTTCTTTAGTAGATTAAAAAGACATTAGGTTTTCCATGTGTTTAAAGGTTTTAGTCCCATATGGGTCTTAGAGCTTGAACAATAGCATTTAAGTTGTCAAAGGAATTAGGTCCTAAGGCATTCTTTGTTTTTTATTAGGTGTGTTGGAGGTTGGGTTCTTTGTACTTCTGGCAGGTGTATTGGTTATTGCTGATACATACAGCCTTCTGTTTTTGGATGCATTTCTCATAGAATCAGTCTTGTCAGCTCTCCTGTGAAACTCTAATTTTCAAAATGGTATGTACTTTTTACAGGTTGATTCTTAGTAAAACTCTAGTTTATTTTTTAATCCTTACCCGAGGACATGCTTAGAGAGAGAGAGAGGGAGGGAGGACCATCAATATGAGAGAAAAAAACATCCATCGGTTGCATTTTGTACACCCCCTCCCAGGGATTAAACCGGCAACCTTTCGGTGCATGGGACAACCCTCCAACCAACTGAGCCACTCTGGCCAGGCAGTAAAGCTATTTTATTTTATTTTAATTCATTTATTTAAAAATAACCTTTATTGATTTCAGAGAGAGGAAGGGAGAGGGAGAGAGAGATAGAAACATCAGTGATGAGAGAGTCATTGATCGGCTGCCTCCTGCACGCCCCCTACTGGGGATCGAGCCCGAAACCCGGGCCTGTGCCCTGACTGGGAGTCGAACCCCGAACGCCTGGATCCTGGGTCGATGCTCAGCCACTGAGCCACACGAGGCTGGGCAGTAAAGCTATTTTAAAAGTGATCCTACTTTAAGTTCTGTGGCTCAGAATTCTCACGTCTCAGGACCGAGACCAGGTTTCTTGGGCAATGTATTGGAGATATGAAAGTTAGGTGCCTTCTCAGATGTTTCCTTTGCTATTTTGAGGTATGTGCAGGCTCATTCCTCTCGTTAGCTGAGTCCAACTCTAAGACCCTTGACTTGGTGTCCCAGGCCTGCCCTCTGTGCAGCACCGGGCCTCTCTGTGCTTGTGGATGGACATGTGTCCTGATGGCTTTTGAGGCAAGAGGGGCAGTTTGGTTTGTGTTGAGTGGCTGTTACCCTGCCTCAGATTCGGTCACAGGCCCTGTTCTGTGGAGTCCTGTGAACTTTGCCAACATCTTTTGAGAAAACCACCAGGAGGAGCCTGTGCTGGGAGCTCGCCAGGGTCTGAAAGGACAGACGGGCTCAATGGACGCACTCTGGCATGTGGCCCTCCTGCCCAAGTGCCTGTGACGGTCACCTGACTGCAGGCTTGGGGAGGGGGGAGCAGGTTCTGACTGCCTTTGGAATAAAGTGCTCTTGTTTTAAAATGTCTGCAGGTTTCCAGAACTAAAAAGAGGTTTTCACTGTGTCTCTGAATTTTGAAAGAGGAAAACACTTTTTTTATAGCGGGATGAGCATCTGAACAGATTAGTGTCCATCCCTGTGCTGCATGGTGAGCGGTGTGATAAGCGGAGGTCACTTGTGCGCCTGGTGCTCCCTCCTGTGTCCCAAGGGCAGCGCGCTGCTCCCTTGAGGTGATGCGTGTTTTGAAGCTTTTAAAATGCAAAGTCTAATTCCCACACGATGGCCTATGACATGGGCCTTCCTTCCCCCGTGACAGAGTCTGTATGTTTCTTGCTCTTTCTGCCACATTGTCTTCTGTCTTTCCCAAGATGTAGCAGGGGTGAGCACCCCCAGCCTGGCCAACACTCAGCCTGACCTGGTGTAAAGTAAGGTCAACCCCCACACTTGCCTGTACTAACATTTTAATATGCAGTTTTATTTGAAACGCTACCTTAGTGAACTTTTTGAAAAAATGACTTTAGAAACTTCATCCCAGCCCTGCCCGGGTAGCATTGTCCAGATGGGTCGAGGTTTCAAATTCGATCCCAGGTCAGGGCACATACAAGAAGCAACCAGTGAATGCATCAGTAAGTGGAGCAACAAATTGATCTCTCTCTCCCTTCCTTTCTCTCTCTCAAATCAGTTTTGAAAAACTTTATCTCATAAAATTATACATACAATAGAATAATTTTTCCAGGTAAGATTGACAGTATTAACTGGCCCAGTGGTTTTCAAACTTGAGCATGTGTCAGTGTCTCCTGGACGTTTGTAACATACAGGCTACTGGGCCCAGCCGTGAGTTTCCGATACAGCACCCCCCCCCCCAGCAAGGTCCCAGGTGGTCACGTGCTGCTGGTTGGGGACCAGTTTGGAGACCCGCAGACCTGTGCTACAGGAGCCCTGTGTGTGGCTCTGGGCATGACCCCAGTGAGCACCACGGGCTTAGATGGATCGCGTGGGTGCAACCCGGGGAGTCAGGAAGAATGGCAGGAGTCGCATTGCTTTCTGTGTCTTGTAAGGAGCAGGGTTTGAGGATAACGGTGGTGTGGCTTTCTTAGAAAAAGGTGATTGGCCGGTTAAGTAACAGTAAGTTAAGATGCCTCCGTAGGCTTGCGATTCAGGGTGATTTTTATCCTTTGCTCTTGTTGTTCTGAGTAGGACAGAGTGTACTCGGGACGCCGGCAGCACTGTGTGGGGCTCATCAGGGTGTTTTTTGTCCTGTGGGGCATTTTGGGAGTGGGTTTTACTTGGAGATAATTAAATTAACGTCTTTGCTTCTGGTGCAGTTTACTCAGTGAGAACTTAGTGTCTGCACTGGGCCAGGCTGTGCGCATGGTGCAGTGGCCACGCGGGCCGTCAGCCCGTTCCTGAATGTCCTGTGTCTGTCTGGTTGGCTAACCCTTCATGCATGTGCTTCGGCCTCGCAGCTGCGCCCTCAGTGTTCACTCTGTGTGTTCTGGCGAGTTCAGGTTCAGAATGACAGGCCCTGTGTAAACACTTAAATATAACCCCTAATTTTGGTTATTTTAGTTTTAAAAGCTAAGGTGACTTTGTTTGACAGTGTCTGTGATGGCTGTAAGCAGTTAGTGTAAGTATAGATTGTCCGTAACTTAAGTTTAGGTCATAGGTACTTTGTAAGATGTTTCATCAAGTATTTTAAAGGTACCAGTGGAGAAAAATCATGTGTAAGTCACTGTATTTCTTTAAATATAAAGTCATGAAATTTGTTATAATAAATTTTGATTTATAAGCAGAGAATTAATAGCTTTAGAGTTTATTTTACTAATTTAAAAATGGTTTTCCCTACTTTTAATATAGAAAAACATAAAGTACAGAATATTTTATGCATTTGATCTCACCAATGAGTTTTGAGTGCGTCTCTTGAACTTGGTCACTTGGGGTGATGAGTCTTACATGAGTCATTGAGGTTCCCTCCCTGAAACCTGTCTGTGGAGGCCCTGGGGACCCACACGCTGCAGTCGGCCAGCTACCCTGCAGAGCCTCAGCTTCAGTGTGAGCAGGTTTCACAAAGGGTCACTGCAGTGACGCTGGAGTTGACATGTGTTGTAGTGTACGTACAGCGACGCTGGAGTTTGTTATTGTAAGACAACCGTTTTTGCTTAAAAGACACAGAGAAACTCTGCTTTTTCTTACCGAGCACTGAATACAGTTAGACCTGGGATGTTTGTGTTAAGAATTGGGTGGGCATCCCTGTCCCAGTGAGGTGAAGGGACCCCAGTGGTCACAGGCCTTTGAGGGTGGCTTTGCTGTGTCCTTGCTCTTGGCTGACCCGTGTGCTGACGTTTGTCCTTGCATGTCCACTGTCCCGGTTGCAGCATGAAGCGCGCCAGCTCTCTGAATGTCCTAAACGTGGGTGGCAAGGCAGCCGAAGACCATGTCCAAGTAAGGAGCCCTGCCCCTCACGCCCTTGATTCCCCAGACCAGGCTGGCGGGCTGGCTGCAGACCTTCCCCGGGCGCCTCTGCCGTTTCCACAGGGCCTTGCGAACACTGTTGCGTTCTGGCTCTTAGACAGATAGGCATCACGGTGACATTTCCTGAGTCTGCATTGACTAGACTGAGCTGTGGGAATGTTCAGTCGTCAGCATTCTCAGTATATTAATCAATGACCTTGAAAAATAGTCTGATGGACCTGATTAAAAATTAAATAGTCTGATAAAATATCAAAACTTGGCCAGTTATCTTAAATGTATTTAATTTATATAATTTTAGTCTTTAATACGTTTATAACTAATTATTCTCTAGTTAAGCTGTTGTCAGTGTTTTGAAGTGATTTAGGGCCTAACGTAACGGACACGCTGTCACTGTGCCATGCCCTCGGGAGCACATGTGAGTGTCCAGGCCTCGCAGAAACGTGTCACCTTCACATTGAAGCCCCTGGCACCCTGTCCTCTGTCAGAAATGGACTTTTTGTTTTCTGTTTTTATAAATGTCTGGTGTGACTGTCGGAGTGGGGCCAGGCCCTGGACCCCAGAGCCGGCCCTGTTTCTCAGGTGTGCCGGGCAGACCAGGCAGCTGGGCTATCCCCCAGAGACCCTCTTGTGACTTAGCCGTTACTGCGTCTGCTGGTGACCGACTCCTGGCTGCTGTGGAGTCGGTGGTTTTCCCAGTTGCCCCAGTCCAGCTGATAAGCTGTTGCTCCCTGCAGTGAGGAGCCTGCCAGATAGGCTCCTGGCAGCACCCTTGGGAGGGGACTGCTCCCAGGGTTGCGTTCTCCAGGCCTCTGGCTGGAAGCTACCAGGTGTCAGTAGGGTGTGGGCTTTGCTTTAAGCACCCCTGCTAATGAGAGGAAAGATGGTGTTGGGTTAGGGTCTGCAGGGGACACAGCCTTTCCCCCACCCACATCTGGTGTATGCACCTGTTCACATGAGCCTCGGGCCTTGTGTGTGACTTAGAGCCGCTCAGCTGTCACCGTTAGCACTAAGGCCACCTGAGGCTTGGGTCCTTCCAAGTGCTGGCTGAGTATAATTTTTCCATTTTTTTTTTCATGCAGGAACGAAATAATTGTCTAGCAGACTCGAGAGCTCTGAGTGCCAGCCACACTGACCTGGCCCACTGCGGGCCAAGGCCAAGCTAGATAAGCTGAGCCCCCGCCCCGCCAGGCCCCTGCCCATGCTGCCTGGGAGGGAGGCCCGGCTCACTTCCTTTTCTGGGTGGTGCCCTCCACCACCTACAGAGGTTTGCCCTGAATTCTGTTACGTGGTCTGCAGTCCTCATGATCGAGAGCTGCCGAAGCTCGACCATGAGACCCGGCCAGGCGCGACGGCCCAGGGCACAGAGCGGCCCGGCAGCGGCTTCACCTTGGACTCGGCCATTTCCCACGGACACACGCACTTTCTACATGACACCAAAATCTAGTTTAAATTCAGAATCGTTAATGCAATATTTAATAGGCTATAAACTAAGAATCTGGAACCTTAACCTGCCTCTAATGATCTGTGGCAGCAATGCCTGGATGTAGAGTGGTGACCAGAAAGGAATCCCTCAGGTGCCGGGTCCCAGCTCCCATGCAGGGTGCTGTGTACCACCCTGCCCGACACTCGCCAGGCTCCTGCATCCACCCTTGGGAACCCTGGCCTGCAAGCTAAGCATGCGCGTTGTTGGGTTAATAACCCAGGGTGGGTTTGGACAGGAACATTTTCAGGTCAGGCTAAGGCACTGTCCTCACAGGGCTCTGTAAGCGCAACCACTGGGTGAAGGAAATGCTAAGCAACGGGTTCCAGGTGACAGCATCTGGGGCGCATGCGAAGGGGCACGTCCACCGGGAGCTAGCAGCATCATTCTTTAGACTGGGGGGTGATGGGTCTGAGACACTGAGCATCCGTGTGGGGTGCCGTCAGCTTGAAGTTCATTTCGTTTATCCTAATGCAACTGGTGTCCCGGCAGAGGCCCAGCTTTGCTTACTCCCAGCTTTCTCCTGTGAGTAGCATGGGGCTCAGGGCGGGGGGCTCACTTTGAGGAGCCCTGGATCCCTGTGTCCGTCAGCCAAGCTCCACGTGGGCGGCCTGGAGGCAGCAGCACCTGGGATCCATCACAGCAAGGTTGGGCTTCAAACTTCAAGGTTCCTGTAATGTAATCGTGTCCCTTGCGAGTGCACTGTTCCCTCGTGGACCGGCCTTCCGGTTCACAGGCGCCCTGTGCTGCCTGCAGCTGACACGGTCCCCTGCAGCCCGTCTCCCTTAGCCGCGCTGCTTTTTGGCTCCTGACTCCATTTAGGTTTTACAAGTTCTGATGGTTAGGACTTCCTTTCCAAATTAAAAAAACCCCCAACCTCCACTGGTTGTGAGAAACCACTGAAAAAGAGAGCAGAGCTGTGTTCCTCATGGACCCCACCACTCTTTGAAGGTGACCCGTGAGGCGCAGCAGGGCGACGTGGCACCGCCCGGGTGCTGTCTCATCCTTGTCAGGAGGGGACCAGGGGCTGCCCCTTCCCTCCCCTCCATTTGGAGTTGGCTTCTCCACAGCCACAGAGCTGACCCAGCACCTTGGAACCCACTGTTTCCCTCAGTGACAGTCCCTTGGCAAGCAGGGCTCCGAACTGAACTCCCAGCTGCTGGTCACCCCGTCTGTGCAGGACCCTTCAGTGGGCCTGACCCAGTCCCCAGCCGGTGGCCCCGGTCCCCTCGGGGTTGTGGTTCCCTGTGCAGGTTGTGTGGGGTGTTCAGGGTGAGAGCACAGGCACCGAAGCCAGTTGTGACAGCCTCAGTGTTCAGGGACCCACACGTGTCAGCTGTTCCTGATTTTTTAACTTGTCCTGAAACAGAGAAGGGCTGGGTCCTAACCTACAGGCCTGCTGTCCTCACGGGACCCTGCGGGAGCCAGCCCTGCTTCTACAGTTGCTGTCAGTCCCTGAGGGAGACAGGAAATGGAGGGCTGTGCAGTGTCTGCAGGACGCTCCCCAGGAAAGTCCCAGGGTGCAGGGCAGAGGTCGTGGGCAGCAGGGTCTTCTGACCCTCCTGGCCCCTCCCCTCAGCCCCAGCATGTGGTCTTAGCAATGTTGGAGGGATTCAGATAGTTCTTTTTGAGAATTAAAAAGCTACTGGGGCTGTGTAATTAAACTCAGTGCTTATAGCAAAGAAAATATCACTAAGGATGTGCAGTTGAGTAGAACAGGTCACTGCCGTGGTTCTGCAGTGTGTTCTTGGTGGCCCAGCACGTGGCAGCACTCACACCCGCCCGTCTCATTGGGGTCATGTGGGCCTGGTGAGCCTGGCTGGGCAGACAGCACCGTCTGTGCAGCTGGTGACACATGCAGACACGCCCTGCCCCAGGAGCCCCCACCACCCAGGGAGAGTGGTTTCTAGGGTGGAGCTGACCCTCAGCGGGGGTGGGGAGAGGCCCGGAATGGCTGGGCCGGTGCTCCTTAGGGACTGTCAGCTCCTGGTCGGTGTGTGCTGGGTGGGCACCACTGGGCCTGGGTGCAGCCTGGCTGGCGGGTGCGGGTCACCCAGGGGTTCAGCGCCGGGTCATCTGGTAACGTCTGTTCTGTGTTGGTGATTTAGTTGTTTCTCATTGTGACCTGACTAGAAACTCATTTGGGATTGTTTGTATTTAATTACAAAAATAAAGTGTCTTACTTCCTGTTGTCCAGTTCCTGCATTTCTGCAGAAAGGTCTTTGTATGTAGGCTCCAGCCCTCAGAGCTTTTCCTGTTTTACGCCAGTCAGACTACTGAGAATGTGATGACATTAAAAATGGACCATCCTGCCACAGAAAAATGTCCAAACAGGAGGCGGCTGTCCAATTACAGGGGTTAACAGCCCCAGCCCCAGCGCTGGCATGGCCCAGAGTCAGCTGTGCCTGAGTTGGAGCATGGCAAGTCCCTCGAGTGTCTGGTGCCTGTTTCTCTGGGAGCAAGGCGGGTACAGGCCCCGTCTCCAGGGCTGTGGGGGGCACGGTCAGTGAGGACCTCTTAGGACCATGCCTGGCACGGAGCAAGTCAGTGACAGGTCCAACAGCCACAACTGTGTCCACTCACATTTATTTGTCTGAGTCCCCCGCCCCCTGTGCCAAGCAGCACGTGAAGCGCTGGGATGAAGACAGACTTGGCTCTGCGCTGGGCAGTCACATCCTGTGGTGACCACTGGGCATTGTGTCCCTACGACCAGATGGTCAGATTTTATCTGGTTTGCACTCATACACAGCAGGACCCTGTGCAGATGGGAGGTCCAGCTTTCACCTGGAAGTAAAGCCTGGGCCAGGTGAGCAGGTGGCCCTACCAGGTGTCCTGCTGTGTCCCCAACAGCACCGAGGATGTGCGGGATGCTGCTGCCTTTTAAAAACTGAAGTTCTCGTTTGCCCAGAACTGGTTCTCCTGCAGATGGGCCCATTTTTCAGAAGCCAGCCCAGCTGTCTGCCCACCTGCCCAGCAGTGGCCGGTGGCAGAGACAATGCAAAAGTAAAAACCCTCCCCCTTTGGAACAGGCACAGCCTGCAGGACAAGTCCCCACATCGGGGCAGTTGGTCCCAGTCCCGGGCAGGGGCTGATGTGGACAGGACGGGGAGAGCCGCGCCTTGTGTGGGGCCTTCGGGACCATTGCCAGCTCCCAGCAGGGCCAGCACAGCAGGGGAGGCAAGTGCTCCTGGTCCCCCAGGGAGGGAGGAGCAGGCCCTGGCCCAGGCCTGGGTCCAAGCCAACACCCTGGAGACCCTGACCCAGGGATGCTGTGCCAAACTGGTCCCTGTGCCCGTGCGTGTGGGATGGCTGTGCTGGAGACGGCCTCCTTGGTGTCAGCAGGACTGGGTCCCAGGCGTCCCTCGCACACCCTCGGTGTTGATTGTGTAGGAACAGGAAGAGGGGGGTAGGTGGGGGGCGAAGACCACCCTCAGGGTGCGGGTGGGGCAGCCCAGCAGCGGGGCCTCCTCTGGGCGTTGCCGGTCAGCCATCAGCCTCACGAGCACCTGGTTGGACCAGGTGATGCCGAGGGCGGGAGCAAGGTGCTCCCCTGGGGCCCTGAGGCAGGAGATGGGCCAGTGTTACTCACAGAGCCGGCCCTGCCAAGCCCCCTGCCCAGGGCCTGCTCACCTGGGCGCCTCAGGTGCCGTGTCCTGCTCCTCCATGGCCTCCGTCACCTGGAAAGTCAGATGAGGGTCAGGGGGCAGAGCCTCTCCTTTCGTGAGGGGACAGGGAGGGCAGGGGGTGGCCCACCTGGTTGATGCAGAGCACTGGGCTCCGAAAGGCCCAGCTCAGCCTGCGCAGCGCAGCCCCCAGGGCTTGCAGCGCTTGGGCCCTGCGCACTGAGGCCGCCCCATCAAACTCGCAGCGGAACGGAGCAGCCACGGAGTCGATGACCACCAGGCGCGCCATCCCCCGTGACAGCAGCTGGGGCACTTTCCTCCTCACACACTCCAGCAGCGTGTCCTGGAAGCCGAGGGGAGGGGCCGTCACCACCCTCGCGTCCTGTCTATCCTACTTCCCAAGTCCTTGGTGGGTGGGATCCCTGTCCCACTCCGGGCCATCACTGTGACCCTCTGGTGGCCTCGTGCCTGGCTCTGACCACCTGGACCTGTCCACATTGCAAGGTCAGCCTGCCACTGCTGTGCTTACTGGGACTGTGCCCTCAGTGTTCAGGCCAGGAGGCCCTGAGCCTGGCGGAGGCGAGGAGGCAGCAGGGCCGGGTCAGGGTCTGTCCCGCACCCAGCCTTGCCCGGAACGTGGAGACCCCGGGTCCTGCCCAGGTTGCACACCGGGACATCAGCACGGCCAGGGTGGGGCTGCAGGTGCCCTGAGCCAGCCCTGCCCACCCTGCAAGGCCCTGAGCTCCCAGCAGCCCCGCTTGGCCCGGGGCTGAATCAGCAGGGCTCTGGGGCGGGCAGAGCGTGCTCAGGCCTGCCCCATGGGTGCTTCGCCTGCTGGCAGGGACTCGGGTCCCAGTGCTGGGCAGCCAAACACCGGCTGTCCCCTCAGAACTAAGAGCTGTCACAAGTGGCTCCTCATCCTGAACTGAGACTCCCCTGTGCTTCGTCTCCAGGGTGTCCCCGGGAGAACCTCTGGACAATGACAGCAGCAGCAGCGGGCTGGAAGACGCCAGCGCAAATGTGAGTTCCGCACCCGTCTCCACAGGGCTGGGCCGGACGCGGGGAGGGGCCTAGGTCAGGGACCCATTCCCCAGCCTCTGGGCAAACACCCAGCGAGAGAGCGGCGACTGCTCCCCTTGCAGCTGGTTCAGAACAAGCCAGAAATGCCACCGGATCCTGGCGGACTGGCCCTGAACCATCGCCTTCCCTCGCAGTGAGCTGCGCCCCCGGAGGACCCAGGACCACGCTGCTCGTGAGGCCAGAGCCGGCCCTGTGACAGCCGGGGAGACAGTCGCCGAGGCTGGAGGGCCCTGCAGCTGGGAGCCTGCAGCACTAACTCCTGTGTCCGGGCCCCGGGCCCGGGCGCACAGTCACACTAACAGCCACACTGCTCAGTGGGATGCGAAGCCACGGCCATACTTGGCCCTGAAGGCATGGCCGGGTGGGCACAACCTCCCTCCAGGCCTGGTTCCAGGAGACCCGGCGCTCGGCCCATGCCCCATTCCTTCCCTGCACTGTGTGTGATAATGTATTTTATTGTACATTTTTAAAAAATTAAAAGTTTATATGCCTTATTCTTTAGGTGAAGTTCTTTTTATAACAATTCTTTAAGCAGGGGAAGCCAGGCCCTCAGAGAGGCCACACCCTCCTGTCTCTCCTTCCAAGTCCCTCCCACTCATTGCTTCTTTCTCCACCAAACCATGACTTGGTCACGGCACCCTGTCCCTGCCCGTGGGCCAGGCCAGCAGCCAGCCAGGAGGTGGGTGATCCGAGGGGCTGGTCCAGGCTGGTGCCCTCTTGCCCCAACAAGGGGGCTTTCTCACCATCAGCGGAAACAATAGCCGCCCTGGGCAGTGTTCTCAGGGTGGCCAGAGGGGCGGAGGCAGGCCAGGTGCCCTCCTGGGCGGGGTGGCAGGAAACACATGGGACTCCCAGTTCAACCCAAATTCCAGGTAACTAATCATGCTTATCTGAATGGGGACACGTCCATCGGACGTCACTGCACTGGTGACTGGCGGGCGTCATGGGGCCCACACACTGGCCCACCCGGCTGCCTTCCCCTCAGACCGGGGCTGGAGGGACCAGCAGGACACTCACCACGTTGGCCGCGTGCTCAATGAAGATGTGGTTCCCAAATTTTATCTTCTCAACCACGCCCGCCGGGGCGTCTGCCCGCAGGCACTGCTGCTGGGCGATGAGCTGCTGCAGACGCCTGTTGGGAAATGCGTCTTCCGTGCAGACGTACACGGCCCCTGGGAGGCCGCGGCACCGTGAGCATGCCTCCCAGCGCTGCCCCCCACCTCCCACCACAGCCCCCAAGCTGACGGGGTGTCACTCTGTGGGTCTGCCCCTTGGGCTGACTCGAGTGGACGTGAGTGGAATTAGGGCCCACAGGCCTTTGGAAATGCCCCCCAGACGCAGGGAGATGCCCCTGAGGCGCCCCCGTGCCTGTTTCCTAGATGGCACTTTCTTTTTTTTGTTACTCCTTGCCTGAGGATATGTCTCTACTGATTTTCAGAGAAAGAGGAAGGGAGGGAGGGGGGGGAAGAGAGAGAGAGACATCGATGTGAGAGAGAAACATTGATCGGTTGCCTCTTGTATGTGTCCTGACCAGGGAACGAACCCGCCACCTTTGTGGTATAGGGAAGACACTCCAACCTGCTGAGCCCCCTGCGGGGCCTGGATGCCCCTTTCAAGGCCCCCCCATGATTCAGACGGTGTGGTGACCACTGTGTCTTCACTGTGACTGGATAACTAGCAGCATGTCACCAGGAGCCCGAACACCCAGGGACATGCAACACGCTAACCGGGGCCTGGCCCCTATACCAGAGTGGACCCTGAGTCCAGCAACTAGGAACCAGGGGCCATTGGAAGAGGCCCTATCGTTATGGAAACTAGATGTCCCGCCTGCAAAAGACTGAGTCTGGACCCTACCTCACACCACACACAAAACTAAGCGGGGTGGACAGACCGTGAGAGCCAAAGCTGAAACTCTCAGCAGGAAACAGGTAAAGTCTTGGTGACCTTGGGTCAGGCAACAGATTCTCAGATAAGACATAAAAAACACAAGAAGAAAATAGATAAACTGGGCTTCAAGACACCACCCAGGAAATGAAGAGACGGCGCTGGGAGAAAATACTGCAGGGCACGCATCCGAGGATTCGGTCTCCAAGTTCCACACAGACCCCTTTCGGCTCAACCACAGAAAGACAGAAAACCCAGCTTTTAAAATGGGGAAAGGATCTGAACAGACATGTCTCCAAAGACACACAAATGACCAAGTTCACGGAAAGATGCTGAACATCCTCGGTCGTTCGGGGAAAGCAGGTGAAAACTGCAGCAAGGCCACCTCACGCCCACGGGGACAGCGGCCACGCCCACAGGGACGTGGTCATCAGAGCCACTGGCAGGGGGTGGCATGGATGTGGGAACCTGGAGCCCTTGGTGGGCCCAGAAGTTACATGGAGCTTCCTGTGACCCTGCAGCTCCCCTCCCAGGTGGCCACTGGGGGGCCACACCCATGTCACCACACCCATGGCAGCCCTGGTCACCAAAGCGGTGGACAACCCAAGTCCACCAGTGGACAAATGAAGAAATGGTGCCCACACACAACAGACGCACTCGGCTCACATGGGGGACCTTGCCTCTCGCACATGATGCTGAGTGAAGAGACTTAAAAGGCCACGTGGGCCTGATTCCACTCACAGACGTGCCAGGAGAGGCAGGAGCGCAGACAGCAGGTGGCTGGGGGCCGGGAGCAACGGGGAGGGATGCTTCTGGGAACAGGGCTCTTTCTGGGTGAAGAAATGCTCTGGAACTAGACAGTCGTGAGGGCACAGCCTTGGAATGTGCTAAGATAACCCGAATTGTACGTTATAAGAGTGAGTTTTATGGTATGTGAATCACATCCCAATTATGTAAGAAAAAAGAGGCTGGGGATGGGGCTGTGCCCTGCCCGGGCCCCCAGCCAACCCCACGTCCCTACCACACTGCTCTCGGCTCAGCCTGGAGGAAGCAGGAGCCGGGCGCCCCCACCCAGAGGCCCCACAGGGGTCCCAGCGAGGAGGAGGAGTTCTTAGGGTTGTCTGTTGGCAGACCCCAGAGCAGCAGGTCTGACAACTGTGAGGAGGCAGCCTGGCCTCGGAAGGTCTATCCCTGGCTGTCCCCACCCCGTTGCTTGGCCGGGGCAGGCACCCCGTCTGGGGAGTGGGGTCCGCGACGGGCACACAGGTGCTGCGCTCTGGGTCCGTAGGCGACCTCAGAGCTCCATGGGAACCACGCGTGAGCACCGCGGACTTTCATAAAACCGAGGAGCTACTCTAGGGACCTCACACGCAAGAAACAACTTGAATTTCAACCTTGAGGACGCCAACAGGCAGCCTGGAAAAGTCACCTCACAGGCACAGGCCAGGCCAGAGGGCCCCGGAGCCCCTTCCCAGCGAGCGTCCTGCGGGCTGGTGGCAAGTGCCACCTGTGCAGGTAAGGGGCGGGCACCTTCAGGCCAGCCCACAGCTGGGGACTTCGTGCTCACGGGGACCTCCGGGGTCCACGTGGGGCGGGGCTGGTCACGCTTCCCAGGGGGCATCCCACAGCCATGTGAGCGAGATGCCAACTGCAGAAGCCGGCCCTGGGTCCCAACCTCGGGCAGTGGCCAAGAACAGAGCCAGGCCCAAGAGCCCACTGGACGATCCCTTACCCCTGCCCCCTGCAGAGGGGGCGCCCGCTCACCCGCCTCCAGGCCTCCGTGCCGCCGAGGGAACTGCACGGCCAGGCAGAGCTGCAGCGCCAGCTGGGTCTTCCCTGCCGAGCTGCGGCCGGCCAGCTCGGTGATGCCGGCCAGGGGCAGGCCGCCGCCAAGGAGCCCGTCCAGCACGGGGCAGCCCAGGCTCAGGCGCCGGTGCTGCTCGGGGAAGCGCTCCTTCTGCAGGTGCAGGTCGAGTGCTGGGGAGGACGGGGCAGCAGGAGGGTGGGCAGCTGCCGGGGGCAGGACCCTCTGGCCAGGAGGCTCCTCCCAGCCACAGGGCTCTGCCTGGTGGCCACTCATCCCTGCTTCCTGTGCCCCTCAGTCTCCACCCTTCTCCTCTGGCCCAAGAACCGACCCCTGGAGTGAGGGCCCCCGTGGCCCTGTGCCCCCAGTGCATCCCGATCCCGCCGCCGCCACCATGCCCTGCGGTCGCCCCTCGGCGGAGTCTGTGCCCCCAGCGGAGCCCCAGGGCCTCGGCAGGGCACACCCGTCCTGCCCACCTGTGAAGACGCCGCTTCCCCGCAGGTGTGAGGAGACTGTTCTCAGCAAGTGCTGCACGTCAGGGCCAGAGAGGCCGGTCAGTCTCTGCAAGTCTGGTCCAGAAAAGTGCAAAACCTCCTTTATGGATTTCAGTTTGGCTGAAATTATACAAATAAGTTTCAGGACCAGACACGAGGCAATGCAGCAGTAACTAGGGGAATGCTGTCTCCAATTCTGGGGGCCTCGTGGGCAGGGCCAGGTCCATCTGCTCCCGAGCTGTGGGAACCCCTGGGCAGAGTGTGATGACACAGGACAAGGAGGGAGGCACCTGGGGGAGACCACAGCAAAGCCAGGTGGGGTGGGAAATGGGGAGGAGGGGGTTGGGGGCCTCTCCCAGGTACCGAGAGCCATGGCCGGCACCCATTTCCCACCAGCGGGCAGGGGCTGGGCATGCACGCCCAGGAAACACAGGTGGGTGAGCTGTCCCGCCCTTTGAGCATTCAGACAGGTGCCTGGCAGACCTGCAGGAAGGTGTGGGAAACGGGGAAAGTACACAGAAAATGCAGTCCGTTAAAAAAGGAGGCAACTACTAACTTTGGTGGGAAAAAACTAAAGATGGTACATGAAAGGAAACAGTCTCCCCCACCCCCAGGTTCCGCGATGGCCATTATGTCCCCGCTCACATCCCTGGCAGGACCCAGTGTGTTCCAACTGTGGGGCATGTGGGGCGCCAGGAGGTCTGAACAAGACAGGGCAGTGAGCTCCGTGTTCAGAACCCAGAGTTAAAGACAAAACTGTTAACGGCTCGTGGCAAGTAGCTGTGTTTCACGGTTTAGACGATATGCATACATTGGTGAAAATAAAAATTAACTTTTAAACAGTGTTTTCAATTAAACACACGCACACACTCGAAGAGCCGTCCCCACACGGCCCAGCACTGGGGTAGGGATCCAGAGGGGCGTCCTGGGAAGAGGGACGGGGCACCCCCCTTGGTGCGTTTTACAGGAGGCGTACAGACAGGCGCCTGCACGTGCACACATTTCACATAAACGTCAGGACGTATACCTTTCTTAATTGCAGCAGTAATTCTGGGATTCAGGTCCAACTGGTCCAAATCCATTTCTTCAGGGCGTTGACCACAAAGACGAACAACTTCCCAGGGACGCGCTTGCTGTCAACTCAGACCGTCCATTGACCCCTTCGCGATGGGTCACTGTCAGCCCACAGGTCAGAGGCTTCACTCTGCAGGGACACCACGGGGTAAGGCCAAGGCAACAAACACCTGTCAGAGCCATTTGGTACCAGACACCTCGGACTCAATCCACACACTGATGCACCGGAAGAAACCCCCGCAACTGGCACTCGGGTCACCACAGCACATGGCTGTCCCATCCCATCCCCTGCAGACCACCTGGGGCTGGATGCAGACAGAGTCAGGGAGGCTGTCAAGAGGCTGCGGCCTCCAGGAGAGGCTTGAATGCAGAACTCGGATTCTGACCAGGCACCTGGAGGCTGTGGTCGCCGACAGGCACCTGCTGTGTACCGGACACTGGGCCAGGTGCTAGACGGACAGCCCCAGGCAGGTGCCTCATCCCCCACTCTGCGTGGGGCAGGGCCCTGTGTTCTCCAGCCAGCGAGGAGTCTGCCCAGGAGCACCCTGCAGCAGGCACGGGTGGCCTGGGCAGACTGAGACGCTTCCTGGAGCATCTGAGTTCAGCCACTTCGGGGGACAGTTAACACTACACGCTGCCGAGTGAGCTACAGAAAAAACCAACATCTGCACAAACTCTTAAGACCAAACACAAGAAACTCCAGTTACTGCCTGGAGTGAAGCCCTGCGCCTCCCAGGGAGAGCCCTTCCTCTGTCTTGGGGGCTCTCAGGGAGCAGGCCGGGGTCCCCCGCGCTGCTAACCCACACTGGGATGGAAGGGTCAGCGCTACAGACAGACAGGCCTCCCTGCCCTTGGGCAGCGAGACTCAGTTTCAAGGGCCTGAAACTGGCTGGTGATGAAGAATTAAAGGCAGGAGAGTAAAGACCTTTTTTTCAAAACTAACGCATGAAAGTAACTCGCCAGGCCTTAGTCTGTTCCAAGGACTGTCTTAAGCCCTTGACACGAGTGGACTCAGACCTACAACAGCAACGTGACAGCCCCCGTCCTGCTGACGGGACGCAGCACAGGGTGGTTAGGTGACAAGCTCAGGTCACACAGCCAGCAAGCGGCTGCCCTGGGACCCAGGTCCTGGCTGCGTGTCCAAGCCCTTGACCAGCGTCAGCCCCCGCCCCCCGAGCGCCACGGCCGCTCGTTAACCGCCCCGCGGGGCCTCCCGCTCCACGCTCTGCCAAACCTGGGGCGCAGGGGCCCCCCCGTTTCGGGGTGTCCGGCCGCGCCGGGCACAACCCACTCTGCAGACCGGGCATCTTTCGCGCTCCCCCCGCCTACGGGAGCTTGGGGTTCCCCTCCATCCCCCAGCGCCGGGAGGGCGCTTTCACCACTGCCCGCGGGGGGCCCTCCCGGCCCCCATGGCTCACCCCTTCTCAGGACCTCGCCCCCCCCCCGGGAACCCCTTCTTTCCGGCCCCTGAGCGACCTGGCCCGTAGCTTTGCGCTCTCCCGTTTCCCAGCGACTCCCCGGCCCGGCGCCCAGCACGGGCGCTCTCGACGGCCCGGGGCCGCCCGCGGACCCACCTCCCGCCGCGCCCCCGGCTCCCACGGCGACCCGCCTCCGAGCCCGAGCACCGGCCTGGCCCCGCCGCCCACGAGCCCGGCTGCCCCGGCCGCAGCGCCTCCCCACCGCCCCGCCGCCCCGCCGCCCCGGCGCCCCGGGACCCCAGGCCCGCGGGACCGCGGCTCCCACCTCGCGCGCGCTCCTCAATTCGCGCCGTCCCGCCCCCGCAACCTCCTCTCCCAATAAGCGCCAGACGCCCCGCGCCGGATACGCCAATCAGAGAGGAAGCTGAGTTACGTCACAGACCCGCTAGCCAATCCAAAGTCACAACCGCCTCGAGAAGGGCGGAGCGTGCCGGAGCCGGCCCTCACTGCCGATTGGTGGCTGACCGCGGGGTGGCGGGGGAGGTGCCCTTGCGCGGATTGGAGGGCGCAGAGGCGGGGCGGAGCGAGGGCGCCGATTGGCCCGCGCTCCAGGCCGAGCGCACCGATTGGGCGCGGGCGCGGTCAGCGGCGCGGCCGGGCGGGGCTTCGGGCCGGGCCGGGCGGGGCCGAGCGAGGGCGGCGGGCGGGCGCGGCGGCGGCGTCATGGCCTCCGAGGTGGCCGCTCGCCGCGACGCCAAGAAGTTGGTGCGCTCGCCCAGCGGCCTGCGCATGGTGCCCGAGCACCGCGCCTTCGGCAGCCCGTTCGGCCTGGAGGAGCCGCAGTGGGTCCCGGACAAGGAGGTAGGTCGCGGCCCCCGCCAGCCCCGTCGGCGCCCGGACGCGCCCGCCACCCGGGCGCCGCTCCGCACCCGGGTTCCTGTCCGCACCCCGCGACGCGCCCCGGACGCGCCCGCCTTCCCCTCACCCCCGTCCGCACCCGGACCCGCGCCCGCGCCCCAGGCCCGCCCGGCGCCCGACGCCCCTCCGGAGCCCGACCAGCCCTCCCCCCGCCCCCTCCTCTGCCCCGCCGCCCTCCCGCGCCCCCGGGTGCCCCGGGCTCCCGCCGCCCGCGCGCTCCACCCCTCCAGGGGCCTCGGGCGCTCTGCCCGCTCCTGGTTCCCTCTTGGGGCGCCCGGAGCCCCCTCCCCTCCCCCCGAGCCCTGGGTCCCCTGCACGGGCCGCGCGTCCCGAGGTGCCCGGGCCTCGCCCACCTGTGACTCCCACGGCGTCGGCCGAGCTGCTGGGGCGGGAGCGTGGGGAGCCCGGTGCAGCCCCGCCCGGCGGAGCGGAGCCGGCTCGTTTCGGGGCGGCCTCTGCGGGGCCCGCGCCCTGTTTGGGGCGCTGCACCTGCCCGGCCGCCGGAGCCCGGGGCTGCCCCGCCTCCCGAAGGCCGCCCTGCGTCGGGCCGGGGCTCGGGCTCCAGCGGGCGGGGGGACCCCGCGCCCGCCCATGGCTCTGGAGGACGGCAAAGCGCCCCGACGTTTTGAAGTTGAATGTGTTGGGGTAACGCTGGCCGGTACCGTTGTGCGAATTCCAGGGGCGCAGCTTTAGGGCCGGACGGTGCTCCCCTCCCCGCGCCTGGGCTCCTCCGGCACCGCGGCCGAGCCCCTCCCCCGGCGCCCGCCGCTCTGCTCTTTGCGCCCCGAGTTTGCTGCTTTCCGTCCATCGCCCCCGTGGGAGTGAAGCCATCCGAGTGCTGGGGTCTTTGGAAGCGCTTTGACTTCCAGCCCCTCCGCGGTGGGACCAGCTGCTTTCCTCTCCCCCTGAGAATCCCTGTCACACTGGCAGGTTTGGTGTTTTTAAGGGGAGGGGCCGTGAAGTGGGGGCAGCTGGGGGCAGGGCCCCTGGAGGCGACTCCCTCCCCGTCCCTCCTGGGCGGCCTGGAGCCCTGGAGCCCTGGCAGTAGGTGGCAGTCAGTGTTGAGGCCAGAGAGAGGCCCGCAGGGGAGGGTGGGAGTCGCCAGGGCCCCCTGGGCCATGCTGGGGAGTGGACCGTGCCCAGGGCCAGGCCACAGGCTCCCAGTGTCTCCTGTCTCCTCTCCCTGTTGCGCCCTTTCTTTCCTGTGTTTCTGCCCAAGGTGCTTGGACTCTGAACTCACAAAATGTACTTTTCCTCACGGCCTCCTGGTCAGGGCTGGTAAAGGGTGAAGGGAGAGGCAAAGCCTGAGCCTTGTTCTTGTGGGTACGTGTCCCAGAGTTCGCTGAGCTGTCCTAGGGAGGGAGCCCAACAGGTGCCACCGCCAAGAAGTCAAAATAACTGAGTGACACCCGAGAAGGCCAGTGAGTGACCGAGCAGAGGGAGGCCAACTGGTCTCTTCCACCATGGGGGAGGGTCCACGGTCTCAGCAGAAACAGAAGCAAGTGTCACGTGGGCCGCATGTCACCTGGGTGTGTCCTGGAGGCCAGGCCAGGGTGTGTCAGTGGTTTCCCACTCTTGCCCCCCCAGCCTCTCTAGACATTTTTTCCTCTAACTGATCCCCATGGAATTCCCACGGCGGACGCGCTGCCCGGCCGTGCAGGCCGGTGTGGCTGCGGAGAACGGCCCACGCCAGCTGTCTGACAGCTCTCCAGCTCGCTGCTCGCTCCCTCCGCTGTCCCCTTGCTCAGAGCCCTTTGGCGTCTCCTGCATTCTGGCCTCTCTGCAGCCTGTGTGTGGAATTCAGCGGTGGGGCGGGTCTGGAACCCCGCCCAGGCTGCCCTGAGAACTCTTGCGAAATTCTAATCAAGTTGGGTTGAAATGCTTGAATCTGTGCGGTGCCCCTCCCCTAACGGGAGTTTCATTTCCATGTTGGAAGGATGGGGAGCCCCTCCAAAAAGGAGGGTGTGGTGCACCTGCTGTGTCTTCGCCTGGCACTGGGCAGTGCCCTGCTGGATGCACTTAGGGGTGCTCTGCCTGGTCCGTGTTTGTGGGACGCCGGGACCACTCGTGGAGACTCCTGTGTGAGAAATAGGTTTATTTGTGGGGTTTGGTAAGGGCCAAGGAGTTAAGTAGAACGTGGCAGGAGAGTGCACTGCGTCCCCAGCGTCCAGCTCTGTCCTTGTCAGCTCTGTCCATGATCCTCCATTTATCATCGGACTCTGTCTTCCTGGGTCAGTCGGAGGCCAGCCACGCCGCATCCATTGAGGCCTTATGAGATGCCTGACCCTGTGCCAGGTTATTAGCTTAGGCCCTTGGGGACATCCCTTAAAGTGTCGGAAATTTTGGGGGTGGCGTGTGCACTAGCCGACAGCTTTCAGCTTGAGGGAGGGATTCCTGCCCCGGAAATAACAGGATGGCTTCTCTAGTGTGAACCCAGAGGGTTATGCAGCCTGTGCCCCCAGGAGCTTGTGGGGCACGGAGGCAGGTGGAGCCGTGGGAGCTCCGAGGAAGCCTAGGAATTTAAAGGTTAAGGTCAGCGGACGGCAGCAGTTAAATATCCATCTCAGACGGCAGGTAAAGAAAAATTAAATTTATTTAAGGAAAGGGGCTGGGGGATGGGGAAATCCAAAGGGACGGGCTACACAGCAGGGAGACAAAGGGCACTGGGTCCATGACGGCCGGAAAAACCTACTTGGGACAGTGAGACAGGAAGGTGCATGGAAGAGGCAACAGGAGAGCCCAGGCTGGGCTGCTCTGGCTTCCTGAGAAGTCAGAGAGAAGGGGCCTTGGGGACAAGTTCAGGGGGTAAGCCCGGGATCAGCTGCCACTGCCCATTGCTCCCCTGGTTGCAAGTCTGTGGGGTCCCCTCTCAGGGAACAAGGGGGAAGGAGATCGCGCTGGTATGCTGCCCTAGTGGGGAGTGCGGGCTAGATCCTTTGTCCTGAGCTTCTTTAACTGTTTCTTGCAGTTGGAAATCTTGGGGGAGGTCTCAGGGGAGGGTCTCAATAGAACATTCATCAGCCTTCCAGGTGTGCTCTTTCAGGGTCGTGGTCTCCACGGATTGGTCAGTGCCAGGGCGGGTCATTAGTCAATGTAGCTGGTCCTGTGGAAGCTGTGGTGCCACTTGTCTGGTTTTGCTGCTTTTCTGGGCCTGGAGCTGAAATACATCTGAGGCCTAGATGCCATCTTTAGGGAGGAAACACTTAGGGGGTCTAAACCACTCAGGGGTCTAATCCACATGACCAGGGATATGCTGGGGGGGGGTAGGTTACCCTGGGGACAAGGTTCTTCTTTTTCCAGTTTCTCTCCTGGCTAGGCTTCCGGGCTTCCTGCCCTGTGAGTCTCCGTACCCTACTTTCTGTACCTGGGTTTCTGTACCCAGCTCATCTAACAGGAATGGTGTCAGGGCTCCTGAGACTCTGCCATCAAAGTGTCTGATGGCAGAGAAGGGTGGGCTTGGTGGTGGGCTGTCTGGGCATGTGCCCTAAGGACTAGTCACAAGCAGCTAAAATATTGAGTTTTATCCTTAAAACCCATGCAGTGTTGCACTCCTCCCACCTCGACACTGGGTATCTCCGGTAATGATGATAGTGCGGTGCAGAGCTGGGGGAAGGGAGCACAGGTGTGTCAGGTAAAGAGCAAACCCAGACATAGGTGGGTCCTTCGGGGTCATTGCAGGGGGCAGGGGGTGGCACAGGGGGTGCTGCAGGAGGGGACAGCTGCCACCACGACCTGCAGGTGTCTCCAAGGTCAGGCTTTCTTTATGGAGAGTGACCAGGCTAGAAGAGAGCAGTGGGTGCAGGTGGAGGCGAGGTGCAGATGCAGGGGGGGACGGTCAGGTGCAGTGGTGTGACCCACAGGTGAGGGACGGGGTCGCCCAGACCTGCCATCTCAGGCTGAGGCGGGCATAGTTGAGGGGCCTGTGGGAAGGAGAGAACCTTAACTAAAGTCCAATGAGCGAGGTGCATGGCCTTTGTTCTGGTTGATGGGTGGGGGTACACAGGTTATCCAGGTGGAGAATGGGAACTTGGGGTCAGTGTCTGGCCTTGTCCTGGGTGAAGAGCGGCGTCTGTGAGTCTCACCAGGTCACATGGGGAACCATGATGGAGTTCCTGGGCGTCCCGAGGGTCCCACCAAGTTCCTGGGGTGTGACGGTCTGCAGTGTCTGCACCTTCCATTCTCTGAGCTATGTGACCACCTGTCTGGTAGAGAACTGACCGTGTCTCGACGCATACGGTCCTCTCCTGGGTTCCCCTAGGAGCTGGGTTTCTGGCATCCCAGTAGGTCCCTCACTGATCCTTGAGTTAATCCTCTGGCACTGGTTCATTTTGTACCTGTAGGAGTTAGGCTTTTACTCTTTAAAAGGGATTATCTTTCAATAGAGATACAGCCATAGGTGTATTTTAAAACCTTACTTTTATGATTTATTTATTTTTGAGCAACCTAAGAAATGGTTGTGAGAGAGCCTGGAGCTGGCCAGCCAGGTGGGAGGGGAGGCATGTGTCCTAAAACTTTGCTGTTTTTGTAGTAACTTTTTTTTTTAACATTCCTTTAAATTCTCTAAACTTTGTATTTTTGGACTATTTAACCTTTCTGCTGCCTTTGGGGGCAGCAAGTTGGTAGAGACCTTGGGCCCCCAGACAGCTCTGTGCTGGGCCTCTGCCCTCCCAGGGCCCCTTCTGTCCCAAAGGCTTTGACCCAGGCCCGGTGCTGGGCCCTTCCTGTTTTCTCTTTTCCGGCCGGTGGCTCTGTTTACAGTACCTGTGTGGGCCTTGTCCCAGTCCTCCCAGGTTCCCTGGAGCTGGAGGAGCCTGCATGCAGGGGAGGGTGGTAGAATGTGGAGCCACCTGTGGCCACCCAGGGGGCCCTCAGAGGCCACACTTCTCACCGGCTTCCTTCCTCCCATCCGAGCACTAGGTGGCCCTTGGAGGTGAGCACAGGCGGAGGCTCCTATTGACTTGCTTCTGGGGAGTAAGAGGCCCCCAGAGGCCACTGCTGGTCCTGCCCTGGAGAGGTGTCTGCCTGTGACGCAGCCTCGCACAACCCAGGTCAGCCTAGCCAGGGGTCTGGTGGCAGATGGGTCTGTCTGTGTGTGCTCATGTGTGTGTCCCTGCGAGCACACCTCCACCTGCACCACCTGGACCATCTATTCCCCCCCACCACCACCTCCCCAGGCTTCCTCAAGGCCCTGTGGTGGGTAGGCCCCACAGATCTGTCCTCCCCAGTGACTGCCTGTGTGACCATCAGCCTGGCCCTCCCAAGGTGACGGTGTGTGAGGCTGGCATCTCAGGCACTTGCTGTGTGTAGTGGGCAGAGGGGGTCACAGCTGGTTCTAGACTTGGGTACATTCTCTGTCCCCCCAGGTAGCATTTCCCAGAGCCCCGGCAGCTCGTTCCCTGTGCTGCCCTATCACAGGAGGTGCCAGTTCTGGAGGTGCTAGTTCTCAGGTCCTTGCCCAGTGCATTATTTCCTTCGATAGTTTTCTTTTCACATTTAACTGCTCTGTTGAGAATTTCAAAACTTTCTTTTTTCTTACATGATCAGTGGGAAATGACCTGTTTAAAGTCTGCCGATTTTCTGAATAACTTCGTTGGTTATTTAGAGGAATAAAATACTTCTGCATCACTTCGGGTTTAAGGGGCAACTTTTAAATTCTAGATGCCTTACATTCAGAGATTGGTCTTTGGACTCGCCCAGATGTGTGGGCCTTGCAGTGGCTGGAGGCAGCCGCTATCAGGGGTCCTGTTGGCAGCATCCTGGCCCCAGGAGTTGTCACTCATTAGGACCTGTCAGTCTCAGGGGTTACAGCCCCTGCGGAGCTTTCTCCATGGGTTCTGTGGCTGGCGGGCGGCTAGGGTCACCGGAGAGAGCGGCCGGGTGCAGAGGCCTGGCACAGACACGCAGAGCCTCCCAGAGCTGACAGAGAGCAGCCAGCCCACGCCTGAGGTCAGCGGCCGCTGTAGATGGTTCTGGAAGGCCAGGGAGGGCCAGGCCCTGTGTCCACATGCAGAAAGCAGCTTAAGAGCGAAGAGGTCCTGGCCTGGTAGCTCATTTGGTTGGAGCATCAGCCTGTGCGCCAAAAGGTTGCAGGTTTAAGTCCCAGTCCCGGCGCATACGGGAGGCAGCTGATGGATGGTTCTCTCTCCCTCTCTCTCTAAAAATCAATAAAAACATCCTCGGGTGAGGATTTTAAAATAAAGGCAAAGAGGAAACAAGATGTTGGTCCTGGGATCTTGCAAAGCTCAGACCTGGCCTCCAGAGCGGGGGCCGCGGGGTGGGCTGCGGGGCGCAGCTTCCACAGCCAGAGCCACACGCCCCCAGCACCTGCCCAGCCGGCTCCGCGGGACTGACACGGGCCAGCCGGGAGCAGGGGGCACGGCCCGAGGGTGCTGCGTGCTTGACAGCTGCCCCTTCCCTCCTAGTGCCCGCGGTGTATGCAGTGCGATGCCAAGTTTGACTTTCTCACCAGAAAGGTGAGCGGAGGCCATCGGGCGGGTGGGCGGGGCCCCGACGGACATCCGCCCTCCCTGGGCTGCGCCCCCAGATCCCAGGGCGTCCACGTGACCCTGCGGGCGCTTCCACACAGCCAGGCCCCGCCCTGGGGTGGCCTGTTCTGCACAGCGCAGGGGCGGGCGGGGCGTGCTGGCCGCCGGGGCTGCGGGACGGCGCCTCCCGCTCACGGCCGCCCCCCGCCCCCCGCCCCCCGCCAGCACCACTGCCGCCGCTGCGGGAAGTGCTTCTGCGACAAGTGCTGCGGCCAGAAGGTGGCGCTGCCGCGCATGTGCTTCGTGGACCCCGTGCGGCAGTGCGCCGCGTGCGCCGCCGTGTCCCGCAGGGAGGCCGAGTTCTTCGACCGGCCGCTCCGGGCGCTGCTGGGCGGTAGGTGGCTGCGGGCGGCGGGCGGGGCCTGGCCTGTGCGCGGAGGGCGGGCGGCGGGCGGCGGGCGGGCGCCCCCCGGTTCCTGCAGAAGCAGGTGTGGAGCCAGCCCCCCTTCCGGTGCAGACATCGCCTAAAACGTTGGTCTCACGTTGCCGGGCTTGGGGCCACAAGTTGGGATGCTCTTTGGGTGGGGGCCCTGGGCCCCGCTCATTGCAGCTCTTACATGGGTGCCAGACTCGGCCCCGCGTGGGCCAGCAGCTTCTGTGACCTTCCACCGGGCCATTGCGAGACGTGGTGACACAGGGGGACGAGCCCTTTGAAGACGAAGCGTCGGTTTCCCAGCGCCCCTCCTGCCCCTGGCCCGCTGTGCCCCTGGCTCTGGCCGCCTCCTCAGGCCTGCCCGGGGGCCTGCGGCCTGGGGCGTGTGCCTTTTCTCTGCTCCTGCCCCGGCCTGGTGGCTCCTGCAGTGTGTGATGGTCAGTGCTGAGTGGTGTCTGGGGGATGCAGCGACTGGCACTTCCACAGAGCCTAACGCATCAGCTCGCCCCAGCGAGGGCTCCCGGAGGGGCCGCTTGTCTTTCTCACTGTCCTCCCGTCCTGCCCGCGCCCCGCCCTCCGTGCCGGAGGAGCTGGCTGTGTTGTCATGCTTGTTTTTGTGCCCCAAGGAGCCACTTTCCTTGTAACTTTTGGAAACTCAGAGAAGTCAGAAACCATGGTTTGTCGTCTTTCCAACAACCAGAGGTAAGAGGCAGAATTGCTCAGCACCTGACAGCTCTGTCCCACGGAGCCCTCAGGTAACGGCGGGACACCCTGTTTACAGGTACCTGCTCCTGGATGGGGACAGCCACCACGAGATTGAAGTCACACACATCTCGACAGTGCAGATGCTCGCAGAAGGCTTCGCCGCTGCAGGTAAGCCCTGCCCCACTCCTGGGCAAGCTCCCCGAGCGCTCAGCCCAGCGAGGACTTTCCAACTCGACGTTTGGGCCTCAGCCGAGTCTTCCCCGGAGACCCCGTGACTCACCCACTTTGCCTTCTGTTTCTGGTGGCTCGTGCTCCTGCTTCTGCCTGCCCACCTTCCTGACTAGGAAAAGACAGTCACACTTACACCAGCCTCCCGGGGAACCAGCCTGCCTTGGAAGGTCAGCCTCGCTCTTCCCAGCATGCCGTGGGCCCCGTGCCCCTCCTCTGCGTCTGTCGGGGGGGTGGGGGGCATCATGCCAAGGGCCTCTGTGAAATGCTCCTTCACTCCTTTCAGTCAGCTTGAGAGGACTGGGTCCAGGACGTGGGCACCCAGAGCATGACTGGGAATATCCCAGCGGAGAAATGGATTTGCTGTCTTCCTAACCAAGGGAGAAATGTCACCCACTGTTCTACAACTCCTCACTGGTGCGGCTGCCCTGAGCAGGCTGAGTGCAGGGTGCTGGGGCGCAGGGTACGGCTGGCCGTTCAGCACCTTCCTGCCCGTCACAGCTGGCTCACTGGGCTCTTCCAGGGGCCTGTGTCCTTCCGGGCTCTCTGTCCCAGCTGAAGCAGAGCCAGGGCAGTGTGTCACCACCTGTCCCCTTGGTTGGCTGCTGCTGGCAGTCAAATATACCTTGGGGCAGAGGGTGGGGTCTGGAGAAGCTGGGTCAGCCCTCTGCCTGCTCCTTGGAGCCTGAGGCCAGGGAGGAGGTCAAGGCCGCCACCCAGCTGCCTCCTGAAGCCTCTGGTCTTTCTCCTGGGCAGGGCCCTGGGGCTTCCAGCGCCACACGCCCCCCTATGGTGGTTTAGGGAGCACAGTGAGCCCTGCTCTACCAAAAGTTGTCCTGGGACCTTAAATCCCCAACATTGTGTCCCCATGGGGTTGGGGCACTGGGACAGTTCCCTGAGCTGAGGGCAGCCAGAGGAGGGCCGCTGGCCTGTTGGGGGCCAAGTAGTAACTGTATTCGGCTTTGCTGGTCAGAGGAAATATTGCAAAGTGGGAAAGCAGGCCAAGGTAGGGACACGTGGCCGTGGCCAGTAAAACTTAACTCACAGAAACAGTTGTGGGCGGAGCACGGGGGGAATCCTGTGTGCAGACGCGAGCCAGGCTGACCCGGAGGGCAGGAGAGGCTGTGGCAGGTTAGGCCAGGAGGCCTGGGCCTGGGGGATAGCACTTCACAGGTTGGGCAGGCCTCAGCCAGAGCCGCTCCCTCGGCTGGCCTGAGGCGCAGAGATGGGCTGATGCAAGGAGCCTTCTGAGAGGTGGGCTCCTGCTCAGGTGGAGCGTTCCTCCTGAGCCACCAAGGAAAAGCGTAGGCGGCGTTTACTGTGGGGCTGCCCTCCCCGCACCTTCTCTGGCTGTCGAGTGACTGAAGAGCCCTCTGTCCTAAGTGGTTGGCTCTCAGAGGTGTTGGAAGTGAGTCGTCACCAGTGGGGCCAGTGGGGGGCCCACTGGAGGCCCAGTGGAGCAGCTGGCCCCCCCAGAGCTAGGCAGTGTCCTAGCAGGCCATCCCTCACGTGGCGTCTGGGGGAGCTCATGTCCTGGGCTGGTGACTGCTGCTGAGCCTTGCTCTCATGGTCCCCTCGGCTATGACGCTGCTTCTCAGTGGTGGGCAGCTGTGACCGCTGGCCTCTGCACTGGCGCAGGCAGGTGGGACTGGTGCTGAGCTTCCTTGTTGGCTTCCCAGGGGCAGGAACCCCCTGACCAGGAGATGCAGCATCTCTCTTGGCGCTCGGTGGCCTGGTGTGAGGTTTGTCCTGGACCCTGCAGGCCTCCAGGCCAGATGACTGACTCCCTTTCCCATCCTGTGAACTTGGGGTCATATACCAGAAGGTGTTCGCTGGGTGCCTCCTAAGCACAGGGCCCTGCCACTGCCTAGACCAGCACGAGGATTGGGAGCCACCCTGGCCACCACACCAGGGCTGGTGGCATCTGCGCCTGCTTACCTGTCGTCTTCCTCCAGGAGGCACCGCGAGGGCCACAGGCATGTCCCTGCAGTACTCGGCACCAGGGTCTGAGGGCACAGCCCAGCTGAAGCTGACTGCAGGGGAAGATGCCAATGGCAGCAGGAGGCAGTCGATGGCGTGGCTGGCAGCCATGCACAAGGTACTGAGGCACAGGTGTGGTGGGCACGGGCAGGTAGGAGGCTGGGCCCTCCCACTGAGCAGGCCCACGTTCCCCAGGGCAAGACCTGCCTCCTCCCACCCAGCTGGGGGATACCCACCCCAGCTCTAACCAGGCGCAGAACCAGTCATATTTCTGTTCCTGGTTATCCTGCAGGCTGCCAAGCTCCTCTACGAATCTCGGGACCAGTAACTGCACGTGGGCCAGCCTGTCTGCTGCAAGCGGTGGAGCCTGCTCTCTGCTCACCCTCATCCCACGTGTGCTAGGAAGACAGCGCGAGACTTCAGAGAAACAGACGTGCTCGCTCACCTAGTGCGACGCACATGCCGTTTATTAACGCTCCAAACAGCTTCTGCTTCAGAGCCTGTCTTGTTGATATTCACGTGGGTGGAGACCCAGCTACACTACTGCTAAACATTTTTAGCATAATCAATACCATGTTTCTGTGTGTCCAGGTTTACTAGGAGTTTCTGGCCCCTTGATGTTCGTTTCATTAATTCCTTCACAGGGATGACGTGGGCGGTGGGGGCCTGGGAGGCTTTGCCACGGCACTAACTAGGGGCTACACACAAACCCTTACACGTCACCACGGGGCGAGCGAGCGTTCCCTTTTGTACTTCTCACTCTTTCACTTTATTAAGGTAATTGTATAACACTTTGTATATGAAGCTTGATTAAACCCTATTTTGAAAACACGATTAGGCCTCGCTTCCATGTGTCCAGATCACTGACCGTCCGCAGCAGTTCTTTTCTGGCCCCAGAAACACGATGCGCAACCACAGTGAGGGACAGGGTTTATTGTGCACATTTACATGGCATCGCAGGTGAGGTGGCGTCTCCCAGCAGAGGCTGCCCCACTGTGTTCGCTGTTAATCACCAAACATGTACAGTCGGTGCTTAAAGGGGGCCAACTACAGCAACGGATCTATACACGCATTTGTACATAAATTATACAGACTCGTACATGGAAAATAAAGCCTAAGGGCCTGGACTTTAATGTGAGAAAAAACATTTCCAATGTCATCCTGGAGTTTCAAATGGTCTCATCAAAAAATACTTTTGGTATAAAAGCCTGTACGCACAGCTGACCTCAGTGGAGGGCCATCGTCTCTTTCCGTCTGGCACTGGGCCGAGGTCCTATATCACGGCTGGCTCCACCCCCTACCCCTCCTGATGTCCCTGCCACTCAAAGGACCAACTGCAGGCTCCCTGGCCTGTGGGCTGCAGGGTTTGACTGCACTTGAACAGTATCTGTGTTGTGTGGGGTAAGAGCCACACCTGGGCAGCGAGAGGCTGAAGAGAAGGCAGTTGTGAGTAAAGGAGGGGACAGCTGTGCACAAGCTCCTGGCTGTGGGTCACTGGACTAAGGGCCCCCATGCCCAGGGAATCAGGAGTCAAGCCCAGCACCACTAGCCAGAACAGGAAGTGGAGCCCCCGTGTCAGGACCACCACTGGACAGGAGTTTCCCCATGGACTCCTTTGGTAATGAAGAAACGGGTGCCGAGGGGCAGGATGGCGGGTTCTGAGACGTCAGTAACGGATGGGCAGGGCGCTAGCGGGAGTGCCCCTCACAGTGGCTGGGAGTTCCACTGTTGGGGAGGGTGGCACGGAGAATGGGGTGGCCTTGGGGCCAAGTCAGTCAGATCCTTTGTCTGTATTGGCAACCAACCAGGGGTTAAGTCTAGGGCTTCTATTGGCAACAGGCGGTTTAGAAAGCTGGGTGTTTATTTGGATTTACAGTAATTGGCAAAATTCAGTCCTCTTGGAGGCAACAGTGGAGACATAGCCTCACCTGGAACCTGCGGGATTTCACATTGTGGGCGCTGTCTGCTGCAGTGAGCACCATTAAAGACACTTCCAACTTCCGCGTCCCAGGCAACAGCAGGGTGACCTCAGTGGCTCCTTGGCAAGGGCCAGCCCCATAGGGTGCTCTGGCAGAGGCTCAGGCAAGCGTTCGCTGTCGGGGCTTGATCCGAGGGTACAGCTGCGAAGCAGTGACAACACATTAGACAAGGAGAGGACACGAGGGGCCAGGTACCAGCTCACCCTCAGCCTCCCAGGAGACCCGCCCTGATGCCCTGAATACCTGCACCAACCCCCACCCTGGTCCATGACCCCTCTCACAGCACTAGGTGTCACCTACAGCATGTCACTGGCTGTACCCCAGGGCAGATGCCTGGCCAGGAGAGATGTGCATGAATGTTTAGGGAAGCATCGCCAGCCCTGCCACGGGGCTGCTCTGCCACAGGACTGATGTGATCACATGACATAGGTGGCAACCTGCAGGCTTGTGCCCCCCACCCCAGTAAGAAAATCTCTGGGCTCCACAGAGTTCTGACGGGTGAGTCTGGGTGCTCGCTGAAGTTCCCCACGAGGAAAACGCACTGAGCGTCCTGGACTGGATGCATGGGCCTCCTCATAGGGTGGCTCCGCAAACATGCCCGTTGCAGAGAGAGCTGAGGTGTAGGGAAAGGCAGTCCCCGCCTGCGGTCCCCCAGTAGGACGTGGCCCCACACTCTGCCCAGTGTGCCAACAGCTGACTTACAGACATGCTCGGGAGTGGAGCTGTAGCAGCTGAGTCCGATCCCGGAACGAAAGCTCAGAGCACTCACCCCCAGCAGCGTTTTGGGCACGTAGCCCTCCTGGTCCCCGAGGCGCGCCCACCACCACTCCGTCTCGTTCTCATCCTTGCGCCTCAGGACGGTGATGGCGTCTCCTTCGTGGAAGGACAGCTCGTCGCTGTTCTGGGCCTCGTAGCCCCACAGGGCATAGACCACTCCCTTGTTCATCACACCCAGCTTCTCCTGCACCCCTGGGACAGGACAGCCAATGGTCAGGTCTCCTCAGAGGGCAGGCTGCCAAGAGCCCCACCGTGGGACCAAACCAGACACACCGCTGCTGTCGGGTGGCCAAGCGATGCCGAGGGCTGAGAGGTGGGAGCCTGGCCCAACTGTTGCCCTTTGCTTATGCCAACTGTCCCTCCTGTGCCCCAGCAGGGGGGCACTGCTGCTGAGGTTCTGAGTCCAGAGACAAAGGTATGTTGTTCTAAAGGCATTTCTTAGGGTGAAACTTACAACTCACATCTAGAACAGACTTCCAGAGGTCGGTGACTAAAGAGGTAGTGTGACTGCCCTTGGCAGTGAGGGAACAAGTCCATACCCAGAGTCACCTGTGGGGACCCCAAGAAAAGCCCGATATGACCTGGGTACCTTCTTCCTCCTAATGCACCACACGGGCCTCTCGGCTGGCCTCTGCCTCTGTACTGGGAGCTGGGGCCTGGCAGGAGGGGCATGTTTCAGGTGATCACTTTGCCACCAGAGTCTAATGTGGGGCTGGTCCCACAGGTTTTCCTCAGGTGTGGAACGGATGGCCTGTAACCGGTTAACCTCATACAGAGATGTTCCAACTCTTGGAAAGACTGACCTGGACGAAGCAGCTTAAGACAGGACAGGCTCCATTCATCAGTGAAGGAACTTGTGTGTTTAGCCACCTGGCACAGAATTCTCCTGCTACACAGACTTTCAGACACGTCTCGGGAGTGAGCCTAAGGGACAGTGTGGCCTCCCTCTACTAGACTTACCAGGCTGCCCTGAACTTAGGCTTGGGCATCTCCCAGCCCAGGGGCAGCACGAGGCGTGTCCCCACTGCAGCCCAGGAGAGGCCCCAGGGCCCCACGTACCGTACAGAAACTGGGAGCACTGGATGTAGCCCTCCTCCATCTCTTCACACTTGTCTGCGGCGGTTTCAATGTCGCTGATGGTTGAGGCAAAAATGGCAGCACCACTCTCCACCAGCTGTTTGCAGAGGTGGACGCTGTTGCAAGAGGCGGCGCAGTGCAGTGGCGTCCTGCAAGGGGTGGGAGGTGAAGGTGCTGCCTGGCTCCTGGAGGCGCAGGGCCCTGGGAATGCTGAGCCTCAGTGCCAGCACCTCCTGTATCATCTTTTTAGTGGTGTGATTTCTACTAACAAACTGTCCTGGACTTAGCATAAACCCCTGAAGCAGGGCAAGGCAGGGCAGGGCCTGAGGAATGGCCTATAAGATAGATGCAGACAGCTGCCTGAAGTTGACAATAACAGCTTCGGGAGGCGGGGCTGACATAGCAGCACAGGGTCCTGCAGCAAGGATCCAGCCACTTAAAAATGGACAACAGTGAGTCACAACTGCAGAACGCTTGGCAGGCTTACCATGTTAATAATCAGGTGTACAAAAGCGAACTGCAGCCCTGGCCCATGTGGCACAGTGGGCTGGGCATCTTCTGAGAGGTCGCTGGTTTGATTCCCAGTCAGGGCACATGCCCTGGTTTCGGGCTCCATTCCCAGCAGGGGGTGTGCAGGGGGCAGCCAATCACTGTTTCTCTCTCATCTATGTTTCTCTCTCTCCACCCTCTTCCTCTCTAAAAAAATCAGTAAAAACATTTAAAAAAAAAAAAGAGCAAACCACAGCTGTGCCTTTAACAATGTCCTCTAGAGAAGAGGGCTGGGGGTATGCCGAGCAGCACAGGACGGAAGGCACTGTGGTCCCCTTCACTCCTATACCGCCTCCCCACTCCCTGTGTGCTGACTCCCGGCTTCCCTTCTGCACCATGGGCAGTGGCTCACCAGCCATCGCTGTCAGCAGCATTCACATTGACACCAAAGTCCAGCAGGAACCTCACAATGTGGTGGTGGCCGGCACAGACGGCGTTGTGGAGTGGGGTGATCCCTTCATCATTGGGCTTGCTGGGGTCTTCCACCTGGGACAGAGGGTGTATGAGCTCCGCTCTGCACTTACTGGGGTGTGCAGGGAGGCGGCTCCGCTCAGCTCACCTCGTAGATGATCCTCTGCACCAGGTCAAACTCTCCCTCCAGGGACGCGTCCAGGAGCAGTGCCAGGGGGTTGAAGCGGACACGCAGCCCACGGCCCGAGCGCTCAGAGTTAGGCTTCTTCAGGTTGGTCCGTTTGCTCTGTGAGGAGGAAGCAGATTAATTTTATTTATTATTTATTTATTTATTAAAATAGAGAAAGCAGATTTAAAGATGACCCACCCACGAGCCAGGTGGGTGACATTAGGTTTCTTAACTGCTTCCACCCCTGGAGTGGGCAGCTCCTTCCAACCAGCTCTGCTCCATCAACACTGACCTCCCGCCAGAAGCCTCTGTCTAGAAGGTTCTCCCCCTCCCTCGCTGCCTCCCTCCAAGTTCCAGTGGGAGCTTCCCCTCTTTGCTGGGTCCTCCAGTACTTGTAGCCCTGTACTGTCCTTCAGAGCCCACCTGTGCTGAGCCACTGTCCCCTGGGCCTGACTCACTAAGGGCAGGGACCAGTCTGCCAAGCCCTACCATGCCCAACCCATGGCTGGGTCCTTACAGGCACAGGGTGGCCCTGACCAAGGACCACACCCACCGTAGAGGCTGCCAGTGGCGGCACAACGGGCGGAAGTGATGGGGACACTTGCTCTTCCCCTGGAGAGGGGGCCTCGGCCCCAGGACTGGGGGCCTGCTGCGTGGACGGGGCTGTGGCCACATTGTTGTTGTTGTCCTCGGCAGGCTCCGATGTTTGGTGGATGGTTTGGGGACAGATGAGCCCCTCTGGCTCAGGGGAAGGGAGCTCGTTGTCGTTGGCATCCGAGGCAGGGGTGGGCTCAGCGGGGAGCGGGACTGTGGGCTGGGCTGGGCTGGCCTCCCCCAGGTTCCCATTGGTGTTGGTGTTCCCATTGTCCATGTCGGCCAGGGTGCCTGCGAGGTCCTGTGAAGGGATGGGCTGGTAGAAAGGGGTGCCCTCCATGCCGCCAGCCAGGGTGTTGAAGCGCTGGTAGAGCAGCTTCTGGATGTTGGGCCCTCCGGGGCCCTCAGGCTCTGTGATGGAGCTGCGCTTCTTCAGGGGCCGGGGCGCGTTGGCCAGCTTCCGGCGCAGGGCCTCCAGGTCAGCATCGCTCTGGTAGCGCAGTGGTGAGTGCACGATGGGCGTGAGCTTGGTGGGGCTGAGCGGCCGGGGCAGGCTCTCCATGGTGCCCGTGGTGCCCTCCCCGGGCGGGGCCGGGCTGTCAGGCTCAGGCTCCTTCTCAGCACTTTCGGCCGGTGGCTGGGGCTGCGAGGCGCTTGTGGCCAGCGGCCCATGAAGAAATGGCAGTGGTGACGGGGACGTGGAGCCGGACGGTAAAACTGGTTTCCCATACACTGGAGGAGAGAGGACAGGCCCGTCAGCACCCTGCAGGCTACGGCTGATTGCAGCCCTGGTACAGAGACAGGCGGCTGGTGAACCCTAATTTTTAAAAATGTTATTACTTTTTAATCCTCACCCAGGGACATGCTTTTTAAATTTATTTTTAGAGAGAGAAAGGGGAGGGAGAGAAACACATCGACATGGGAGAGAAACATCGATCGGCTGCCTCCCGCACACGCCCCAACCGAGGCTTGAACCTGGAACCTGGGGATGTGCCGACTGGGAATCAAACCGTGGCCCTCGGTGAACAGGACAATCCAACCAGCAGGGCTCCACTGCAGGGCAGGGGCCTGGAGTTAAACCCAAATGGGCCTCTGCTCAAGGACCCTCACAGACCCCTACGGAAGACAGCGTATCCAACTTCTCAGTGTTTACCTCTGGGATTCCATAACTAGGGCTTCTATAAATGAACATTTAAAACAGCTGCGGACCGACTTCCCCGCCCCAAACAAGCCATCCCTGTTTTTTGGTGAAGGAAAAAGAGGTCCCCTCTGAGCACACATCTGACCCTCGTACTGAGCAGAGGGGAAGGAAGCACAGCTGCCTGAGACGGGAAGGTCCGCCTGCTGGCCCAGGAGCTCTAGAGAAGGGTCAGCCTCTCCCAGGTCACAGGTCAGTGCACTCCCTCTGCCTCGCAGGTCTCTGGGCATGGGGTGGCCCAGGAATCCCTCAACTACACGTCTGGAACTTAAGCCCACGGCTTTTCTCCCAAGCGGGCTCTGGTGAAGGCGCCCAAAGCAGCAGACACCCCCTTGCACTGCTGTCCCAGGGGTCCAGCTCTGCAACAGCAAGAGGTGGGGACCAGATCCAGGCAGAGCCCCACAGGCCAGGTCCATGGTGAGTTACTGCACAAGTTACCACAAAGCCAGAGAAAGAGAGGACACTCCAAAACCTCACCCTTCCCAGAGCTGGAGTCCTGAGTGAGGCAGGGAGGTGGGAGCTCAGATGGGAAGTCAGCTGTGATCACCCACCTGCATTTCACCCCCATCTCATGTGACACGCAAGGCCGTGTGAGATGACCAAGTAAACCCTAAAGAGCAAGCGGCCCAACGTAAGAGTGCAGGCTGGCATTTCCTTAAGCAAAAATGTAACTTCCTGGCCCCAAGAGGAGAGCACGAGCCCACTGTACCTGCTTTAACCGACTTATTCAGGGCGCCATGTGTGGCTGGCTGGTGGTTCTTGGGTGGCGTGGCCTGCTGGAGGTACATGGAGTAGATGGAGCTTGAATTCACGGTCTGGGGCCCTTTCCTGGGGGACTGTGGCCGCGACCCTTTATCAGCCAGGAAGGGCCTGATGGCCACAGTCAGTGGGAGCTCGGGTTTGGCATCTCCAGCTGGAAACGCAGGTGGCCCCGCAGGTGGGTACGTGGGACTCGGTGGCACGGAGATCCTCTGCTGGATCTGCTGGGAGGAGCCCGGAGGATGGGTACCGCCCACGGAGGGCAGTGGGCCAGGCTTCTGCCGACTGGACAGGCCTGTGCTGGGCCTGGGCAAGCTGCCCTCCTTCCTCCTTTCCAGGGAGTTTGTCGAGCCTGGACCCACAGGTGCAGGACTTGGGTATGTCCCGTAGCTTGGAGGCAGCGGCTTGCCGACACCAGGGACGGGGGGTGGCATTTTACCCATCTCGATGCCCTAAATTTGGATGTTAAGAAAAGCAAAGACATCCTCTGAAAAGTTAAGCAGATTCCCATTCACAGCTTCATGAGAATACAAAGTAGGACTTATAATCCTTCAAATCGGCTGTGGGCAGGCACAGGGCTCCCTGGGGATCAAGCACAGTGGGGCTATCAACTGGGATAGAATCACCTTGACTGAAGACCTTGACATTGGCACATTGTGCGGGTGCCTAGGGCCATGAACTCCTTCAGACTGGGTATAATTTGGACACTAATGAGAGTAATTTGCCTCATGACACCTGCTACCCTTGAAGACGGGGGTGGAACAGTGACAGGTTAGGAGCTTGTCTGAGTCCCAGGGATGGCAACACACAGCCTACCAGCTTCTCCATGGCTCCCAGCGCTGACAGGGGCACCGGCTGGCTGGAGACTGTCCCCTGCTTAAGGGGCCCCTCCATGCCCGAATCCTTCCAGTCCACACTGGCAATTGGCGTTGTTTTCACTGAAGAGCTCACATTCTGTTTCAGTGTTGGCCAGTTTCCATCATTAGCTTGAAAAGAACATAGAGTTTAAGTAAATTTTTCTTTAAATTAGATGAGCTAGCATAAGAGTAACCCCATCAGAAATCACTTTTGGTGACCTCACATTCTGCTTGAGCCGCTGACCACCCCTCCCGCACACCAGCTTGCACACGGCAGGACCGAGGGCGGCCTCTGCTGGCCAGGCCTCACCAGCGCCGGTGTGGCTCTCAGCAAACTCCAGCGAAGACCCAGCCAGCCAGGGACGTCCTTAGCCCTCATTTAAATACAGGCCAAACCCATTACATCAACACTAATAAACAAAACAAGCACTGGTACTTCCTGTTCAAACACTACGTGAAATACATTTATATACAGCAATAGAAATTTTTCTTTTGACTGCGTAACAGGTTTGATCTGTACTGCTTCCAGTGTTAAAAGAAAAATTCAACTTTCATCTGTTAGGAATTTCTATGATCTAAGATAACGCGTGACCGCAGGCGGCCATGCTGCCCCGCTGATTGGAGAGGCAGGCTACATTCCACGGCAGTGATCAGAAAGCAGCCAAGCCCGAGTTTTCAGAAAGGCACAGAGAAGCTACGTTTTACAGAGCATTTTCCAAACTAAAAAGGGTCCCCAGCTCACTCATATCGGGTGGGCCAGGTTCCAGCTCTGACTCCAGTGCATCTCTCTCTGCACAGGGGTTGCATTGGATGAAGTGGGAATGCCCCAGCCCTCGGCTATATGGGGGGGGGGGGGGGGTAAGAGAGCCACAGGGACTGTCTAGGCCCTGACAAGAGTACACCCTCCTCCCTTGTCCCTCCGGCCAGCGCAGCAGGTGGGCACGACTGAGGAGCAGTAGGGAACTCTCTTCCTCGCCATGACAGCATGGAAGCCAAAGCCTGTGACTCTCAGGCAGGACCACTGGCTCTCACAGTGCTCTGGGCAGACCTGGGCAGACCTGAGGCCACACCATGTGCTGGAGGAGCTGAGCCTCTGCGCGCCTGGCTGGGCCGTCGGCTGCAGCCGACCAGTGCCACACCCCTCCTGCAGCAGCACTGCCACCCCTGCACCCCCCCACCACTGCTATGTTACTGCCCTGCTGGAAATCACCCTGGCTCCAGGCGGCAGGGCTCCACAAGGCTGTAGACACTCTGCAAGGGCCCTGCTGAGGCAGTCTAGGCCCCAAGTCACCATGCTTCGTGTGGCCGTCAGCCTACTCTAGGCCAGAGTGCTTTTCTTTCTTCACCCTATACCTGAGGCAAGGGCCAGAACAACAGCTTCACAGGGAGGCTCTGAGGTGAAAGCTCGGTTGATGGGAAAGAGTCCCCTGCACTCTCTGGCCACGGGCATGGACTTCGCCTGTCCTCTCTTGAGGTCATGGGGAATGTGGCCATCCAGCAGCTCCTGAAATCCCATTACAACCAGAGATTTTATGGAAACCGGCCACAGAAGAACTAAGAAGGGACTAGGAACTTACTTTCTTCAGTATGAGGCAGAAGGTATAGAAGGAAGATGATTTATTATAAAGGGACAGTTATCTTCAAGTATGACGGGAAATTCTTGTACTGAAGATAAAATGAAAAGCCTCACAATGAACTTAGGAAATCATCTTAATTTGGTAAAAAGAAAACCTTGCTGTGCCAGCTTCACTCAAACCCTTACTGAGTATGACCTGGTGCGAGGCCAGCCCAAACCTCATGCCTGTCGCTGAAGGAAGGGACAGACTATGTTTACGTGGCATCTCTAAGTCTAGATGCAATGAGCAGACCTTTCTCAGATTGGAAAGAGAGCGGTTGTCGGCTGAGCCGTATTAAGAAGGACAGAGCCCCTGCCAGGCCTGCTGCCAATGTACGGTTTGTCAGTTGGTCTGCAGTGTGTCGTGCGGAGCCCCAGTCAGGCCCAATGTCGAGGTCAGACACTGTCCATGAGCAGGTCACTCTGGGCCTACTGTGGCCATCTGTGGGAGCCAGGACCAGAACAGCCACAGCATGGGTTAGTGTCCCCACTGAGGAGATTTCTTTCCCCATGTCCACAGCTGGGCCAAGATTCTGCCACGTGTGGGGTGGCCCAGGTGTCCTGTGCTATCACCTTGCAGCACAGTGGAGGGACCAAGGACACAGTCTTGGGGTCCTGTGAGGTTGTCTTCTCTTTGCACCCCTGAGAGGGGCCTAGCACACTCCTACAGAGAAGAGGGTGTGGGGGATGTGCCCAGCTGGGAAGGGTTAACAAAGAGGGTGGCACAGGAGAGGAGCGCTGAGCTAACTTAGCTGCTAATGCAAACAGGCGAGTAACTGCTCCCATTGCAGAATGGTTCAAACTATAAATAACATCTTATCCAGGAAGGCTGCACTTAGAGGCTCATGCAGACCAGACAGCCTGTACGCTGCAGACACTCGGCAGAGAGCTGAGGCTGGGACACCTCCTCCCTCGGGGTCAGACCAAGCCCGAGCCCCACAGCAGGAGCAGCAGAGGTGGCTGTTTCAGAGCAGGTGCCGGCAAGAAGACATGAAGCCAGCAAACAAAAGACTACACAAGCCTACTGACAATCCTAAAAACGTCCTACACACAGGCCTGACACAGGCCAGTCTGCAGGACTGTGAGTGAAGGGATGCTGCAGTGTTCAGACCTGCACTCTGTGGGGAGGGTTTTCAGGCACTGCGTCCACCCCAGTCACAAGGACAGTCCTCCTGCCAAGGAGCACTGGCTCTCGTGCATTGGTTTAAGGCCAGCTGCTTTCCTCCGAGGAAGGAGGCCAGAGTCTCCATGGAGAGGCAACCGCCCTTGGCCAGGAAGCAGGGGCACCCAGGCCCTCCATCAGGACAGCTGTGCACAGCATGGTGCTGGGGCCCAGGCTGGTCACACCACATGCTTCAGTGGCCAAGGGCCAAAGTGGTGGTCTGTGGACTTTTTGACTGATTAAGGCCACGCTGAGTGGGGAAAGGAGAGACCAGTCAGAGTGCTTTGTTTATGGGATGGTCACTATGATAGAACACAGCTCCCAAAGGTGCCCCAGATGACAGGGTGCCTCAGGGGAGACTGAGGGTGCACACAGCGGTCCTCTCCGAGGACGCTGCTCCCACGGCTCTCCTTCCCGCTCTCTCCCCCAGGAAGAGGGCCCGGCCACTTACCAGGTTTGGACCTTCCATGGGCAGCCCCTGAAGCCACAGTGAGAGACTGGGGCTTTATGGGGTCCCCCGGGGCTGGGTAGCTGCCAGCACTGGGGACCTGGATGTAAGGTCCCACAGCAGCAACCCTGCCAGGTGTGCTCAGTGGTGACTGTGGCGATGACGCGCCATTCACACGGCTCAGCTGCAAAACGGGAAGAAATGAGAATTAACATTCTCCTAGGTTTGAGCTGCTCACTCACTAATTTGAACCGAGGTGGCTCCATCAACCTGGAACATGAGTGTATAGGAGGGGCGAGACTTCAAGGAGGGCCTCGAGCCCAGCTGGACGTGGCTCAGCGGTGAGCGTCGACCTAGGATCCAGGCGCTCAGGGTTCGATTCCCAGTCAGGGCACATGCCTAGGTTGCGGGCTCGATCCCCAGTTGGGGGCCCGCAGAAGGTAGCCAATCAATGACTCTCTCATCATTGATGTTTCTTTTTTTGTTTTTTTTAAAAAAAAATATCTTTATTGATTTCAGAGAGAGGAAAGGAGAGGGAGAGAGATAGAAACATCAATGATGAGAGAGTCGTTGATCGAGCCCACAACCCGGGCATGTGCCCTGACTGGGAATCGAACCCCGATTGCCTGGATCCTAGGTCGACGCTCAACCGCTGAGCCACGCCCGGCTGGGCTCTCATCATTGATGTTTCTCTCTCTCTCTCCCCCTCTCCTTTCCTCTCTCTGAAATCAATAAAGGTATCTTTTTAAAAAAAGGAGGGCCTCGACCCACAGTCCCTATGAGTGATCCTCTCTGATAACATCTATGATCTGGGAGCTACATACACAACAGGACTGCTTCCCAGGACACCTCCACTTATGTAACCCTCTCACTTGGGGGACATTCTCCTCCCACAGTGGAGAAGGGACAGCCTACAGAGCAGACAGAAGGCGAGGGCAGCCCAGGGCTCCCACAGGGTGGGGTTCTGACTCCATGCACCAGAAAACAGATGCCTCTTTGGGAAAGAGAACTTCCTTCTACTGCCTATTTTATGGTTTATGGCCAATTTATGTTTTACCACCTGGGTAGATAGGGAAGTGCCATTATGGTGAAGATGTGTAATTTTGGGTTGAACCATCTGTAGTAGCTTATCTCACAGAAACACGTTCTTTCCCACGTGCCTGGATTTTCTTCCCATACAGACGCTCACGCAGCTCGCCAATACGCTTGTCCATCATAGCCACCTCCATGTTGCGCTTATTTAAAAGTTCCTTCTGCTGCTGGAGTTTTGAATTCTGTTCTTGGTTAAGCTGGTTACGAATCTGCAAAATAGAAAACACAACTTTTATGATTTGCATTAATTAAACGGTGAAACTGTCATTGCCTGGGAGATTAAAAACAAAGAAAAAGTTCCCTGGCCAGTTCCGCTCAGTGGTTAGAGAGTTGGCCCATGGAATGAAGGGTCCTGGGTTCAATTCCAGCCAAGGGTACATACCTTGATTGCAGGCTCAGGGCAAAGGACATGTGTGGGAGGCAACCAATTGATGTCTCTCTCACATTGATGTTTCTCCACCCCCCCCTCTCTGAAAAGCAATGAAAAAACATCCTCAGGTGAGGATTAAAAAAATAAAAATAAATAAAGTAACTGAGTTCCTACGTGTATCACCATATGCGCATTGTTGCCTGTGCACTAAACATTCACAGGCACAGCACAGATAAAGCAGAAGGGCTTCTTATGGAGCCAAAACAGAGCAAACCTCTGCAACACATGCCCTCCTCTAAGTGCACAGAATGATGGGACCAGTGATGACCGGGGGGACCATGACTGCCGTCCTTGGGAATGGCACTTTAGTGACAAGTGCCCTGGACGTGTCCTCTAGGGACCTAAGGAGAGGCGTCTGTCTGCTCCACCCCACAGTCCACTGCATGAGGCGCCTCACTGCAGAGGCAGCGGGAAATTCACAAAGGGTGGCCTACACCACCCAACGATGTTCTATCATTTTAGTGAGTTGCAGACAGCACTGTAGAAAAATGAGAGACTGGAAAACAGGGCGGTGCTCACAAAATACAAGTCCTGTCATGCTCAACTCCACATGCACATGGGCACCAACACACACACACATACACACACAGCATGTGTGTACTAGACAGGGAACATGCTTCTTAACCTAGACTTGCAGTAAACAAGTTGGAAATAAACAAATATAAATATAGTCCATTCATCACATCTCACCAAAAAAATCCTTAAAACCCTCCACTTTTAACAACTGCTTAAAATGTTGAAAGTCATAAATTTTTATATTTTATGTTAGGGAACTTAACAGCAACAAAAAGTGATTTTACTCTCTGTAATTAAATGTTCTCATTTCATAAAATGATATTTTTCTACCAAGTGCTAACAAAATTGCAAAACTTGCTTCTGGCTTGAAGTGCTAACAAAATTGCAAAACTTGCTTCTGGCTTCAAACAGGACCTGCTGACGCCAGAGAAATGGAAGTCTAGAGGACTCCAATGGCCTGAATGTCTGTGTCCTAAAATTTGCATGTTGAAGCCTCACCCTCAGTGGTACTTGGAGGTGAGGCCTTTGGGAGGTAATGTGACTCAGATGAGGTCGTGAGGATGGAACCCCGTGATGGGGCTCTTCTGTAAGTGTCCTTATAAGAAGAGGGAGAGAGATGGGAGCTGGGAGGACACAGAGAAGGTAGCTATCTACAAGCCAGGAAGCAGACCCCTCCACAAACCGAACCTGCCAGCACCTGATCTTGGACTTCTGGCCTCCAGGACTGTGAGACACAAGTGTCTGTAGTTGAGTGCCAAAGTCTATAGTATTTTGTTTCAGCAGGTCAAGCTGAGACAAGGATTGAACAACAGAGGAGTTTACACAGACACCTTAAAGATCACCTAAAGCTTAACTCTTTACTAGTTCATTACATTGCCAGTTAAATTCTGCACTGAACCTTTGTACTGAAAATGCTACGTGGCAGACACCAGTCACAAAGAAAGACACACTGCATGAACCTGTACATGTGAAGTACCCAAAACAGGCAAAGCTACAGAGGCAGAGAGAAGATCTGTGACTGCTCAGGGCTGGGGGACAGGGCTTCTGAGGGGATGGCTAAAAGGTGTGCGGTTTCTGTTGGGGGTGAAGATGTCCTATAACTGACTGTGGTGGCAGGTGCAGAACTCTGTGAAGTTGCTAAAAACCACTAAATTGTACTTCATATAGGTAAACTGTATGTGATATGAATTACATCTCAAAGCTGTTTTAAAGATTCCTTTGCACTGACTACATCTGTGTTGCTATTACGTTAGAATCCGTTAGCTTGTCCCCAACACCCAAGGTTTCCAATCCACATGGGGATTGGGCTGTTTCACTACACCCACTCCCAGACTTGCGTTACCTGCAGCTCCTGGTACAGCCTTTTCAACTCCACGGCCGCCGGGCCTGTGAGCTTGCCGTTGTAAGGCTGGAGCCCATTCAGCTTTCCCTTCTTCAGATCCTCCAGCTGCTGGCTGAGCTGATCGACTCTCAGGATGGCCGTCTGCACCTCCTGCTTCTTTTCCTGGAACATGGCGCTGAATCTCTCTATCTCAGCAGCTGCAAGTTCCCACCAAGAAAGAAAACATCACTCAGCTGACATTCTTTCTTTTGTGGTGTTTCGCTGTTTGTGTTTGGCGATGTCTTCTTCACGTCTAGACATTTAACTCAACTCCAGCATCATCTATGGCCAGACCCTGGAGAGAAGACTGTGACATGCATAATCCAAGACACATTTCAACAGTCCTTGGGACACAGGGTGTGACTGCTCATGTGGCAAACAATTATATTTCACTCATTAGTGGATATTCTTTAATCAGGGCAATCAGTCCAAAAGCAAGCTTGGCCCCGGTCAGGGGGCATGCAAGGCAACCAATCAATGTGTTTCTCTCTCTCCCCCTCCCCCCTTCCACTCTAAAAATCAATGGAAAAAATATCCTCTGGTTGGGATTAACAACAACAACAACAAAGTGAGCAGTTGTACAGTTTATCTTAATACACAGATACAATTTAAGCTGTTTAATTACAATAGACCCTCATGACGAGTTGGGTCCCAGTGCAGAGGGCAAGTGGCCATCACAAATGTCGCAGGAGGACCTTCCTACTGCACTGATGTGGCTGAGAGACCTAAAATCACTTACCCCAGCCGGCCCACCCTTTCCCACCCAGGGGACAGAGCGAAGCCTCAGTGCACATTCCACACCAGATCTGACATGATATGTGACTAAAAGTGTGTGGAAGCTGGACTCCATTCCACTTCCCCTGTGCCTGGTGAGCAAGGGAGCGAGTGGGCCATGGTCACGTACACAGATTGCCGTTCATGATCTTGCTGTAGTCCACTTGTCCTCGCATGGCACGGATTTTCTTCAGCTTGTTTTCCTGGGCTTCAACCCGTTCTTTCAATTTCTGAAGCTTCTCGTTTTCAGAAATAGACTGCTGCTGATGGCGCTCCTGCTGCTTTAGGAAATGTAAACGCTGCTCCTGACAAAAGAGGGAAATAGCTAACGTTGAAAACGGCAGTGCACCATTTCTTTTATACACAAAAAACTGGGGTGGATTCCCCAGTATCACCTATCTTAATATGAAAGAAATGAGCAAGGAATAGAGCACATATCAGACCACACACACTGACATGACCGCACAGGAGGAAGTGGGAAGAGTCTGAGATTTTCACAAGTGGACTTTTCTCTGTACACTGATCCAGATAATTCAGCAATGCCAATGCTCCTGCAGAAAACCTCCTGCAGGAGTGGGCAAGCCTGGACTTCACAGGCACTAACTACACCATCTCATCTCATCCTGTCTGTGAAGCCCAGCCAGCTTCCTGCTGCTGCAACACAGCCTCCATGGGCCCCTTATTTAATCTAAAGGAAGTGAGCACTGACCGGCAGGGGACTTCCTACTGGAAAGGGATAAGGTGATCAGTAAGGAGATAAACCTCTAGTTTGCTAAGTGACATCCAACAGTCCAGGGAGTGTCTGTTGGCTTTAGGATTAGTGTCTTCAAAACTAAATGAAACATTTTATAGTCAAAACAAAAACAGGACAATCCTAAAGTAAAAATATATGCACTACTCTTCAGTTTCTTCTGCTATTAACATGAACACACACCTTAAAGATTCTAGTCAGCGTTCATCTTCATGGTCCCATATGTTTGCATAAAGACTGCCTGTGTGATGCAGGCATTATACTCTGCCCTCCAAAGGAAGGTGAATGAGATCAGCGTGCACTTGTGGTTCATACTCCTGAAATAGCTGAGAACTTTCCTAACAGTCATACTTTTAGATCAATGTTTGGAAAGGAAATAAAAAGCAGAATTAGAAAATATTACAATTACATAATACTATGTACATTTCATCTTAAAAATCTTATTAAATGGGATGAAATGCTTTCAGATTTATTTAACTTCTAATTGTTTTTTTATTCTTGTAAATCCAATAAACTCTGTGCGACAATTTTTAAGAACAAGTCCAGCTTAACCTATTATTTACATGAAAGTGGACAGTACAACAAGTTACATGGTCATTTGATACATGAAAAAAGTTGGACTGGACATTCAGGTATTAAGAAAACCTACGGGTTTCACTTATATGTGGAACCTAAGAAACAATAAACAAACAGAAAACAGACTAACAGACACTGAGAACAGACTGATGTTGCCAGATGAGAGGGGTTGGAGGGCTGGGTGAAAGAGGTGAAGGGATTAAGATGTACAAGCTGATAGTTACAGAAAAGACACAGGGATGTCAAATACAGCACAGGGAATAGAGTCAATAATATTGTAATAACCCAGGTGGGTACTAGACTTTTTGGGGATCAATTCATAGGTTATATAAACATCTAACTACTATGCTTGTACACCTGAAATTAATATAATATTGTTCGTCAACAGTAATTGAAAAATAAAATAAATAAATGAAAGAAACTTCCTGGACAGAGAGAGCAGTAAGAGCCGGGGCAGCAATGGCTGCAGGCTCTCTTACAGCAGCTCAGGACATTAAAGATCATCATTATATGAGCTGTTTCCAGATGGCACAGATGATAAGTCTATTTTTTATTTTTAGTCCATGACTAAACCATCATTTAAAAATTTTTAAAATCCTACTGTTACAGTCTCAACAACACATGTAGAACTTGTATCTGTAGTGGGGGCTCACTATGAACCAAGCACGTTCCGCATGGAGTGGTGTCAGTTAGGGACGTGTCTCTGTCTTGGGGGCCCGTGACCAGCACCTTCGTCAAGGACCACGGGGTTCCTTCCGCTAGAACACTAATGCCGACTGCACCAGCAGAGAGCGGGCGCGGAGGAAAAGACGTGACAAGGAAAAACACCCTTTCTTCCCAAATTTTATCTACAATGGGGTAGGTGACCGCTTCCTGCTGTGTGTGCGTGTGCAGGTCAAGGGCCAGGCGCTCCTGCCCTGGCACCTTCCCACTTCTGGAAGCCACAGCATGTGCTCATCACCAAGGAGGAGACGATGGGAGGGACGAGGTGCTTAAGACTCTGTGGCCTGGTCCTGTTGACAAGAGTTACCCAGGAGTGTGCTAACCCAACCTGAAGGAACACCTGGAGAACAGGCTTATTGAGTGTTTCCTCACCTCTGCTTTTATAAACCTACCTTGGCGACCAACATCTGCTGCTGGTTTTCAATTTGCTGTTGCTGCCTGGCTGCCATGTCTTGGAGCTCTGAGAGGGTCAGCTCCACACGGGGATGCCCTACCTGGAGAGAAGAGAACATGCTGAAGCTGGGAGGCATTTGTCTGCATGACCGATTTCCCTGGTGCTGGAAACACATCAGGGAAGTCAGGAGAGTACAAATTAGTCTGTTTTCTCATAAGAACCTTCTTAATTGTTGAGTGCTTTTATTAAATATAGAATGGTCTCTAAAAACTAAATATATATAAAGGATTATAAAATACAAATACCTCATTTAAAACACATATATATGGCCTCCACCAAGGACTGACAAGTTAGTGACAAAATTAATAATGGGAAATGAATACAAGAAGGTAATACTGCCCAGCCCAGCGTGGCTCAGAGGTTGGGCATTGACCTAGGATCCACGAGATCGCAGTTCGATTCCCGGTCAGGGCACATGCCCTGGTTTCGGGCTTGATCCCCAGTCGGGGGCGTGCAGGAGGCAGCTGATCAATGACTCTCTCTCATCATTGATGTTTCTCTCTCTCCCTCTCCCTTCCTCTCTCTGAAATCAATAAAGATATTAAGAAAAAAAGAAGGTAGCACGGAGAGAAGTGGTCACTAATGGGATCTGAAAGCATGTTCCCATTCTCTGTTAATGAAAATAATAAAATCAAGCATTTTTACAGGGCTTACCTTGTGCTTTCAACTGAACTGTGCATTTGCCATTTATGAACTCGTTTAAGCCTCACATGACACTATCAGGTAGGTACTACTATATCCCCACTCTACGGATGAAAAAACAGGCACAGAAGTTCAGATAACCAGCCAAGGTCAGATGACTCCCACGTCAGAGCAGGATGCAGTCCTTGTTCTGGATGGCGAGGTATAGCACACTCCCGTGCATGCACTGCTGTGCCAGACAGGAAGGGACGCGTGGAGGGCCCGGAGCTGAACAAAGGAGTGGGCTCTGATTCTGGCCAGGCCTGCGTTCCCCAACCCCTCTGCACTGCTAACCACGCAGGCACACCACCCTGCCTCAGCTTTCCACTTTCTACTTCTGAGCCCACCTGTGAGCACAGATGCACCCCATTGTATTCCTAACAGAGCTCCCAGCCCTGTCCTCTGGCTCCAGTCTCCCCCAGCCTTAGTGTTCAAGCACGTTCCTGACTCTTGGACAGTGGCATCAGGATTTGTTCAGTCATAGCTGGAACCCCCGTTCTGCTTGTCTAAGATCCTGAGCAAGCAAAATGGATCAAGTCCCTTTTCAAAACTAGATACTATAAAGAGCCAAGTTTACAATATCTAGTAAACTTCTATTTGAAAATAAATTTGTTTATTCTACCAAAAAATGCCTGCCAAAGTCATCAAAAATTCCTGAAATTTCTGCTTTAACACTAATAAACAGTTGCTAATTTCTACCTACTGAGATGTTCCAATCACAACGAAAGGTATTTTTGGAAACCTTCAGAACTTTTACTCCTTAAAAACTATGTCCATTCAACAAATCTTTCCACTTACATTAATTTCATAACTTAAAGAAAAAACAAATAAAAAACAATCTCTTTTGTCTCCTCTCCCCACCAGTGGCTTAGAATAACTATGTAAAGAGGCCAGAAGAATCCAGCTGTTCAGTGTTGATAGTCACACCTGTGAATGAGACAGAGCCCTGCATGTGCTGTGTTGTCTGAATATTTCTAACTACAAAACTAAGATGTACTAGGCTGTCATAAGTAGTGCAGGTATTATATCTTATGTACATAATAAAAATTTTATTGGAAGTAGATCTGACATACAGAAAACTATAAATCACAGTGCAGAGAGTTCAATGAAATATTTCAAAGTAACACACCTGTGTAATTTAACTGTGTATGTTTTTTAAAAAGTGTTTCATTTTTTATAGTTCTTTTTTTAAAAAAAGGTTTTTTTATTGATTTCAGAGAGAGGAAGGGAGAGGGAGAGAGAGAAATATCAATGATGAGAGTCATTGGTCAGCTGCCTCCTGCACACCCCCTACTGAGGATCAAGCCAGCAACCAGAGCATCTGCCCTGACCGGGAATCCAACTGTGACCTCCTGGTTCATGGGTCGACGCTCAACCACTGAGCCACACCGGCTGGGCTGTGTTTTAAGTGGGTTATAAAAACACAAGCCACCATAAACTAGTAAGTCAACAAATATGCAACACTTTACATTTTAGTACATATTCCTTCCTTTAATTGTTCAATGTAAAAATTTACCAAAAAGAAGCACCTTCTCAGAGTTTAAGAAAACAAAAACCTTTGATGCAAATCCGATGCTTTTGTGATAGGCCTATCACAGAAACTAGGCCCCATATCTTCAATTTTAAATTCTCAACATGAACCCAACTTACTCACACAAACCTATGACCTAGTTTGCTCACCTATTTCTTTTCACTGTATCTAACAGGAAGAAGTAAAATCCTGTTCCCTTGGGCACACTGAGTCCCTCATTACAGGAGAGTGACCTGGTGAGTTTGAGTCCAGGTCCCACGGAGGACAAGCTACTCCCAGGGCCAGTAAATTAGTAGATAAGTTCTCCTGGTGACAGCCGGCAGCCTTTTCCGAACACGGACTCAGAGAAGAGGAAATATCATGCCAGCCCTCCTCGGGCTCCAGCATCCTGCCCGCAGGGCTCAGGGTCCCCCCTCAGGCCAGCGTTCTAGAACCCTAGGTCCCAGGGAGAGGACTGATGCTCTCCAGCCTCACTCTGATAGCACCCATTTTCCAGGATGAACACAGTCCACTCAACTCTAGGTCTAACTAACTCCCCTTACTCCAGAGCACAGAATCGCCTCCCATAATCACTTATCTGGTCAAACTGTCCCCTTCTTTCTCCAAACTTCCACCAATCTACTTGTGGAAATGCAAAGAGACTTTATTCCTCTCACAATATTTTTACATACAAAATACTAACCTGACAGAAACCACATCAGGAGACTTCCAGACTCTCCACAGGCCCTAGCTCATTGGGCACCCACAGCACCTGGCCCTTTGCCGGGCGACAGCCTCCAATCAATGATCAATGATCAATGTTTGTTGAATGGATTTACAAGTGACCCAATACTTCCTTATCCTTCCGCATGCCCGGATCACTCCAATGTGGGTAGCCTCTTTTTAAACTCAGCCACCACCCCAACTGAGAAACAGGACATTTCCATCATCCCAGAAAGTGTCCCACTGTGCTCCCCCCAACCACTGATCCGTGGGGGTTGTTGCTCTGCCATGATGGCCCAGCTCCATTTTCTCTGGATTCCATGTTGACGGGGCCCTAGGGTATGCTCTTTGTGTTCAGCTTCTTTCACGTGCCACGGCGTTTTAGAGGTTTGCCCATGTTGTTCCACACACAATATTCCTTCCTACACGCAGAGCAACACTCAGGTGTGTGGACAGCCCACATTTTGTTTATCCATTCATCTGCTCAGGACATCTGGGCTGTTTCCACTCTTTGGTATGACGAATAAAGCATCTTGAACATCCACGCACCAGGATTCATGTGGGCGAGTGTCTGGTTTCTTCTGGGTGACCCGTGTTAGGAAGTGGAGCAGGCGGGTTGTGTGATGGGCGTACAGAGCCTGCCAGACTGTGTTCCAAGGTGAAGGTCACTTCACACTCCCACGAGCAACCCGACAGTCCTGGCTAATCCACATATTGCCAACACCTGTTCAAATTTAATTATTCTCTTTTTAAGTAAAATGTTAAGCTATTGGCAAAGAGAGGATTCCATGTAAATCGTATTTCGATAACGAAAAAAACACAAAATGTCCATAAGTAAGCTATCAACTTCAAACGTACCATGATTAGATTTTCAATAAATAAGCTACACCCATGACTTGCTGAAAGTTAGATACGGACAGGAGGCCTGTTCCCAGGTTAGTGTCTCATTTGTACTAATTATGTGTGTGAATCATGAGTCATAGAGCCAACAAAATAAAGCATGTTTGAAAAACAGGTGATAAGAACTAGATTTTTTTGAGGTACTAAGAAACACCTCACTTGATAATTAGGGTCGAAAACTTCAGATCACAAGCCAGTTGGTGACACGGCCTTAATCAAATGTATTTTTGTCTCCTCGGGTAATGTTTTAAATATAATCTGAAACTGGTGGTACAGCATTTTAGCTATTAAACAACAGTCTCTCAGAACAACCCACAGTAGACAATTATGCAGCATACACACACGTCTCCCACCCTAAGCCACTAGTGATCTGCTTGTAGCATTTTTAGTCTTTCCCAATATTAGTAAGAAGACTTAGTTTTACATCCCATCCAGTGTGCTACTGAAGCATTCTGCCAATATGCATCCAATGTGTTTCTCCGGCACGTTCCAAAAACTAACCAAGACTGCGACCTGCCTCATCACCCAGCACAGCATTGGCTCAGTCACACTTCTCCACAACCACGGTTCTTGAAGAATTATGCCGTTTTCCAGAAAATGTTGTTTTTGGTATAAGGACCCATCCAAAAGCACACTGGTTAATGCTCTGTAAGAAGTGATACTTTGACATCACTGTTACAGGACAATCAACAGTCACCCATTCACGCAACCCAACCGCTCCTCCTCGGAACAGGATGTGGCACGGCTCTGAGGTACACACCATGCCTGAGCGACAACGGTGTGCTGTGAGCACACACCCAGCAGCAAGGAGGAGGGATGTTCTCTGCGGCCCTCTGGTCTACTGTGAACCTGGGCCACTTCTGCCTCTTTTGAGGTGCTCTCTTTAGCCTGTCACCCTAAAGAAGCATTCCTATCCTATAACTTTGAGTGCAAGCTCCCTAAAAGCTGAAAAATTGGTGAATGATGGCAAAGCAAAACCTTATGTTTCGAGGTCATCCTAAAGACGCCTCTATTGCACCTCCCCCAGCCCCCACATCTACTGTGAGCCTCCTGTTCCTCCCTCGGCAAAGTAGAACAAGCGTTCACTACATAACATGCTAACTTCCAGCCTGTTTACATGTGTTCATTACTTACACCTGCATGTCTTAATTCATATATCTGTAAAAATGACTTGGGAGTCAACAGCCCACCTTTACTTATTTCACAGGCCATGAACGAATATTAGTCTCTACTGCTGAGAGACCGTGTCGGAACTCTGTAGCTTCAAACAACAGTAAACATTCTGGCTCAGATTCTGTGGGTGGAAGGATTTGGGAGCAGCTCAGCTGGGAGGTTTCAGCTTGAGATATCTCACAGGGTTCTGTCCAACATCAGCCCAGGCTGTGGTCATCTGAGTCTTGACGGGGTGATGGATCTGCTCCACGATGGCTCACTCACAGGGCCACCCAGCTGCTGGAGGGAGGCCTCGGCTTCTCCCCGTGTGCCTCTTCACAGTGCCTGCTTAAGTGTCCTCACTGAGTGGGGGCTGGTTTTCCCAGAGCAAACCATTCAAGGGAGAGCTGGGGGAGCTCCTGTTTTTTGTGAACAAGCCTCAGAAGTCCCACGGCGTCACTTTCTCTATCTTCTATTTGTTAGGAGCAAGTCACTACGTCTGGGAGAAGAGGGAACAGACTCCACCTTTTAAAGGGAGGCATGTTAAAGAATTTGCAGACGTATTTGAAAACCACTACACCCATCTACTGTGAAGTCTCATAAAGAATGTATCCACCTCGCATTCTATTACTCATGACTTACAGGGGTCTGGTTGCTATTTCCAACAGTGCTGCCGAAATCCAGAGGAGATGTTTATGAGTATTTATGAGCGTATGTCTAAGAGAGCTAGATTCTAGTGTAACCAAGAGAGGTGTTAGCTATAAATGCAGTTTTCCCCCTCAAATCCTAACATATATTCCTTGGTAGTCAGTTAACAGAAAAGAGTGGTGGGTTTAGTCAGCAACTGAGCACTGACTGGGTAATGGGTCACTTCAGATGTCAGCTCTCAGCTGGATATGCTGATTTTAATGCTCGTCCAAATAACATGTTCTCTGGTTATAATAGACAAGAATGCTACTGTAATATTATTCGGGGGGAAATAAATTCCCTGTGCTTTCAGTGTCAATGAGAGGACACGCTATAGTTCAACAGCTTGTCCTGCTCATTTCCTGTTGTGCTCAGCTTCTGTGAAGAGCGCACCTTACCCTTCGGGGAGCCGAGCCTCTTGGGTCTAACGGAGCTCTAGATCCAGTTCCCGTGGCCAAGCTCACATGCTTGTCTGGATGCCCTGCCTGCAGGACTTCAACCTCGGCAGGTGGAAAACCAAACTCCTCCCTTACCCTCCAACCCTGGCCTCCTCCCTAAATTCCCTACTTCTACTCTCGGCTCTGGCTCTGGCATCACCTCTGACTGAAGCTGCCATACCCCCAGTACCATCAGCTGTAGCTCAGGGCTAGTCCTGATACCGCATATCTGGGCTTGCCTCTCCAGTCCAGACCATCACTTCCGGCCTCGTATCTTTGCTCACACTCTTCCCTCTGTCTACAATGCCCTCCCCCAATACAGCACAGGGAGAGTTTACCCTAGATCTGATAGCAATGCCATCTGCTTCCTTAAGTTTTTCCTGATCCCTTAAGGAATCTCTCAGACAATTGTCCTGATACTCAGGATCTGACATCACTTTCAGGGATGGGAGAGATCTCAGCATCTTTAACAAATTCTGCATTCTAGAGATTCAATCTGCCATGAGCACTGCCACAGTATGTCAGACATTTTCATATACCAGAGAGATGATTTACAGTTACCTTGAGAGATGATTTTCAAGAAATTTCTTTTCTTGGATGCGAGTACTGTTCTCATACAAAAGAAAACATTTCTCTTAAGATTTCTTTAAAGAAAGATCACTCTCTTAGCTAATAATGATGTCTTGTGTATGTTATCATCTCAAATGACAATTCTTTTAAATCGTAGTCTGTAGATAACAGGATGCCTTTTAAGCTTCCCTCCATAACCCTGAACTTTTATTTCCAGATATTTCCTTTGAAAGTACACCTCTCTTGAGATTCAAGCACACAGTTGTGCCGACTGTACAGCAAGCAATGATCTCACCGAGGCTCCCTGTCTCCAGTCTCAGTCCCACTCCAAGGCGCAGGATTCTCAGTACCAGCACCAGAGGGATCTTTCTAGAACACAGCTAATCCTGTCTTTCTTTTGCTTAAAACCCTACAAGGTTACATCTAGGCTCTAAGCACAGTGAAGATCTGCCCCCCCAATACTTAAGCTCTCCTTCTTCCTTAATGATGCCCCCACCTTCCTGTCCCCTCACCTCCCATGCTCCGCTGTCACCAATGTGTTTACTACTCTGCTACTAGAGATCCATGTTCTCCCCCTGATCTGATCTTCACCCTGGTAAGTTACTCAGATCAGAGCTGTCCTCTTATCCTGGTGCCTCCTTCCACTTTCACCACACTTGTCATAGTGTATTGTGATTGACTGATTGATTGATAGAAAGGCAGACTGACATGTGCAGTGCCTCTTTTGGATGTGTCTGGAGTCTTGGAAGCTTGACTACTCTCTGTTCTCCTACAAGTGGACCTTGAGAGTGTGTTTGGAGGTTCTAGCAGGGAGCTAGCACATCCACTCCTACGACCTTGACTGAAGAATGGTCCTCTCCTGTGGTAGGGAAGGTTGTCCTTGTCACCAAGCACACAGCTTTGGGAGGGACACACATGGAGCAGTGAGGGATGAAGGGGACACCCATCCATCTAGCCAGATCAGATCAGTGGAGTGACAGATGTTGAAGCTAGATTGCCCCTCACATCCCAGTTATACTGTGATTTAATTTAGTTTTATTTTTTTTAACCCTCACCTGGGGATATTTTTCCATTGAGTTTAGAGAGTGGAAGGAAGGGAAAGAGAGAGAGAAAAACATCAATGTGAGAGACACACATCGACTGGTTGCCTCCTACACTCACCCTGACTGGGGCCGGGGATCAAGCCTGCAACTGAGGTACATGCCCTTGGCCGGAATCGAACCCAGGGCCCTTCAGTCCAAGGACCGACGCTCTAACCGCTGAGCCAAACCGGCCAGGGCTGATCAGTTCTTTTAATTCCGATGTTCTAATAGGTAACAGCGGTACCTCACCTTGTTCTTGGTTTGTCTTTCCTGAAGACTAACATCAAACATCTTCCCATGTGCTTACCTGACATTCATATATTTTCTTTGGTGAAGCATCTATTCAAATCTTTTGCCTTTTTCTCTTAAAATTGGGTTGTTTTCTTACTATTCAGTTGTAGAGTTCTTTATATATTCTGGCTACAAGTCCTTTATCAGGTATAGAATTTGCAAGTATTTCTCCCAGGCTGTGTCTTGCCTTTTCATAATAAATAATATTAAAAGCACATTAGAAATACTATGCAGCCAAATAACACAGTTGGAAACAGAACTCATTCACTGAAAGATGAGAAATCACCTAGAACACAGCACACAGAGACAAAGACAGTGAAAGTATGGAAAAGAAATGAAGCAACAGGAAGAATGAAATGAGAGGTACAATGTTTCCCCAGAGCCCCAGGAGGCGAGGGCAGAAAGGACCCCGAGGGAAGAGCCTCCGGGACTGCTGAAGACGCCAGCACTCGGAGTCCATCAATCCAGTGATTCCCAGCAGGAGAAATGAAAAAAACCTGCACTTTGTTCTGCTCAAAATGGAGGATTATTTAATTAAATAACAAAACTTCACTAAGTGACAGTAAAGAGATTTCCAACATCAAACCATTTACAACCACAAAACAGGAATAGCAGGAGTGGAGTCAACCAACATGCTGAAAGAGAATGGATGAGAAGTGGCTGTGGATCTCAGATAAACCTCAGGCTAGAAACAGTACAACTGGGTAAACAACCCAGTTGCATCACAGGATCTTCAAAAGATTGGGAACTGACCCCACCGAGTGACCCTGGAAAGGGAAGGAAGTGGAGGGCGCCTACATCAGGCAGAGTGAGCGACAGGCACTGAAGACACAGGAGTCCCCGAGCTGCCTCCCCAGCTCCGAGTTCCCGGTGACAGCCTCCCCACACCCTGACAGAAGTCTAGTGGCTTACCGTCTAGACAGCTGAAATGTTACCTGGCCTGGGAGATGATCAGCACCGTTGAGTCCTGGGTACCATATGGAGAACAGGGGGACTGAGAGACCATGTGAATAATAAATGCTTCCAGAAAGAGCTCTCACATTTATGGCTGGCTGACTGAACAAAGGTGCCGAGACAATTCAAGGGGGAGAGAAGAGTCTTTTCACTGAGCAGGGCTGGGGTAACTGGGTATGTGCATGGGAATGAATGAATTTGGACCCCACCTCACACCATACACACAAAAGTAACTCAAAATAGATCATACACCAAAATGTAAGAACTAAACTATAAAGCTCTTAGAAGAAAACAGGAGGCAGGACCAACTGACCATGGTCACTTGCTGGACGTACAGGATTAAAGCAGGAATGACTGAGGTTTGGCCTGGCTGGCTGAGGAACAGGAAAGGTGCTTCCAGACACCTAAGGGAAGTGGTGGTGCTCAGGTGAGTGCACATAGCCACCGAGACTGCAAGTCTCAGAGAGAGGCTGCCTGCAAGCTGGCCCCTGGCTGCCCCCTAGGAACTTACATTTTGGGTGGGTTCCCACCATCTGCAGAACTACTAGAAGTGGCTCACAGTACCTAAGCTGTTTGTGCAAATAATATGATTTGTGTTAAATGCCTGCTTTCCTTCTGGGAGTCTAGAGTTTGGGTACTTTTTAGATAGAGGCTGCCTACAGGAGCAGCTCCCAATAACCACCCCAGGCACCCGGCCTCCAATGAGCGTCCCTGCTAACAACGTTTCACGTGTGTTGTCACAGACTGGTGTGGCTCCACTGGGAGGGGACTCCTGGAAGCCTGGCCTCGTTGCCTCTGGGCTTTGCCCCACGTTCCTGTTCCCTGTGCAGATCCTGCCCTGTGTCCTCACACTGCAGTAAGTCACAGCCGCGAGGACAACTAATCCCAAGACCTGAGAGCCCTCCTAGTAAAGCAATGACATAGGGTGGTCTTGGACGCCCAGCTCTGGCACACACAGAGAGTAAGTCAGTTCACCTTTATAGCATAACGTCAAACCAGAGCTCAAAATTCTGCTGGAGAAATCAGTTCTGGATGCGCATGGCAATGTGTGCATATGACCTGGGTTCCCAAACCCAGCAGGGAGACAGAGTCACAAGGATAGTTTTCTGCCAGGGGTCTGGGCCTTTATTTCTCAGACAACTTGACTTGTGGACCTGCCATTCTCAGGGAACAGAACTTCCCAGCTTCTTGGCTGAATAGCTACTCATGGGCATGAATCACAGCAAGGCAGCACCCTGTCCTCTCCCAACCTACAGGCCCGCCTCCCTTAGCTGCTACTCCATCCGTTCCCGGTGGCTGTCCACCCACAAGGTTCCATGTGCCATTTACTCTACAGCCAGGGCAAACACAAAAACATTCTTGGAGAAGGATGCTCTGAATATCTTATTAACTTTAAAAGTACACAGAATAGTGCTTTGTAGACAATAAAGTGCTTTACAAAGGTAGTGTGTTATTAGGCTTAAAAGGCAGGTGTGTAGGCCATAAAATACAGTAATACCTTTGATGTAATGCTTCCAGCACTAAGTTCTACCTCTAGACTGGCCTCTACCTTCCTCTAATTACAAGTCACACAAAGGCTACAAACACATTTCATTTTGGTTTCAGGTTTCAGTTTTGTTGATCTTGAAAAGTAAATATTATCTCCATGCTAACAAGAAACAACTTCATCAGAAAGAAAAGACCACAGGCCCATCCCATCCAACCTCAGAATTCCCTGTATTACCACCCTGGGACCCTTTCCTTTGGGGCCCCTTCCCTTTATCACATATACAAATGCCCTAAGTCCACACACAAAGTCTACTTGATGTGCTTATCTCACCTTCCCTGAGGTTCATGGAGATCTTAGAACTCAAAAGGATCTTCAAAATTGTGTTGGACAGAAGTTCTGAATGTGTGTGGCACTGTGAGCATGTGGTCTGGGGTCCCAAACTTAACTTGGCAAGATAGCCCTCGGGGAGTTTTCCAGGTCCCACCCCAGATGAACTGAAGCAAAAGTTCTACCAACAGGGTCGGGGCATTTTTATCTCAAGGCTTTCTGAAGCCAACAGGCAGACCCCACAGGGGCTCTAGATTTGGACAAGTCTGTTGAATGCCAGGAGTGAGAACAGGAGTTGAGAGGTTACCTTTAGAGACCGGAGGGTGAGGAAGGAGAGTACATGATCTTGACATTAACACAGTCCTGAGTGGCACAAGCGTCAGGACACTGGAACCACAGATAATATAATCTAGCATACCACTCGGCTCTGCAGTGGGTGGTGGCAAAATCTAATAACAAACACTATTCCATGGTTTCAACTTTATAACCAACCTGCAGACAGAGGACAAAAGGCTTCAGTACCCACATATCACCAATCTCGAGAACACAGAAGTACAGCTGAAAGAGCCTGACAGCAGGTGGGCAGGGAAGTGGGGCGGCTAATACCCTCGTCTTACAAGGGGGATATCCAGAGATATGATTTAAAGTTGATAGAGAAATAGAGATTTAGTCACATCATTTAAAGCCACAATGGTACACAATGAAATTACTAAAATAGCAATTCGATAAGAGTAAGTGGGAGAGTAGAGAGGCCAAGTAACCTGCTCAGACTTAGTTGGAAAGTTTTGAAGCCAGTGCTGAACATGGGCCTCACCTCCAGACCTGAGCTCTTCACCAGATCCTGCTGAGCAAGTTAGATGCTCAAGATTACACATCTAGTCAAGGCACAGCCAGAAGAAGAAACGGATTTTCTAGCCTTAAAATTATTTGGAAAAGTTGTTACTAAAATACCCTACCCACTCATTCTTTCAACACGCACCAACATTTCTAAAAAGAACCCCTCCACTCAGACACACTTCCCCACCAATAACTAGTGCTGCCCTGTTCTCCAGCTCTGCACGGTGCGACCAAGGGAGCTGTGTCTCCTGTAGGCGGCTGTGAAGAAGACATTACCCACTAGCCACATGTCTTTCAAAACCAGACAGAAAGGTCAAGACATCCACACTGAAGACACAAAGCAGCTGCCCGCTCACCTCTCAGCCCAGAGACTGAGCCCATCAGTCCAGCAACGGGCCACTGCCACCTGCACAGAGGCAGAAGCTGCTGCTCCAGGATACACATGGAGGGACAGCTCTGCTTGAGGCGACCCAGGGTGCAGACTGGGGTGTGGACTGGTGAGACCACTCAGTGACTGCCTCTTTATAGTTCATAAAGAGTTGTGAATTATTCAACAGAAATAATTTCTATTAAAAATGATTCTTCAAAAATAAAATATAACCAAAACTAATGAGTACACTTGTTTGTAAAAAGCACTTTAAAAATTTCAATGTAATTCACTGTTGCTTACCCCATTTTCAGTACGCTTGTCTCCAGGTACATTTATTATGTTTCTCTGGGTTCTTTGCTCTTGGGTCTGACGGCCACCTAAAGAAACAAGAAAACCAAGCTTACTAAAGGACATGCTAGAAAAACAATGTTCTCCCACTCCACCCCCCAGTGATTTTTAGAGAGGGAGGGAGGGAGGCAGGGAGGGGCGGGGAGAGAAACATCAATGTGAGAGAGACATAGCCGCGGTAGAACCTGCAACCTAGGTACATGACCTTGACTGGGAATTGAACCTGCAACCCTTCTGTGTGTGGGCCAATGCTCTAAGTGCTGAGCTGCACTGGCCAGAGCAGAGCACAGAGCTTTTATTTATGGCTGCAGAGCAGTCCACCATTTGGAGGCAGCAGGATTTCCCAGCCCGTCGCCCCAGTAGGCATGTAGGCTGCTGCTATCAGCAGTGCTCCACGAGTAACACCTTGTCTATACCCTCCTGTACATGTATAGACACAGCTGTAGGGTGAGTTCTCAAAAAGGACATTGCTGAGCGAAAGGATTTGAGTTTTTGTAAGCAGAACAGATATGGCCAAACTGTCCTCCCCAAAAGCTGTCAACTGACACCCCTACGGCCATGTGGAAGAGTGCCTGCTTCTCAGCGTCCTCGCCAACACTGTTACTAATGTTCCAATCTTTTCCAGTGTGATGGTGGACAGGGCATCAGTGTTTTCCTCATCAGGAGTAAGGCTGCACATCTTTCCACATATCCTAGGACCACAGATATTTCCTTCTCTGCGAACTGCATGTTTGTATATGTTGCTCATTTTTTTTACTTTTTTTCCCCCAATTGATTTTTAGGAACTCTCTATGTATAAAAGAAATCAGCCCTTTACTAATGAGCTATAAATGCTGTTTCCCAGCTATAATTTGTCTTCTGAAGTTGCTCTGGGTGGTTACTGCCAAGCAGATAGCTTTTGTTTTTTTAGTAATTCAGTTTTTTTCTTTTTTGATTTAGTGTTACACTTAGAAAGGTCTTGTTCACCTTAAAAATTAAACAGAACATATTTCCCAGAAATTTTTTAATCCTTTCATGGTTTTATTTACTCTTAAAACCTAGATACTTGATCCATCTGGTATTTATCAAAAGCAATCCCTTTAAACAGCAGGTCCCTTGTGTGTCTGAGCGCACCACTGGACTGACCATGGTCAGAGGAGGAAGCTAGGGCTGGGAGACTGAAGAGGTCAAAGAAAGGGAGACCCTAACTCTCCCTCACACTGTGCGCAAAGGGGAAACAGTGGAAGTCATTTAATACTTATTCCTATTTGTTTCAAATTAACTTTTATGGCAAGAATGAACAAATGGGGGAAGCACTCTCTACCTTGCTCGGTGCTCTCGGCTGGGGAATCCTCATGGCGAAGGAAAAACTTGACCTCTTCTCTCCGCGGCCCCCACTTCTGGAGGTGCTCATACATCATGTGGTCGAAGGGGATGGGGCGCTCTGAAAAATACACTTCTCATTGGTCTCAGAAACAAACAAGTAATTCCCACCCAAAGCAAAAATTTAAATAAATATGCACATATATTAGAATTCAAGAATGTTACAAGCACTAAATTTTAACTTGAATGAAGTAAAAGCAGGAGTATGAATGGGAAGTAATTCAGGCGATTTATAAGGTTAAGAAGTACACATAAAAGCAGTTTCCCAACTGAATAGGTGGTACTGGAAAAATGTCCTTTACAATATTTATCATGAAGCAGTCTGCCTCCCGCTCTCCAAAGAAACACACTGACAAACTGGTAGAACCTTGTTATTTGCTACAATGCCACACGTGGTCGTCAGGTGCAGGAGGGAGAGACAGCACACTCCCGGGCCACTCAGTGAGCCACACAGACACTGGCACGGGACCCAAAACGTGGGAACACCCAAATGTCCATTAACTGACGAATGGGTAAGATGTGGTCAATCAGACAATGGTTATCAGTCAGACCCAAGGCAGAAATTAAGTACTAACACATGCTTCCAACATGGATGAGCCTTCGAGACATTATTCCAAGTGAGAGAAGCCAGACAAGAGAGGTCGCACACTGTGTGGTCATTTACATGAGGGACCTGGAGCATCAAATACACAGAGCCAGAGAGTGACACAGCAGCTGCTGGGGCAGGAAGGCATGGGGAGGGGAGTCTGGTGACGGCTGTACATCACTGTGGATGTCCTATAAACCACCCAACTATACACTTTAAAATGGTGATTTTTACGCTACGTGAATTTTCTCTCAATTTAAAGGGGAAGAAAGGAAATCTGGAAATATTCCCTCTACTACTTTGCTTGAAAGTGAGGAAGGATGTCAGCAAGTCCCGAGTGTATCACAACCAGTGTGGCTCAGTGACTGAGAGGTCACCAGATCGATTCCTGGTCAGGGCACATGCCTGGTTGTAGGCTCGATCCCCGGAAGGGGGTGTGCAGGAGGCAGCTGATCAATTACTCTCTCAACATTGATGTTTCTATCTCTCTCTCGCCCTCTCCCTTCTTTTCTCTCTGAAATCAATAAAAGTATATTAAAAAAACAAACAAACCCAGAAACAATCCTGTGCATTTGATGAACATTCAGTTTTACGTTCTTAGCAATCTTTAGAGCCTCATACATACCATTTCCCCTCCACACTTCAGCTAAATGGCAACTGCCTTCACCAGGTTCCTTGCAAAATTCTACAACATCGCGACATGTCGTTTCTGGTGTTATAGGAACTTCTGTTAAAATCTGTTCATTGTTGCTCAAAAACACGGTTAATATCATCTGTAAGAGGAAAGATTAAGTTAAAGCTATAACTTAGAATCATTATCATAAGGATATTAATCTGTAAATTAAAAGCGACCCCCCACCTCCCCACTGCCATTCCACCCACATCCACCCCTCCCCGCCACCAAAATGCCTACAGGACCAGTAGGCTTGATTCTAAAGTTCACATAGAAAAATTAAAATGTACAAAAGGTCAGGAAAGTTCCAAAAGAGAAGAGTATTAGCAGGGAATTGACACTACCAGACATTATAAAGCCTCAAAACAATAAGGCACCAGCACAAAAACAGATCTCGGGGCAAATTATGAAGTCCAGACACAGAAGATGGTACTACACAGTGGATGGTGTCTGAGCTATTAGAACACCTGTCTCTGGAACAAATGAACTAACACTGCACATCACACACTAGCACAAGTTCCTAACCCATCAAATTAAATATAAATCATAAAGTTATGAAAATTCAAGAATAAAACTGGGTAAATTCCTCTTTATAACCTTGGAGTACAGGAGCCCTTCCTAACCATGACTTGAAAACCAGACACCATTTAAAAAACAATATAGTCAAGTAATTATAAGAATTTTTTACAAAGCAAGAAAAACAAACTGGGGGGGAATATTTGCAACTCATATTACAAATAAAAGGCTAATCTCTTCAATATATAAAGGACTCCTAAAATTGTAACAAAGACAAAAAATTCACTTTATTTTAAAAAACTGGCTGAGAAAATAATGTATCACAGTAAAAGAAATGCAAATGGGCCTTAAATATAAAAATGCATTATGATGTATTTGAAAAAATAAAAATTTTCTAGCATTTTTTAATCTTTAAAAAACCCTACCACTTTGATCTAAGAGCTGAAGAGATCATGTTGAAAGGAAATTAAAAAACAAACAAAAACACCTTACTCTTACAGTACAATTTAAACCAAAGATTTTATTTTATCAAATAGCATTATAAAACATTTGTTTCATCTTTGATCAAAATCAGCAATAAAATCTACATTTGCCCCCAAATTCTCATCTAAAAATGCTTTTCTTAGAAAAACCCTAAATTCCTAAATTTTGAGATTAAACATCTATTGATGGTCAGATTTTATTTAGCCAAAATTGGTAACAGTTATGAGCTCTCCCACGCCAACCTACCCCTTGGGCGGTACCAGCTCACTGTCCAAATGTAAACTAAGTGAAGTCACTCCCAGCTGAAATGTCAGGAGCTCTGCACTGACTAACAGTAGCTCTTTCTAAGACTTTTTTTCTAGAATATAAACATGAAACAGGTGTTTCTACAAGCACTTAGACCCTAAGGCTATATACTCTTCACAGAATCTCTTTTCCCCCAGACTCTCTCTCCTAGGGCTTGGGTTTCCACAGAAGGCCGTCTGAGTAAGCCCAGCCTGCAGGATAACTGGCAAACTCCCTCCCTCACACCCCCTTAGCCTTCTAGTTCCAGTGCCTTCCCACACCGAACCCTGACCTTGCTCCCTCAACTCCAATCAATTCTCTCAGGCTGTGAACCCTCTGCCCAGCACCCTCCCCATTTGCCTGCAAGCTCCTGTACACCCTTCAAAACTCAGCTCATACGCTTCCACCTTTGCAAAACCTCCCTTCACCACCTCCTCTCACCAGGGAGGACACATGCTCCCTCCTCTGTGATCCAAAAACTTCACAGGTATCTCTGCTACATCACAGCACCAACACGCCTCCCTTGTTTGTTGATAGAGCCATTCTGACAGGTGTGAAGTGATACCTCATTGTGGTTTTAATTTGCATCTCTGATGATTAAAGACGTTGAGCATTTTCTCATGTGTCTCTAGGCCATCTGAATATCCTCTTTGGAAAAGAGTCTATTCAGGTCCTTGGCCCATTTCTTATTGGGTTGTCTTCCTCTTGCTGAGTGCTATGAGTTCTTTGTACACTTTGGAAATTAGCCCCTTATCAGATACATCTTTGGCAAATATGTTTTCCCAGACCGTGGGGTTCCTTTGTATTTTGAGGCTGTTTTCTTTTGCTGTGCAGAAGTTTTTTAGTTTGATGTAGTCCCATTTGTTTGTTTCTCTTGCCCTAGGAGGTGTATCAGTGAAAATTCCACTATGTGGGATATCTGTGACTTTACTCCCTATGTTTTCTTCCAGGATTTTTATAGTTTTGTGACTTACATTTAAGTCTTTTATCCATTTTGAGTTTATTTTTGTGTATGGTGAAAGTTGGTGGTCTAGTTTCACTTTTTTGCATGTACCTGTCCAATTTTCCCAGCACCATTTATTGAAGAGGCTGTCTTTTAAGACGTTGCTTTTAAATTCTATTTCATAGTCTTTAGTAAACCTTTCCTAATCTTAGCAAAATTCATTTTCTCCAATCTCTGTTACTCAGCCAAAGCCAATTTCATGATAACCACGGTAGATTTAAAAGCTTTCAAGATAAAATAAGCTGGCATTGACCTGGATGGTACCTACTTCCCTATAGCAGTACCTAAAATTAAAGTGGAAAAGGCATGTGACTGCCACTGTTATTCTAGCATGATTTCCTTATTAAAAAAAACTAAGAATCTCCAACACAAATATATGATATTGATTCTAGAAGTACTTCGTTCTGTTTATGTTGTAACATCTTTGAAATCACAACGTATCTTACAATTGACAGCATGTCACAATTTTATTGTTTTTTTCTCTCTTAATAGTACATGTAAAATAGAGATGAAACCCATTAAGGTTAAGGATCACGCGAACTAAAGAAAACAACTAAAGGAAAAAAGAAGTTAATGCTTCTTTCCCTAAAAGATTGTGTTGAAAATAAAAGATCTGGTTAACTGCAGTTAGAAAGACATGCAGACTTATACAAAGTTAGAAAGACATGCAGATTTATACAACGTGCTGTAGCAAGCATGTGGTGACAAGATGCCCTATTTATGTCTTTCTCAAGCTCCCGCCCGTTCCTCCTTCCCCATCATCCCATGTCCACCTCCTTTCAAAAGTGCTTCCTGACCCTGCTGTCGACCCATCTTGACTCAGTCTGACAGGGAGGCTCCTCTTCTGCTCTCCTATAACAGACAGTGGCTATTTTTAGCACAACATTCTCACACTAAATTATCAGTGGTTCTCATGATTACATTCTCTACTGGAACAGTGTCTGTGACTCACCGGAGTGAGTTGTAACCTGGTCTTGAAATCAGCAAAGCGTGTTGCAAGCTGCATTTTATATATATAAAATCCTCACCTGAGGATATTTTTTCCATTGCTTTTCAGAGAGAGTAGAAGGAGGAGGGAGGGAAACACTGATGTGAGACACATCAATTGGTTGCCTCCCACATGTCCGGACCGGGGCTGGGGTCAAGCCTGCAACCAAGGTATGTGCCCTTAGCAGGAATCAAACCTGGGACCCTTCGGTCCACAGGCTGACGCTCTAGCCACTGACACAAACTGTCTAGGGCTGCACATATTTTTATTTAAAAAAAAAAAAAAAGCCTGAAAAACCCAGAATGACTGTAAAGCCACTGAGAGCAAGCCAACTCCTGCCTCAGGGCCTTTGCACTTGCTGTTCTCTACCTAGGCCACTCTTCCCTTGGCTACTAACATCTATATTACTCTCTTACTTCAGGCATCTGCTCAAATGTCACCTTATCAGGGAAGCTTTCCCTAACCAATCTGTTAAACAGCACCATGCTATCAGCTTCTATCCTCTCACCCTACTTTATTTTTCCTTCTTAGCACTTACCACCACCTCATCTACGTTATATATCTATGTTTGCCCTCTGCCTCCTCCCACTAGAGCATGTGCTCCCTGAGAGCAGGAACCTTCGTTAGTTCACTGCTGTGTCATTGGTGTCTGGAGTGGTACCTGGCCTACAGCAGGCACTGAACATACTCCCCAGTCATATAGGAGGTTTCTTTCTACATTAGGTTGAGAATGAAGGGCAAGTACCTGTCTTCTCATCTTCAGGTCTCCATAAAAAACGATGTCTAATATTTTACCCTCTTATCCCTGAGTTTGTTCACATTACAGAGAAGGAAAATTTTTTTTAATGTTACTGTGAACGTCAGGCACCTGCACATACCTCTGTGATATTTGGCAGAATTCACTCAAACCCACACGTCATAGACATCCCGTTAAAGTCTTCCCTGTTTCCACAAGGTGGCACTGCAGGGTGTTGGGTTGAGTTTCCCCCCCTTCTGTAAATCTGGGGGGAAAAGAATTACCTCTAAAGAAAATAGAGGAATAGGTAAGATCATGTTAAGTTCAACTTCCATAATTGAAATTTGTATTATTTTGGCAAAGAAACAGAATTGGACTTTGGAGAGCAATACTTTTTTTTCTAAATAAATGAGAAGTGTAACACTGCAATGTCTTGCCTTGTGAAGCCAGATACATTTAAGTATTTGAGTAGTATCTACTTAAAGTTAAATGTCCATTCAATTAGATCCTTAATAACCATATCAATTCTGTTTAGTTCAAGTCACTGTTTTTATTTTATTATTATTTTTGTTAATTCTCACCCGAGAGTATTTTTTCCATTCACTTTCGGGGGGGGGGGGGGGGAGAAATATCAATATGAGAGAAACACATTGATTGGTTGCCTCCCACATGTGCCTGACCAGGGCCTGGGATCGAACCTGCAACCCAGGTACATGTCCTTGACTGGAATTGAACCCGCCACCCTTCAGTGCTCATGCCAACACTCTATCAGTGGATAGAGCCACACCAGCCAGGGCTCACTGTTTTTATTTTTTAATAATTTAAATTAAAAAACGGGGACATCTTGTCCAGCCAGAGTGGCTCAGTGGCTGAGCACTGACCTAGGATCCAGGAGATCATGGTTCGATTCCCGGTCATGGCACATGCCTGGGTTGCGGGCTCAATCCCCAGTTGGGGGTGTGCAGGAGGCAGCCGATCAATGGCTCTCTCATCACTGATGTTTCTGTCTCTCTCTCTCCTTCTCCCTTCCTCTCTCTGAAATCAAGAAAAACACATAAAAAAATAAAATAATAAAAGTAATAAAAATGGGGACTTTTGTAAAAGTGTAAACAAGAAATAAAAATAAAAACTAAAAATATATTCCATCATGCGAAAATTCCCTCTTACCAATCTGAATTGGTGACATCTGGTTATATGTTATTACTGGGAATATAAAACATATACCTTGGCTTCCCTCAGCCTTATTTACGTAATCCCTTCAATATCTAGAAGCACACGCATTTTGAGGAAACCTGTCTAAAACCCTGCAGAAATGCAAAATTCCTGAAGCTTTACATAATGCCTAGAACTCTCATTGCTATTGGGCATGGAGGTGATGCAGCTGATCAAGTTTAATATATTCACTAAAACTTAAAGGACCCTCTAGAATAGAAAAAGCGGTACCTACTCTGACTCCCCTGCTCATCCATGTTGCGAATCACTGCGCAGAATGATGTCTGCATGACCAATGCTGTCCACGTGAACATTATGGCAGCAGAACACACACTGATTTTCAAACCATAGGCTGTGACCTAACTGTGGCCTATAAAATCAAGTGCCTCAGGACTAGTTTTGTTTTTTAATGGAACAGAACAATATAAAACAATTTGAAAAACAAAAAGGAAAGCCCCAAGCCTGGGAGAAAACATTTATAAAACATAAAGGACTTATATCCTTAACATACACAGGACTCTTAGACTCAACAATAAGAAAACGAAAACCCAGTTTACAAAAAGGACAAAAGATCCAAACAGCAACTCATCAAAGACGACATACAGATGGCAAGTAAGCACGGGAAAGAGCTCAGCTGGCTGCATCATCAGGAAACTGAAAATGAAGCAACAATGAGACACCACTGCACAGCTATTGGAACAGCCAAAATCCAGAGCACGGACACCACCAAATGCGGTGAAGAGGTGCAGCAACAGGAACCTGCTGGTGGGGATGCAAATGGTGCTGCCCAGGAAGACAGTCTGGCAGTTTCTTACAAAACTAAACAGACTCCCACCACTGGATCCAGCAACTGTGCTCCTTGGTATTTACCCAAATGAACTGAACACGTATATACACACAAAAATCTACACACAAATGTCTACAGCAGCTTTATTCATAACTGCTAAAGTCTGGAAGCCACCAAGATATCCTTCAGCAGGTGAATGGATAAAGAAGTTGGTATATCCAGAAATGGAATATTATTCAGGATTAAAAAGAAATGAGCTATCAAGTCACAGACAGACATGGAAGAAACTTAAGTGCATATTGCTAAGTGAAAGAAACCAGTCTGAAAAGGCTACGTACTGTATGATTCCAACTATATGACATTCTGGAAAAGGCAAAACAATGGAGACAAAAAAATCATCGGTTGCCAGAGGCTGGGGGCAGGGATGAGTAAGCGGAGCACAGGGGATTTTTAGGGCAGTGAAACTACTATGTATGATACCATAATGGCGGGTAAATAACATTACACATAGTATGTCAAAGCTCACAGAGCTGCACAACATAAAAAGGGAACCCCACGTATACTATGGTCTTTAGCTATTAATAATGTATCAACATTAGGTTATCAACGGTACCACACTATTGCAAGATGTTAATAATAGGGGAAACGGCCAGGCTCAATTTTTGTGTAAACCTAAAACTGCTCTAAAAAATAAAGTCTATTAATTTAAAATAAAAATAAAACAGTCCATAACACATGGTAAAAGTTCTCTCCTGAAAGTCTGACTGCATACAGGGGTAGGCAAAAGTAGGTTTGCAACACTGCTCTCAGGGGGGCCTCACGAAACCCACCAGGACTAACGGAGGAATCCCTGCTTGGGGGAAAAGAACTCCCATCACACTTACCAGTGTTCATTATTAGGCACTTCACACCTTCTCGATTCACACCAACTTTGTGAGACAGATGCTACCTTTCATCTTACAGACCAGGAAAGGAGGCTTGGAGGTTAAATAACTTGTTCCATGTCACTGAGCTAATAATAAATATAGGTGGTATTTAACCTGGTCTGCCTCCAAAGCTATCAGCTGAACTACTACTTCAAACTGCTTCAAAATAAAAAAGGAAAGAGAGCAAAAGTTTTAATAAATATTTTCCTACTTACAATATAATCCCTATTATTTAATAACCTCTCAATGAACTGTTCTGTCTAGTTTTTATAGTTGAAACTATCTGAAATGCAAAGTCAATCATTATACAAGGGAACCAGAACAAAGAGTCATGCATTCTTCTAAATAACCAACTATAAAGGTTATCTCACTAAAATTATATAAATGGCCGAGCTGGCGTGGCTCAACAGTTGAGCATCAACCTATGATCCAGATCATCACAATTTGATTCCCAGTCAGGGCACATGCCTGGGTTCCGGGCTCCATCGCCAGCAGGGGGTGTGCAGAAGGCAGCTGACCAATGACTCTCATCATTGATGTTTCTATCTTTCTCTCTCCCCCTCTCCCTTTCTCTCTCTGACATCAATAAAGATATAAAAAAAAATTTTCTTAAACCTACATAAATGGTCTAATTAAATTTTCTTGACCTTTCAAAATTTAACTTAGGTGTACCAACAATTCTCAGAATAAGACTTCCTTTTTCTACATATTTCTTTGTAAAATTCAAGATAATATATTCCTATCTGTATTTTTTTAAAAAAACGTATCTACTCCTAGGTACATACCTAAGAGAATTAAGACATGTCTACACAAAAACCTGAACACAAATGTTTACAGAGGCATTATTTATAACAGCCAAAATGTGAAAACAGCACAAACTGATGAATGGATAAACAAAATTCAGTACATCTATCTATACAATGAAATATTACTTGCTCATAAAAAGGAATGAAGAAAATGCTACAACACGAATGAACCTTAGCAACATTATCTACGTGAAAGAAGCCCAATACAAAAAAGGTCACATATTGTCTGATTCCATATGCATGGGAGGTCCAGAACAGGCAAACCCACAGGGAAAGAAGGTAGGGTAGTGGTTTCCAGAGGCTGTGAACTATAGACCAATAAAGCTGTTTAAAAAACAAACCTAGCACCCGGCCGGGCGTGGCTCAGCGGATGAGCGTTGACGTGGGATCCAGGTGATCGCGGTTCGGTTCCCAGTCAGGGCACATGCCCGTGTTGCGGGCTCGATCAATGACTCTCTCATCATTGATGTTTCCATCTCTCTCTCTCCCTCTCCTTTCCTCTTTCTGAAATCAATAAAGATATTAAAAAACAAAAACAAACCTAGCTATGCCATTCAACTTATATAATCAGCAAAGTACTTTTCCCAATGAAAACAACTTTAAATGAACATAATTTCTTTGTATATATTTTTCTTTCTCAAGTAATAAACATTTGCAGTTGTACTAGTCTTGTTTTACCATGTCTGTTAATACCAAAAGTTGAGTACTAATCCTTTTTCCAGCAAGAAACAAGGCTTAAAACAAAGATAATTAGCAAAAATTATATCTCTGAAAGAGCGCCTTAATACAGAGATTTTCAACCTTTTTCACCTCATGATGCACATTAACTACTAAAATTCTGCGGCACATCAAAAAATAGGTGTAATTTTGATTCATTCACCCTAGATGGCTACTGTTGTACTGGATGTTGTCATTTTTTTATCTGACAACCTAAGGGAAAAGAGGTCAGTGCCCCTGATTAAATAGTGAGGTGCTGCATGTTTTAAAGAGTCTGTGAGCCCTGGCCGGTGTGGCTCAGGTGGTTGAGCTTCCTCCTATGCACCAAAAGGTCACCAGTTCAATTCCCAGTCAGGACACATACCCAGGTTTTGGGTTCTATCTCTAGTTGGAGTGCCTATGGGAGGTAACCGACTGATGTTTCTCTCTCTCTCTCTCTCCTGCTCTCTAAAAAAAGAAATCAATAAAAATATATTTAAACATTTTTTTAAAATAATAAAAATAAATAAAAATTATGCAGCACACCGGCTGAAAATCACTGCCTTAATGTAACCATGTGTATAGATCCACCACAATAGATACTATTTGTCTGATACAAAATCAGAGTGCAGTCCTGGCTGGGTAGCTTGGTTAGAATGCTGTCCAGATATGCCAAGGTTAGGGTTCGATCCAAGGTCAGGACACATACAAGAATCAACCAATGAATGCCTAAATAAGTGGAACAATAAAATCAATGTTTCTCTCTCTCTCTGAAAAAAAATCAATAAAATTTTTAAAAAATCAGAATACAATTTACAAAGGAAAAGTGAGTCTAATAGCACCTTTATCGTTTTACAAATGACTCTGTTCCTTTTCTTTTCAGATGTAAGCCAACGCTTGAAAACCAGGATGCAACTTTGAACTCACTTATAATGCTCTGAGTTATCATTCTCAAAATGTCTCTCATCTTTAGAAAACTAAGTGAAACTAAAGTGTGGAAAACAAAAGTCCGAGTGTCCGGAGATTACCTGTGCCATTTACAAAGGAAAAATACTTAAATAGACGTCCCTTAGGCCTTGTGGCATCTAAATTCAGGCACTAATGACATGAGCCATGATAAGACATACTAATGAAACAAGACAGACCACCATTGTTCGGGCAGGGACACTGGGTAGATAAAGTTTCATGTAATTAGGTGAGTTCCACGGGAGAGAACGTTCAGTGTTCCCATTGTACAACAACTGTAACCAGAATCCAAAAATCATTATGAAAAAGAAAACGAAACATTAATTTACTAATCTCCATACAGAACCTATCATAAAAAAGACTTGCCTAAGCTCTGTTAGCAACTTGAAAAAGTAAAACCTCAAAGCTTTTAAATAAGTTTTCACAGTAAGTGGCTTATTCATATTTTATGCTTAGGAAAATTGCTGGTTGGAGGTAAGGTACGTACAGAGCTACAAATTTTTCTTTTTTTTCAAATTCTGCTAGTATTGACACATATGTATACTTTTTAAAAAATATATCTTTATTGATTTCAGAGAGAGGAAAGGAGAGGGAGAGAGAGATAGAAACATCAATGATGAGAGAGTCATTGATCAGCTGCCTCCTGCACGCCCCCGACTGGGGATCGAGCCCAAAACCTGGGCATTTGCCCTGATCAGGAATCAAACCCAGATTGCCTGGATCCTAGGTTGATGTTCAACCGTTGAGCCACACCCAGCAGGGCTAGTATTGACATATTTTAAATGTCTAAAATCAGAATGAAGTCTGTAACAAGATACTTAACATCAAAGGACTTTTATAATTTATTAATCATGAAAATAGCTATTATTTCATTGCTCACTGTGTTGCATACCCACATTGTATCACTGAACTCTCCCCAGAGGCTGTTGAGGGAGGTGCTGGGATGATCCCGCAGACAGACTCAAGGACTGCCCACGGTCACCTGACTAAGAAGTGCCAGAGTATCTGACCCAAAAGTGTCTGGCTCCAAAGCTTAAATTTCTACTCCAACAGCTCAGGAACAAAACAGTGCTTAAATTCATGATCACTTAAAAAAACACATACCAAAAAACCCCCACAAAATACAAAACCACACAGCTATTCAAGTTCTTCAACCTTATATAGGAAACTATAAGAAACAAAATTACAGTATCTTTATCCAAAAGTTTCAGATAGGAACATAAAGTCAAACTATTTTTTTTATAATGGAAGAACCCACTTTACACATACAATGTATACACACCTTTGAAAAGTAAAACATTGTAAGTATGAATATAAAAGAGTAAATTAGGAGAGATTCATTATAAAATCCAAAGATGAATGCACTTAACAGTTGAGACAGGCTCTGGGGGAAAAAATATCCTATTAAACAAAAGGAAATGGGAACTAGTGACTTCTCACTCTTATGAATTTACCTCTTTTCTGACCTGGCCTGAGTTCTGGGATTTGGTCCGCTCAGATACCAGAGAGCCTTTACAAAAACCTGTGTACAATTTGCTAAATTTCACCATTCCTTCTGAAGAGAGAACTATATATTCCATTACTTACTAAAACATTAGCTGCACCTGGCCGGTGTGCCTCAGTGGACAGTGTGTTGGCATGAGCACCAAAGGGTCTTGGGTTCAATTCCCAGTCAAGGACCCACACCTGGATTGCTAGTTCCATCCCCAGCCCCAGTCGGGACACGTGCTGGAGGCAACAGATCAATGTGTCTCTCTCACATTGATGTTTCTCTTTCTCTCTCTCTCCTTTCCTCTCTCCCTCTTTCCCTTCCACTTTCTCTAAGAATCAATGGGAAAAATATCCTCGGATGATGATTAACAACACAAAAGTGGTATGTTTCTGAAAGGGGGAAGAATGAACATTTTCTCAGTACCCACCAACCTCAGAGACCCCACTGGGGTGACTTCCAGATGATAGTTCTCTCTCCTTCCCTCTGGGACTCACATTTGGGCAAGTTCCCAGGGGTCATGCTTATTTTACATGCCCATCCCTTTTGCCATTGCTGACTCAACTCATGGAGATGGTTGACAAAAATGTCCTTCATTCCACAAGTATTTGCTGAGTACCTATTCTGTGCCAGGCACTGGAAGGGCAACACTGACCAAGCAGACAGGGTCCTCGCCCTCATGGGGGTTTTTGTTGATTACAATCTGGGGAAAGAGACAAAGTAAATAGGTGGAACATAGAGCGTGATAGGTGGTAATGGACACTCTGGAGAAAAACAAAGCAGGCAAAGGACACTGGGGACAGGACACTTAATTTTAAATAAGGCAGTTACAAAAGGCCTCACTGCAAGAGGTGGCAGTGAGCTGGCAGACAGCTTGAAGGAAGAACACTGAGGCAAAGTGAACAAGTGCAAAGGCCCTGAGGCAGAATGAATGCCCGGTAAGAGTCAGAATCCATATGGAGTCAGCTTGGCTGGAATAGAGAAATCAGGGAGGGGAGAACAGGAGATGAGAGGTAAACTACTCATTGGGCTTTTACCCAGAGGAAGACTGGAAACCCTAGGAGGGTTCTAAACTAAGAAGTGGCATGTTTTAGCATAACAACTTATGGGCTTGCTCTGGCTGCTTTGTGGAGAAGAGACTGAGGGGGAAGGAGCACAGAAACAGGCAGACCCCTGAGGAGGCTAATAACAGTGTAAGAGTCCAGGAGACAGTGAGAATCCTGGAGGGCGTGCAGAATAGGAGCTGGGTGGACTGTGAAAGAGGCTCTGATGAGACTTGCTGATGGACTTTACGTGGACTGTGAGAGAGAGGCTGTGCACAGGGAGGAGGTGCCATGCCTGCTGCTAGGTCCCAGAGCTGTCCCAGTTCCTGCTCTACCTGAAGATTCAGTGGTTCACCTTTCCCTCCAGTGTCCTTCTCATAAATTTTCTTTTTTCTAAGATGTTAGAAAATAAGAGTTGGTTCCCGCCACTTGCAAACAAAATGAACTCAAGTACTAAAATTATTACCATTTTACAAATGAGAAACCTGAAGTATAAAAAAGGTCCGGTGCTCATGGAGGCACCGTAGTTACTGGTAGTTCAGTTAAGATGTGAACACAATCCTCCTGGCTCCCAAGCTGTGCCTGCTACATCACACCACACAGCCTCCCAAGCCTTGAATGGTCCTCTACCTGCACACAGGTAGAGAGCTTAAAATCAAAACAAAACCTAACGGGGGCGGGGGTGGGGAGCAAAGGTCAGCAAGAACACCTGCATCAGTCCCAGCAGTTCCACAAGAGGCCTGAGGAGCAGGGCTGGCCTGCTGTGGAGAACCCCCCTCCTTTCCCTCCACTTCACTGGGTCAAGAGCCTCCGCAAACACAAGGCAGCCCCAGTCTGTACCAAGTTGAAAGCACTGGCTGTTTCTACCCAGAAGAGGAGAGAAAGTGGGGCTCAGGCTGGCAGATCATCTTTCCCTTGGTCTTCTTGCCTTGCTACAGTGCCAGGTTTTCTTTCCCTGCTACAAAAATACTTAGCATATTATTATTGGCTCAGCACTCAGGAAGTTCTCACAATGATTTGTATTTTAACACAAAAATAAAATCTTGTGTTCCCTAAGGTAACATTCATACCAGTCCTATTAAAATCATCAAATTTGAGAGCACAGCCTATAGGTGTCTCGATTTCCCTCCCAATAGTCACTAAAGCTGTTTGAGGGGGGAAAAAAGATAAAATAATATTTTGGGGTAACTTGAGTTAAAGCAAATTTAAGCTTCTTAAATCTTAGAGTAGATGAGGCTTCTTAATCCTTTGTAAGTGTTCAACTCAATTAAAAGAGCTGTGCTGAGAGTTTCAAATCAAGGCTATCACAGAGATCAGTCAGCAAATCTTAGGGCCGAAGGAACCTCATCTAACCGAAGGAACCTCATCTAACTGACACTCTTTCCCCATTTTACAGATGAGAGAAGGAAATACTCTGTCAGGGTTAATAAATCTTATTAGTAACAAAACCAAGACTGAAATAAGGTCTCTTGATTCTCAGAGGGACAGGCTGGCTCCCTCTCAGCAGTTTATTTAGTTACATTGTTTACTTGATATTAAATGAGAAGGTCTGCAAAATGTTTAGCAAGAAGTCTGACATACAACATGCTCTCCAATCTGATTCCCTTTCTCTCTTATTTATTTAAATACCTGACAATTTTGGGCACTGAAAAGGTTAGGGGAAAAAGAAAACCAGGACTTTTAATATTATAGAAACGAACTAAAAGTAAGCCACAAAAGAGAACCATGGAATGAAATCGACACAGGAACACATGATCAAGTGCAAATTATAAACAGCTCTGAAATTATTATAAGGGGGCTCCATCATTATCAGTGGGATCCTGGAAAATGTAAGCTAAGCGACATCATTTTGTTAATAAAAAATCAGGCCAACGTATTCAGTTGGGATATAGGGACTGGGGGGACCCCCTCTGAGTGAAAAAGGAGCTGACAGTGGGGACAACAGGAAAAATCAAGATTGTATGGGCACCCCTATAAATCCTGCCTACTGAAAACTACACTGTTTCGTCCATAAGGAAACAATCTACAGAGACAAGTACCATAAAGCAACAGATATTTTAAAAATCAAGTTTAAAGAGAGAATAAAAACCCAAAGAACAGATTTCTCTTTTTCTTTCATGAAAATTCATTCCAACTATCTACTTCACTGCAGATGAAAGGCAAGCCTTATAAGATGACCTATCGATACAACCCCAAAAGGATTATTTTCCAATCCTTTATCCAACAGGAACATGGGACAGAACTGGTATGACACCAAGTGAAAGAGGAAGGAGCACCATCCCCACCCCCATCTTACAGAGGGAGCAGCAGAGTCGAGAGGCCCTGGCCAGTGTTGCTCAGTTCGTTAGAGCGTCGTACTGATAGTCCAAGGTTGTGGCTTCGATCTCTAGTCAGGGCACATACAAGCAGCTACCAATGAATGCACAAATAAGCGAAACAACAAACTGATGTTTATCTCTCTCTCAAATCAATCAATACATTTTTTATTTTTATTTATTTTTAAAATATATCTTTATTGATTTCAGAGAGAGGAAAGAAGAGGGAGGGAGAGATAGAAACATCAATGATGAGAGAGTCATTGATCGAGCCCGCAACCCGCGCATGTGCCCTGACTGGGAATCGAACACCGATCGCCTGGATCCTAGGTCAACACTCAACTGCTGAGCCACGCCCGGCTGGGCAATCAATAAATTTTTTAAAGAGAGTCTAATAATAGAGGAAATTAAAACAGTCCCCTTAATGATCTACACTTTAAAGAACTGGTATGTGTCCTTTTTCTACACCACAAACTCTTTTCTTCTTACAGTGAGGAAGCATTAAGTAGAATGTTTTTTCAGTCAACACTGTATCTTGGGCATTTTTCCATGAGAACACACAGTTCTACTTCATTCTTTTTTCAGGTTATATATTATTTTCCTATATGGCCACACCACAATTCATTTAGAGGCCGGCATTGTTACTTTCACTTTACAGTTGAGGAGATAAGCTCCAACAGGTTGTGTAACTTGTCTAAGGTCACACAGTTAGTAAGGGGCAGGGGCAGGGCTGGAACCAGGCCAACCTGAGCCTGTGTCCCCAAACAGTCCTGCCCCACAATGTACTGTTCTGCATGTTTCCATCAACTAGACCATGAACCCTTTGAAGACAGTGGATTCGTGTCTTTAAGTCTCCGGTCACTAGCACTGCGCTGGCACATTATAAAAGTTAAATATTTGTTGTGTAAATACCTGCTGAATGTCACCTTTTCTGTACTACATTTATCTTCCCTACTATGCCATTCACATTTTTCATGATGCATATAGTGGGGGCACAAACGCCTGTTAAAACTATAGATCCAACACCCTGCACAGAACTGCCTCCCACTCTGAGCCTGGGTCACTCGGCTTCTCTGTCTCAGAATTCATGTGCAACTCCAGCCAGGAGCCTTGAGCTCCTTTTACAGGAGCTTCCCTGACAGAAGGCTCTGGCACAGAGGCCCCCCTATTCAGCCCTAACACACCAGCATAAGAAGTCAGCACTAGAAAGGATCTTAATCATTTGTCTGACCCCCTCTGCACTTTGCAGTAACTGTAAACCATGGTTCTGACAAACCAATAAGGCTTCACACCATAAGAAATTAAAAAATTCAAAACAAAAGTGTAAGGCAATTAAACGTAGATTATGCTAGGTACTATTTGGGGGAGGGGGGCGATATGAAGGCCGTGAGATTTTGCAAAGACCTAAATGTCTACTTGAGCCTCCAAAAAACGAAGAACCCCAAGTTTATAGTCTTGTCCTGCCTGATTCCATGGAACTACAGAATTTTCACCTCAGTAATCTCCAGCCCCATACTTCTCTGAATATGAGCCATACCTGCTAGAAACAGGTTCTTCTGTTGTATCGTTAGGCATAAAGCTTCAGATTAAGAAACTTTAGTAAGTTTTCACATAACAAAAACAGTTGGTAAAACAAACACAAAAGTTCATTTTTCCATTAAATTTAGTCTTGGAACTTAGTTACTTTGACGTTACTACCAAAAGCACGAGCAACTACTATTACTGCTGTAACAATACCCCATTTTCCCTCCTAATTACCCCATATACAAGCCTTAGTATCTAATTCCTAGCAGCTCTTCAAAAGGACTATTAGGACCTACTGGACCATATGCTTTGTTTGTTGACAATGATATTTGAAGATTTGTTCAATTCTAGAGACAACCACCTAAGATTATAAAGTGGGTTCTTGGGTTTGTTTCATGGCAAGACACTACAGCATAAAGGCACAAGAAGCCAAGACCCATCATAGAGCAAAGTTTTACCCTGTACATGACATAAATTGGACACATTTACAAAATCACTCATTCACTCATTTAGGAAAATGTTACTGAGCCTAACCTGGCCCTGAGGCACACACAACAGCCAACAAGACGGGCCCCATCCCTGCCCCCCTGAACCTGGGGATGAGACAGAGGAGAGACATCAGGAAACCAGAGAGGAAAACTGCAGAGTGCCATGGGATCCCACAGAAGGCTGCCTGCCCCAGACATCAGTGTCGGGAAAGACTTCCCAGAGGAAACAGCACGTAGGCTGAGACTAAAGGAGTCGGCCATGGAGGGTGTGGAGACTGAGAGTGGGAACCAGGGGTGGGCAGATTATGTTCTAAGTAGAAAGAATCCATTTAACTGTCCGTAGACCAGGCAGCAGGGTAAGGTTGCCAATCAGTGACAGATGAAAACAGCCCTGATTAAATACTCCCGCCCCCAATTAGGTACTGCTTTCTTCTGTCCCAAACATTTGACATTCAAATAACCACACCACAGTCTGGTTACGTTTCCAGCCAAGCTTCCCTCTGGAAGGTGATAAAGGACCTCCTCTTAAACGTCTTTCACTTGCTAGACAGTGATCTCTTTATATTTTGGTTTTATTTTTGATACTTTTCTATTCTACATACAAATAATATTAGAAGGTGAAACTCTCAAAATAACCCAGCGTGTAAAATATGCAGGTGGAAAAAAGTTAGACTAGGTAGTCACCCCAGACATAGTAGGACTGATAAAATATTTCAGAGAGAGTCATTTAATTATAACAGCACTAGTCATTACATGTTGATTAAGTCATTTTTTCAAATTTTTCCTAATTTTAATTATAATCCTAAATCCTTTAATTATTAATTACACTATTCCTGTGGTGGTTAAGCAGCCTCAGTGTTGCAGCAAACAAGAAAATTAATCACGCAAAGACATCAATTAGACAGTATACTCACAAAATTACAATTTAACATTTTTTCTTTACCTGTGAAAACTTGTTCAATGCCTATCAGAAATTAAGCAGTCACCAAGGTAAGAATGTTTTTAAAATGTAGTACTGACACAAAACCATCTAACATTTTGGAAGAATAAATGTTTGGGGGATAATAGCACACATCTAATATTAAATGCCAAGCACTTTTATAGGTTCTGTATAGTACATATGAGAGGGCCACTAGCCACACGTGGCTATTGAGAACTGGAAGTGTGGCTAGTTCAAAGTAAGATGTGCTATTTGTGTAAAATATGTTCTGGAATGTGAAAGGTTTAGTATGAAAAAAAAAAAGAACACCTTAAAATATCTCACTAATAATGTTTTAATATTACCTATATGTTTAAATAATATTTTGGGTATAGTGAGTTAAATAAAATATATCATTAAAATTAATTTCACTTGTTTTTCCCCTTTTTACGTGGCTACTAGAAATTTTAAAATTGCATATGTGTCCCTGGCCAGTTTTGCTCAGTGGTTAGACCATTGGCCTGCGGACTGACGGGTCCTGATTTCAATCCTGGCCAAGGACACATACCTAGGTTGTAGGCTTGTCCCCAGCCCTGGTTGGGGAGCATGCAGGAGGCAACCAATCAATGTCTCTCTCTCACATCGATGTTTCTCCCTCTCTCTCTTTCTAAAAAAGCAATGGAAAAAAATTTCCTCAGGTGAGGATTAAAAATAAACAAACAAATAAAATGTATGTGTGGCTCACATGTTTCTACTGGACAGAACTCATCTAAAACATGCCCAGCTGCTGTCCACATTGTTGATATTATTTACTCTTTTCTTGTGACTCAGTCATCATGAGGAACTTCAACTACCACCCTGTGTGTAGTCTGTAATTGTGACATCTTTGGTGTCGACTGAGGTCAGGCCCTCAGACCTCAGACCACAACCTCAGGCTGCGCTTAAAGCTGTGTCTTCTGTGGTTTCCATCAGTCTGTCTGCCCACAACTACACCCCTCTAGCAACCTCGGGTGCAGCGTCTAAAGATGTAGAAGCCAGGTAAATTAGAATTGTGCAACATGGAAGAAAGGTTAAGTAAGGGCTGAAAAGGTTCTCCTAACAAACTGGCTTCAGTGCCAGACTCTCTGACAACATTCTGACTGCTCGGAGGCTCTCTTCTGCCTCAACTACCCTAACAGAGTCCTCTAGTCGACTCCAGACACCTACCATCAACTTTAACTTAGAAATGAAGCACTTCACAACTCAGCTGAAAATCCTCTAAACAGTAATTTCAGTTTGAAGAGATGAAAAAGTTGAGATGGATGGTGGTGCTAGTTGCTGAACAACGCGAATGTACTTAATGCCACAGAACTGTACACTAAAAAATAGTTACAATGGTAAATTTTATGTTAGTTATATTTTACCACAATTTAAAAAACAACCTTCAAGAGTTTCATATCTTTCTCAGGATCAAGTTCAAACTCTTAGGCAGGTCATACATAGCTCTCAGAACCTCCCCCTTGCTTCATCTGGCCTATGGTCCCGGCACTCTCCTCACATCATGGGGAATCATGCCTCAATGCCCACACATGTTAAATCTCCACCTAACAGCCCTTCCCTATCACCTCCTTCTTATCCTTCTCAACTCCACTCCAACGTTACCTCCTCAGTGAAAATTCTAGACATCCCAAGAAGGCTCCCATCACCACTGTGCCCCAGCTACAACTTGACCTGTCATCCTTGCAATCCTTACCTCTAGGAATGGCATTGTTTTGTTCTTGGGATTGTGGCCCACTGGGAGCTCACCGAGAGCAGGGGCTGTGCCCAGTCCCAGCACAGATGCGGGATCTCAGTGATGTACCCTAAATGCCCGTTGAGGCCAGTCAGTAAACAAGTCCTTACTGGATGCCCACTAGAGGCAGGCAATGTCCTGAGCACTGGGGATACTGCAATGGGAAAAAACCAAGCCCTGCTTCCATAGAGCTTCCACAAATAAATGCCAGGTGAACATAAGCACCATAAAAAGAAATGAAGCCCAGTAAGGGGAGGGGCATTTTGTACAAAGTAGCGGGGAGGGTGTCATCTAGGTAGAGACCAGAAAGAAGGGGTGAGCTTTCCAGCTCTCAGATACGAGTGATTCCACAAGTGATAAACTACCGAGCTGTGGTCTGCATAATAAAAGGTACTAGAAAGAGAAGGCAAACCTTAATTTCTAAGGAAAGCAAGCCATTCCCTCTCTGTGCTATCAACTTGACCGGTCACCACCGGGCTCCTCAGCGTGGAGAACGTAAGCAGGACCTCAGTGGTGAAGGGCACTTATGATCTTTCTAACTGAATCCCGTCCCCCATGAAGCCTTGCGGTTGCCGGACAAAACTCAGGAAGAACAAACGTTCATTGAGAGTTTATTCTGTATCTTAACAGAATGCTCTGAGCACTTGTTCACAACAACTTTTAGAAACATTCTGTTATTAAATCCATTTTAAAGAGGAAAATAAGGCACAAAAAGGTTAAATAACATTTCCAAGATCACAGAGCTAGTAAGTGGCAAAGACAGAATTTGAAATCAGGCAGTTTGGCTCCAGAATCTGAGCTGATAACCACTATGCCATACCTTTTCACTTTTCTTAATTTTTTTATTTTTAAAAAATATATCTTTATTGATTTCAGAGAGAGGAAGGGAGAGGGAGGGAGATAGAAACATCAATGATGAGAGACAGTCATTAATCAGCTGCCTCCTGCACGCCCCCAACTGGGGATGAAGCTCACAACCCGGCCATGTGCCCCCACCGGGAATTGAATTGCTATCTTCTGGATCCTAGGTCGACACTCAACCGCTGAGCCACACCCGGCCCAGCCAGTTTTCTTTAAATATATTTTGATTTCAGAGAGAGGAAGGGAGAGGAAGAGAGATAGAAATATCAATGAGTCACTGATCGACTGCCTCCTGCACACCCCCTGCTAGAGATCGAGCCCACAACCCAGGCACGTGCCCTGATCAGGAATGAAACCATGATCTCCTAGATCATAAGTCAACTGCTGAGCCACAGTGGCTGGGCCCATTTCACATTTTTATTTCCTATCACAAAATACTCTTTATTCCTATTGTAGGGCTTTTTTCCCTGTTAATCCTAAAATTGTCAAATTTTATTTAATCTTTCTTCATATTTTGACCAAACTTCACTTCTCATTTCTAGTTCTATCACATAAATCTTTCTATACTTAAATCACTTGTGAGGTTAACTATTATTTACTGATATTACTTTCAAGACAGACAGAGAGAAAGAAACATAAGCATGCAAGAGAGTAAAAAGCAGAACACAAACTATCGATGCAGAGACATAGGTTACGCTACTATAAAAAGTGTGCGTGCATACAAACTGTGCCAGGGGCTGGGAGCACAATGCTGCGGGAGGCCCAGGCCAGCCACTGCTGAGGAAGCCTGGCCTAGTGGGGCCTCAGGGTGGGGCTGATATGCAAACTGACAAGTACAAGAGATGACGTGTGTGGCAGGCCACAGATGCCCAGGCAGCAATCTAAAGCACCAAAAACACATTAAAAACCACTTAATATACGGCACGTGATTTTTCTTACTTGCCATATTTAAGTAAAGATTTAAGATTAAGATTTAAGAGTAATGTCTTTTGGGATCTAGCAGGCACCTCAAGCTCAACAGTCAAAAATAAAGCTCACTCTTCCCCACAGAGCCCTATAAATCTGATCCTTCTCAAGTGTTCTCTCTCCTGGTTAAAGGAAAAACAAGCCTGGCTGCTGAAGCCATAAACTCATATCCTCAACTCCAGCCGCTGCACTTCCTTCCTTTTTCTCAACCACAAACACATTCACATGTGGGCACACTCACTCACACGTACGCACAGTTGCCGGCAATCACACTCACCAGCACTCACCCTCACTCACATTCGCTTCATTAGATCTGTTTTACCTCCTTCTGACAGGGTCCTTCTCTTCTCCTTCAGGTCAAGTCGGGCCTGCACCAACTGGTCTCCTGACTGCTCCGCCTGTTTCTTCTTAATCTCCCTCACTCCACAGTCTACCCTCCCCTGGTGCCAGGATTCCCTCATGCAAATCTGGCTGCCTCACTCCATTCTTTAAAAAAGTTTGGTGGTTTCTGACCACCCACAGGATCAAATGCTAACCCTCTTATAGAGCATGTGTGCAGGTGCACACACCCCTCTTCACAAATGAATCCAACACGACTTTCCATATCATATCTTCCTTCACTCAACAAATCATCATTGAACACCAACTATGTGTCCAGTCATTGGGATAGGCACTGGTGGTAAACACCAAATAAAAAGAGACAGCACCTACCCTCGTAAAACTAATAGTCAGGATAAGAAACAGACATTAATCAAACAGTCACACAAACAATGTTTAAGACTGCAACTATGCCAAGTATTGCAAAGACACACCAGGCAAAATATCCTGAAATCAGATCGTGGCAATGGTGTACAACCTTGTAAACACACTTAAAAAGGCTGAATTATAGACAATGAAAGGTGCATTTTATGGTATGTGAATTTCACACACACACACACACACATATATTTTCCTCCTAAAGAAAAAGACACACCAGGTTGAATGCCTCCATTGGTGGATTTGGCCAAGGAAAAGATGGTGAAAGCTTTCCAGAGGAAATGAAACTTATTATAACTAACACTTATTGAGCATTTACTATACAACAGGCACGTTTCCCTTTAATAATCCATCTGACCATCCTAACAACTCTACAAGGTCACCATTATTATCCACAGCTTTGAAACAAGGAACTTCACCCATGGTCAGAGAGCTAATAAATATCACCATTTATTCACACCTAAGCCAACTGACTCTTACTTGCTACAGTGAAGTTGCCTAGGCAATGCCTGCTACTCGGAATTACTTACAATACAGCAAGTAAACCACTGTTTCATTTCTTCCGGTACAAATTTCTTTCTGTGTCCTTTGTCTTTACCACAGCCTATAAGGCCCTACAGGATCCTACACCATCCCCCTACTACCACCCCTTTCGACTGCACCTCCTCTATTCTTTCCCTCACATACTCTGCTCCAGCCACCCAGGCTCCTTGTGTTTCTCCAGTATGCTGGGCACACTCCTACCATGGGGCCTTTGCATTTGCTTGAGCTATAATTACAATCACAACATGTTATAAATCATGATTCTGCCCCACCTTCAGTTAACATGTGGTCTAGATACACTAACAATGCCACTAGCAAGATTCTGTATTGAACTGCATACGTAATATTTCAAGTGCCACTTATTAATTTTAGTCAAAACTACCTTTTTCCAAGTCTTTCATTGTCCTGTGTGATGTCACAGGCAAAGGTTTCTATTTTACAAAATCCATTAAAAGCACGTTTTGCTTACCAATTAGTATGATCAACAGCCATCTTTGCAGTAGAAGAAAACAAAGCAACCAAGCAAGAAGTGTACCAACAGAAATTGACCACCATCATTGCTCCATCAGCCTAGAACCATAGTTTGTGAAATAACTATGGCAACAGCACTTCAATGCACCAACCCCACCAAACTTTTACTGAAAAGCTATTGCCCATCTGTGCAAACAAACACAAAAAAAGCACGCTGATCCAGTTATATAACCTCAATACAATAACCTGGGGATAGTTTTAAGTTCCTATCCTGCTAAAATAAAAAAAAATCCCAAGTAACTCTTAGCATCTATACTAGCATAGTCTGTTCCAAGTAGGACGCTAGCTGAGAAAGGAAAGACACATTTAACACACTGACATTTAAAACAGAGTTGTCCCTCAAGATGGTGAAAACTATCACTTTTTATGAAAATGATTCTCCTTGGGATTCTTTTAAGTAGTAAGCTTCATCTGAGCTGAGCATAAGGGGAAAAATGTAGCCAAACTCAAATTACTAGCACCTCTAGCAACATGCCTTGACTACAGCAAACTCCTTCTAAGTGACTGGCACAGAGGCTAGGAGCAAAGGCTAAGTGACTGGCACAGAGGCTAGGAGCAAAGGCTTTTGAGAGAGTTTGTTTTCAAACTTTGTTTGACCACTGACTAGCCCGAGGACCTTAGCCAAGTTTCTTTAGCTCTTGAGCCTCAGTCTCCATAAAAATGCAGACACCACCACAAAACCTGTGACAGTGCCATAGCACATGACAAATGCCATTCACTGAGTGCTCACTACTACTAAACTGCATTGTAGGATGTAAAACAGCTGCAAAACTTTACAGCTGTACTTAATATTATAGCCTTTAGAAGAATTATCCATATAGACTATTGTTAACTTCAATAAAACTAATAATAAAGCTTTTATATACACATCTTTGTATAATCAAGGGTTTGTTTTTCCTTTTATGAATTTTTGGGCAGTCCAAAGGCTAGACATAGTTTTATTATTTTAAATGGCAATATTATGTTTATAATTTTTTTTAAAAAAAATTAAGTTTTTTTTTTTTAAAAACAAAAAAACTCCAGTCTTTGTTTTGTTTACTGAATTAGGCTATAAATTCAAGCTTTTCAGGTGACTTAATTATTAATTAACAATAATAGTGAACATCTACTGAGCTCTTCCTACTGCTCTATCATACAAAGATACTTGGGCAACTTACTGTAAGAGGCTGCCAAAGCAACGTATGTCAGTTGCCTCAATCTTTGAGGTAGCCAACATGAATATTATTGACCTTCATGAAAGTATCTGTTATATATCAAGTTTGGAACCAACCATAACCACTTGGTAGTCACCAGGACCAACTCATTTTACAGATGCGAAACTAAGGCCCACAGAATATAAGTCCAAAGGTCACACAGTTACTAACAAGAGAGGACTAGAAGCTAATCTCCCTACTTCCAGTTCATTGTTTTAGCAATTATATGACAGGTGATGGTTTAAAAAGATAAAGACCTATTCCAATACCTCCAAATGTTTCAACATAGTTTGGAAGACAGTGAACACCTGAAATAAGTAAATGTTTGTTTAATGAGAGTTAAATATTAAGCACAAAATAATGTAACCCACAGCCTATAGTACACAGGGCTCCTGAGACAGAGGAGTGGAATTGGCTAGTCGCAGTGCGTGATGTCTACTGGAGGTAAGGAGTCCCACAGCTAACATAACCAAAACACTACCACCAGAGTGCCTTTCTTATGAATACGACACATTTCAGAAGCATACTACCTCCTTCACTCAAGTTAACATTCCTTTGGAAGAGTAAAACGTATCCTTAGCACCATTACCCAAATATAATTCACCTACGCACAAAAGTTAGGAGCGAGCTGCAAATGCTCACTCCTTTCCAAAAAGAATGATGCTTATGATCACAATTGTTTTGATCCTTTAATGCTCTGAATCAGGCTCTTTTTATTAAAATGCTTTTTCTATCAAAGTTCTCCAGGTATAGCCTAAATGCTTTCAGGCCCAGATCTTAGGGACAAGACAACAAATACTTTTTAAAATATTGCCCGCTTGTTTCTTGGGGAGAAAAGGTGAATAACTACAGATGATAGCATGCAAAACTAGTCTGATAAGGGAAAATTCCAAAATATCACTGTTTAACAGTAGATAGTCATGGAACTCTATGTAAGGGGCAAACTGAAGACTTCTACAAAGACTTTAATGTGTCAGATGAGAACATAGGTGTTTTCCCGTTTATTCTCAACAGCTGAGAGACTGGGTGCTGCAGTAAACCACGTGATCAATTCAAAATCACCACGGACACTACACCCTAATTACCAATTCTCAAATAAACTAAAATATACTCTAAACCTGTGTTGCTCGATGTGGTAGCCACTAAACACACATGGCTACTAAGCAACTGAAATGTGCTGGTCTGAGCTGAGATGTGCTATAAGCGTAAAACTTCACTTCACACTGGACTCATACTAGGTTTCAATGATTTAGTACAAAAAAAGTAAAATATCACATTAATAAATGTTTCATATGATTATTTTTGATATAATGAGTTAACAAAAGATATTATTTTTAAAATACCACCCTTTTAAAGGTAGTTACTAGAAAATTTAAAATTGAGTTTGTGTGGCTCCCTTTACATTCCCATTGGAAGTGCTGCGCTCTACAAACTATGCAAAAATATGATCCAATCTTGCTTCAATGATTCATCATGATGCTGAACACCAAATACTCAATAAAGGACAAAAACCTTATTCATACCTCGGGTATGTAGTTTAAGATGTTATCAAGTGAGAATTGCATGTTATTAAAACTCCTATTACATTTACAATCAACCCTGGCTGTGTTAATAGAGGAAGGGCTCAATCCCACAAGTAGTATTTTTAGGGATTGAGAAGGAAACACAAAAGTTAAAGGCCACAAAGAGGAACTAACAGAAATACTACCTGTTTTTCTAGAAGGCATTTTAAATCAAAAGCAGAGTGTTTAAAATAGTTAACAGATCTATCTCTTTTTAAAAAGCAGTACTTGATTATTTTGAGTATCATGAAGAAATTTCCCAAATGCTACCTAAGCCAGCTTCTTTAAAAAGGAAACCTGGTAATACAATGCAGAGACTGGAAACCAACCATGTGGAATAGAGGTAAAATGCCTGAATGTACCACGTGAAAAATAAAAACCAAGTGGTTTTTTAAACAGGGTATTTAGAATTAAACATTATGCAATGATAAAAATCAGTCAAAAATTTGTAGATATCCTTGAATATTGTTATAGTATAATAAATACATCAGTCCACTCTTACAGGTTTAACTAAAACTGCTTTCAAAATTCCAAAACACCATAATGCCTATTCCAAATCCAGCCAGTGAGAATTAGGGAGGGAACAGTTTCCAAACACCTCATCTTGCAGAGGGTAAAATTAGAAATCGACACTCCAGAGCCACGCTGACAGTAATAAACATCTGCATGGCACTCTGGAGGGCACTTTTTGGACACATCATTCTGTCTGACTGTAGGCACGGCCCACGGACACTGGTATGTTTTCATCCCTACCAAATTCCTGGCGGGGAGGCCTTGACTTGTTCAAGGTCACATAGCTAAAAAGTAGCAGAACCAGTACTTGAATCTGAATCTTCTGATGCTCATCCAATTCTCCTTCCATTACAAGACAAATCATTCATTGAAAACCGAATGTTGAGAAACAAAACACTCCCTGATGCCAAAGAAGGATCTAAGGATCAACCGGGTCAAACCTTAAGATGCTGCAAACAGGATGTGCTGGCATCGGTTCAAAAGGGGGAAGAGATTATCCAAAGAGGAAACGACTTGGAAGATCAGGGGAGAAATCTAATCTAAATGTCCTTGGGTGCAGCACTGCAGAAAATCAGGGTTCAAGCAGAAAACGCTGTGGTTTTCAATGCAGAGACTGTAGGTTAAAAGTGATTTTGCTGTTACTTTACTATGTGTTTGAGTATTTTACTTCATAAACAGGCACTCAGAAAACCAATCCAGCCTTCTGGGTCCCCCCCCTAAGTCCTACATTTTCCCCCCTGTCATGACATTTATTTCACAAAAACCCTGATTAGAGGATTATAATTCAGCACCCGTGGCTGTTTAGAGGAAGGGAAGGGAAGGGAAGAGGTCGGGCGGGAGGTGGGATGCAATGGCCAGTGTCCCCTGCCCAGCAGGACGCATCCTGGAGGGCAGGACAAAGGCGGCGCCACCGCCGGGGGACCTCGCTCCGCCTCCGCAGCGCGGTGACAGCGGCCGGGAGCGCACCGCGAAGACCACAGCCGCAGGACAAGGGACTCCCGGGCAGCTCTGCAGGCCCACCCCTAGGTGGGCTCCTGCGCGCGGCAGCCCCAGAACCGGGGGCACCCGGGCCCGACCCACCCCCACCCCTCGGTGGGCTCCTGCGCGCGGCAGCCCCAGAACCGGGGGCACCGGGACCCGACCCACCCCCACCCCTAGGTGGGCTCCTGCGCCCGGCAGCCCCAGAACCGGGGGCACCGGGACCGACCCACCCCCACCCCTAGGTGGGCTCCTGCGCGCGGCAGCCCCAGAACCGGGGGCACCGGGACCCGACCCAACCCCTAGGTGGACTCCTGCGCGCGGCAGCCCCAGAACCGGGGCACCGGGACCCGACCCACCCCCACCCCTAGGTGGGCTCCTGCGCGCGGCAGCCCCAGAACCGGGGGCACCGGGACCCGACCCAACCCCTAGGTGGGCTCCTGCGCGCGGCAGCCCCAGAACCGGGGCACCGGGAGACGCGGCCGCAGCGCGGGAGCACGGCCGGGCCCCCGCCGCGGGCGCCGGGACGCGAGCGCGGCGCGTTTCAGGGAGTCAGAGGCGCCTGAGCCCCGCACCTGGGCGAGCGCCGCGCAGCCCCCGCCTCGCGCCTAAGCCGCCAGCACGGGCGGAAAATGACGGCCCCGGCTTCGCCCCCCGCCCCCTCCCGGCAGGAAGGGCCGCGGCCGAGGGGGCGCCGCCGGCCCCGGCCCCGGCCCCGGCCCCGCCCGCCCCGCGCTGACAGCCCGCGACCCGCCCGCCCGGGGTCCCCGGGCCCGGCGCGCCCACCGGGCCACTTCCTTCCCGACCCGCCGGCCGGCCTCGAGCGGGGCCGGGCGGGGAGCGCGGGAGGAAGGCGGCCTGGCGCGCGGCCCGCGGAGGAAGCCGCCGCCGCCCGCACCCACCGGCATCATCGCGACGCGGGTCCGCGACGCCCTCCGCTGCCTGACAGGACGCTCGGCGCCGCGCCCGCCGCGCCCGCCGCTCCGGCCGCCCTCACAGGCCGCGCGCCGCCGCCGCGCCCCCGGGCCCTCCGCGGCGAGGCGGCGGGTGCAGCGGGCTGCGGAGCCCGGCCGGCTTGTCGCGGCCGCCGGCGCGCTGCGTCGCTGTCCCGGGACCCGCCGTCGCCGCCGCCACCGCAGCCGCCGCCGCCGCCACCGGAGCGCCTCGCGCCGCCCGCCCGCGGGCGCTCTCCTCAGCCCCTGCAGGCCACGCCCCCAGCACGTCGCCCCCGCACGGGGCCCGTCGCCGCCTGCGATTGGCCCGAGGGAGGCAGGGGCGGGGACGGGGCGGGGCTTCCAGGCCCCACCCACCGGCTCGCTCTCGGCCGCGGCCAGGTGCGAGCGCGCCCGTGCGCGTCCGCGCGCCCGGGGGGAGGGGCGGGCACGCTGCGGACGCCCGGCCCCGCCCTGCTTGGCGGCGCGTGGGCTCCAGGCCGCGGGGGACCGGACCCCGGGCTCCCCGAGACCTCGGGCGTGGGAAAACGGGGGCCCGAGGGGGGAGGGCCCGGCCGGGACCCCGCCGCGAAGGCCGAGACTCGAACCGCGGGCTCCCAGAGGCCGGCGGGGGGCGGGGCGCGCCCGCGCCTGACCGCCGCCTGACCCCCAGCTCCGCGCGGGGCTGCGGGCGCGGAGCTCGGGCCCGGGGGCGTGGGTGCGCCCGGAACCACCCACGTGACCCGCGCCGCATGGCTCAGGCCGAACCCCCGGGGAGCCCGGTGCCCGGCCCTGGACAGCTGATCGCCCCACCGCGCGTGCCCTGCGCCCTAGCCCGCGGGCCTTCCAGAGCGTGGGTCTGCGCCCCAGGCTTGGCCTTCACGCAGGCGGTGCCCCGGCCTAGAGTGCCCATGCCCCCTGTGCCAGCCTGTGCCAGCCTGTGCCCTCCGGTGCCCACCTTTGCCCGCTGGTACCTGCATCCTTCCCACTCGACCGCCCCGGGCAGGGTCCGGTCCTCATCTCTACGCTCCAGGTCTCAGCCCTGTCTCCCGTGTCACCCTTTCCTCTGGCCTGACTGCCTGAGCGAGAGACCTGGGCGGGACCACCCTGTGCCCAGAGCCCAGCGCAGGGCATGGCGCAAACCCGGGAAGGGCTGACAGGCGGGCACGCATCCTCTCTGGGCTCTCCGTAGTGTGCCAGGCCCTTGATCCCTGGTGGGCTCCACAGGCACCACTGAAACGGCCACCAGCACCCAGAACGTGGAGGTCTGTGTATGGCCCCCAACCCCAAAGGCCATAAACCGCCGTGGGAAGCGCCCAGTTCCTTGGAGAAGGCAGGTGGTCAGGGTCCCCGGACCCTGTCTGCTCCTCCTAAGAGGCTGCGGCTGCTGGGTGGGGCTGGGGAGCACAGAGGGAGGAGGCCAGGGAGAAACCACTGTGCGCCTCCTGGGGAGCCACCCTGTTCTTCAGGGGCACGGGGTGTGTGTGTGCGCGCGCAGCTGAGAGCGGAGACCTGCGGGTTACACAGACATTGCCTCTGCCGTGTAGGACTGTGCAAGCCGCATCTCCCCGTGTGTCAGTTTGCCCATCTCTAATGGGTGTTTACAGAAATGATAGTGCCTGCCTCATTGGATTTGGTAGCTGCTCCGTGAATAGCCGTGTCCTGTCATGAGCAAGCAGGCTTCGTGATCAATGTCCCCGGGAGAGGGATCACCCAGGGACTCTTGAATTTATACACAGAGGGTGGGCATCAGCAGCTAGGGACATCTCTTTTGGGAGCAGGGGTTGGAGATAAGAGGAAGCTCTAGGTAATGGGAGAATCAGGCAGGGACTCGAGAGACCCAGGTCCTCGTTCCAGCTCTGCTTCTGACTCCCCATATGGCCCTAGGGACCTGCACCTCTTCTATGGGTCTCGGTTTTCCCATGTGTAACCAGAGAGGGGTTAGATGCCATGACACCCCCCCCAAAGGCCTTCCAGCTCTGACTTGTCGTGAAGGGGCCCCCATCCTTGCTGGCCCACTAAGCCAGGCAAGGGACAGGCCTTGCCAGGGTACTGCAGAGAAGTGCCACCTGGGGTGAAGTGATCAAAATGAGCCACTCGTCCTGAGAAGAGGAGCCTTCGACAGGGAGGTCCCACCCTTGCCTGCAGGATTTGTGGGCAGGGACAGTGGCAGCTACCCCACCCTCGTGTCCGGGTCCCCTCTGTCTTCCAGGCAGGCACCCACTTGAGACCAGGCTGGTCAGTGGCTCCCCAGCTGCTGCTCCTCCCCACCACCCTGCTGCAAATGCCTAGCGTCAGGCCATATCCCTATCGCCTGGCATCTAGACCAAGGGTGTTCATCACTGGCCTCCCTGCCCTAACCTCCTCCACGCCCGAACCATCCCACACACTGACATAATTAGGTCAGGCATATGCACTCCTGCCCTGCATTGTTTTTCTGTGTCTCCCTACCACCCAGACTAATGTTCACAAGAGGCCCTGTGATGGTGGGATATGAACGTAGGGGGGTAGAAGACGTCCAGGTTGTTCAGAGATGCACCCTGGCATATGGAAGGCGGCTGGAATTTACTTTAAAACAGCTCAGCAAGTGGGAGAGAGAGCGAGGCAGGGAGGGCTAGCTGAGGCCTACACAGCAAATCCTTGATAACTGTTGATTATGGGTGATGGGTATACGGAGTGCATTGTATTTTTCTCTCTACTGAGTATGTTTGAACTATTTTGTATTAAAATGATTAAATGGTTTTAAAGGAAATAAGGCCATTTGGGGAGAAAATCAGTATAGATTCACATTTGCATAAAGGAATTTTTTTTTTTTGAGAGTGCATTTATTAAAGCTGGGGACAGGGAAACAGGGAAGGGCTTGGGACAGAAGAGGCAACAGGAGAGCCCAGGTGGGGCGGCTTTGGGTCTAGAAACGTCATGGGAAAGAAGTGAACCGGGGGGCGGGGTGCTGTCAGCTCCCTGGAGAGCCAGAGAAAAGGGGGCCTTGGAGACAGGTTCGGGAGGTTAGCCTGGGACAAGCTGCCGCGGTGCGTTGCTCCCCTGGTTGCAAGTCTCATGGGGTCCCTTAGAGTTTAGGATAAAGAAAATTCACTCGAAAAGGAGATTCAAGTGGGCGTGCCCCAAGGAGGGTGTTCCCACAAGGGAATTCTCGAAGGATCCACAGAATGCTACGCAATGACAGGGGGACAATGGGAACGGGGGTGGGTAAGGGACAGAAATCCGAGTGCTGCTTTTCACTATTCCTTTTTAAAATTAAACTTTATTTTTAGAACCATTTTAGATTTACAGAGAAACGGCCAAGATGACACACAGTTCCAGCATTCCTCCCCCTGCCCTGTTCCCTATTGTTAACATCTTACGTTAATATGGTACATTTGTTACAACTAATGAACCCATGTCGAATCACTGTCATAAAGGCCATAGTTTATTCAGATTTCCACAGTTTTACCCAATGTCCTTTGTTGCCGGGCTCTGGCTAGGACATCACTTTACATTGAGTCCTGATGTCTCCTTTGGCTCCTCCGGGTTGTGACAGTTTCTCAGAACTTCTTTGTTCTTTATGACCTTGACAATCTTGAGGAGGACTGGTTAGGTGTTTTGTACAGCGTTCCTCACTTGAGATTTATCTGATGTTTTTCTCATGATTAGACGGAGGCGATGGGTTTCGGGTGTGTTTTTGTTTTGTTCTGTTCTGTTTTTGAAGACAACAGAGATAAAGTGCTATTTCCGTCACCTCCTATGAAGGGCGGCGCACACCGTCAACCTGACGTATCTCTGTTGATGTTAACCTCGATCACCTGGTCATTCTTACCTTCTATGTTTGGTTTTGAACCAGGTGAATATATTACTATTTAAAATTAAAATGTTAAAAACTGAAGACCTAAATTAGTTTTCTAGGGCTGCCATGACAAAAAAGGTTAAAGACAGCTTCAACGACAGAATTTATTTTCCTACGGCTCTGGAGGCTGGAGGTCCCAGATCCGGGTGCAGGAGGTGCTGGGTTCTTCTGAGGCCTCTCTCTCTGGCTTTCAGATGGTCACCCGCTTGCTGGCTCTTCACGTGGTCTTCTCTTCGTGTGTACACATCCCTTGTGTGTCTCTTTTTTATAAGACACCAGTCATATTGGATTAAGGCACACCCATATGACCTCTGTTTAACCTTAATGACTTCTTTAGAGGCCCTATTTCCAAATAGTCACTTTCAGAGGTACAGTAGGGGTTAGGACTTCAACATATGGATCTTGGGGGGACACAATTCAGTCCATAATAAGACCCTTCATAGTATGGCCCCAATCTACCTTCTCAAGTTCATCTCCATGCCCCCAGCATCCCACACCTATATCTTATACCCCAGCTATCCCAAACCCTGGCCATCCCTTGCTCCAAGGCCTTGTCATCTACTGCTCGATGCCTGCAAGATCCCTCTGGCAATTTTCTCAAGAAGTGCTACCCTTCCCTGGCTGGTATGCTCAGTGGTTAGAGCGTCAGTCCACTCACTGAGGGGTCTCGGGTTTGATTCCCCATCAAGGGCATATACCTGGGTTGCAGGTTTGATCCCTAGCCCCAGATGGGGCATGTGCAGGAGGCAGCCCATCGATGTGTCTCTCTCACATCGATGTTTCTCTCTCTTCCTCCCTCCCGTCCACTCTCTCTAAAAATCAGTGGAAAAAATATCCTCGGGTGGGGATTAACAACAACAAAAAAGTGCTACCCTGATCTTGGCACAATTCAAATCCTTCCTTTCCTTCAAACATTTCCCAGATCCCCCCAGAACTCCTCTCTACTGCCTTCTCCCAGACTGCTGGGTCCTGGGTCACTCATCACAACCTGCCGCCTTAGACCTGGCAGCACACCTGTCTCCCCCGGGGGCCAGCAAGCCTGCTCGGTGAACAAGTGTCAACTGGGGTCCCCCCGTGTTCTCGGCACTGGCCTAGGCCCTGGTCACACGACCTCGAGCAAAACAGACAAAGGTCCCTGTCCTCCCGGAGCGTATATTCTGGTCAGGGGAAGAAATGATAAACACAGAGAAAAGAACTTCCAACCGTGCTAAGTGTATTAAAAAAATAAAGCCACATAATGTGAGAGAGACAGCTGCTCTCGCCAGGAGGTGACATTTGAGTTGGGACACGAATACCAAGCGGCTGGGTGGAGGGTATGTATGGGGGGGCTCACGGGCAGAGCAGGGGGACAGTGGCGGGAGGTGAGGTCGGGCTTGGGGGTGTGGGCCGAGATGAGTCTGGATTTTAACTGGTGATTTTCCAGGGAGGTAGGGAGAGCCGATTTATGTTTTCCAATGCCCAGGGGCCACCATGGGGCGGCTGGCTGGCATAGGCAAGGACAGAGAAGGGAGTAGAGGTGGGGATGTAGGGAAGGGATAGCATTTAGGATATGCTTTGAAGGGCAAGACTTGGGGAGAAGAGAGAGGAAAAACCCAGAATGGCCCTAGGATTCTGTCCAGTGCTGGGGGGCGGGAGGGGGGGCAGCCCAGGCTGCCTGGTGCCCGCAGAGCCCCCTGCATGCCTAGTAAGCCGAGGCTGGTAGGCCCTCCTTTCCCTGGCCTGCCTGGGGCGGATGGGCACATTTCAGGGCCCCCTTCCTCTGTCCAGTCTGGGCCCCCGTCCCATCCTGCCATCTATCCAGCTCCCTGGCCAGACATTGGGCATGCGCAGGGCCTCTCTGCCCACCGCTCCCAGCTGCTTTTTATTTTTATTTATTATTGATTATAGAGAGAGGAGGGAAGAGGGGGAGGGAGAGAGAGGGGGAGGGAGAAACAACACTGATTTGTTGTTTCATTTACTGATGCATTCATGGGTTGATTCTTGCATGTGCGCTGACCCAGGATTGAGCCCTCAGCTTTGGCTTATCCCGAGGGAGGGCGCTCTAACCAACTGACCTACCTGAGGGGGGGCCACCCCCCGACTGCTTTTGCTCCAGCTCCACCCCAACCAGTCACCTGCCTCATCAATGTAGCCTCCCTACAGCCTGAAGCACCAATCAGACCCTGCCAGGCCTTAGTGAGACCCCTCAGTGGCCCCTCAACAGCCCTCAGGGGCAGGACGTAGTGAGACCTATGGGGCTTGGGCCTCCTGCTCCCCAGCCTCAGGTCCCCCCTTCCCTGCCAGACAGTCCCCAAATCTCCACCCGCCCCAGGCCAGGCAGCCCTCCATCCCACGATCCCGGTGCCCTCATCTCCCCCCAGTGTGGGGGTGGGGACAGTGGGGACCGAGGCTCCTGTTCCGCCCCTGCAGTTCCCGGGAAACCTGTTTCCATGAGTGTTGGCTGCGAACCAGTTGCTGTTCCATTAACTCCTGGGGGGGGGGAGGGGGTTAAGTAATAATTTTTGTCATCAGGTTGGAAAAGACGAACGAAGTTGGTCTGAATGGACACAGCCAGCGATCTGTCTGTTTTCCGTGCTCCGGTGGCCGGTGCGGCCCTGGATCCCCGCGCCCGGGGCGCAGTCCGCGCGTAACGATGCTCGATGCTCGTTCACGGAGCGCTCGGGCCGCTGCCGCCGCCGGAGGAAACGGCCGAAAACCGCGCGCCGCCGCCAGGCCTGGGGCCCTCAGGGCGGGGTCCCCACAGCCGCAGGGGCCGGTGGTGCGCGGGGGCCCGATGCGGGGCCACGGCCCTGGGGGTGCTGCCTGCGGGGGAGGGAAGGCGCGCTCGGGGCGCAGAGGGCGCTCAGCTCATCCCGGCCCGGCCCCTGGGGGCAGGTGCGCTCTGAAGCCCAGGGAGGTCTGGCCACTTGCGCGGGCCCCGGGCTCCGTGGTCAGGTGTCCAGCCCAGGCCGAGCAGGTGCCCGCCCGCAACGGCCGTGCTAGGCGCGCTCCCCCGGCGGCGCGTGGGAGGGCTGGCGGGTGCGTGGGCGGGGCTTCCGCGCCTCAGGAGGGTCTGCGGGACACACACGGCCCAGGGCCTGGTCTGCGGCCTAAACCGCCGTCTGCCCAGCTTCTAGGGTCCGCCTGGGGGCCCCTGGGACGGAGACAGGCGAGTGCAGGGTCAGGACGCTCAGGGACGCATTGGTGTCTGACCTTCACTGTGACCCCCGTCCCTGCCCGCGGGGAGCTTGTTGGAGGCGATTTAGCCTCCGGTCTTTTGTTCCTCCCAGCATCCTACCCCAGGCATCCCCTTCCCGCACTCCACCATCCATCGTGGGCCCCCCCCCCCCAACACTGGGCGCAGTCCCTCCCCCCAAGCGGCTGTGCAGGGTCCCTGACCTAACCTGCCCTCCCTCCCCGGCTCTCTGACACTTCAGGTGCTTCCAGTTTCCGTTATTATTCATGATGCTGTCACATCACTCAGGGTCCCGTGGGAAGACAGATGGCTTCCGCAAATTAGGGAAATTCCAGGAGGGTTGTTTTCAAAGCAGGACTGCTTACAGAAGGGGCGGGGGATAGGGGAGCGCAGAGAGAGCGCGCAGGACTCGGGGCCCAGCACAGGTGGGCGGCTCTTACCACCCCCAGGGCTGGAGGGATGTCACCAGCAGATGACAGAGGAGTCGCTAAGAGGGGGCCTGACCCTGACGCAGCCTGGGCACCCCACGGGGAGAAGCCACTGAGTTGGGGGGGGGGCCTGGAGCGTGTGGATACAGTCCATGGAAAGGGGTCTCCCCAGGCAGAGAGCCAAGGTTCAAACCCGGATCTCCTGACTCTAAATCCTGCCTTCTGTGCGGGCCTTGTTTTCTTTCAGGAGCTTAGCATCCGTGTTGCAATAACTAATGGGATACTTTGTAACAAGAAGTTAACCAGATGTGCTTTCGCATAGTACCTAGGACCTTGGGCTGGGGAGCTAGGCCAACCGCCAGCTACTTAGCTCTCCCTGGGTAATTTTAGGAAAGTTACGCAACCTTTGGGTGCCTCCATTTGCTCATCTGTGTAATGGGGATATTTACAGTGCCTATCTCAAGGATTTTTGTCTGGATTGTATAAAATGATGGGTGTGGCGCACAGTGAATGCCACACAGCCATTTGCTGTTACCCTGCCCTGGGTGAGACACTGCTACCAGGCTGGGAGGGTGCCCCGTCTCTGGAGCCACTGTGCTCATCGGATGATCTGCAGCCTTGGGTGCCTGGGCTGGCCAGTCCGACCTTGAAACTCCCCCACCAGCGGAATAGCAGCGCCTTCTCTTACTGGCTCGCCCGGCTCAGCCTCCTCCGCACAGACATGAACACAAGCTGGAACAGGGTGATCAGTCCTTCTTGCCAAAGCCAAAGAAGGCGGCTGGCAAGCGGGGTTGGCCCTCTTGGTACTTGGAGATAGATAGTGTGACTGCTACAGTTTGTGGCTGGGGTGCCTGAGACAATTCTGGACAAATGCAACAAACTCCTCCCAAGTGAACAAGGGGGACACTGGAAATCAGGGACCCCTAAGCTTGCCTTGCTGAGCAGCGAGGGCGGCTGAGCTGAATGAGGTGTGAGAACACGGCAAGGCCATCTGGAGCCTGCTGGAGAAAGCTGGTCTTTTTTCTTTTTTTTAAAAAAAATTCTTTTAATTGACTTTAGAGAGAGAGAGGAAGGGAGAGAGAGAGAAAGACACATAGGTTTGTCGTCCCACTTAATTAACTGCCCCTTGTATGTGCCTGACCAGGGATCAAAGCCCAAACCTTGGTGCATTGGAATGATGCTCTAACCAACTGAGTTACCTGGCCAGGGCCGGAGAACGTTGGTCTTGAAAGATGGGTCTGGCTAGGCCTGAAGGGGAAATTCACACACACGCGCGCACACACACACACTCTCTCTCTCGGTATCAGTGGTAGTGAAGCACTTGGTTCTTGTTACCTTGCAACTGGCTTCACATGTTCTCTACACGTAACGCAGGGATTAGCATCCGAAATACCGGATTCAAGTCCCAACTCAAAGTCCGAACACGCAAAAATAGTTTCATAGAGACAGAGTACCTAACTTTCCTCATGTTTAAAATTAATTCTTATTTTTGCCAAAAGAATGCACAGACTTGATATTTATCCAATAGTATGTATTGGCTTCTGATGAAAAACCGCAGGCCCAGGCACATCTCTGAGTCACATGCCCCAGGGCCAGCTGCTTTCACTTTTAAGTTTTACTGTGTGTGTGTGTGTGATCTGATCTTCATATTTGTAAATAGTATACTCACACTGTTCTGTCTTGATTTTTTAATGCTAGATATCCTTGACCGACTGCCACGGAAGACGAAACTGTAGCGATCTCACTCACCCACTCCCTGCACATTTTCCCCCTTTTCACATAGTGGTATCTACTTTGGTTTAAACAATGTCTGGGATTCCATTATTGTGCCCAAGCGAATACCGTTCACTGCTGAGCCAAGTTGTGCACAAACTGTTTTGCTACAGCAGGTGTTTTATTAGTGCAAATGAGCTCACAGTTGACAGGCGAGGCAGCGGGTGATGGCAGTCCAACCTGGGAGTCACGTCGTGCATGCCCAACTTTCCCCAGCATGTTAATGTTTGAAGCCACCGGGGCAAGCATTGCAACAATTAAAAAGAGAGTCTTAACCGTACAGGATGGCCTTTGAAAAAACAAAACAGGGAAGCTCAAAACCACAAAAAAGCTGCCCGACTGGTGTTGCTCAGTGGTTGAGCAATGACCCAGGAACCAAGAGATCGCCGTTTGGATTCCCGGTCAGGGCACATGCCCAGGCTGTGGGCTCGATCCCCAGCCAGGGACCCATAGGAGGTCGCCCATCGATGAAGTTTCTCATCGATGTTTCTATCTATACCTCTTCCTTCCTCCCTCTCTCTCTCAAAATAATAATAAAAATTTAAAAAGCTGCAGAAAAGCTTTCCTGAGTGCAAGGTTAGGGTGGGGTAGGACCACTCCCCGCCCCCCAGTTCCGTCTGCCTGGGGAAGCTGAGCCTGCAGATGAAGCAGCCGCAACAGGTCCCCTCGGATGAAAACATTTCATTTGTTTTTCACTGGTAAAGAAGGCTTCCCCTCGATTGTCCTTTTTATGGTTAACGAAACTGGTCTCTTTCAGAGGCGAACGTCTGCAAAGATCAACACCTCAAAGGAAGAAGCAGAAACCTGAAGGCTAAGGCTGCAAAAGAGGGACCCGCTGTGATTTTAGGTGCTGGCTCCAGAGGAGAAATGCCTGGTAGTTACCTTTATTAGTATCACTGTCATTCTTATTTGGGCTCTGGTTACAAAGTTTCCAGATGCAAACACAACCTAATAAAGGACTTGTATCCGGAATATATAAAGAAATCTTATATCTCAATAAGAAGGCAAACGACCTCTCCCAAGATTTGGAGAGAAGTTTCAGCAGAGAGATGGGTGCACACCGGCTTCAAGGCTGAAGTGAGCTTGAAGGCAGCGCATGTTGGCAGGGAGGTGGAGCACCCGAAACTCGCATACCCTGCTGGCGGGGACGCAAACTGGCTCAGCCCCTTTGGAATACGGCGTGGTATTTTCTTACGAAACTGGGTGTGTGTGTGAAATGAGAAGCAGTTTTACTTCTAGTCATTTATCCTTAAGACATGAACATATAGCCTTAGCCAGTTTTGCTCAGTAGTTAAGAGTGTCAGCCCGCAGACGGAAGGGTCTTGGGTTCAATTCCAGACAAGGGCACGGACCTGGATTGCAGGCTCGATCCCCGGCCCCAGTCAGGGTGTATGCAGGAGGCAACCAACCAATGGATGTCTCTCTCTCTCTCTCTCTCTCTCCCCCTTCCACTCTCTCTGAAAAGCAAGGGAAAAAATATCCTTGAGTGAGGATTTTTAAAAAAAGAAGAAATAAATGAAAATATAAGTTCACACAAAGACTGGTATATGAATGGTCATAGCAGTTTTAGTCATAATGACCCCAACTGTAAATAACCCAGCCATTTGAATGGTGAATGCCGTACTTCAATATAATGAAATCTGGCTTCAGCCAGAAAAGGACACAAACTAACTGATATACGCAGCAAAATGGACACATCTGAAAATAGTGTTGTGTTAAGTGAAAGGAGTCCAACACAAAAGACTACACACTTTATTATTCTATTCATATGACATTAGGAAATGTTATAGGGACAGAACTTAGAACAGTAGTTGCTGGGAGATGAGGGGGAACTGGCTACAGTGGAGTATGAGGGAACTTTTGGGGGTAAGGGAAATGGTCTATGTCTTGATAGTGGTGATGGTTACATGGCTATTTACATTTTAAAAAACTCATCAAATCAGACACATCAAAAGGAAAAATTTTACTGTATACAAATGATACCTCAATAAATCCAAGTTCTTAAAAATATTCCATAGGTTTTGAGTAGTCTGTGTCTATCTCTTTCCTGTGTAAGCCCTATTATTTTTAGTGAATAGGTCTATAGAAGGCAAGATTTTAAAGGCACATCTATACTTAATGACAGCAGAAATATCTATCATGATTACATTTTCCTTTATAATTTTTGTTCTTCTAGGAATTAATACGTCTCAGTCTGGATGGGTTGCTCTCTAGTCTGCTGCATGACTGTTGTCCTGGGGAGTCTCCTCACCCCACCTCTTGCTCGGGAGAGCTGTTTACTGGGTCCTTTATCTTCTGCTTCCTTGAGTTTGCCTCTCATTCGTGGAGAAGCACATCTTCCAGTAGCTTCTTGGAACAGGGTGCATGGAAGGCACATTTTTTAAGATTTTGAATTCTGAAAGGGCCTTTATTCTGCACTCACAATGGACTGATAGTTTGGCTGGGTATAGTACTCTGGGTTGGAGAGCATATTGGAATTTTATTTTACTTTATTTTATTTTTAAATATATCTTTATTGATTTCAGAGAGGAAGAGAGAGGGAGAGAGAGAGATAGAAACATCAATGATGAGAGAGTTGTCATTGATTAGCTGCTTCTTGCACACCCCTGCGGGTGATCAAGCCGAAACCTGGGCATGTGCCCTGACTAGGAATCGAACCGCGATCTCCTGGATCTTAGGTCAAAGCTCAACCCGAGCCGTGCCTGGCCAGGCCATATTGGAATTTTAAAGGCCTTCATGCCATTGTCGTCTTGCTTCCAGTGTGGCTCTGGAAGCCATCCTGCTGAAGATGATCTGCTTTTTTCACTGTGGGAGCTTTGAGCCTTCTTTGCCCCTGTTGATGTCAAATTTCAAACTAAAGTACACTGGTGTGGATCTTTTTCAGGTGTGCTGGTAACTCGATGGGATTTCTTTCATCAGGATATCTGTAGAATTCTGGTTCTTGGAGCTTTTCTTAAAATTTTCTTTGATAACTTTATTTCTTCTGTTTCTTATTTTGTTTTTTTCCCTTGTGGAGTTCCTGACATTCAGATGTTGGACCTCCAGGTTTAGTCTTTTCATTTTCTTTTCTCCCCTGTTTCTCTGTCTGTCTTCTGGAAGATTTCTTCATCTTGATGAAATGATGATCACAAGATGATCTTATCCAGTTTCACAGCTTTGAATGCTGTTTACATACTCATGAGTCCCAACATTACATCTCTAGCCTGGACTTCTCCCCGGAACTCCATGTTCCTTTACCTAGCTGCCTTCTCAGCATCTCTCCTTACGTATCTCATAGGCATCTTGGCTTAATATACCCAAAACCAAACCCCTGGTTTCTAACTCCCTGTGGTATGCTGAATAACAGCCCTTTAAAAGATAGCCACATCCTAATCCACAGAACCTGTGGATCTTACCTTACGTAGCAAAAAAGGTTGCAGGTGTGATTAAGTTAAAGGTCATGATATTGGGTTAAGGGTGTTAAGAAGCTGCCAACTGTAATTTCCAGACCATCTGAGATCTTGCTCCCTGCCATACATCATTGGTGAGGCTACCCCCCCACAACACACACACCTGGCATGCCCTTTGCCCTTTGCCCTGTGCCAGTTTTAACGTTCTCTGGAACAGTCCAGATGGCATCCTACACATTGTTTAAAGTCTACCTCTCACCTCTGGGACAGACACTCCACAAGGGAGAAATCTCCCCAGTGACCAGCACATAATAGGTGCTTAATAAACATACTGAGTGAACAAATAAATGAGTGAGTAACCGAGTGAGCGAATGGCCTTGTTCACACTGGCATCCCTCTCCCTCGCAGCTTCTTCAGATTTGCTAACCTGCCCTCCTGCTGCGTCTCACCTTTGAAACCTGTGCTGGATGCCCTTGGGCTGTTTGCCGCCCTGTGGGCTTGCTGCCAGCCCTATTAAAGTGGCAGCAGGGACCCACAGGCCTGCCTAACCAGCCCCTTCCATTTCTCAGCCCCAGTCCTTCCTCCAAGCCAGCTGTTTAGGCTCCCGGTCAGGCTCTTTTCTAGGCACTTACTACCTTGGTAAATCTGTGACCCTAGGTCAAAGGTAGTACAATAGGCACTCCTACTTTTTAGGTGAGTGAACAGTCAGAGAAGTTGGGCAACTTGCCCAAGGCCACCCAGCTGCTGAGTGTCTGGGCAAAGACTTGAACCTGAGTTGCATGGCTCTAACAGTTCATGTGCCCCCGGCTAGGTGGTTGTCCAGATCCAGGATGGTGAGGGGGGAGCTTGGCCCTGGGAAGCCGGCTGCTGGAGCCTGTGCTGTTCCTGTGATTAGGTCCTGGGGTGGGGCTGAGCTACAAGCCGAGTGCTTTGGGAGCTGTAACCGAAACTTGCTGTTGTTTCCTGGGGCTTCCAGGGCCTTGGCCTCAAGCTAGGCTGCAAAGGTATCGCTAGGGACCTGGGCAAGTGGCATAGGCCCTGGAATAGGGACGATACAGGCGACCTTCTCCCCAGAGGGTGACAGATCACCTACAGTGACAGGCTCCAGCCGTTCAGGTTCCAATGGCCAGAGTCATATGGCAGGGCTCAGAGAAGGGGCCTTTTAGGAGATGAGACACTGCAGGCTGTACCTGGAAGAGAGGTGAGGGGCTCAAGACCTGCCGAGTTCCAGAACCCTGCCTGTTGGAAGACTTCCTGACACCTGCCCCTCAGCCTCCCCAAAGGTTGAGCAGACTTCGCAGGTAACTGACGTGTTTTTCGCAGTGCTGCGGCCTGCGTGTGGCGAGCCCTCCTCCCCAGCGCAGCTACTACACAGGATCTTAGCCCCAGCAAGCCTCCTGCAAGTGAGCACTGCTGTTGTCCCAGTTGACAGATGAGGAAACTGAGGCCCAGAGAGGACAGATAGCCTCACCAGGTTGGATGAGGCCTGGAACCCCTGTAGCCTCAGGCTCAGTTCCAGGTGTCCCCGCCCCCCCAGCGGGCAGCAGTGGCTGTGCCTGCTGTCCCACCATCAAAGCCCCCTTGCTCGGAGCCCAGCCCCAGGAGCACCAGCAGTGCCAGGTGGGAGGCAGGGCCGCAGGTTGGCCTGGAACACAATCCCTCTGGTTAGTTGTCAGACTCAGATTTCCCGTCTCAGAGGCCATGCGTCTCCTCCACCGGCCAGCTGGGGGGTGGATGGAGCCGACTCCTCTGAGACCCGTCTGGAGCAGGGTGCCTGGTCCCCAACCCCTGCCTTCCTAGCCAGAGGCCACTGACCAAGCTCGGTCCTGGCTGAGTAGCAGTGCTGTGCCGGGAGGCTGGCCTTAAGGACAAACAAATGTGGGGCCTCCCTGGTGCCCTCTTCAGAAGCGCCCTGTGGGTGGCCTGAGGGGTCCCATGTGCTAACGGGGCCCAGGGTCCCTGCTCCCTACTGCCTCTGGCTGCTGATCCCCTGGGTCCTCCATTCTAGCTCCTCAGGGCTGACCCCACCCCTCAGACCTCCCTGTTGTCACTCCCTGGCCCACCTCCTTACCCCGTGCCTTTGCTCCTGCTGTCAACTGACCCCGGGGTGCCCTTGCTTCTATCTTCTCTGGTTAAAACCCAACTGGCTTTCAAGGCTCAGCTTGGATACTCCCTCCTATGTGTACCTGTCCCGGGTCCACCCACCGTCTCACTTTGTCTACCTCAGGCACCGGGCTAAGCCCTTCCCAGGCTTTCCCTCGTGGAATCCTTACAGCAACCAGACACAGCCTCAGCCTCTCCTCCACTTCCTGCTCCCAAACTCAGGGCAGGCCAAAGGGAAGTGTGGGCCGGGCCCTGGCTCCTCTCCCCTTGGAGGTCACCCTGGGCTTCTCTCCAAGGGCTCCCCTGGACTGGCTGCCCAGGGCTGCAGAAAGGGGTCCTCAGCACCCTGCTCATTCTGAGTCTCCAGGGCTGCACCCCACCCACCTAGGCTCAGGGCAACCCTGTGTGGCTACATATTGACAGTGAGCGACTTGACCACTCTGACTCTCCCCATCTGTGAGCTGGAGATCATGAGACTTACCTTAAGGCCCAGGTGTGGCAATAAGTTAGGCCTTTGTAACTCAGTAGGATTCACACCTACTAGTAGGTAGTCACTGGTGGCTGCTACTAACGATAACATATCCGTTCATCAACCAGGCCCGAGAGCAAGAGCGGTGCTGGTGCTGGGGGAGAGGGAGGTGGTGTAACCCAGGCTCCGCTTCATCTCAGCCTTCAAGGGCTAACTCTGTTGTCACCCTGACCTCCACCCCCTCCCTCTTCTCTGCCCCACCGTCACACATACCACCTTTGTAGTACAGGTCTGTCCCTCCACTGTGTCTGCACCCCTCTGTGACCCCATCACTCTGCTAGGGCCTGGCACCCAGGAGTGCACGGGGTGGGGATGAAGGTGAGGATGGATCTCGGAAACGTTCCACCCCCTCTCACCTTACAGATGGGAAAGCTGAGGCCCAGGGAGGTCGGGGGCTGGCCCAAGGGCACAGTGAAGTGGGGCAGCGCTGGGAGGCCGCAAGCCAAGTGAGGGACCTTAAACCAGGTCTTTGGTTTGATCTCAGGCGGGGATCTGGGCTCCGGAAGGCTCCAGGAGCTGCAGTTACAGGCCGGTTTTCAGGCCAGCATGCGGGGCATCCTGGGGACACGGCTGCACGTTGGCCTGCACTTGCCCCAACGGGAGCTCGGGTGTCTGGGTGTCCACAGCACCCTGGGGAGCTGGGGTGGGGGTGGGGCGAGCCACACTCCAAAAAGGGCTTTTGGGAAACTGAGCAGCACCTGCTCTGCTGGGTCTCCAGGGAAAAGGACAGGGCCCCAAAGACCCATAGGGGCATGAGCCATCCCCAGGCATCCTGGGGCAAATATCAGAGGCCTTGGATCACCCAGCCCTCAGCCCCTCAGTCCGTGCCCAGCCCCCAGCCCCTCAGTCTGTGCCCAGCCCAGGCCCCACTGCCCCTCTCCACAGACAGCAGTGTCACTCACTGGGCCACCTGTCCCCAGCTGCACTCTCCCTGGTTTTTCACACAGCAGCCCACTGAAACTCGGATCTGACCCCTCTGCTTCCAGCTGTCTGCAGGATCAAGTCTGGCATCTGTTCATGACATTCAAGGCCCTCCGTCTCTGCCTCCAGTGTCTGAACTGCCCTTAAGAGGGGAGGAGGGGTCTCCCCCAGGTAGGAGGTGGCTGGGCTGAGGCTTGTCCAGATGGGAGTCGGTTGGCTGCACTGAGCTTCTGGGCCGAGCACTGCTTTCCAGACCTTGGGCGTGCATGTGAGAGGGCACCTGTGGGTGCGGCAGGTGTGAGATGGTGTGTTGGGTGAGAGTGTTGGGCCGCTGTGGGGTATTCCCAGGTACTCTTGCTGCGGGGACCACACCTGGGACTAGCTTTTCCTCTGCTGTCTCTTAGCAACCAGAGCTCTTCAGGCTCCACCTTCCAACTTCCCCCAGGCCTGGGCCTCAGAAAATTCAGCAGAAAAGGTCTGGCCATGGTCAGAACGGTACATGGGGCACAGAACCGGGCTTCTGACCCCTGCAGATGGAGTCTCAAGTCTGGCCCAACTCCCCACCCCAAGACTGCTGAAGTCACATGACTGGCACTTGTTCCACTGTCCTCCCCCCAGCTCCAGTCCAGCCCCAGGTGCCAAGCCAGAGCTAAGGCCGAAGGGGCTTGACCAGGTCCATCCCTGCTCTGCAGCTCAGAGGCGGGGCCCTCTTACAGCCCATTCACCCTAAGGGTCCCTCACCTCCAATACCGTCCTTGCGCTTTGGCCTCTGTCCACCAGACCCTGTGTGGGTCCCTTCCGGCTATAGCCTTGTTCTTGGTCCCACCCCTTGGTCACCCTCTGCCAGCTAGACCAAGGACACCCTCCCGTGCCTGTCGCTAGCTCTGACCACTTGTTAGCCCTGGCACCATCCTCCTTGGGCCCAGCCTCTGGACACTGGTTGCTCAGGTGGCATCACCCATTAATGGAGCAATAGCCCCCAGGTGTGTGCAGGTGACAGGTAGCCACTGTGATGGCTGTGGCTGGTGTTCTTGTCCCATGTCTGGGGACAGTGCTTCCTGTTCCCAGGAAGGGGTCCAGGTGAAGGGCCCAGGTGGAGCCAGCTGCCCAGGAGGTCCCTGCCAGGCACAGCCTCCTCCTGGGGCGAAGGTGCCACGCTGGAGCGCCAGGTGGGCAGGCCCGAGCCCTCTTCATTCCTGGACCCTCTTCTGCTGTCCTGGTGGTCACCCCTGGCCCAGGCTCAGCCGAGACCCAGCCTGCAGGCCCCTTCCCGAGGTCAGTGCCAGTCTGGGGCAGGCAGAAGGTGCAGTGGGGCAGCGTACCTGGGAGGGCCCTGCGCCAGGCAAGCGCGTGGGCTGTGGGCACGCAGGGGCAGGTGGCGGCCAGCACCTCCCTGACCCGGTCCTGGGGTCTGCAGAGCACCCCCAGGGTGCAGCCTCGCGTGGGGCGGGACCTCAACGGTGGGGCAGGGCCTGTTCTTCCAGCCCCCGGAGGCTGGGGGGTGGGGGGCCTGCGGCACTGCCTTCCCGTTCTGGGGCTTCTGTCTGGCCAGGCGGGGTCCTGCGAGGGCCCTCCCCGCCCGCCCCTTCTCCTCTGATCCAGTGTCCTGGACCTGGCGACAATGACGATGTGAACAATCAGGGCGCTCTGGCTTCCCTGCAGCCCCTCTGCCTTCCCAGGCCCCCACCCCGGGAGGGTCTTCAGCAGACATCCCGCCCCGTCGCCAGGCTTCCGCCTCCAGCCCGCACCTCGGGGGGGCCCCCATGGCTACTGACCACCCGGCCCAGCCCTCCTCGCCTGCCCACTGCCCAGCCGCTCCTCAGAAGCCCCCTTCCCTGAGTGGGACCCTGTTTAACTCCTCATCTTGCAAAGGCAACCCATTCCCAGACCCAGCCTGGGACCTCCAGACACCACAGCCTGGGACCTGCAGACACCACAGCCTGGGACCTGCAGACACCACAGCCTGGGACCTCCAGACACAGCCTGGGACCTGCAGACACCACAGCCTGGGACCTGCAGACACCACAGCCTGGGACCTGAAGACACAGCCTGGGACCTGCAGACACCACAGCCTGGGACCTCCAGACACAGCCTGGGACCTGCAGACATCACAGCCTGGGACCTGCAGACACAGCCTGAGACCTGCAGATACCACAGCCTGGGACCTGCAGACACAGCCTGGGACCTGCAGACACAGCCTGGGACCTGCAGACACAGCCTGGGACCTGCAGACACCACAGCCTGGGACCTCCAGACACAGCCTGGGACCTGCAGATACCACAGCCTGGGACCTGCAGACACAGCCTGGGACCTGCAGACACAGCCTGGGACCTGCAGACACAGCCTGGGACCTGCAGACACCACAGCCTGGGACCTCCAGACACAGCCTGGGACCTGCAGACACCACAGCCTGGGACCTGCAGACACCACAGCCTGGGACCTGCAGACACCACAGCCTGGGACCTCCAGACACAGCCTGGGACCTGCAGACACCACAGCCTGGGACCTGCAGACACCACAGCCTGGGACCTGCAGACACCACAGCCTGGGACCTCCAGACACAGCCTGGGACCTGCAGACATCACAGCCTGGGACCTGCAGATACCACAGCCTGGGACCTGCAGACACAGCCTGGGACCTGCAGACACAGCCTGGGACCTGCAGACACAGCCTGGGACCTGCAGACACCACAGCCTGGGACCTCCAGACACAGCCTGGGACCTGCAGACACCACAGCCTGGGACCTGCAGACACCACAGCCTGGGACCTGCAGACACCACAGCCTGGGACCTCCAGACACAGCCTGGGACCTGCAGACACCACAGCCTGGGACCTGCAGACACCACAGCCTGGGACCTCCAGACACAGCCTGGGACCTGCAGACACCACAGCCTGGGACCTGCAGACACCACAGCCTGGGACCTGCAGACACAGCCTGGGACCTGCAGACACCACAGCCTGGGACCTCCAGACACAGCCTGGGACCTGCAGACATCACAGCCTGGGACCTGCAGACACAGCCTGAGACCTGCAGATACCACAGCCTGGGACCTGCAGACACAGCCTGGGACCTGCAGACACCACAGCCTGGGACCTCCAGACACAGCCTGGGATCTGCAAACACCACAGCCTGGGACCTGCAGACACAGCCTGGGACCTCCAGACACCACAGCCTAGGACCTCCAGACATCACAGCCTGGGACCTACAGACATCACAGCCTGGGACCTGCAGACACCACAGCCTGCAGACACAGCCTGAGTCCTCCAGACACAGCCTGGGACCTCCCAGCAGGGGCGTCATCAAGACCCCAAGGCAGGCAGCCAGCAGGCCAGGCAGATGTGCTCTCACTGAGGGACACAGGTAGGTCAGGTCCACAATGGCCACCAGCAACATGGCCCAAGTCAGGGCACAAGGATCATTTCCTACAAGACCCAGCATAGCCCGGCCGAGGTGGCTCAGCAGTTGAGCATCGACCTAGAATCCAGGAGATCACAGCTGGATTCCGGGTCAGGGCACATGCCCAGGTTATGGGCTCGATCCCCAGTCCGGGGCGTGCAGGAGGCAGCCGATCAGTGACTCTCTCATCATTGGTATTTCTCTCTCTCTCCCTCTTCCTTCCTCTCTCTGAAATCAATAAAGACATTAAAAAAACAAACCCAGCATAGACTCCCATTCGTGTGTCCCTCTCCCATCGATTGGTTGCCTCCAGCACATGTCCCAACCAGGGCCGGGGATCAAACCTGTGCTGGAGGAAACCAATGGATGTGTCTCTCTCACATCGATGTTTCTCTGTCTGTCTCTCTCTCTCCCCCCCTCCTCCCTACTTTCCACTCTCTCTAAAAATCAATGGAAAAAATATCCTCAGCTGAGGACAGCAATGACAAAAACATGGCTGTGTATGGAACACACACTGTGCTGAGGTGACAGCTGTACCTGTCTTACATTGTCCTCTCATTAAGTCTCAGGATGACCTTGAGGCCAAGTACCATGATCCCATTTTACAGGTGGGGAAAATGAGGCCTAGAGACACCCCATGACAGCTGGAAAGTGGCAGAGCTGGGACTGGAGCCGAGACCTCTCTGAATGCACATCCAAAACCCTCCATCATCTCGGAGAACGGCCCACATTTGCTTTCTGTAGCCAAATACGGGCTTTCTTACCCCACGTGGTTTAAGCTCTGTGTGCCATGCAAGAACCTTTTTTGAGAACTGTCTCTTGGTGAAGAGCAGGGCCCTGCCCAGCTCCCCGCCTGGTGCCAGGAGGCTCCAACCCCCTGGGCCTCCATCCTGATCTCAGGTGTGTGTAACTTGTACCATGACCTTGACCTGCTTCCAGACAGACAATGGGAAGCCTGTCTGCAGCCCGGGGTGCCCAGATGAGACAATATTGAGCTTTCCCTGGGAGGAGAAGCGTTTCCCCTCCCCCGCTGGGCACGAACTAGTTCTGCTGGGCAGGGCTGGCCGCGGGCTCCCACCAGGAGCTTCTCCCTGCGTCCTCCACTCTGCCCCTCAGGGAGGCTGTTTCAGAGGTTTAATCATTAACTGGCACATTTGGCCTCAGGTTGCAGGTTGGAATTTGGGAGCCGTGCCCAGGAGCAATTATCTCTGACACATTATTTTGTGTAAAATCACTCTTAGCTGCCATTAGCTGATAAAGCTGGAATAAAGAGGGGTCCATTAACCAGCAGTGGCCTCTTGGCATCCGGGGCTCCCTGGGAGGTAACCGAGGGACCTGCCTTTTGAGGCTGGGAAACAGCTTCTGGAGAGTTTTTTTCCTCTCAGTCAACCTTGATTATTTATTTTTATTTATTTTGAATCCTCACCTGAGGATATTTTTTCCATTGCTTTTCAGAGAGTGGGAGGGAGAGAGAGAGACACACACACACACACACATCAATTGGCTGCCTCCCACATGTGCCCCGACCCTGGGACCCTTCAGGCTGCAGGCCAATGCTCCAGCCACTGAGCAAAACTGTCCAGGGCCAGCTTCTAGAGAATTTGCCTTAAAATGTGGCCTGGCAGGGATCTGGGAGGTGTGCCCTTAGACCCCTCCACGTGTCCCCAACTCGTGCTGTTTTGGGGAGTGGGCCGAGGAAAGTTGGTGTCCACTTCGGCCGGTTTGCTCTAGAGTTCCCGAGTGAGCAGTTGCTGGGGTAAACGGCCCCCTCCTCCTCCTAGCCCCTCAGGGTGGGTGCCATCCAGGCAGCAAGGCCTGCCTCTCATCACCCCTGGGAGGAGGGACCCTCCTCTGGGAGGAGCAGGCCACTTTGAACACATTGGGGACTGAGCTCCCCACCCACGTGCATTCCAGCTCTGGGTGCCAGTCAGCTCTCTCCTAACCCGACACGCTGGGAGCCGCCTCCTTCGCCTGACCCCTGAACCAGCTGGCCTGATGTTCACCCTACCCACTCCCACTCCCGCGCCCTCCCCTGAGGACACGCAGCCCTGACAGGAGCGGGGCCTCCCAACACGCCAGCAGCCCCCAGCCTGTTTCTGCTGCTCTGGCATTTTGGGGCAGCTGGCTGGAAGGGCGGCTGATTTAGAGGCCTGCCGCGGGGACGGTGGTGGCTCTCTCACTCAGTCTCCTTCACAGGACCCCTGCCCCCCCCATCTGGCTTCATCCCCAGGGTTCCCAGGGTCCCTGCCCTGGGCACGGCCCTCCTCCACACCCTCACTGCCCTGTCACCTCTCTGTGTAGACACAGCCCACCGCCCAGCTGAAGGGCTGCCTGCCCAAGGGTCACCATCACAAGGTCCCACTGGGGCACCCAACCCTTCTGCCCCCCCTTCTCCCCTGAAAATGGGCCTCCTTCCCCTGCCCTGTGCTGTGTGCAACCCCCACCCCCAGCGGGCTATGAGCAGTGCTCTGTGTGTGTCCCCAGCGCACTGCCGGTGTCTGGTGGGACTGGTCATCTTGGTCTCCCTCGAGGGTGACTGCACGGTCAGCACAGCTTCGGCCACCCCACCTTGTCAGCTGAAGGGCCTTGGGGCTGGTCAGTGAAAAGCTCTCAGACTGGGAAGGGCTGCAGGGGTGAGTGCACCAAGGGTGAGGGCTGGAGCCTGGGGGCAGCCACGGCCACTGTCTGTTGTTCCCCAAATAACCCTGCCACCCCGTGTGGTTCTGCTCTAGCACCCTGGTCCCTGCCTTCACCTCCCCACTGTCCTACGAGGCTTCGGGGCCTTCCTGCCTGCCCGCCCCCGGCTCCAGATGGCCAGACACTCCCAGAGGCTCCTCCAGCCACGCTGGCTCGGGGCTTGCCCGGCCCGGCGCCGGAAGGCCGACCGGGGCTACAGGATGGGCACGCCCGCTTGGGCCGCCCACCACCTCCCTGGGAGCCTTCCTGGAATCCAGGAAGTGAGGGGTGACAGGGCAGGAGCCCCCAGGGGTCCGCAGCCCCCAGCCCCGGCCTCCAAGAAGGCTGGCGGCCCAGGGGAACAGGCCTTCCAAACCCCTTCCCCCGTCCCCCCCTCGAACCCCGGCTGCCTCCATGCCGCCAGGCCGGCTGCCTGCTCTGTGTTTGCTGTGAGGCTGCCCACCCTTCCCCGGCTCCCAGGATTAGTCTTTTATTTAGTCTCTGTTGTTTTTAGGATCAAATCGTGAAGAACTCGGCGCACCGAGCGGCTGCACAGACCAGCGGAGACAGGACAGGCACCTCTGTCAATAGGCCTTGCAGGAAGCAGGGTGCTATTCAGTAGCTTTGCTGCACAAAGGTGCCTCCCGGACCCTGAACCTGGTAGATGCCAGCAACTCTGGAAGCTCTGGGAGAAAGTGAGGTCCTGTGGGCCTTGGAGGAGGGGCGTTCTCACCGGGGGGTGGGGCTTGGCCGCTGTCCCTCCTGCCCGGGCTCCACTCCCCAAACAAACACACTGTGTTATCTCTGGGGGGCACAGGCGGGGAGCGACGCTTCTAGATGTTTGGGGAGCTGCCTACTGTCCCTGCCCTGCCCTGCCCAGGCCGCCCTTCCTGAGTGCTCCGTGCACAGGCCGGATCACACCGCTAGGGGCCGGAGGGAAGGACCAGCAGGGAAGCTGCAGGCCTGTGTGGGGTCCCCTGGGCCTTGCTGACACCCGTGGTGTGGACCAATGAGGACCAAAGCTGGGGTTCCTGGCCCGGCTTCAGCTGAAAAGGCTGGGGGACAGGTCCGGCCACAGCCCACTCTGGTTGAGTGCCAAGTGGGCCAGGCTGGGGGGTAGGCAGCTTGAAAGCTGGAGGCCTGGCCGTGGGACCGGTCAGCCCTTCCCTGCACACCTGACTCTTTCTGGCTGCAGCCCCGGAGCTTTTGTCTCAAGAGCCCAGCCCGGAAGCCGCTGTTTATAAGCCGCTGTGATAAGGGTGCTGTGTCTTTCCAGGTGATGCATAAGGATTTGTAAGCCACTTGATTTCTGAGCCTCAGTCTCCTCATCTATAGAATGGGGTAAGCATCACGGAGCTGCCTCGGCATGATCCTGTGGAGGAGACGACTCGGTTGGGCGGCTGGCCCAGAGTCGGGGCCCAGACGATGCCCGGGTGTACAGAAGATGAGTGAGGGGCGAGGGGCTCCCCAGCCCGGGTCTGCTCTGGATGCTCTGGGCTTACTGTGGGGACAAGGGCCCCCTGACGAGGGGCACGTCTAGAAATTCTGAGGCCCAAGGCACCTGTGTGCTCAGAGGCTGGGGCATGAGGTTGAGGGTGGGAGGGCTGGTCAGGGGGCAGGGGGAGAGAGGTGGCCAGCCCCCTGCTGTCCGTCAGGGCCTCAGGACAGCGCAACCCAGCCGGCTGGGGGTTGAGGGGGTTGTGAGCTAATATTACCATTCCAGATTCCCAAGGTGCCCCGGGGTATTCGGCGAGTGCCAACAGTGGGGGTTCAGAAGATGTTAGTTTGAGAATCTGTCTACACCTCTTGAGATTCTTCCCATCCTTCTCCTGCCCGCGCCCCCAGCAACGCTATGAGCTTGGTCCTCGCCGCTTCTTTTTTTTTTAAAAAAAATGAAATAATTGTGTGCTTTTTAAAAAAAAAAAAAATTTTACAATAAGGAAGGGAGAGAGAAACATGGATTTGTTGTCTCACTTATTGATGCATCATTGGGTGATTCTTGTATGTGCCCTGACCAGGGATCAAACCCACAACCTTGGTGTATCGGGAAGACGCTCTGACCCACTGAGCTGCCTGGCCAGGGCTCCTTGGCTTTTTTACAGAAGAAGAAATCCAGGCTCAGAGAGGAAAGAGCTCCCCGGGAGGCCCACTGTTGGCCCAAGCCTGTTTTACCACCAGGAACTCGAGGAGACCAAAGAAGGCCATCCATGGCCGGTAAAGAGGGCCCCACCCTGTACTGTACCCCAAATTCCTTTGGCTCAGAGTCTCAGCCCACCTCAGCTATCAGGGGAAGCGTGACTGAGGCCTCACTCTGGTGGTTCCTCCCGCAAACTCCGGGGTGCTCCGGAGCAGCCAGTGTCAGGGCTGGCAACACTGACCTTGAAAACCGTCACAGTCACCGTGGTCTCTGCTGGGCTGCTCCGAGGGCAGCAGGTCCGGAGCTGGTGGGGAGGCCTCCCCCACCTGCAGCCCGGGTGTCCTGTGTGGGAGGCTGCCATCGGTGTCCACCCGGGATGTCCGCCTCTGCGAGTATGGAGAGCAAACACAGGACAGTGCCCAGTAATGAGGTGGGAGGGTCTAGCGGAGCCCCTTGAGGTATAACCCCCCACTGTGGGGGCTCCCAGACACTCCCCGTCATTCCCTTACATGGGGGGCCAGGGCCTGGTCACCTGCCCACTGGCCTCAGTTGTTGGTCCTGATGTGGGCCCCTGGCACAAGCTGACCAATCAGAGCCCCTCTCCTGGAAAGCTGACGCTATATAGCCCCGCAGGGAAGCCACGTCCATAAAAGAATATTAAAAATTACATTTTTAGAATCAAGAGCCTGGAAAGAAACCAAAACGTATACAGTCAACTAATATTTGACAAGGAAGCCAAGAATACTCCATGGAGAAAAGATAGTCTCTTCAATAAATGGTGCTGGGAAAACTGGATATGTACAGGTGAAAGAACGGAGCTGAACCCATGTTTTACATCACCCACAAAAATTAATTCAAAATGGGTTAAAGACTTAATATAAAACCATTAAAAAATTACATTTTACAACTGCGTTGGCATAATTTGAATATAGTCATATTATACATTGAGACGGTTTCTTCTTTCGGAGTTCAGAAGAAATAAACACATTTTGGGGGGCCCTGGCCCCGAGCCTGCTGTACCCAGGGAGACGGCTGCCTGCCAGAGGAGAGCCTTGTCTCAGTGCTCCAGGCTTGTGGGTTCAACTCCACGTTAAGCTGGGAGACCCTCAGTCCCCCCAGGCAGTCCCCTTTCTCCCCAAGTTGTCCAGCACTGGTTTCTTAATACTGGTGGTGGAAGAACTAAGGGCCCTCTCACCGTGGCCGTGACCCCGAGCCAGGCTGAGGTCATCACCGCTGCAGCCTCGGTTCACAGGTGAGGACCAGGAGACCGGGGAGAGCTGGCCACGTTGCCCAGGGCCCAGACCCAGGATCCAGACAGGTTCCACGAATTCATGTTCAGGTTGTTCTTTCAAAACAAAGGTGAACAGCTTCCTCCCACCCCTGCCTTCCTGGCTCCTCAGGTCTTCCTACATTTGCTCTTAGACCGGGTCCCAGCAGCAAGGGCCTGGAGAATGAGTCTGGGGGTGAGAGGAGGGCAGTGGGCAGTGGCTCCTCCAGACCCTCTCAGTGCCACCCCTCTGGGCATGAGGACAGCTCCTTCAGTATCCCTGGGTCCCCCCTGACCCTGTGTGTCCCTGATAAAGAGGTAGCCTGAGGCCACCCATCAGGAGGAGGAGGGTCCCTTTGGAGCCACACGTTTCGAGGTTCTGTCCAGACAGCAGGCTGAGGGCCCTGCTTGCTCAGGGCAGAGGTGCTGTCCCATTGCCTCCGGCTCCTCACCTCCTTGGAGAAGCCCCAGGCCCCGTGGAGGTGCACCAGCCTCTCTCCCTAGAACAGGAAACACAGCGGGAAGTGTGAATGTAAAAATAGATGCTCCAGCCAGTCCAGGCAGGCCTGGAGCCGTCCGGCCTCACGTCTCCCCTCTTCCGAAGGCTGGGCCCAGGCACGCCCAGCGCAGAGCTGGATGCCTGCTGGGTCTCCCTCCCTCAGGCTTGCTGAGCACCTCCCGGGTCCCCAGCACCAGAATGGGCATAGAAAGGGACACCAAGGCTTTCTGGGCTGGACCCTGTGGTGGGGGCACTGTGATTCATGGGGGTGGCAGGTCAGGGACCCACAAGGCAGAACCAGGCTGCGAGGTCCCTCCAGCGGCCGGCCCCATGGAAGGACAGAGAAGCCGGCCTGGGAACCAGAGTTTGGGGAAGAAGCTGGGCCCCCTGCAACCTTTCCAACCAGGAGAGCTCAAGCACATCCAGCGGGTGTGCACGTCTCCCTGCCCCCACCTGGCTGGGGGTGTGGTGTGGCCCTCACCCCTGCCTACCCGATGCCCCAAACAGGCTGCCTCTGACCTCTAACCTTTGCCAGGTAGGTGAGTTACAGCAAAGGCCGGGGGGGGGGGGGGGGGGTTGGGGGGGGCAGATGCTGTGCTGGGGGGCTGGGGGGAGGGACCTGGGCTCTGCTGCTTCTGCTCTGGGCGCAAGGCGGGAGCCTGGCACTGGGGCAGGACCCGACAGCCCTGGGTTCTGCCAGATGCAGCCCGAAGGCACTGGGTGCAGTCCAGGGGCCTGCCTTTCATTCCACCCCTCCCCTCCCCGGCAGCCAGGGCACCTGGAGCCTGTTCCCGTCAGCCCCGTGGGAATCCCAGGTCCTTCCCTGACCCCTGAGTGATTGGGGTGCTGGGGTGTGTACACTGTGAGGTGCAGGGATCAGGGCTCCCCTCAAGGCTGCAGTACCTCAGCTCCTCCTACAGGCTGGCCCCACCGTGGTTCCCTCCTGCCCTCTGGTCCCCACGCAGTCGGTCATCTTCCTGCCACACTCCGCTGATGCTGAAGGTGAGTCAGACAATGCTGGCCAGAGAGTGCAGGTGACTCACAGGAGCAGGAGGAAGTGGGTTGTGACCAGGCTGCCTCGCTGAGAAGTCGAGAGAGCGAGTGTGTGACATCACAGCTGGAGTGACCTCACCCCCCAGGGGCAGGAAGCTCCTGCCTGAGCTCCACCATCCTTCCATCCACCCTACGGGCACTGAGGGGACCATGGCCATGTGCCATCCAGGCTGCTGGGAACCATAGCAGGAGGGCAGGGCCCTGGCGGGCAGGAGGTGGCCCGTGCCCAGGGCTGCCCTCATAGAGGTCTCAGATGTAAGGGAGCCAGGTATGGGGGTCCGGGCGAGTGAGAGGTTACACTGCTATTGAAAATTTTACCCAAAGCGCAGACAGTGGACGTGGCTCTGGCCTCCAAGGCCCTCTGGGAAAGCCACTTTGCAGGTGTGAACTCCCAGGGCTGAGGCAGCAAGCGCTGCTTCAAGGACAGAGCAGGCGGAGGAGAGGCAGGCCCGCTGGAGGGGGCTGGGCACATGGGCCCTTGGAGTGAGCACCCCTCAACGTGGTGCCCTGGGTGCCACACACCCCACACCCTGGCCCTGGCTCTGCAAGTTTCTCTATGTTCACGGGGGAAACTGAGGCCCTGCAGCCTTCAGCCTGGAACCGAGTCAGTTCCCCCTCCCGGCCACCACCCACAGGGCTGTGCAGGAAGCAGGTCTGTTTGTCCCTCTAGGCCGGATGCATCCTCTGCCCAGCCTGGACCAACGTCTGCCCCAGGGCGAAGGGGCCGAGCTGCTCTGGACATTGAGGCCACCGGCACAGCCAACAATTAGAGGGCGGAGAACAGGCTCTGAGTAATCCTTGGGCTCCTGCGGCTCCTGCAGCTCCTCCAGGCCCCGCTACCCTGCTGGGAACACAAGTGGCTATCGCTGGGCGGTCAGGCTACCAGCGTGGGACATCTGGACACCTACTGGCTGGAGCTCCAAAGTCCCTCCCGGAGGCCATCTCATGGATGCCCACCTGCTCTATTGTGTTTTGTGGGGGTTTTTTTTGGTTAATCTTCACCTGACTATATTTTTTCCGTTGATTTGTAAGAGAGTGGAAGGGAAGGAGGGGGAGAGAGAGAAACATCAGTGTGAGAGAGACACCTTGATCGGTCGCCTCCCACATGCGCCCCGGCAACCCAGGTACATGCCCTGGACTGGGAACTGACCCTGGGAGCTTTTGGCCACAGGCTGACTCTGTAACCACCGAGCCCACGGGCCAGGGCACTCCATTGTTTGTGAGGTGCCCTGTTGTCATTTTCTGATTACCACAGCGATACAAGCCCACGATAAGCCCTTTACGCCTGAGTGGGCGGCGCTATTAGCGCGGCTCGTGGATGCGGAGGTGACGAAGTCCATGGAGATTCATCGGTATCAGCAGCAGGCGACAAAAAGGATTTCGTCAGCATCCCTGGGGACACAGCTGTTGGCTGGCAGACGGGGTCTGCACCCCGGCCCCTCTAACCTAAAGTTGACCAAAACTATGGGTATTTTCTACATACCCCTGGTGGGGCAGGGGCAGGCGTGGGGACTGAACGAAGGTCATGATGGGTGGTCCCCCAGCCGCTCCTATGGACCCTGTTCCTCCAGCTGCTTCCTGCTGCGGGTCTGGGGGGGAGGCTGGGGTTGGGGCAAAAATTAGGCTGCTCTGTTGGGTTGCTGCTTCCCCTGGTTAGGGACAGTCCCTGAGAACTGGTGGGTGCAGGGTGGCCCCCTTCCTCCAACGAAGGCACCTGAAGGCTTGTTCTGGGCAACTGCATAAGGCTCCCCGCTGGTGGCTGGTGGAGTCCACAAAGGAATTCCATGCTGTGACCAGTTCCGTGGCCCTGATTTTAGGGCTGAGCCCCTCCCCCTGCCCAGACCATCTGGTCCGGAGGAACACAGGTCACCAAAATTCATTCTCATGTAATCTCACTATCAGCTGCTGATGCGACATTACAATCCCATTTTACAGACAAGGAAACTGAAGCCTGGGGGCAAAGTTCACCTGTTTAAAGTCACACGTTACTAAGTGGCTGACTTTGATTTGAACCTGAGCCCAGCAGCAGGTGTGACCTCAGGGGAGGCTGACGTGGGCACTTGTTTTTCCTGGTGCCCTCCTGGGGACAGCATTCCACCAGGCCCGACGCCCACATCTCTCTCAGGCCAGATCTGGGGACTTCCCAGAGCCCCTGGGGTTAGGTGGGAAGCTGGGCTTGTGTCTGGACGCTGCACCCCCAGGGTCTGGCCCAGACCGGTCTTCTGTGTTTGCCAAACACACTCCAGGAATGGGGTAGATTGTGGGAACCCTTGTTTGCTTAGTGACACCTGTCATTTGGGCCAGAGGAGAAACTGGCAAAGTGTGTCAGAAAGGGTCTGGGTGCTAAGAAGGGGAGCAGTGGAAACACTGTGGGCGCTGTTATCAATATTGGGTGCCTGCCTGGGGGGCCCGTTGGGAGTCTCTTGAGTTCTGAGCACCTAACGGGCATTGCAGGTGCTCCACAGACTCCAAGTTACCCGTTTTCTGCTCCTTCATGGTGCCGGGAACCAGGTTTGCTGGCCTCCTTTAGTTTTTCTGTTTGGTTAATTAATTTTGGTCTGACCAATTTTCTCTTTTGAAGAAACATTCATGGGCCTTTGGCATGAACACTATTGCTGGATTTCCCGGCACCTCCAAGCATTTAGGAGACGCTTGCTGAAGCCAGGCTGGGTGTTAAGTCCCCTTCTGGTCCCGCCTGCTGCAGCATCCGCGGCCTCTGACCGAGCCCAGCCCGAGGCCGGCATGGAGGAGGCAGCACGTGCTTGTTGAGTGAATAAATGACCTGGACAGGGAAGCGTTCCTCAGACAGAGGTGCTGAGAGGTTGAGAGGAGCAGGGGCAGGAGGGCAGGGCCGCCTTAGGCTCTAAGGGCGTAACTCTCCACACCCTTGCAAGAAGGGTGCAATTTAAAATTTTATTTATTTGAAATAATACAGTAATTCTTGGTCACGGTCTCATAAAAATTAAAGCATTATCAGTAAGCTCCAAGCCCATCTTGATCAATCCTCTTTAAGCTTGCCTCTGTTTGGGTGTGCACTTTGCCAGACTTTCCCCATGTGTTACTTACATACAGACACCTGCCTATAACATCACACGGTCCGAGTTTTGTGCCTGTGTATGTGTTTTTTAAAATATGTTTTTATTGATTTTAGAGAGAGAGGAAGGGGGAGGGCGAGAGAGATAGAAACATCCATGAGAGAGTCATTGATCAGCTGCCTCCTGCACGCCCCCTACGGGGGATCGAGCCGGCAACCCGGGCATGTGCCCTGACCGGAAATCGAACCAGAGACCTCTTGGTTCATGGGGTGACGCTCAATTGCGGAGCCAGGCACGTGTGTGTGCGTGTGTGTGTGTGTGTGTTAAACTCAAATGGTGTTGTTCTGCATGTATTGTCCTATAAATTGCTTTTCCGCTTAAGCAAACGACATCTTGGAGATCTTTCCCCATCAGGATGCAGGCTCTACCTTCTGACCTGCGGGTGGCCGCAACAGGGCCATGTGACAGATGAGGAAGTTGAGGCTCAGAGGGGTCCTGTGACTCGCCCGGGGTTCCTGCCCACCCCGTGCGAGGGTCAGGGTCTGGTGGGGACTGAGGGGGGCAGGCGTGACTGGTGGGTGTGGGGCACGAAGAACTAGTAGCAGGTGAAGGGGAACCAAGGCCAGAGTCCAGGTGCCAGAGGGAGGAATTCGGGGCCTCTGGGATCTCGGTAATTCAGCTGTAATTCAGGTGTGATGCCCAGTGCTCCAGTCAGATGCTGGGGAATGACACAGGTACCATCCAGCCACACGCTGTCCCTCCTCCCCTGCGTGGGCCAAGCTGGGAGACGACTGAGTGGACCCTGACTTCTAGGACACGTCCCGAGCCCCTTCCGTGCCAGGTGGGCCAGGTGCAGGGCCAGGTCCTGCGGCTGCCTTCCCCACGGGAGACTATCCGTTCTCACCGCGACACCAGCTCTTGGCCTCTGCTGGGCACCCGCTCCCTAGGACTTGGGTCAGGGTGAGGCACATGCCGTAAAGGCCAGGCCACCTGGGTGGGCCGAGGCTGTGTGGCCGAGGCTGTGTGACCGGCTGTGCATCCTTGAGGCCCTAATTAGGGCAGCTTCCCCGGGAGGAGGAAGCGCCGGGGAAGTGGCCTCCCGCCTCCTCGCTGGCTGTTTCCTCCTGACTCACTGCTGGTCAGCTGAGGGCTGGCCGGAAGTCACCAAGTCACCCCAAACTCAGGGGCACCTGCCCCATGATCCCCAGATGGGTCTGTTTCAGCCGACACACCTCCGGGTCTTCAGCCCTGGGGTGGAGACGGGAGCGGGGAGGGTGTGGCTGGGCGTGTGTTCCCGGTGCTGGTGCCCGCGTGGCGTCCTTGGCCTGGTTTCCCCAGGGCTGCGCCCTGCCTGTCCACTTTGTGCCTGTCTTCTTGGCAGTCACTGGCTTGTTCGCGAGGACACTTGTTCCCAGCAGCTGAAGAGAATCAATGCCAGCAGTTCTGCTCCCCCTTCCATTATAAAGGGTCCCAGGAAGGAGCGTCCTGACCCGCAGGGCCTTGGGTTTGGTCTGTAGGTCCCTGCGCCCCAGGGCCTCCTGCTGTGTGGGCTGGTCGGCCTGGACAGGTTCCCTCTGGTCCTCTAGTGGAGACCCTCACACCTCCCTCCCGCGTGTCCCCTGGGCCAGACGGAAGCCAGGAGCCGGTGCTGACTGCGGCTGCTGCTCTGGGGTGCACCGATGGCCCTGCTCCCTGGGCCTGCAGTCCCGTCCAGCAGCTCCGGCCACGGAGTCCCGTGGGGAGCTCTCAACCCGGCGCAGGGCACAACCTCTTGGGGAATGTTTAAACATTCACCGTGTCAGACATTCTAATATCTCACACAGCAAACTCTTCACAGAAGTAGACGGGTCTATGCAGACCCTCCCGTCCCCGTATCAGTGATCAGCTAATGCCCAGCTTGTTTCATTTGGACTTTACCCAGTTCCTGCTTCCTAGATTGTTTTGAACCAACCCAAGGAAGTTGTGTTTTTTTTTAAGTACAAGTGCCAGACTCTCACGCCCAGGAATTTAATTGAGTCATTCAGGCTGGGACTATCTAAGTCTTGGGGGTGCAGCGGGGTAGTGCTCAGAGCTGGCAGGCCTGCGGCGCCACCTCCAGGAGGAACTGAGAGATATGGTGAGACCCCAGAAAGGGTGGGGCACACAGGGGCTACCGCAGACGGCTCTGAGGGGGTGCAGGCCACCTTCACCCCAGGCGAGGAGAGAAACCCCACGTGGAGGCAGGTCCCACCCTTGTTGACCTGGGCCTCTGAGAGGGAGCTGCCTGGAGGGGGTCCTGACAGCCATCAACCTAGTGCTCCAGGGAGAGCAAAGACCCCTACAAAATAAACCCACGCAGAAAAGTGGTTAACTGGTCGGCCGCAGGGCTGCAGGGTCCCCGGGGACTGCACCAGCCCGCACCTATCAAAGGAGAGCCTGGCGCAGGCAGAGCCGGCGACAAGGGATGCTTTGTTCTCCGGTTAAAACAAACACTTCCCCTGGACATTTACTCTGAACGCGGATGTAATGTGGGTGTAAGTTACTCTTTAACAGGCGACTTGATCCTGGCCACCGAGCTCCCCTGAACTAATTTCCTGGAGTAAAGGCGACCCCACCGCCAGCCCACCAGGTGTGTGTTTATCAGCCACCCCCTTGTCGGTCCAGGAGAAGCGGGGTGCCGCAGTCACGGGGGCCCCAGTTTGCCCCTAGGACCCAAGTGTCCTGGGGCCACTCTCAGCCCTCCCGCAGAGCTGACGGTTGAATCCCTGACAGTGGGCAGTGGAACTGGAGGCTTGCAGAGTTGTTTTCCTCTGTGAGGTGAGAAACCTGTCTGTTCAGTTTCCCCTTTGAAAGAACACCCGTTCTGGGGCTCCTGTCAGGGGGAGGGGGCACCCAGGCGACCAGGCCAGCCCGGGCACCAGGGCTCAGCTCACGTGCACACCAGCTGCCCCCGGGGCCTGGAGTTTCAGGTCAGACTCGCTTGGCTGACATACCACGATGAGTCCACCATTAAAGGTTAAATAAAACCTCACCAGCTTGGGGCTTTACAAGTAGAAATGGAAAGCCCAGATGGGGTCCTGGCCAGTGTTGCTCAGCGGTTAGCACGTCAGCCCATGCAATTAAGGGCCTCGGGTTCGATTCCTGGTCAAGGGCATGTTACCTGGGTTGCAGATTCGATCCCAGCCCCAGTCGGGGAGCGTGCAGGAGGCAACCGATTGATGTCTCTCTCACATCCGTGTTTCTCCCTCCCCCCCTCCCTCCCCCCTCCCTCCCTCCCTCCCTCCCTCCCTCCCTCTCTAAAAAAATATTTTAAAAAATCAATGGAAAAAATATCCTTGGGTGAAGATTAAGCAAAAAAAGCCTCCCAAAAAGAAAGGAAAGAAAACCCAGATGGGATTTCAGTGACGGCACATTATGATCAGAGCTGTCTTGAAGGAAAGCCGGCGCCCACGGTCCCCACTGGTCACGCCAACTGGTCGAGGGTGGAAGGGTGGACACATGGCCCAAAGGCAGCTCTTGCACAGGCTGGCCCTGGCCGGCGGCCAGCTGCAGACGACAAGCTGAGCCAATCCATGTCCCCCTCGGGTATTCAGACCAGGAACAGAGAGGCGAGGTCCCCGTGGGAGGAGGGAAATCGGCAAAACATAGGAGCCATGGGGGTCCCACGCAGCATCACAACGGGAGGAAGGACAGAGTGCGACGGACAGAGGGGCCAGCCAGGGAGAAGAGTTGCTGACAGCGGGAGGCCAGAGGCCTGGAGGGACACAGAGAGCTTCCATCTCTTAGACCCAGTTCTGGGCTCTGGTTCTGTCCCGCCCGGGCTGGCGTGAGAGGACCGTCCGAGTGAGAACGTCTCAGAAGGGAGGTCTGTGGAACCGGGGAGCACCCTTCCTCCACCTGCCTCGGTTTACAGGCAGAGCTGGGAAACAGGAGGGCAACCGTGCAGTCGGGCATCACTTGTGAGAGACAAGGGTGGTTCTGTGCAGTGAATCTAGGGTGGGTCAAACGTCGCCTCTGGTCAACATAGGTCGACGTGCACTGGCTCCCAGGCTGGGATGCTGGGACCGGGCCATGGGCTGGCAGGCAGGTGGGGAGGGGTGCGGAGAAGCCTGGCTCCTAAAGAAAGGGGCCCTCCTGTGCGGCGGGACTGGTGACCACAGGGACAGCCCAGGTGGGAGGGGCACAGGGGTGCTGATGCTAGCAAAATCTTTAATATAGATATTTGACCACCCCTGGGGATTGGAAGGCAGCCTGTCTCCTGGAGAGAGGGGGTAGCACCAGACAAGAAGTCAGGACCCTGATGCGCAGCTCCATGCCCGATTCAGGGCTGGAAGTCAGGACAAACCCCGCCTGCTGGCTGGACGCTCAGCCCAGGCCTCCCTGCTGTGACCTCAGGCACCGTGGGGGTGGGGCTCCCTGAACGTTCCCAGCCGTCATCAGGGGCCAGGTGGGCCCGGCGTGCTGGAAGGGGAGGGAGGCAGGCGCTCAGATGTGGTTTCCTCCCGAGGTCTGGAAGCAGCTGGAGCGCATTCTCTTTGAAGGATCGCTGCCCACATCTGATTCACCGACGGCGGAACTGCGGGTGGCTGACCGCTTTGCAGAAGGCTTTGCTCTCAGCTTCCTTGAAAGGCAGGCTCTTCCAGGCCAGTAGGCCTTGAACTTGGGTGTGGCCAGAATCTCCTGGAGGGCTCCTGAAAGCACAGGCCCGGGGCCCCGCCCCACAGCAGGGGCTGCAGCCCTAGAATCCTGCTTTGAGAACTGGGGCTGGCTGGCTCCCTAGGGTTTGAGGAGCAAACGTTTGCCCTGGGACAGGAACTGCAGCCCTGACTCCACTGGCTGGATGGTCCTTGGGCTCCCCAAGGGTCTGTGCTGAGCCCAAGCCCTTCCTGAGCCCCGCTTCCTTCCTGCAGGGGGGCAGAATTGTCCTGTGGAAAGGGGGTCTTGGCAGGTGGGTAGCCTGGGGGATGTGGCCTCAGATGGTGGGCGGAGGCTCTGTGGTCAGTGGAGGTCACTGCCTCTCAGGCTCCTGGGTGGGTGCACGGGCGGCCAGGGGGCTGGTCTCGCTGGAAAAGCTGCTGGGTTTCGGGCCCGAGAGGAGGAGACACACACACAAGGCTCCTCCTGCCTCTTTCCAAGGAGAGGCAGCCGCCCTTCATGTGGTGTCCGCGTGAGTCCTGCCCGTGGGCACTGCAGCGAGGCCATCCCCACAGTCAGCCCTTTGTGGGGAGGTGGTGGGCCTGCCGCCAGTCTCCTGGCTACTTCAGGACACTGCTGGGTCCATTGTGATGTTCCTGAGCCACAGGTTGGGGATATCAAGTTGCCTGACCGAGGTGCTGGCAAGGGCAGGCGTGGGGGCCGACTCAGGGGTAGGTGGGGAACTGGGGAAGTGCCCCGAGGGACAGGCACAGACGTCCCGTGGCGTGTGCTGCCCACCCCGTGGGGGCACATTTACAGCCTGTTCTCTAGACTCAGCTCCAGGGGACAGGGACTGCCCATCACCTCCACAGACCCAGTTTCTAATGTGCGGGCCCCGCTCTAAAGCAGATGGTTGGATTTTGAACCCTGGCTCTACGTTAGTTTGTTCGGTCACCGGCTAGTTATCCTCTAATGCAGGCTAATATCTTTCCTGGGCCTCTACTTCTCATCTGTGAAAAGGGTGTGAGTAGGAGCTCACAGGGTGGGGGGCGGGTTAAGTGGGTGGGAGCAGACGGGGGCCTGGCATGGGGCACTTGGGACCTGCTGGCTCTAGAGACAACCCCACTGAAGGCAGTGGGAGGCACACCCTCCGGGGTCTCCGACTGGGACATGGTGACAAGAAGGCTCCCTTGAGGCTGAGGTAGAGCATGTTGTTTAAAGTTGCACCTTCAGATGCCCGGGCGTGTTCTCTCCCCGCCGCCTTTCAGGTCCTCCACGGAGCATGAGGCCAGGAAGGGAGGAATGCGGGTTTCAGGACAAAAAGCCTGCTCGGACTTCCCTCCTGGGGGGGTCGAGGGGCCCTCTCTGCTGCTGTAGCCTGCCTCCCACCCCCCAGTGCTCCCTTGAACAGGCCACTCTGTCCCCAGCAGTTCCAGGCAGCCACCCACAAGAAGCTGGTGACAATCAGCTTGCGGCAAACGCTGGCTCCACCTACAGGCCACCCCAGGACACGACCTGTCTGTTTCCAAAGCCCTGAGGACTCTGGAGTGGGTTCTGGGCTCAGACGAAACCCACTGCCCCCACGTAGGGCTCTGGGCCAGGAAACCGCTTGCTGTAGCAGGAAGTCTGCTTTGCTCCACTTTCCAGGCACGGCTGATCCTCAGAAATACTTCTGGGGTGCGTGGGCAGGTCTATCTTTGACATCCTCCGGCTGCCCTGTGTCACTACCTACAAATCGGAGGCAGCCACCACACGGGTCCACCTCTCAGAGGGCACCCTCAATCTCATCTAAGACCCCCTCCACAGGGAATCCCAAAGGCCCCTCACCCAGCTCTGCACAAGATGTGGTACAGGTGGCTGGTCTACGGTGGGGGAAAAGCATCTTTTATTTTTAAATTTATCTTTATTGACTTCAGAGAGAGGACTGGGAGACAGAAACATCAATGATGAGGTTGTCATTGATCGGCTGCCTCCTGCACGCCCCCAACTGGGGATCGAGCCCGCAACCCGGCATGTGCCCTGACCAGGGATCGAACCACGATCTCCTGGATCCTAGGTCGATGCTCAACCCCTGAGCTACGCCTAGCTGGGCGATAAGCATCTTTAATAAAGTAATTTTATCTACCCAAACGATTATAACTGAAGTAACCCACAGGTAGTAAGGGAACACGCTCCTGGGGCTGGCACACCAGCCCATTCCCTTCCAGGGCCACTCCCGCTGGTCCTCACTCTCCCCCTTTTTGGATAAGGGTTCAGGCTCCCAGTGTCCAAGCCTAGTCCTGGCACTGCCTGGGTGACCTCACTGTCTCTCAGCCTGTTTCCTCCTCTGTACATGGGCCTGGAGCTCCGCCTCGATTGGTTCTTAGAACTAATGTGCCACAACCCGCAGACCCGGCATCCAGGGCGCCCCAGGGAATGTGGAGAACAGTGAAGCGGACATGAGCTGTGTGGGTGCCGTTCTTTGTATGGTCTGTGGTTTTCTAGGGGGTCCCTGAGCATCAGCATGTCTGGGAACTTGTAAGGAGGACAGTTCTCAGGCCCTGCCCAGACCAACCGTTAACAGCCCCCAGGTGATTCTGACCAAGCTCACGCTGGAGAACAGGTGGCCCAGGTGAATAATTTCTGATAGGGTCTTTCTGAACCACAGCCCCAACTTATCCCATGGAGGCCAAACACTTATGGGAGAAAATGATTCCTGTTAGAAGGGAGCCCCCCCGAGGTTCCCGGGGGCTGTCCGATGCTTCCGTGCCAACTCCTCCTGGAGCCAATGTGAGGCCGTCAGTGAGGTCAACAAGGCAGATTCGACCCCACTTCACAAAAGAAACGGAGGTACAGGAGCCCCAGGAAGTGGCAGTCACTTGTGGGCGCTGACCGTGGGCCAGATCTGACCCTACACGCTGGTGACACAGAGGAAAGTGGGGAAAGAAACACAGCCAGAGACCAGGACACAGGCCAGCACCCATCCCACAGCCAGGCCCCAAAACCCTGCGAAGAACCGTATTTCAAACTAAACTCAATGCTACCCCAAGCTCACTGCTTTACAGTGTTTAAGAAAAAAAGGCATTTCTAAGGGTTTTAGTCATTGCCGTAGATTGAGAAAAAAACAGGATGTCCAGACAAACGTATGCACACCAACTAACCACTGATAGCCGTGGGTTCTATGATGTCTGGAAAATGAAATGTATTTAAATACGCACTGCCTTCAAAGTGTGCATGCACTTTTCTGGGACACCCTGTATTATGCAGTATTCATTTGATATTAGCCAAGCTGGACACACCAATAGTAGTTTTTTTAAGTACAGTAGTATTATGTCCTTTGTCTTATAAGTGACTTCCTGGAGAAATCTCCTAGAGCTTGTAATTCTGCCCACCATGTGATCTGTGATCTTATTTCTAAAGCATTTTAGCTGAAATATAATGCTTTTCCATACCCTCTTACTTCCTTCAAAATGACTAAGTTAGAACGTACACAGCACCGTTTTCTCTTAAGAGAAAACGGAGGCTCAGAGATCACAAGGGTAGGAAAATCACCTCCATTACAAACATTTGTTGACACTGAACCTCAGACGCACGAGCGCCTAGCTAAGACCCCCAACTCCTACAACAACCAAGATGCTGATTCTTGAGCTCCTCAGGATCCCTAAGGACGGGCTCGGTAAGCGTCTGAATGCACCTGCACCTGCTGTTACAAAGATCCGCTCAGGGTCCGGGGGGAATGGAGGCAGGAACACCGTCCAGGCGAGTGGTCTCACAGGTATGTTTATTCATGCCAGCAGGGAAACGGCACTTCTGCAATACACAGTGTGTCCCATGTTCCCATCTAACAGAGCTGAGGTTTGCTGCCAGGCCGAAGTTCCCCCGAGGTGCGCTCCAGGCTCTGCTGGTTAGTGATGACCATGAGCAGGTTTGGGACTCGGACCTTTGAAAGAAGCATAACACGAATACATGTCAGGAAGAGCAAGCAGACTGTATTTACTGTCGGCATCAGCAAGTCAGAAAGGGTCAACAATGCTCAGTGGTATGAAGTACGGAGGTTGTTTCTACTCAGAACGCCCCGGGAGCTTAGGGTTTGTGCGATCAATGGGTGTGCACGCAGATCACCTGCAGGCACAAAGATGGAAGGGTGGGGAGATGTCTCCTCCCCAAAGGTCAGGAGCAGCCTGGGTGTGCAGGACTCAAACGACTACAGTTTCACTGTCACTTGGGAAGCAAACTGGAGACCCTCCCAGCACGAGGGCCTCAATTCAGGGGGTGCTTCCCACAAACGCACTGGCCAGGCAGTGTGCTCCAGCGAACTCGGGTGCCCCACCCCTGGTGCTGGCCACGCGACCAATCCATTCTCTATCATGCTGCAAACAAGAGTTTTACTTGGCCCAAGGGGGTGAGCTCAGACCACAAGCAGAACTTCACGTTCCGAAGTATCCCCATCACACCTAATACGTTTACTGAACCGAGAGTCAACGTCAACTCAGGGCACTGATATACCCTGTCCTCAAACGGTGTGATGGTGTTTTCATTCCCTACCCACTTATTTATTTATTATTTATTTTTTAAAAATCCTCACCCGAGGATATTTTTTCCATTGCTTTTCAGAGAGAGAGAGGGGAAGGGAGAGAGGGAGAAAGAGTTTGAAAGAGAGAGAAAGAGAGAAATATCGACATGAGAGACACATCGATTGGTTGCCTCCTGCATGTACGACTGGGGCCTGGGGATCGAGCCTGCAACCCAGATACATGCCCTTGGCTGGAATCGAACCTGGGACCCTTCAGTCCGCGGGGTGATGCTCTAACTGCTGAGCCAAACCGGCTAGGGCATCCCCCACCCATTTAAAAAGCAAAACTCTTACCTTTCAAAGCTTTTGCTCTTTTATCTAAAATAAAAAGAAAGACTGGTCATATTAACGCTTCACAAAAAGCCTTTAGTCAGTTCCCTATGGAAATCAACATCTGACTATGAAGGTCACAGCTTGGGCAAGGCCAATATAGGACGCTCTCAGAACACAGGAGTTACCACATCTGAGTCAAGAAACAGTACGATTCCCACCACAGATGCTCTACAAGTGGCTAACAGTCCTCCCTCATTTGTGGGGCTCTTTACTCCCTACCACACCCCAAACCCAGCCTTGCAACTTAAAGTTTTCTCCTTTCTTTTCTCTTTTTAACCAATCACTTATTAATACATGACTGGGCCCCATCTCTGCTCCGCTGAGAACCAAATGGTCACCCTGCCCTAACTTTTAGTATGAAAATATTTCAAACACTCAGAATGAAGAAGAAACCACAAAACACCGTATGCCATGGCTTCGCCCCCAAGTAGTTCAGTCTCCTTTGCATTCAAACCACCACAGTCACACCTAAGGAAAGCCACAGTTCCCTGATATCCAGGTCTTATTCCCCAATGGTCCCCAATGTCGCGTGGCGATGTGTGCTCCCTGCATTCTAACGGAGGTCCACTCGTTCTGATGGTTACTCCTAGACGAGAAACACAGTCTCCTATACTATGGACTGCAATTCCTTTGGAAGGAATTCTCCCTGACCTCAAAGAATTGAGCATGGGGAGACTTACCAGCACTCCGGATCTTGTAAATGATGAGGCTCATCAGCCCCATCCCCACCCAGATCTCCTGGTAAACCTGGGTGTAGTAGGGCTTCATGGGGACCCAGACATTCTTAATGAGGCTCTGAAACATCTGGAAAGAAACATAAATATCAACATGACCATGGTTTCAAACCAGACTGGTGAGAGATTTCTTTCCACTTATTCATGAAGTTCATTCATTTCCCACAACTCATCAGGGATCTGCTCTGATGCCCCCCGCACCCACACGGGGCTTCTGCTCTGGGCTCTTTGAGCTGCACTCTCCCCTCAATGCCCCGACCTTGGCCGTCACAGCATCAATCCGTCACCTCCCCTTCCTCAAGCCTGTGCCATCCTGCAGTGTCAAGTGTCCCCCTGAGGGCTACCCTCCACTAGTGGTGTGCCCCAGATCACATACCACTCTTAAACACCTTTTAAATTGAGAACCAGTGCATTTGTGTTATCACACTAAGAAGTGCTGGCACTTGAAGCTGAGTAAGAACATGGCTAAGGCGAGGCGAGTTCCTGTGAGACGAACACCCAGGCCGGGGCACAGCGACCAGCTGCATCTCAGTGCTGCCTTTTAAATTTCAGCTGTGCTGAGGTTTAACTAACATATGAAACTGTAACATATTTAAAGTATATGTCGTGGTGGCGACTTCATATACGTCTGCATTGTGAAAGGGTTTCCCCATACAGTTAATAACACATCCATAACCTCACACGTTGTGTGTGTGTGAAAAGTTTAAGTTCCATTCTCTTAGCAAAGCTCAATTATTCAATATAACAGTGTTATTAACTATGGCCACAGTGTTCTGCCTGTACCCCAGTCCTGAAGCCTTTTGCTAAACACAGAGCAGACAGCTTACGATAAGGTGACTTCCTAAGAGTTGCAATTATGACATGACTTATTTCATGAATAAAGACATTTAACTAATTATTGGATTTGATCAGTAAAAGCCATCAATTTCTGAACTTACACAGTTTACTTACGTGTAGGTCTCAAAGTAATGCTTTTTTGATGTTTATAACTTACTACAGACTCTAAATGAGACACCCTTACTTCAATTTTTTTTTTTTTTTTTAATATATCTTTATTGATTTCAGAGAGAGGAAAGGAGAGGGAGAGAGAGAGAAACATCAATGATGACAGAGTCACTGATTGAGCCCGCAACCTGAGCATGTGCCCTGACTGGGAATAGAACCCCGATCGCCTGGATCCCAGGTTGACGCTCAACCACTGAGCCACACCCAGCGGGGCCTCACTTTCATTTTAATAAGCTTTGTAGGAGCCCTGGCCAGGTGGCTCAGTTGGCTGGAGCATCGTGCTGCACTCCAAAAGGTTGCGGGTTCGATCCCTGGTTGGGGCATGTACAGGAGGCAGCCAATCGATGTTTCTCCCTCTCTCCTCTCCTCTCCTCTTCCTCTCTCTAAAAATCAATAAAAACACATATCCTGAGAATTAAAAATAAAAAACAAAAGGCTTTGTAACATCTGGCCTATTGCCCACAGTCATTCAAACCACTGTCAGGAAATCAGTAGACCTCGTTCTTCCCACTGTCCTTGAAAACGCTCCTTTGCTTCGTGGTGATGCAGGCTCACCCCCACTCCAGCTTCCTTTGACCTCACCACTCGGGCTACACAGAACGGTACTTCTCTCCACCTTCTCTGGTCTTCCACCACGGAAATCCGGACCCCATGATCACTGTTCATTTAGCAAACGTGAACTGAGCATGTACTAGGTGGTGGCGTATGTGCCAAGACCCTGAGGTCAGAATGCACTTGGAGGGTGGGGAGGACTGGAAAGGCCACTGTGGCTGCCCAGATTCAAACCCGGGCTCTGCCACTTCCCAGCCAAGTTAAACTGCCTCAGTTTCCTCCCCTGTAAAGCAGGGATAAAAACAGTGCCCACCTCGAAGGGTATGGGGATGAGTTACTCTGCATCAGGTATTTAGTGTCTGGCGTCCTACACTGAGTGCTTGTTATATAAAGTATCACCACTGGACTATGGAAGGGAGGACAGGCCAGGTCATTTAGGGCCTTGGAGGCCAGGGGAGAGAGAGTTCAGCTTTTATTCTAAAAATGTAATGCCAACTTAACAGCATTCACAAAGTGCTTTCCACACATTATCTCCTGCGCTACTCCCCGGCCCCTACAAGTGGGTACTTGGAGGAGGCTGCCTGGCATCACCCTGGCCCCTGCTTCTTGTTACCATGAGAATCTGCCCCCATGCCTGGCTTCCAGCTCTTCCCTGGACAGAACTTACTCACCCTGAAGCTTGGCCCTTGGAGGACGTGGCTGTGGCCTCCTCCTGGGAGCCCTAACCCTTCCTGTCCCTGATCACATCGAACTGAGATGCCATCAGGAAGAGGTTCCAAGAAACCAACAGCCTGACTTGAGAAGGCGCCTGAGAAGATCCAAACAGGACCTAGAGGCAGCTCTGGGAGCCCCAGACAGGCGGAGCGCAGGGCCACCGAGGGCACCCCGCGGGCCAGAAGTCTGGAATCCTGGGTTCTGTGGGAACCAGCTCTGCCTGGACCTTGGGCAAGGCCCCGAAGCTGCCGGATCAGAAGCTACCTTCTCTGCGAAGCCGGGATACCTCCTCCTGCCCCACAGGGCGCTCAATGAAATCCGAGGAGACACAAAACCCAGCCTAGTGCCTGGTGTTGGAGTAAGACCTCGGTAAATGACCGGAGCAACAGCAGAAAGGCCACCAACACCCAGCAACAGGCAGGACCAGAGAGGACGCTCTGGGCCAGGCCCTCGCAGAGCAGAGCGAGGCCAGAGCAGGGCCTGGAGGGTGCAGGGGCGGCAGGCGAGGAGGGACCGGAGGACCGCCAGCTACCCCGACGTTCTCACCGGCAATTACCCTGGGCTGCTGCTAGGACGCTGCGAACCCTTACCCGCCCCCTCCACGCTCCTTTTGCCCCAAGTGGCCACCTGTGGCTGGACAGACGACCTGCTCTCAGCATTTACGCAGCGAGAGGCCCCCCGCTCTCCGCGCGCAGCCCCCCGCGCACCCGCCTTCCGGCGTCGGCTCTCCAGCCCCGACCCTTCGAAGGCCCGGCCCGCTCAAAGGTCAAGCGAGCGGGTGTCCGCCGCGTCCCCCGCCCGCGACGGCCTGGGCAGGCCGACGACGAGCCGCTCGGGCCCCATTTCGGGCCCGTCCCCTCCCCGACGTCGTCCGCGCGGCACCCCCGGGAGGCGCGGGGCTGCGGGAACCTGAGGGGCGCGGGGCTCCCGGCGGCGGAACCCGCACCGAGGGCGCCCCGCCACCCCAGCCCCTGCACCGCCTCCTCCGGCTCCGGGGTCCGCGGTGGAATCGCTCGCACGGGAACCGGGGGGCCCGGCCCAAGGTCAGCGGGGGCCGGGGCGGAGGCGGGGCCGCTCGCCGCCGGCTCCCTCCGCGGGCACGTCCGGCCCCGGGCCTCCGCCGGCCCCCGTCCCGTCCCGTCCGGCCCCCCGCTGCCCGGCTGCCCCGCGCCAAGCGCCCGACCGGGGTCCCGCACTCACCTCGCCTCAGGAACAACGGCTTCAGGCCGCCCCAACCGGCTCCGCTCAGCCCTCGGGAAGGTCACCGACCGCGCAGGCGCCGCGCAGGGCCTGTCGGGAAGGCGGAAGGAGCGGCGGCGCTCCGAAGCCCGCGCGCTTCCGGGGCCGCGCCTGCGCACCACAGCGCCCCCAGCGGCCGCCTCGGAGGCCGCAGGCTCGGAGGCGGGGTGCCCGGGGAGCGGCGTCGGCGGTGTCACAACCCCGCGGACGGACCGCTCCGATCTCCCGGGGGCGCGGGCGTTTCGGGGGTGAAGCCGCGAGGGGCGCGGGCACCGCGGGCGAGTCAGCCCACGCGAACGAGGCGGCCGTGTTCACCGGCGGTGCTGGAGCCCGAGAAACCGAGTCTGCGGCCCCCGCGGCTTACCCGCCGCGTCTCCCGCCCCGCGCGCGTTTAGGCGGCTGCTCCGCGCGTGGGCGGTCACTGCGCCCGACAGCGGTGGGCAAGCGTCGCGGGGAGGGCGGCCCACGCCGGGCCCAGCGGGCGCGGGCTTGGAAACAAACGCGACCGGAACCGTCGGCGGGAAATGGCAACAAATGAAACAAAAGGAAACCGCCTGCGGGGCTGGATACATTGTTACCAGGTGCGATACTAAGGACGCGCTGGATCCGAAGGCAGGTTGGAGGAAGCCCCCCAGACACGCGGGGGCAGGAGCGGGGCTCCAGAGGACGCGCAGCGGGGGTGCGCCCCAGGACGGGCGGGCGCGGCCGGGGTGCGGGAAGGGGCAGCAGCTGCCTGCGGGTTTTCCAGGAGCGATGGAAAGAAAAGTCGCACCGCAGACTCCAAAAGGCCGGATGGAGGCCCAGCAGGCAGGTGAATGGCAATAAACGAGCACCTCGAAACCTCAAAGTAAAACCGCAGGAAACTAAAAAGAGAGACTCTTCAAATAACTGCAGACCTGGAATTCAGGGCGTAAGGAAATTAACATTCAGTGAGTCGGGTGAAATGGCATTTCAGACGAACTAAGGCTGAGGGGCTCATCACTGAGACCCGCAGTGGGGAAAAAAAAAAAAGAAAGTTGAGAGCCCGGGACTGAGGCGGAAGGAAAGGAGCTCAGAGGGAAGGACGGGACGCGGGAGGGAAGGTCAGTGAACACGTCCCGTATCCACGCGAGGAAAGCTTAGGCTCAAGGGCAGAACTTGAACGGCTTCATCCTCCCAGGATTTTAGGGTAGTGGTTCTCAAAGTATAGTTTGAGGGTTTCCAGCCTCCCCCCCTCCCCGGGGCGGGGGAGGGTCACAACATTTTCATAATAATGGTAAGATGTTAATGTTCCTTTTCCCCTAGAATTCCCTCATACGTGTGTGGGGTTTCCAGAGGCTATGCTACTTGCGATGTCACAAGAGAATGAATATGGAAACAGGTATGGGAATCCCAGGAAGGCAGACGCCAAGAGATCTTTGACCATGTAAAAGTGTCGCTCTTTTCACACGGGGAAAAAAAATTTTTTTTTTAGTTACTTTTCATAAAATTATTCATTTAAGCCCTGGCTGGTGTAGCTCAGTTGGCTGGGCATCGTCCCGTGCACCAAAAGGTTGCCGGTTCCATTCCCCGTCAGGGCGTGTGCCCGGGTTGTGGGCTTGATCCCTGGTCGGGGAGTGGGGGGGAGGCAGCCGATAGATGTTCCACTCTCACATCAGTGTTTCTCTCTCTCTCCCCTTCCTCTCTCTCTAAAAATGAACCAAAAAAAAAAATCATTAAAAAGAATATTCATGAGGGTTGGAGTAGAAGGGTCAATGGGGGAAAAAGGGACGTCCGTAATTCAACAATAAAGATAAATTTTAAAAAGTTCATTTAACATCACATGGTTTTATTATTTTAAAATGAATTAAAAAGTAAGGTAGGTATAGCCCATATAAACAAAAGCTCTCTAGGGTCTTCAATTATTCTTTTTATTATTATTTTTAATAATGTTTCCATTGATTTTTTAGAGAGAGAGGAAGGAAGGGAGGGGAGGGAGAGAGAAGCATCTATATGAGAGATATTGATCAGTTGCACCGCATACTTGGCCCAACTGGGACCAAACCCGAAACCCAGGCATGTGCCCTGACTGGGAATCGAACCTGCCACTTTTCGGTGCATGGGACAATGCTCTACGACACTCCAGCTGACTCAGCCACAGCAGCCAGGGCAGGGCCAATTATTCTGAAGAGAGCAAAGGAGCCCTGAGATAAGCACCAGGCTTGAGAACCAATGTCTTAGAAAAAGTGTTTTAGACTTATAGTTAGAAAACTGCTGAGGACAGCAAACATCGTAAGCTATTTCAAGACAAGCTTTTGAACTTCAAAATCGACTTCAGTTGCAAATCCAACGCATCCTACACAAAACACATCTTCAAAGAAAACAGTGTTTAAAGAAAGGGCCACCCCAGCAGATTTACTCCACGTGCAGATGCTGCATTTTGTGGTTGAGAAGGTCAGCAAGGACGTGAAGGCACTTTGAACTTGGCTTCTCTGCTCCTGGGAGTGCTGCTTCTCCGAATCAACAGCACTTGTAATTGCTGTCAGCTGTTTTCCTTTGGGCGGGCACTCCCGCTGCTCTGGGAATGCACATATGCAAAACCTCTAAGGCCAGAGGCCTTCCCACCTGCTCAGCCTGGATGTCTCCAAGCCTATTAACAACTGTCAGCTGTCTCTTTCTAACTCGGAACATTAGACAGGAATGCAAGCGGAGCTGGGGTATGGAGCACCAAGACCTACTAAACCAAAGGAAGGGAGCTCCAAGCCATGTGGTCTCTGACGACACAATGTTAACTTAGTGTTTAGTCAGGAAAATGGCAGTTAAATGAGAACAAACCTCCAAACTGAAGAATCACCGACACATTAAACTAGAGTTAAAACCTCAAAACTCAATAGGACTGAAGGAGCTAGGAACCCCAAAGCATCCATGGACATAGGCAATGCCCTCAAGAAAATGTGTGAAATGAACCCTCTTCAGAAAAAGAGCAACTTCTACTTAAAAACATATTCATCGTGTCCGGCTGGGCGTAGCTCAGTGGATGAGCGTTGACATAGGATCCAGGCAATTTGATTCCCGGTCAGGGCACATACCCAGGTTGTGGACTCGATCCCCAGTTGGGGGTGTGCAGGAGGCAGGGGATCAGAGACTCTCTCATCATTGATGTTTCTCTCCCTCTCCTTTCCTCTCTCTGAAATCAATAAAGATATATTTACAAAAAAAGCTTAAACAACATATTCATTGTGACATCAACAAAGGATGGTAGCGTGTGGGAACAGTAACATAGTAACACAAATGTTAGGAGTCCCAGAGTTGTTTGGCTTCAATACAGTTTGTGAAATTCAGAGCATGGGCTAGACTTCTCATGACGTATGAAGTTGCAGTATTTTCCAATCAAGGCTCAAAGACATACTAAGAGTCTCAGTGACTCTACAGTTACATTTTTCTTATTTACTGAGAAACAAATTGTTTTCCCCTGCCAAAAAACATGTGTCAGGGGCACATTTTGGAGGCTGCAGTACTTGGAAAGGTCAGAATACGAGGCCCACAGCTCGTAATATAAGTTAGTGGTGTGGCCAGGATTTGGACCTGGCATTCCTTGCTCGGTAGGGTAGTAAGAAGCTACGAAAATTCCTTGGAAAGTAGAATGGGGAAGCTGAGATAGAGTAATTTACAGCCAGATAGAGAAGGTCACCTCCCTAGAGATAATACCTAGGCCTCAGTTCTACTTAAGCTCCAGGCCCAGAAAAGCAATAAAACCAGTGGGCCACGCCAGGACCAGCTGCAATGACCAATGACCCCTTGCTTTGATGCTGACTAATCAGTAGAGACCACGGCCCTTAAAGGGCACACCTGGAAAACTTATGAGTATTTTGCTAAAAGCCTCCCCCGAGACCTCTCCAAAAATTCCCACCTGCAAGACAGAGATAAAAAAACCCTGAAGACAAAGGGCCCAGTTCCAGCTCTCCCTCTGGAGAACACACATGTGTCATTCCCTTCCCCCATCCTTCCCCAACAGGCAGGCATCTCCTAAACTCTAAGGGACCCCACCAGACTTGCAACCAGGGCACCAACGGGCAGCGGCAGCTCATCTCGTGCTAACCCCCTAACCTGTCTCCAATTCCCCCACGTTTCCTCCCTGAGGGTAAGCTAAAGCAGCCCAGCCTAGGTCTTTCCTGTTGCTGCTTCTACGCTAAGCCCATGTTTCACTGTCCCCAGCTTTAATAAACATACTGTCATAGTCACCTGGACTTGTGAAATTTTTCCTGCACCAAAGCAAGACCCCTCACACTACTGGCCACCCTGAGGCAGACCCGCTCAGGGCCAGGTCCCCTGTCCTGTAACAGTACAGCTCTGGGCTCATGTTTTGGTGTGAGAGACACCAATAGGACAAGCCCTCCTAGTCCGACCTCTGCTGCACTTTAAACTGACCTCTTACTTGGGCATATTTTTTTTGGGGGAGTGGGCATATTCCAGTCCTTAACTGGTGGGACTTCACACCGCTGGGGGGCGCCCGGCTCTTGACGCCCTGTACTGCTCTTTCCTGAGAGCCCCCGCTGTGCCCTGGGCGCTGCCCCATGACGGGGGGGGGGCAGGTGGCCATGTCCTCTTACTCTCCTTGCCGCCCACCTGCCTTTGCACACCTCCGCTGGACTTTCCCTCTGCCGCCTCCTCCAGGCTGCTTCCCAGGGTTGTGCCCTCTACCATCTTCCACTCGTCTAGAGCCCGGCTTGGGCCATTCGGGGGCGCTGGGGTTTTCAGCACCTTCCACTGGCTGGCGACCTCCAAATCCATGCCTCCCACCCCGTCTCGCTGTGGGCAGGACAGTGCACCTGAGAGGCAGGTTCAGAAATGAGTTCAGTTCATTCACGTCCTGGCCCTGCAGAGCCGCTGCAGGGCCTCAGCTCAGCCCTTAGGGCAGACTGCCTGCCTGCGGGCACCTGCAGGCGTCCTCTTAGGTGCCGTCTCCCCAAGGTGCCTTCCCTGACCTCCTCCTTGCTCCTCTCCCCCCCCTTGCAAGACGCAAGGTGCCCCGGTTTCGCAGCCAGCTGCCAACAAGACAACCCCAAATCCACTCCCGAGCTACTCCAGCGCCCTGCATGGCCCGGCGCACACAGCAGGCGCTCAGTAAGTGCTGCGCCTCCTTGGCCTGCAGCGCCGTGTGGGAACCCTTGGGGGACGGTGGAAACTCGGGGTCCGCCTCGCCCCTGCCCAGAGGCCTGAGCGGCCCGGGGTCACGCTGCACAGACCCGGGGCGCCGCTAGGGGGCTGCGGAGCTCTGAGCCCAGAGGACTGTGAAGGCCCAAGATTCCGTGCGCGCGCGCGCGCGCGTGAGCTGGGCGAGCCAAGCTCCCAGCAGGCTTAGCGAGTCGCTGCGGGGCAGGGCGGGGCGGACTGCACGTGGCCCTGGCGTGGGCGCTGGCGCACTCTGATTGGAGGGCCTGGCGTGGGGCGGGGCCTTGGGCACGTCGTCTACGCCAAGCCGCGTTTCCGCCGTCCTCCCGGAGTCGTCGTCGTCGTCAGGTGCCGCCGCTCTGTGGGGCGGTTGAGGCGGCGGCGAGGCCGGGCTGCGACCATGCTGCGCAAGCTCACCGTCGACCAGATCAACGACTGGTTCACCATTGGCAAGACCGTGACGGATGTGGAGCTGCTGGGCTCGCCGCCCGCCTTCCCGGCCGAGGCGGCCAGGGACGAGGCCCAGCGCCGGGACCAGGCCCCTGAGGCCGCCCACGCCGCCCCGGCCCAGGCGCAGGCGCGGGCCCAGGCGCAGGCGCGGCAGGGCGCGTGGGGGAGGTAGGAGGCCCGGCGAGGCGGCGGGTGGGCGCGGGGCCCGCGCCGCGGGAACTTGGGGTCCGTGGGCGAGTCCCTGGCGCCTGCCGTCCGGGTGGTGCCTGGCCGTACGTCCTAAAGCGAGCTGGCCGCAGGCGAGCCCCCTCCTGCCGACCTTTCCCTACCGGAAGCGGAGTTCTAGTTTTTTGTCAATAGGCTGTTCTTCTAAGAGCAGCTTAGGTTTACATAAAAATGGAGCACAAAGGACAGTGCCGTGCGCTCCTCCTCGCCCGGCGTCCCCCCCCCCCCCCGTTGCCAACGCTGCAGTGCGCTGCGTTTGTTACAGCCGATGACCCGGCGTGGGTGCGTGATTAACAACGCTGGTGGGTTTGGACAGACGTGCGAGGACGTGTGCCCCCCGTTGGTGTCGCGCAGAGCAGCTGCACCGCCCCGGAAACGCCGCTGCTCCGCCCGTTCGCGCCCCGCCCCTGGCGGCCGCCGACCTTTCCAGCGGCGAGGTCCCCAAGGTCCTCCCCTGGGCGTCCCGGCGGGCAGCCTTTTCAGATTGGCCGCTTCCGCATTGTCTTTCCGTGGCCGGAGAGCTCACTCTTCTTTTTTCTCTTTAATCCTCACCGAGGATGTTCTCTCCTCTGCTTTTCAGAGAGAGGGGGAGAGAGAGAGAGAGAGAGATGCATGTGAGAGGGACACATTGATTGGCTGCCGCCGCAGGCGCCCCAGGCGGGGCTGGGGAGGGAGCCTGCAGCCCAGGCCCGTGCCCTGGGCCTGTATGAACCCAGGACCCTGCAGTCCTAGGGCCCACACGCTGTAACCACTGAGCCAGACCTGCCAGGGCTCACCGTTTTTTTAAAAAATATATCTTTATTGATTTCCGAGAGAGGAAAGGAGAGGGATAGAAAGATAGAAACATCAATGATGAGAGAGTCATTGATCGGCTGCCTCCTGCACGCCCCAGACCGGGGATTGAGCCGGCAACCGGGGCATGTGCCCTGACCGGGAATGGAACCCCAGTTGCCTGGATCCTAGGTCGTTGCTCAACCGCTGAGCCACGCCCGGCTGGGCGGGCTTACTTTTCTCGAAGGGCTCAGTAGTACTCCATGTGTGGCTGCACCACAGTCTATCCCTCACCCACTGAAGAACTTGGTGCCTTCCAAGTTTTGGCAACTATGAGTAAAGCTGTTGTAAGCACCCACGTGCGGGTTTTTATGGGGTCAAAAGTTTTCAACATGAGTAACCACCACGGAGGGTGACTGTTGGATCTTTGGTTCGGTTTTATGAATGCTCGGCCTCCTTTTATTATTTGACTTAAGTAGCTGTTGTCTGTTCATGTGATTTTGGTGGAAATAAAAAGGCATTAGAAGATGCCCTCTGTTTTTAGAAGACCTAGATCTCTCTGGTGGGTAGAAACATCTGCTCCCTCTTTCAAGGCCCGGTGGGGAAGCACCTCTAGCTCCAGAGTATCTGCGTCGCTGCTTGGCCCCTCCCCCCGAATTCAGCGCCGTTTACCATTCGTTGAGAGAGTGGGTTTTGGGTTTCGATTTTGTTAAGTTGATCTTGTCTGTTGCTCTATCTGATCTGGTGGGTCAGGTTTTCAAGGCCTGTTTCAAGCCTTTGCAGAGTCAGGTGCGGCTTGGGATCTTCGGTGAACTTGTTTCCTGGAGGCAGGGAGGGGAAAAAGAGACCATGTGCAGCTTTGAAGCGGCTGCTCTGTCCATGCTTTTGCACACTTGGTTCCCTAGCGCTGCTCGGCTGAGTGACCCCGCAGGCTGCTGCCTCACTGCCCCCGCTCGCTCCCTAGGCTCAGAGGACGAATCGACACTGCTGCCAGCCACTGTGACGTGGTACTGGGAGTTGCTGACCTCTCAGAAACTGAAAGTACATATTTAAGTGCCTCTTTGACTACTAAGGGCCAGGTTTTAGAATTTCCAGTCCTTTATGGACTGAGACTTTTTCCCCCCAAATATATTTTTATTAATTTCAGAAAGAGGAAGGGAGAGGGAAAGAGAGAGACATCAATGATGAGTCTTTGATCTGCTGCCTCTTGCATGCCCCTACTGTGGATCGAGCCCACAACCTAGGCATGTGCCCTGATGGGGAATTGAACCGTGACCTCCTGGTTCATAGGTTGACGCTCAACCACGGAGCCATGCTGGCCAGACTGAACTGAGGCTTTTGTAAAAGCAATAGAAATGAAATTTCAGAGTAATGAAAAGACAAAATACAAGCCCCATTTAAAAAATTATTACAAGCCTGGCCAGGCGAGGCTCAGTGGTTGAGCATTGACCTAGGATCGAGGCGATTGGGGTTTGATTCCTGGTCAGGGCACATGCCCGGGTTGCGGGCTCAATCAATGACTCATCATTGATGTTTCTCTCTCTCTCTCCCTCTCCGTTCCTCTCTCTGAAATCAATAAAGATATATTTAAAAAAAAATTATTATAACAAATATTTTAAAAACCTTTTTGTCTAACATTTAGCTTATTGTTATTAGGTAACTTTACCGTTAATTAAAGTATTTGAGTATCCATTTTGTACCTCCTACCCATAGCTGGAGAGGAGGGATTGAGAGGGAGACAGGAAGAAGACAGGTAGCAGAGCTACGTCAGGAGTTGTCTTCCCTCTCTGTGAGCACTTCGCTGGTCACCTGAGTAGTCAGCCCTGGCTGGTGGAGGGCACTGGGGTTTTGAGTAGAGCTGTGATGTGGTATGACTGCAGCTCTAACAGGGTCACTGCTGTGTTGAATGTACTGAAGAGGGCCTGGGACAGAAACTGGAGGTCAGGGAGGAGTTTGTTGATACCACCTGTATCAAGGTTGTGTATCAACTTGGTTGCTCCATGGTGTGCAGATAATTTGGTCAGATATTCTGGATGTTTCTGTGAAGGTATTTTTTGAATGAGATTAACATTTAAGTTGGTAGGTTTTGAGTAAAGCAGATTACCTCCCATAACCTGGGTGGGCGTCATGCAGTCAGTTGAAGACTTGACCTCCCCGTAGCAGCTTGGAATTTAGATCTCAACATAACTGCTTCTTGGGTCTCCAGCCAGGTGGCCCACCTACAGATTTTGGATTTGCACCTTTACAGTTGTGTGAGCTAATTGCTTAAAGTAGACCACTCTCTCTCTGTATGCACACACACATCCTGTTGGTTCTGTTTACCTGGAGACCCCACCAATATATCATCCAAGCAAGAGATAGGGTGGGGCTTAGATCAGGATGGTGGCATGGGGGGGTGGTGAGCAGTGGTGGAATTTGGGATGTTTTCTAGGAGTGGCAAGGACTTTGTAGTTGGGTCAGATACAGAATGTGAGTGAGGAAGCAATCATGGGTGACAATGAGGTCTCTGGCTGAGCAATTGGAAGGTGTTGCCATCCACTGAGAAGGGCAGGATTGCAGTGGACTGGTGGATGGTGGAGTCCCAGGAGTCTGATTTTGAACATGTTAACTTTGAGATTCCTGTTAGACTAACATTAAACGTAGCTGAGGAAGGAAGTCTGGGTGGAGCTAGACATTTGGGAGTTTAAGGCTTTGAGACCAGTTAGATGAGGTCACCCAGATTCTGTGTGATAGATCCTGGTGGGTGGGTGCAGAGAGGAGAGGTCCAAGGATCCACCTGAAGCATTTGAACGTTTAGAGGTTAATGAGATGGGATGAGCAAAGGAGACTGAGGGACAGCTCGGAGGTCAGAGGAACACCAGGTGAGGGAACCACTTAGGTAACAGCTCTTGCTGTGTTTTGCACGAGCATCTCTTAGTGCTTTTATGAGGTTGCTTCATCTATTGTTTTCCCCACCTTAGAACTTCTTGAGGGTATAGATTAACCCCCAAATCTCCATTCTTTGTTCCTGGCATATAGTAGGAATTCAGATATCTGTAGGATGAATGAACTGCCTTAGTATGTCCTGATTATTGACTGCTTATGACATACCAGGTCCTTATTCTAGATGTGATGAAAGTTGGCTTTTTCCCTAAGGCGTGTGTGTGCAATCAAAAAATATCAAACTATCCTGGCAATTCTACCACACATATTTCCAGAATAAGAGTGTCTCACTGTTTACACTGCCAGCAGCTGAACTAAATAAACCACCATCATCTCTGGCCTGGATCGTTGCACAAGTCTTTTATTTGTGGTTTCCTGGTATCCCTTCCTTGCCCCAGTAATTTATTCTAGCACTGAGAAGAATGCCTGGCCTGAGATAGGTACCCAGTTAATTTGTTGAATGAACAAATTCTTGAGTAAACATTCACACCTAAGGTTTGAGCTCAGGTGTGACTTTTGGGGGGATAGATTGCTATGGGAATGAAATTTAGACTCATTGTGGCTTACTGGGCAAGTGTCCATCCCCCTGGCACCTTCCTCATCTGCTGCTCCCTTCCTCTGCTCTCCCACCACGTTGGCAATTTTCCTGTGTCTTTTTCTTAAGATTTTTTAAAAATTGATTTTTAGAGAGAGAGAGAGGGTGAAACATGGATGTGAGAGTGAAACATCAATCAGCTGCCTCCTGTTTAGCAGCCCTGTTGGAACTCTTGCTGGCTGCTTTCTGGTTTTCTGCCCAGTCAGCAGCTGTGTACGTGGGGGACATCAACCTGTCCCACAGAGAGTTCCCACTCTGAGAAGTCTTACAGCAGCCAAGGAAGCCACAGGCAGTTACGAAAACTGAAGGACGGAGCAGGAATGAGAGGTGTCTCTGTTTAGATCACTTTGGGTTTCTCATGTGCCTGTCATCAAACTCTGGTCAGCTTGACCCCTTTTATTACACGGTTAGGATTGAGACCAAAGCGAGGCCCTTTCAGTGGTGTGTGGGGGGAACAAGTCAGGAGGGGTTTTGAAGCCTATTTAGCTCCAGTCTTGATTTGTTCCTTCTTTTTAGATGAAACCCTCCAAGTCTCCAAATATAAAGTTACAGACATTAGGTTCCTTGGAATTATCTTTAAGAGTAGCAGAGCTCTAGCACTGGATCATAAAAATAAATATGACTAATGAATAGTTTTCTATTTTAATGAAATTATGGAATTTCAAATTTAGGTAGTAAATATTTTGCTTTTTTTGGCTTTGTTAATTCTCACATGGGGATATTTTTTCCATTGCTTTTCAGAGAGAGTGGAAGGGATGGGGGGTGGAGAAAAACATCAACGCAAGAGACACCGACTGGTTGCCTCCCTGCATGAGTTCCCACTGGGGCCAGGGGGCGAACCACAACCCAGGTACGTGCACTTGACTGGGAATCCAACCTAAGACCCTTCTGTGCATGGGCTAGAGCTCTAACCCTTGAGCAACACTGGCTGGGGCTATTTTGCCATTTTAAACAAGCACCCTATTGGTTTAAAGCATATGTCAGTATTGTTTACTTGAGCATAGCAGCTACTAATGTTAAACCAGGCATCTCTTTTTTCCTGATAGGACACAGCTGTGTTTTTATACTTTCCCTTAATCTAGTTGAGATTAAAACGAATGTGAGTGTCAGGAGGAAGCTTTGTCTTCACACTGCTGCTGTTCCTGCCTCCTGAGTCTCCCCTCCTGCTGAGAGGGTGTCAGTGTCAGAGGAGAGAGGTTCCTTACCACTCATCTCTCTTGTTCTACTCCTACCTTCCTCTTAGAATCAAAGTCAGGGTTAATGCCAAAGTTTCACACTGAATCCGCCAGATTTCATGCTAAATAAATAAATGCCTTAGTTCCTGTGAGGTGTTGGGAGATGTAAGAAAATACTTCAACATTTTCTTCAAAATATTTAGGAAACATTTTAGTTTTTAAGAAACATTGCATTTTTAGAGAGGCTCAAAGAGGAACATGGATCTAAAACACAGGACACATCCTCAAGCATTTTAACCTTGACCTCACAACAGAGAGACACGTGAAGTCATATCACCTTATTCTGAATATAAGCATCTGAGGTGCAGTGGTCCTGAAATATCTCTGGTCAGACAGCCTAACGGGGCGGGTAGTAATACGGCAGGTTCCACGCCTGGTGTGAGCATGTGGGCAGCCTGTTCTCCGTGTGTCTGTCCACGTAACTGGAAACAGTGGGAATCTCATCCTTGTCTGAACTTGGGGCGCTGTCCCCTGGGCATGCAGGGTGAGCAGGGCCCCCCACACCCCCTGCTGCCAGGCCCCCCAGCTGCCTGCCTTTCTCAGAGCTACCCAGGGTGTCTTCCAGAACTTGCTTGAAGATGTAGACGATTTCCCAGGGCAGCACATCATTCTCTGCCAGGACTTCTCGAAACCTAGAGGGAAGGCAGTGACGGGTAATCAGTTCAGACAGTTCTTTGCCATTTCCCTTTGTCTCTGGCATGCAGCTATGTAAGGAGACCGTGTAGCGCTCCCCACCTCGCGGGTGTCTAGTAAAGAGACTTCAATGTGATTTGAACACATTTCCTAGCTGGTGAGATACCAACAGATATTTCTGTCCAGCCTCTCAGGGGTTCCAGTTGCTGGGAATTTGATACATGGGATGAAAGAGTTTACATGATAAAGGACAGTTTCTAGTCTGAATATGTGAGGTGTCAGACTGATGGGACAAGTGTCACGCGGAAGAAGGTAGTCTGTTACCTGCTGAGGATGGTCCCTGTTTGGCAGGGCTGCACTTGTGAGCAGAGCGCTTCAAGTTGTCTTTGCTCCCTTGCTGGGATGGTTGTGTGGGGGTTCTGGTAGGTTCTCAGCCAGGTGTAATCCACGCCTGTTCTCTTCACTTTGTGTTCATCACTGATCTCTTGTATTAGTCTCTCTCGCTCCTTCAGATGCCATTGTAGCTCCCGGAGCAGCGTCTTGGTAACTGCATCCGAGCCAGGGCGGTGTGTGGGTGTGTAGGGGTTGTGTTTTGGCCATTTCATCCAGCCAAAAAGTGGCATTTTTAGCCTGTGGAAATATTCTCACTCATTTATTTGCATCATATGTCATGGTTCTGATGAGCAGATATTTGTCTCTTCATAATAAATTTGCCAGAAAAGTGAATGAATTTTTCACTCGTTACATATACAGGTCAAAGTAAGATTAGAACATGGATTAAAGTCTTTTGATTTCTAACTAGGTCAGTGCCAGAAACCAAGCTTTGAAAATACTGTCATGTAGCTAAGCAGAAATGAAATATACAAAGTTAGACATAATCTGCAGACTGAACGTTTCTGAAAGTAACACTTAACACTTGCTTTAAAAGTTCTTAGGAGGCTTTAAAATATTAATGTGCAGTAAAGTGCCATCCAGAAACACCCTTTACTCAGGCTCTAGACAGACAGGTGTAGAGCTTACCTGCTACTTGCGGGTCCGATGTGGTGGTGGTGACTGGTGATGCGGCGGGTCTTACTCCTGCACGCCTGCTGCTCCTGACTGTGCCCCTGCTGAAGGATGAGCTCCTGACTTACCCACGGAAGCTGTATTTGAAATAAATAACTTTCTATGTTAGGAATGAGGTTGTGAAGTCTTACTGTGGAGAGAATGCTTATTAATTCACCTTGTAAGCAAGCTCGCAGAAACGACAAAAATAACTTACTACCGAATCTTCACCAATTATATAACGGTTTGCCTTTTGAATGTGGCTCAGTCATCTGGAAAGATGCCGGCAGCTCTGGTTCTGGACCTCGATGCGTTCGGACATGTGGGGTAGGGAAGTGAATGCCAGCACTGTGGATGTGCCCCCAGGACGTGAGGACTGTCGCCTGCTGCGCCGCCTGCTGTGTGCTGCTGCAGGTCACAGTTCAGAGCTGTATTTTTGTGCCTCTGGAGCTCTAAAAATAGCCATGTTGCTTTGATTCTTCAGTTTAACTTTCAGGCCAGTTAGAAGCCAGGTCACTGTCCTCTGTAATGAAAGCAGGAAAACAGATCAGACTTGACTATTGGCAAAATGCACACACTGAGAAAGCTCCTTATAACGGAGTAAAATAGGCAGGGATGCTGAGCTCAGTTGCGTATGAACTATTCAGTAGATGTGGCATCTGTACTTGCTTTTTTCCTAAATGGTGGTGTGTTTAAGCAGGTTGTAGTTCTAGAGGACATTGTATGCACGTACGTAGATAGCTGACAGACATTGTAATCTCTCCATAGACGTGGCGATGAGGCAGAAATAGATTAAGGTCAGGAAAAATGGAGATGTGAGAACATGATTCATTGTAACGGTCACCTCCTGTTGGGCGAGCACCGTGTGTAATGGGCCGGGGCTATCTGCTGAGGAGTGGACAGGACTTCTGCTCTCCAGTTCTGTGTCCCCTGACGGCTGTGGCTTTTCCTTCTATGATATTTAAGAACATTCTCTCTTGCCTTTTCCTCCAAATGAACTGTGAGGAATGGACACAGTTCACGTTAGAACTGCGTGTTGTGCGTGATAGGGAGTGATGTGTGTGGCCGCCCAGCAGCTCCCACTGCTCACGGGGTAGAAAATGCCAGATGTCAGACTTGGTTATCTTCAGCCGGAAGGTTTTCACATTGTCCACGGTTCTTGGAAAAGTTGTCCTGACAGACTGTCCTATCAGGCCTCCTCCTGCAGGACTGTGACCCCTGCCACTGCTTCCTCTGAGTGACCTCCTTCTATTGCTGCATTTTCTATGTTTGTCTCAGAAATGATAAAATCTCGGGATGTGTTGGATGTGGAACAAATATGGGGTTTCTGCTCGGGGCTCTGTGCAGTCTTGCCTCACCCCTTCTTACATGGCCCCTTCTGCTGTGCCCAGGGCATGCCTTTTGTCCCGGCCAGGCCTGGTGCCCTCATGCGCTGTGCCCTCTGCCCCTCCTTTGGCTGGGTCCCCGTGCAGACCTGCCTGGCCTCTCATTTCCTTTCTGACGTTTGCTGTTTGTCACCTTATCATCCTGCTGGCATTGCGTCTCTCCTCGCCCCCTCATCTCTGGCTGCTGCTTCTCTGGGGACCTGTCACCGTCTGACACACCGCGCTACCTCTCTTCCCAGCCAGACTGCAGGCTGCAAGGACAGCATCTCAGGACAGTGCTGGCCTGCAGTCAGACCTCAGTGATGGCTTCGCTGAGTGAACTAAAGAGTAGATATCAGGGAAATGGTAACCAAAACAATGCTGAAGGGCCATTAGTATCACATAAGAGATGACCCTAATGCAAGTAGCATTTTACTAAAGTGAACCTCAAACTTATTTATTTTTCAACCCTCACATCACATGAGGACTTTTTCCACTGCTTTTCGGGGTGGGGGGGGGGAAGAGAGAAACATCGATGTGAAAGAGAAGTTGACTGGTTGCCTCCTGCAGGTGCCTCAACTCTGGGCGGGGAGCAGACTGCAACCCAAGTATGTGCCCTTGACCAGAAATTGAACCCGAGACCCTTTAGTGTGCAGGCTGACGCTCTAGCCACTGAGCCACACCAGCCAGGGCTCAAATTTTAATATTGGTATCACAGTCTTTTCTCTGACAGCAGTGAATTCTAGTGAGACATTGCTCACAAAAACCCAGTTATATTTATACATAATTTTCATGTCAAAGTGCAGTTTTCTCACTGAATGTTTTGGACATTTAAAAAAATTTGGTTTTAGAGAGAGGAAGAGGGAGAGAAAAAACATCCATGAGTGAGTGAAACATTGATCAGCTGCCTCCGGTATGGCCTGACCAGGGATTGAACCCACAGCCCAGGCATGTGTCCCCACCAGGAATCGAATCAGCGACTTTCTGGTGTATGGGATGATGCTGAAGCAACTGAGTCACACTGGCCAGGGCTGTTTTGGACATTTTTATGTATTAATATGAGTACAACCTCACATGGCATTCTTTAGAAGTGATAGATTAAGTAAGAGTATGCCATAGTTTATCTTGTCCCTCTGTTAGACTTTTTTTTAGGCTTTAGTATCACAGATATGATGAAAAGGTACCCTTCCTTCCTGGAATCTCTTAGAACCCTCCCTGTCACAAGTGAATATCTGATAGACCTGTTATACCTCCTTCTCTGGGAGGACAGCTTCATGAGGGCTAGTATCTGCTTTGTTTACTGTGTGCCTCTGGTCTGAGACTGTGCCTCCCATGTGCTGGTGACGGCCAGCAATCGCTGAATGAACCGAGGCTTCGGTGCTGGCCTCTGCACACGCCTCTTGTCCCCATGTGCAAATACTGCTCTGAGGAAGACACGGAGGGGACAGGTGCTGTCTGCAGAGCTGTGGGTTCTAACAGACACTGGCAAGTGGCCCTCCCCTCTGAGGAAATGTCAGACCCATTTACCACCTTCCCCATAATCTAAAGGTTGTTGTTGTTTTTTGCCAGTTGAAAGATGAAAAACATGATTTCTCATCATTTAAATTAGCATCTACTTGGTAAATGACTGGGTTTGAGTGTATTTTTACTTGTTTATCAACCATTTGCATTGCTTCTGTGACCTAATGAAAAGCATTCGAGAGTTCCTCTGGTGCAGGGGGATTCCGTGGTGTTTTGGAAACTGTACTAACGTGTGATATTGTTGCAGGCCACTTAGTCAGAAGAGTAAGGAGTTGGAGTACATTAGCAAGTACAGACAGCTGGAAGCACAAGAATTTGACATGCATGGTAGTGACCACTCAGCCAGCGGGCCAGGTAATGGGCATCGTTAGCTGTTCCAAAATAGGGTGTGTGAGCTATTTACACGTTAAAACTCTAAATTCTTTTTTAAAGTTGAATTTATTGGAGTGACATTGGTTACTAACATTATATAGGTTTCAGGTGTACAATTCTATAACACATTATCTGTACATTGTGTGTTCATCACCCCAAGTCAAGTCTCCTAAAACATTAAATTCTTAAAAGTCTAAGAAATGTAGTATTTTGGTGAATTCACACTGCTTGTTAATTTGGGATTTTGGGGGCTAAATTAATCATTTTTTTCTCTTTTAAATATAGTTCCTGAATAGTCTGTTCTTTGGAAGATTAATAATGGTTCTTTGCTACTAATTAGAAATTTATTTAAAAATTGGTATTGGTTTTTTTGTTAAATCCTCACCAGAGGATATTTTTTCCATTGATTTTTAGGGAGGGAGGGAGGGAGAGAGAGGGAAACATCAGTGTGACAGAGATACATCGATTGGTTGCCTCCTGCATGCGCCCTGCCTGGGGATGGCAATTTACTTGCAACTGAGGCACATGTTCTTGACACAATCAAACCAGTGACCCTCCGGTGTGCAGGTTGAAGCTCTAACCACTGAGAATGCCAGCCAGGGCTGTAGAAACTTATTTTGAAAATTTAATTTCATGGTTAAATCAGTAATGCAGGAATTAACCTTATTTTCTATAACAAACAGTGTCTAGATTTTAAGATAAGTAATGTTAGTATATTATCCAGTTAAAACCCATCACATCCTGTTTGGAACCTCTAACCACTGAATTTTTTTGTTAGACTTCATAGTGGAGTAGCTTTGTGAACAGAAACTAGCATGTTTTACATTTCCAGATTTTTCTAGTTCATGTAAAATATTTTAATGTTAATGACCTCAGATAAAGAGACAACAGAAAACTAAACAGCACATTTTGAGGTTGGGGTATTTCTCGTGTCTTTGACCTGTGTGGTCTGTGATTTGCCTTAAATTATCCATTGTCTCTTCCTTGAGAGTATAGCCCCGGGGCCTTCCCCCTCTCCTGCCTTTGGCTTGCTGCTGTCGCTCAGATGAGAGCCTCATAGCAGTGAACACTCTCTGGTTCCTGTCCTCCCTCTGGCACTGGACAGGGAGCAGGCTTGATCTGTGCTGGTCTGCTTCTGCCGTGACCTGGAAATGCTGGCCTGCCTGGTGTTGCGTGGAGGGAAGAGCGTGGTGTAGGCACCACGTTAGGGCTTCTGGGCCTGCAGTCAGGGAGGTTAAGTCCGAGGTGCTGTCAGGACGGCGCAGTGGACCAGGGCTTCAAGGCTCAGCAGAAGTACAGCTGCTGCCTTTTTGTCAGCGTCTCTCCCTTTGGAGAGCCCCTGCCTCCCCATGCTTGTCTGTACCCTGTCTTCCAGCAGAGTCTGACCCAGGAGCCCTTCCCTCGTGTCCTCATTTACCCGCTGGGTGGATTCTTACCCTTCCATAGATCATGTGAAGAAGACCTGTTATTTATTTTTCTTAGCTTTATTTTTAAATTATTTATTGATTTTAGGGAGAGAGAAGGAGGGAGAGAGAAACATTGATTTGTCGTTCCACTTACTGATGCATTCATTTTGATTCTTGTGTGTGCTCTGACGGAGCGAACCCGCAACCTTGGCATATCCAGACAAAGCTCTAACTGACTGAGCTACTGGGCCAGGGCCGAAAAAGGCCTGTTATTGATCGAGACACCTCCAGCATCAAGAATGGGAAGGCGTGTGTGTGTTTCTCTGTTTTTGTAAATATCTCTGTTCTTGTGTTTGTGGCCTGGCCTGGATACCCAGCCTCCATTCAGAGTTCCAGATGCTTTAATGACACGTAGGAGCCCTTTGTAAGTTAGCAGGTGTTCACATGTGGGGTTTGCTTATACTCCGTGTTTGAAGGTAGTCTGATTGGCTTTAAGGACTCTCAGCTGAGAGTGCTTCTGGAGGGGGACTGGGAGAGGCTCATGAACCAGCTGGGAAGACAGGGAGGCAGCGCTGATTGTGTCTCACAGGCTGAGAGGAGTCATGGAAAGAAAGTGAGGTGTGACAGTGGGAGAAAATGCTGGTTGTGGAGAGTTTGGCATCAGTAGTGAGACTGAAAAGATTAGAAAGCTGTCCAGGGCAGGACGTAGTGGGTGTCCCCAAAGTCAGTGTTCTCTGATGGCCCAGAAAGAACACGTATCCACAAAGAAGCTACATTTGCCCTGAGAGATTATAACAGCTCTGGCTTTTATTGATTTCAGAGAGGAAGGGAGAGGGGGAGAGAGATAGAAACATCAATGATGAGAGTGTCATTGATTGGCTGCCTCCTGCACACCCCTTGGTGGGGATGAAGTCTGCAACCCGGGCATGTGCCCTGACTGGGAATCAAACTGCGATCTCCTGGATCCTAGGTCAATGTTCAACTGCTGAGCCACTCCTGGGCCGGGTGAGGACCGTTTTTAATCAGCGAGTACTGCGCTTTACAGGTTGTGTGTCGCTGAAGGTAGTGCTGATGCTGAGCCTATAGCATCGGTGCTGTGACAGAGGGTTGGAGAGTGCACTACTGACATAAACTACAAGTAGTGGGGACCCTGCTCACACTGTTCCCTGTCGAGTGTGTCTTTTTGTATGTGTGAGAGAGTATGGTGTATGTCTAGGTTAGAAATCACATTGGGTTGTTTGCCTTGGTTTTTTTCAGATAAGAAATAGCATTGTATTTGTTTGTTTTGTCTGAATCCAGGTCCAAGGCCACCTTTGACTAAATTAAGCAATGTTACGTGCATCCCAGAGACAACATATAAATATCCCGATTTGCCTATAAATCGATGTAAGGAAGAGGTAAGAGTATTCTTGTCATGATGTGATTTTGCTGTGCGAATAAATGCTGAGGCCCAACACTTTTGTTTTATAGTCAGAAAGTGTCAGGTGCCAGGCGAGTGCCCTGGTGTGTGCAAGGCTCTGTGGAGCAGAGGTGGGTGCCCTGGGTGGCGGGCGGAGGTGGTTTGTGTGAACACCACGTCAGGGGGCTTCCTTGGGCTGTGCTTAATTTGTTCAGCACCCGGAGCTGGTCTTCTAACATTTGGTTTGTTGTCTAGTCTTCCTTCTGGAGTAGCTCCGAGCAAACACCTGCACACCCCAGGAGAGTCTCACTTGATTCACTGTATGTACTAGTGGAAGACACAGTCACAGATAGAACACAAATAAGTGTTCCAGATTTCATTTTTATTTTGCTTTAGATTGCACCACACAAAGTTGGTAGAGTAGATACACTTCATTAGTTTTTATTATTTTTTAAAAATCCTCACCCGAGGATATTTTTTCCATTGCTTTTTAGAGAGTGGAAGGGTGGGGGTGAGGGGGAGAAACATCGATGTGAGAGAGACACATGGATTGGTTACCTCCCACAGGCACCCCGACCTTGGCCGGGAATTGAGCCTGCAACCGAGGTACGTGCCCTTGGCAGGAATTCAACCCGGGACCCTTCAGTCCCTGGGGCCGATGCTCTAACCATTGAGAAAACTGGCTAGGGCCACTTCATTAGTTTTTAGAGGCCAGTGCTCACATTCAGTGGTATTCCTTGACCACAGCACTCGCTGAAGAGAGAGGAGCTTACAGAAGTGCAGGGTAGCGCAGGGCCCTGGTGGGGGAGCTGGAGTTAAGGATGCCCCTTGCTGACTGTAAGTGGGACAGTGGAAGTTAGTTGTTTAAACACGTGTCTGGAGGGCTTTAAATGGGATTTTAAAACCACTTGAGTGTAGTAACATCTGTGTTTTAATGTTGTTCTCACTAGAATTTCATGTTTCTCAGTAGAATTATTTAAAAACTTTAGAAGTTTAGACTTAGAGCTAGAGAAACCCCACTTCGGGGGTTTCATTTTTCTAGATGAAATTGGGATGTAGAGAGCTGAAGATGTAGAGAGCTGAGATATAGAGAGTCTGGCTTTCCGTAGCGTAAGGGTTGCTGTTCATGGTCACGCTGGTTTTAAATGTAGTGAATGTGTATCCTTCTTGCTCTCCTATGTGATGTTTAGGTGATCATTAATTTAGCTTTTGAAGATGAAAGGAAGATAAATCCTGAGAGTCTTCTCCAGATAAAGCTTCAGTTCACAGGTAACACTGTGTTGTTAATTTGTAGCAAGTCTGAAAGACTTTTTTTCAATTCCAGGTTATTTCTTTGATAGAAAGTAATTCTGTGGTGATCATTCATGGTGCCACGGGCAGTGGTAAGAGCACTCAGCTGCCGCAGTACATCTTGGACCACTACATCCAGTGCTCTGCCTACTGCCACATCGCTGTCACCCAGCCCCGGAAAATCGGGGCCAGCAGCATGGCCCGGTGGATCAGCAGAGAGCGCGCCTGGACTCTGGGGGGCCTGGTGGGCTACCAGGTGAGCTAGACCCAGAGAGAACCACTCTCTCCTGTGCACATTTTATCCAGTGTGAGCTGATGGTGGGATCTGATTATTCCCTTCTATAAAGTAAAACAAGTCTAGTTGATTATAGAGCAGAACGATGGCATAATTTAAAAAATAATGAAACTCTGCCTGGCCGGGCGTCGCTCAGTGGTTGAGCATCAACCTAGGATCTAGGTGATCGGGGTTTGATTTCCAGTCAGGGCACATGCCCGGGTTGCAGGCTCAATCCCCAGTAGGGGGCGTGCCGGAGGCAGCCAATCAGTGACTCTCATCATTGATTTTTCTATCTCTCTCTCTCTCCTTTCCTGTCCCTGAAATCAATAAAGATATATTAGAAAAAATAATAATGATGAAACTCTGAATTTCTTGAAAATAACCTTAATTTTCCCCCCAGTTGAATAGGAAAGAAGTGGGAGTTTTCAGACTCACTACTATAATTTTAGAGTTTTAGTTATATTTTTGTATGTAGATGTCTTCATACACAATTGTCTTAACGTAAAAATGATATAACCAGTGTCACTAGACAAGCCAGGCCCCCTCCCACCCCAAAATGGGAAAAATCAGCCAAATTTTACCTTTAATTTGAATCCTGTATTTTTTGTGATCGACAGTTGTACTTGATTCTGTGTCTTTCCCCCATGATACAATGGACGTGGCCTTCTTTTGGAGTTAAATGTAGCCATTTAAACCTGAAAAGTTTCTCTTTTCCCCTTTCCTTCCCCAAATCTAGGTGGGGCTGGAGAAAGTCGCCACGGAGGACACCAGGTTAATTTACATGACGACGGGGGTCCTACTGCAGAAGATCGTCAGCGCCAAGAGCCTGGTGGCGTTCACACACATCTTCATAGACGAGGTGGGTGCTCGCTGTCCCTGCTGTGTTCCCTTCAGGGTCTCAGTCACAGGAGAAGCTGGTACGGGGACCTCCTGATGTGTGTGCGAAGTGGGATCCTGGGGCCAGCCTGGTGACCCGGGGAGAGGATGGGTGTGTCAGGTAGGAACTCCAGAGTGCGGAGGTCGTGGGACCTGACTACAGAGGATAGGCCATTCTGGGGCTTTCCATGATGGGGCTTTTCTCAGATACAAGAGAGGATGTTCTGGAGTCTGTGGGTAGAAGAAATAAGAATTTATAATGGCATTATTAGGATTTCCAGCCATTACACTTGACTGTTAGGTACCATCTGTACTTTCCTCTGTACTACCACCCCACACTCTGCTTCAGTGGGACTCAGAGGTGGCAGGACCCAGAATGGTTGCCCTAGACCCAGTCAGCAGGCCTGTCACACCAGAAGAAAGATCTCCTGCTCTCACATGCAGCAGCTCATCTCTCCACTTTGGCAGAGAAATGTCCCACAGTAGAATCTTACTGTCCCCGTGTGTCCAGGTGTTCAAGTGCTAGAAACATAGCCCCATGTCATGGCCCTTTGCTGTCAGCTGACTCTGGGACAAGGTGGCTGGGGTGGCTCCAGGTCCTTGGATAGGCCCAGCCATGAAGGCCTCTGTGTGATGAGGGCCACGGAGCAGGCGCTGTTCCCTGCACTCTGCAGCTCTCTTGACTGAGCGCTGCCTTCAGGGCTAGCCTCCCATCAGTGGACCTGCAGTCCACCAGGTCATGGGATAGGTCCTGTCAGGCAGGGCACTGCTGCCCCAGTGCAGCTCCCACCCTGCAGGCACTTGCTGAAGTAACAGTGTGACTTGTACCTGTAGAAGCGTGGGGCTGGTCCAGTGGTTCTCCATGCTGGGGCCAGATGGGGGGAGGATTTTGGCTGTCACAGTGACCCAGGACACTGTTGGCATCGGGTGGGCAGGGCCAAGGATGTTAAACATCACTCTACCCAAATGCTATTAGGGCCCCAAAGAGAAGTGCTGGGAGACAGGGACCCACACAGCCCCTTTTAGGCTCTTTGGTTTATGGTTCCGTGATCTAGAGAGCTGACTCGACACCGACCCCCTTCCCCACTCACTCAGCGATGTCTGTGTGCTTCTGGGTGCCATGTGTGGTGCCCTTTCTTATTTTGTAGGTACATGAGCGAACTGAAGAAATGGACTTCCTGCTGTTGGTAGTCCGCAAGCTTTTAAGAACAAATTCGCGTTTTGTGAAGGTAAATTTGATTTTTGAATAACAGAAATATTTAGTATTAAGATTTACTGTGTAGTTTTGTTTCTCTTTATTTTAACATAAACAGTGACTCTTAAAATTCACTGCCATGTGTAGTGCTCCAGATCTTGCTAGCAGGCTGGCTAGGGTGTGTGCTCCTTAAGGTCAGAGTATGGAATACATTTTGGTTATTATGTTGCACTAAAAACTTTCTACAGCCTGTAAAAATGATCTAGTGATAGTTGACTATAATAAAATGCTATGAGCACCACAATTTTAAAGTTGTGAATATGTCTGCAATCTCTGTTTTGAAAATAGCACCAAAGCACGTGGAAGTTGGAGAACACTCAGATGCACTACTATTTCAGAGACTTAAGTTATGAGTTAACTGAAGGGTTCCTGGGGGTGGTAAATATTTACACAAACAGGAAGGTGCGAACTAGGCCAAAACAGTGGAAGGTTTTAGTAACTGCGTCTGGATGTAGGCCCGCCGCATTGCCAACAGAGGCCACACAGAGGCCCTTGGGAGCTGCCTGGTGAAGGGTGGCAGTGACTGGGCTGTCCTGTCACTCATGAGGGGCTGGGAAGGGCCAGCTGTTGGTGGAAACCGTGCTAACTCCAAAGAGTTTGTGTTCAAGTGTTGCATTGTTGATTGGTTTAGGGAAACATTTCTTCTCTCCCCACCCCCAAGATGGGAGCCTTTAGCCTTCGGTGTTCTCACCTGGGGAGACTAAAACGCCGGAACCGACATTTGCAAGGTATTGTCTTACTGCTCAAGGTGACTGCAAAATGATGGGAGAATTTTGCCATTACATTCCTTTTGGAATTTTAACTTAAAGGTGACGTTAAAGATTGTTCAACAAATCAGAGCATTTCTTGATTGTCATTTTTAAGACCTTTTTGCTCTAAGATAATTACTTGATATTTTAAATTTTATTAATTTTCAGTAGTAAAGAGAGTTTAAGAGTGTCATGGGTCTTTAAAAAGTTGCCCCCCTGCTGCATGGTGGCAGGACTCTTGCACCTGCTGTATAAGTTGTAGCAAATGGCTTGTCAGTTTCAACATCTTTATGGTTTATTTGAAAATATATGGAGCAGAGTATTTTCTAAATATAGAACCTTTATATAGGATGTATGTAGTTGGCCAAGAAATTAGAATTCAAGTTCTACATGGTTTTATAATCAGTTTTTTGAAACTCTCAAAAATTCCTTTCTTACTACTTTTTAAAAAGGGATTCAGGTGCAGGAGCTTGGTCAGGTGGGCCTTTACACTAATCTGTGGAGGCCACTGGCTCTGTCCACCCCCCAGCCCATTGACCCCAAGGTCGCTGCTGGCTGACCGACTCAGATGGGCCCCTGGACAAGCAGGTGTCTGTCTGAGGAGAGGTGAGGGCCACTGGGGGCGCGAGGGGCTCACATGAGACAGGGCCAGGGCAGAGCTGCTCTGCGCCTCAGTCAGCCTTAGGTTCGCATCATCTGCTGTGACAAAGTGTGTCCTTTGGGGCCACTTTAACACCCAGGTGCTTCTCAGAGCCTCCTCTCCACCCTATCTCAGAGTAAGTCCTGTTGATGTGGTTTTTACCATTTGTCTGAAACGTCAAAGGGGAAAATACAGGTGTTTTGCTTACCCAATAGCTGTACTGATAATGCTTACATATTACCTTCCCACTGAGATTTACATGGCAGAATCCTAACTGCCAGGTGCACTAGGAAATCAGTAGCCAGCAGGTGGCTGTGTTCACCCCCTACTGGGCGTTTGGAGTCTGTGAGTGGCGTGGACCCTTTGTGGTATGCTGCAGGGCTGCTCCTGGCATTCTTGGCTGTGTTTTGTAAAGACATTACCACTCCTTTTGGCAAAACCGAGTACTGCAGTCTGCAGGTGTGGGGGCTCCTCTGCTGCTGTACGGCTGTCTCCTGGGCAGTCCTGTCCTCTTGGCTGCTTTACTCCCTCCTTTTTCTGGAATGCGCGGTCCAGTCATTTGTTCTGTTTAAATTGGCTTTGAATGCACAGTTTCCTTTTAGAGAAACAGTTACAGCTTTATTAGAAATAGTGTAATTTCTCACTTGATCAGTAATTGATTAAAAGTTTGTATCTCTGAGCATTCTTTAAACTACAGTAATCGGCGCCACAGGAATGGGTTAAGTCGGCATGTTCTGTTGGCATCTTAGACATCAAAGCAGGAGACCAGCCTGGGGTTTGCCGAGCATCACGTTTCAGTCCTTGTGATTCTCACTCTGCTTCTTCCACGGTACCCCTGCAGGTCATCCTGATGTCAGCTACCATCAACTGCAGGGAGTTCGCCGACTACTTTGCGGTTCCTGTTCAGAACAAGATGAACCCCGCCTATGTGTTTGAGGTGGCCGGGCAGCCCCACTCCATCGAGGAGTTCTATCTCGGGGACCTGGAGCACGTGCCACGCAGCCGGGTACACCGCCTGCCCTCAGGGTTCTGCTCTCTGGGGATTCTCTCTGGGGGATGGTCCCTGAAGAGCCTCCAGACTACTCTGAGGGTTTGATCTGCATTGGAGATGTTTGTGATGTCAGGGAGCAGCCACGTCTGCTGCAGTGAGGGGCTGACCAGGACTCCCCTCATGTAGGAGGAAGCCTTTTGTCAGATTACGTCAGGGAGGCCCAGTGATGGCCATTAAAATGCAGGGTGTTTTTTCAACTTTTAAAATGACAATGCAAAAGAACAGGAAAGTTGGGAGAATTTTGTAGTGTGGATTTTATCTGCGCATCGCCTGGATCCTACGGCTCACCTGTACACTGAACTGGCAGGGTGAGGGCACTGACACAGGTGCACACAGTCCCCACACTTCAGTGTGTGGTGCACTGCTATCCCCGGATGTCCTTTACTGTCCCAGGACCCATGTTGCTTCCTGTCGTCATGGCTCAGAGGCCCTGGGCTGAGGATTTCTCAGACTCTCTCACTCTGGGTGACTGAGTGTCTTGGGACTTCTCTGCTGTAGGACGCCCGCTCTGGGATGGGCCGGAGGCCGTCCTCACGGTTACACTGGGGTTATGGGTTTGGGTTGGAACCGCAGAGGTGAGGTACCACTTTGTCCCTTCACTTACCACCTGGGCTCCTCACTGCTGCGTAGATCGTGTTACAAGTTTTTGACATTACAGGACCTTGGTTAGAGTCCCCGTTTTGTTGTTATTCCCATGGCCACTATCCCTTTGCTGAGGCGCACTATCTGCCCCTGGGAGCACCAGCCTCTCCCCTGTGTCATGCCAGTCACCCGCCTCCTCCTGAGGGACCTGATCTGTTCACTGTCCCCCTCTCCTCACAACGAAGCTCCTCTCTGCTCCTTTTCTTGTCCACATGTAAACAGAACTGCGTGTTTCATCTTTTAAAATATATATATATATCTTTATGGATTTCAGAGAGAGGAAGGGAGAGGGAGAGGGAGATAGAAACATCAATGATAAGAGTCATCATTGATTGGCTGCCTCCTGCACGCCCCCTACTGGGGATCGAGCCTAAAACCCAGGCAGGTGCCCTGAACTGCAGTCTCCTGGATCATAGGTCAATGCTTAACTGCTGAGCCACGCTGGCCGGGCATTTGCTTCATCTTTAAAAGCACCTCATAGGTCCCATGGTTCTCTGTAGCTTTTCCCAAACTTTGTCTCAGCTCCCAGCATTGACCCCCCCCCACGTGCTCCTCACTCCCTGCCCCCTCCTGCACTCAGCTAGTGGCCCCACTATGTGCACAGCTCTCCGCCCTGAACTTGCCTGACCTCTGTAAGGGACCACACACTGTTGGCCCTTTGCGTTTCATGGAAAGTCACACTGTCCTCTGGTCCCATGGTGCCCTCTGGTCTTTCTGGCACCCTTTCTGGCTGTACTTTCCGTGCCCTTCCCTGTCCTTTCCATGTCCTTTGGAGGGTCATTTTCATCCTTTGTGTTCAACTTTCTTTGTTGAGAAAACAAACACCTTTAGGAAGTGCATGAATTCTTAGTGGTTTGTGATCCTGCTCCGCTGCAATCCTTCCCTGCCACCTGTCCTTTGGCTTGTTGCTGACTCCCATGTGCTGATGTCTGTCGCTCTCCACTGGGGACGAGCTTGCTGGCCTGGCATGATTGTCTCCTGGGGATGGCAGCGTGTAGGGCACCGAGATCCTAGCTCTGGACAGGAACCCAGGTGCTCTGCCCCATCTTGTTGACAACAGAGTATGTGGACTCTGCCGGTGGGGATGACAGGCTCCCCCCACCTTCCTAGCCGTGCTCTCTGCTCTGCCTTTTCGCAGCACTGCATGTTGCTCATCTGCCTGTCGGTCCTCTCTGGCCATGCTGGGTTTCCTCCCGACTCCGCACACGGAATCATGTGTTTCCTTTGTCATCTGGGTCAAGGTGGCTGAGAGACAGCAGGCTGTGGCTGGTGTCAGCAGTGTGTCTCCAGCGTTCTCTGGGCTCAGGTGCTGAACTCCGGGAAATTACTTGTGAAGCGAGGACATACTTTTCTGTGCTTGTCTGTTGGAAGCAGTTCTAGAGGATAGCTCATGGTTGGAGTTTGAGAGAACTACCTTTTTCCGTTTCTTTTTGTACAGTGTGTTGTAAATATTGTTTGGATAAAGCGGAAAATTATTTAAGGTAAAGGTTGACCTTTAAAAATGGACTTCTTAGACATGCTTCTTCTAAAGTATTAAATAAATGTCCATTTGTGAAATGTTAGTAGAACTGTAATAAAAATGAAAATGGAGTGTTTGACTCTTAGCCAACTTAATTGACTGTGTTTGTGGTAACGTCTGATCCCCTGGAGGGTTCTTTTGAGGTGTCCTTGAAAAAAATCAAATGTGGTGTCTTATACACAGTGCTTGGTAGTAAAATTATCAAACAACAGAAGTTTTCTTACTCTTGGGAAAAACCCAGTATGGCTATAAAATAGATTTTATGGAAGTTCTCGGGAGAGACTTGCTCAGTGGAGGCCTCAGTCCCATGAAATCTATCAGCTTAGAATGTAATTGTCACCTCACTGGGGGTGCAGCGGGGCTGCCTCTGGTCGAGCCCCAGTGTTCGGAAAGGTGCCTGAGGGCAGTCAGCGGTGACCAGGGCTCCGTCTGACTTCAGGACACAGTTGAAAGTGTCTGGTGACAGCGACTCCTAAACCCTTGTAACACGCTACATGCAGCAGTGTTACTGCTGTAAATTGGCAGGTAGGTGGGGCAGTCCCTTCTTCTGGGACTTGTGATTTTTAAGGATGAGGTTGCCATCTTGGGGCTCCTGGAGGTGAGAGAAGGCAACTCTGGGGTCACAACCCCCGGGTTCCATAGGCGTTTGGAACAACTGATTCTGTCTCTTCAAAGTTGGTTCCCTGGAAGACCCTTCCTTCTGATCTTGGACTCTGACCCACCCTTGCTCTAGGGGTGGGGTTGGGAGTGTCCCGTGTGTTGTTGTTCAGATGCTGCAAATGGTACGGCTTTTCTTTGGGGCATTTGTCACAGCGACACACTGAAAGGAGAGCTGCCCATGCAGCCTTGGTGCCCTGGTGACCCACTTGTTCAGCTGCTTCTCCTCCTGTTTCAGCTTTCCCCCCACGTCCTGGAGGAGCCAGTGATCACGAAGGACATGTATGAGGTTGCCGTCTCCCTGATTCAGATGTTCGATGACATGGACATGAAGGAGAGCGGGTAAGAGACCCTCCTGCTGCACTGTGTTGTAATGTGCAGCAACTCAAAGGTCAGGCTACTCATTTAGAAATCTTTTGTGTTTTTTAATGTTAACATTTAATTGTAGAGACCTTTTCAGGAGTCACTCTCTATAATTAAAAATTAAGTTAGCATCTTGCAAATTTTCACTAGAAATTTACACTTTAGAATTAAAACCATGCCAAGTATGGTTTTAGGACCGAAAGTTTTGAAAGCTAGAAACCACAGCCTGAGGACGGTTTTCCAGACCCAAGACACTGTCTGTTGCAGTCCCAGGGGCAGACTGCAGACAGCCCCTTTCCATTGTTTGCATCTCTCACATGGGTGGGTTCCCGATGCCGAGACTCCTGTGGTCTAGACGGCTGCTCGATCCCCTGGCTCTTCGGGACTGGACACATTTCCCTGAAGAGCAACAGTAGGTTATAAGTGGTGGTCACAGTGTGCAGTTTTGACGATAGGATGCTGTATTCTGGACCTTCACTGTGCTCATGTCCCTAAACTCATACATGAAGTTTGTACATTGGAGCAGCACCTGGTGAGCATGCAGATCTCACCTCTGGTGGCTGAGGCACTGTCATTGTGGGCTGTGGAGATACACACACCTGCATGTCCCTTCTTGTCACCAGTTGTGAAAGGTAGACAGACTGGTATGTGCATGCAGTTACTTAGTGTCCTGTGTCCCTTTTGGGCTTACTCCAGCCACCCCTCCAGCCCCCGTGCACCTCAGCGCTAGTTTATCTCTTTCTAAAATTCCCACAAGTTTTTGTTGTTTATATCATCAGTTGCTTAGATTTACCCAAATGGATACCGTTTTATTGACTCAGAATTCTATCTTGCAGCCTAAACTCTCCTTCATTTTCATTCTTCCTAAAGCATATCCTTCAGAAGCTGCTGTAACAGTCTTTCGGTAGCCCTGACTGGGTAGCTCAGTGGGTTAGAGCATCTTCCCGATAGGCCAAGGTTGTGGGTTCGATTCCTGGTCAGGGCACATACAAGAGTCAACCAATGATGTATCAATAAATTGAACAACAGATCGATGTTGTCTCTCTCCCCCTTCCTCTCTCTAAAGTCATTAAATAAAATTTAAAAAGTCTGTTGGTAAATGTTAATTTTTTTTTAGCTGAAAATGTCTTTATTTAATTCTCATTCTTGGAATAGTTTTATTAGGTATAAAAATTTAGGTTGCTATTTAATTCTTTCCATACTCCTGCTTTTTCTAATTTTTTATTTGACTTGATTGAGATATAATTCACATACAGTAAGCACACTCTTTCCTTGCTTTGGTGGAATTTTCCCATAATTGTCTTAGGGTGAGGAGTCACCTTTTGGTCTGCCTGTTCCTGTAGGAAAGTGCTTTTTGGTTTGGCTGACTTCCAGCCACATTCTGTCTCTGGTGTTGGGCAGACTGACTGCTGGGGGAAGCTGTGGGTTCCCTCCGCTCATTTTCCTGCCCCTGCTGTACTCACGGAGCCTGAACGTGGGTGATGCTGCCAGACAGCCTTTCACCTGATTCCGGTGCGCTGCTGGGCTGCTGGGTCAGCTGTGTGACGTTAGTGTTCTGATTTTATCACTTGTTCGTATTTATTCCTGGGGCCATTCTGTAAAGAGGAGCTTCCCTCTCACTACCCTGCCTCTTTTCTCCTCAATGCTCTCCTGTCTCTCTCTCCTGATGTTACAGTGGACTCATGGGTTTTTCCCCCTTTAGACTTTATTTTTAGAGCAGTTTTAGGTTCACAGCAAAATTGAACAGAGAGTAGAAAAAGTTTTCATATTCCCATACAACCTCCCCTTTTGTCAGCATCTTGCATGGGAGCATCATCATTGCCCAACGTCCATGGTTTATACTTGGGTCGCTCTTGGTGGCATATGTTCTGTGGGTGTGACAAGTGTACAGTGATATGTATCCACCATTGTGGTATCACTGGTTTCACTGCCCTGAAAATCCTCAGTGCTCTGCCTGTTCATCCCCCACCCCTGTAACTCGTGGCAACCATGAATCATTGTATTATTTATTAACTTATTTAGTCCATACCCGAGGACATGCTTACTGATTTGAGAGAGAGAAAGAGAGAAACATCAATCAGTTGCCTTCCCATATGTGCCGGGACTGAGGACTGAACCTGCAGCATTTTGCTGTGCAGGACCATGACCCAGCCAACCGAGCCGCACCGTCCAGGCCCATTGATTGTTCCGTTGTTGCCATAGTTTTGCATTTTCCTGAATGTCATAGAATTGGAATCATAGAGCACGTAGCCTTTTCAGATTGGCTTCTTTCACTTAGTAATATGCATTTCAGGTTCTTCCATGTCTTTTCATGGCCTGACAGCTCATTTCTTTTTATGGCTGAGTGTTATTCCACTGTCTGGTGGACCACAATTTGTTTATTCGTCACTTACTGAGGACGTCTTGGTGGCTTCCAAGTTTTGGCAACTGTGAGTAAAGCTGCTGTAAACAGCTTCTTTGGGTAATTACCAAGGAACATGATTTCTGGATCCTATGGTGAGAGCAGGTTCAGTTTTGTAGGAAACTGGCAGCCTGTCTTCCGTGGCTGCACCACTTGCATTCCCATCAGTAGTGAGCGGGAGTCCCTGTTGCTCCACGTTGTTGTCAGCACGTGGTGTTGTCAGTGCTCTCAATTTTGGCCATTCTAATACCTGTGCAGCGGTGTCGCATTGCTTTAATTTACAATCCCAATGATGTGTGGAGGACATTTTTTCATGTTTGTCATCTTTGGTGAGGGGGTGTCTGTTCAGGTCTTTTGGCCATTTTTAGTTATGTTTGTTTTCTAGTTGTTGAGTTTTAAGAATTCCATGTTTTAGATCACAGTTCTTGTATGTCTTTTGCAAATGTGTCTCTGTGCCTTGTCTTCTCATTCTCTTAAGATGTTGATTTATTTAAAGTGTCAAAGTTAGTTACAGTCAGTTTTCTTTCTTGGCAATCAGTTGTCCTAAATTTGGCCAGTAGGAGCCTTTGTAGCTGGCTCCTGTGTCATGTGAGACATGGTGTTTTCTTGCTTTTGGGCATCAGCGGTTCCAGGCTCTTCACCTTATTTTTCTCTACAGTAGATCAGGGATCAGTGTTGCTATCTTTTCAGAGAGCCAGGTTTTGGCACGGGGGGCCTGCCAGGCTAGCAGAGGAAGGTCCTCACTGCTCATGGTGGTGCAGCGGTGGGAACCTGGGAGGCCGGGGGTGGGGAGCGATTTGAGATCTTGCTCTGTGGAAGTGCCTCCTAGTGATGGTTGGGGCCCCTTAGAGCTCCTCCTACACACTTCTGTTGGTTTTAGAGAGAGGGGGAGGGGAGAAACATGGATTTTATTGTTCACATGTTTATGCATCATTGGTTGACTTTTTTTTAATCTTCACCTGAGGATATTTTTTCATTGCTTTTCAGAGAGAGAAGAAGGGAGAGAGAGAGAGAGTAACATCAGTGTGAGAGACACTGATGGGCTGCCTCCCGAATGCACCCTGACCAGGGCCGGGGGGTGGAGCCTGCAACAGAGGTATGTGCCCTTGGCCAGAATCGAACCCGGGAGTATGTGCCCTGACTGGGGTTGGAACCTGCAACCTTGGCCTATCAGGATGATGCTCTAACCACCCGAGCTACCTTGCCAAGGCATAGAGTTTATTTTAAGTGTTTTGTATTTGAGGTTCTGGATTATGATAACTACATTTCAAGGAAAATTTTTACAGATAGTTTTTATAGGAGAAAATAATGGGAACCAGAGGCTTGGGGTCCCCAGTGAGCCTGGGGCCTAGGACTCATCCTTGGGACCCTGCGTTTCCTCATGTAGAGAAAGTTCTTTGCATAATGCTGACAAGCGTCTCGGGACCAGAAGCTGCAGTATTAGGGATCTGGAAAAGCAGTGACTGTCTCTGCCTTGGTTAATATTTGCACACCTCACACTTTCAACAGGAACGAGACCTGGTCGGGCGCCCAGTTTGCGTGGGAGCGGGGCAGCGTGTTGGTGTTTTTACCAGGTGAGTAGTTCCAGCCTTTGGGACCTGGAATTGTAATGCCCGGGGAGAGGCTCAGCGTGTGTCCAAGCATGTGTTAGGAAAATCGTGTTCTCCGTATGGGCATATTCTTTTAGACCCTGAGAATGGGAACAATTGTGATTTTCAGTTTGACTTGTATTGTCACCTTTGTATTGCTTAAAAGGTTCACAAGGAAGAGTTTTGTTTTTTTTTAGAACTTTTTTTTTTTTTTTTAACATTATTGATTTCAGAGAGAGGAAAGGAGAGGGAGAGAGAGAGATAGAAACATCAATGAGAGAGTCATTGATCGAGCCCACAACCTGGGCATGTGCCCTGACTGGGAATCGAACCCCAATCGCCTGGATCCTAGGTCGACGCTCAACCGCTGAGCCACGCCTGGCTGGGTAGAGTTAATTTTTTGAAGGCAATCTTACAACCCCTGTAGAATTTTCAGTAAAATACTTGAGTGTGTTAAATTTGTTTTGTTACATGTATGTGGTTATAAACGTGAGGTAGTTGTCATCAATCTATGTTTAAAGTTTATTTCATAATATTAAATATTGTTAAAGCATAGTTCTGTTATTGTAATACCATGAGATTTATTAGGGTAGTCCTTGAATTTCTTTTTCAGTATTTGAGAAAATAGACTTCTTAAAATACCCGAAAAGATTAATTTATGTTTAATTGTACTTTTTCAAAGTGATGTGTTTGATTTTTTAATGGAGTGGCACAGCTCAATAACACACTGTGGTGGTAACTCGGCAGTTTTGTTGCTGAAGATTCTGTATGAGCATGTGTCTGTTCCAGTGCCAATGGGGAAGTGGCATGAGTGACAATCACTGCTGACTCTGGAACCAGCTTGAATGTAAAGCTCTGGTCACGACTGCTGTGGTTGCTGTGAGTTAGGGTTGTGCCCACAGAGCACTGTTAGCCGACAGTGGGGTGGAGCTGCATTTGCCCTGAGAGACGTTTATGAGAAACTTCTGTGTGCATAATACTGTGTCAGAGAGAAACGACGGAAGCTGTGCCGTGGAGGTGCTGGCTGAACACCTGGTGTGAGATCAGTGCTTTGTGTCTGCTGAGCATGGCCTGAATCATGTGCTTATAAGTGATGTTCCTAGTTTGGTTTGTTGTCTTTCTGTTACGTGTTTATGGGAGCTCAGGTTTCCCATTTGCTTATTTTATTAATAGATCTTGTGTGAAGGGGTCATTAGTTTTCTGGGGCCCCTGTAAAAAAAGCGCCTCAGATGGAAGGCCTGAAACAAGAGCAATGCATTGTTCCCCACTCTGGAAGCCACAGTTCAAACTCCAGGTGCCCACAGGGCTGCGCTCCCTGCCAGGCTCTGTGGAGACTCCATCCCTGCCTCTTCGAGCTTCCAGAACTGCAGTCCTCGCAGTCCTTGGTGTGGGGCCACAGTACCTGTGTCTCCACCTCCACCATTACGTGGCATTCTCTCTGGCTCTCTTCTTAGAAATTTTAGCATTTAATAGTAATACTATTTCATAGTAATAACATGTAATACTTTTGAACTATTTTTTGGTTATAAAATTTTTCATGCTGGTAGGAAGTTAGGTAAATCAATGGAAAGAAAAGGAAACATAAAATTATGTGGTTGGCAGTCACGGCAGCCTCTGCTGTGGGAAGGAAAACACAGAGGAACACGTGTCATCTTTCTGAGTGTCCAGCACATCTTCACTTGTTTTGACACACTTAGCGGAAAGCAGAAAGTGAACAAGTGAATTGGTAGGTCCTTCCTTGAAGAAGATGTCCTCTTAAAGGTTGATTTTTACAGTAAATACAAATCTTTTCTTTCTCTCCCCTTTTTTCTTCCCTAGGTCTGAGTGAAATAAACTATATGCATGAACTTCTCACAAACATGATTCAAAAAAGGTGTGTTTAATGATATTGCTAATTCTCACTTAGAAGCAGTTGTATGTTTTTGCCTTAAATAATGTTGGTTATCTCAATGAGTAGTTACTCATTTTTGTAAGTTCTCATGTATACTTGTGCTTATGGACTTGTGCTCCATTTCTTTGTTTCCCAGGCTGCAGGTCTATCCTCTGCACTCAAGTGTGACTCTGGAGGAACAGAACAACGTGTTCCTGAGCCCAGTGCCCGGGTACAGGAAGGTAGGGGAGCAGGAGCCCCTGCTGATGAGGGCGCTGGGTATGCTGAGGCCAGTGTTAGTCACATAAACAAATGCTTGCTTGATGAGCCAGGCCTTGCTTCATTTTGTCTTTGACTTTCTAAATCAGTTTTTTAGAGTTTTTCAATTTCCTCTGTCATTTCTCAATGTGTGGGACTGTTCTGGTGTCCCTGGCACAGCTCTGGCAACTTTGGTGAGAACCCTCCTGGTTTAGGAGGGTTTCTCTAATCTCAGCTTGTGCGTGAGCAATGGGATTGTTGCATCACAGCCCTAGAGCTGCCTGTGGTGGTCAGGGACCCTTGGCTCCAGCTCTGAGTCTCCAGGGCAGCCTTGACCTTGCTGGCATCCCAGGGCTGCTACGGCCACATGAGGATCCAGCTTGGTCGCCTCTGCCCCTGAGAGTGATCCCCTGGGGCAGGTGGTGCTGCACTGAGGCGTAGGGTTTGGAACGAGTGGAATTGGGCAGGTGACTTGGGTCTCTCAACTGTAGTTGTGTGACTTTGAGCAAATCACTTCTCTAAGCCTAAACTTTACGGTTTGAAGGTCTAGTTGGTGATGTTTGTACTGCGGAGTTGTTAGGAAGATGAATTAGTGTGTATGTGCCTGCACATACCTGTGGCACCTCAGTGCCTGACACAGGCAGTGCCCAGCAAAGGGTGCCCACACCACTAGAAATACCTGCCGCTCACCAAATATCTGGCCCATGCCAGGGTGGTCTGAGCACTTTACAGTTATCAACACACTTGGTCCTCACAGCAGCCCCAGGAGGGTGGGTGTCACCAGTATCTCCATTGTACACACAAGGAAACCAGGTGAGTGACCAGCCCAGGGTTCCATGCTGTGGAGCAGAGCTGGGGGTGGAGCAGGGTCGGCTGTTGCGGCCTTGTCCCCCCACCCCAGGACCTTGATCGAGGGGGTTGTGGATAGAGTAGAAGGACCCAGTTTAGAATCTGAGTCCAGTATTTACTTCTGAGTCCAGTATTTACTTCTGAGTCCAGTAAGAAGCTTCTAAGCAATTTTTGAGTTTAAGTTTTTTAACTCTGCCTGATGGGTTCCAGTGTGTGGTAAGAGTGTCGGACCCTTTCTTTGATGTTTGACAGATCATCCTGTCCACCAACATTGCGGAGAGTTCTGTCACGGTTCCAGATGTCAAATACGGTGAGGTGCCTCCCTTTCCTCACGGTGGGAGCTGGGGTGGGGGGGCTTCTTTGCCCCAGGCGCTGTGGGAGCCCGTCTCTGAGGAGGCACCTTGGAGCAGGACTTGAGCTGCGGGGGGAGCAACGTGCAGGATGACTTCTGATGCGGGGACAGGTGCGGCTGGGACAGAGAGCCGAGGATGGGCTTGTCCTGTGCCAGGGATGCTCTGGTGCTAGAAGAGCAGTAAACAGAGGTCCTTGTTCTCATGAGACACTCAGGTGGGGGTTGGAAAGATAGGCAGTGAGTGAGACACAGATGTGCAGCCCATTACGGGGTGTGGAAGAGGAAGTGGGGAGCCTGGGGCAGGGCCATGAGGAGTAGAATTAGAGCTTCAGTTCTGCTGAGTGATCTGAGAAGATAAAACTCTTGGAGATGGGGGACCGTTGGGCAGTTTCCAGACTGGGAGTGAAATAACCAGTGATTGGTCATCAGAGTCTTGGGGACTTGACCTCGAGGCACAGGGAGAGGAGGGAGATGAGCAGGCCACTGCACTGTCAGGGAGAGGTGGACGGTCCAGAGCAGGACAGTGGCTGCAGGAGACAGAAGGAGCGGCTGGTTTTGGGTGGGTTCTGAAGGCTTTGCTGAGGGGTCTGATACGGGCTTGTGAGGGACTCGGGGGTGATGCTTGGCACCTGCGGCCTGAACTGGAGGTGGAGGCCAAGTCCGTGGCGGAGACTGGAAGGCCGGGGGTGGCAGGGCGAGGAGAGGCCTGTGTGAGCCTGGATGTGGGGTGGAGTGGCAGGTAAAGAGGAGCTCCTGGGGCAGCCAGTGGGGCCTGGACCCCGATCAGAAAGCCTTCGCGGATGTCTGTGAGCAGGCACGTCCTGCTGACAGGTCGAGGTCAACAGAATGAACATGGGCTGAGGGATTTAGCCACTTGGTGGTCATCGGTGACCTTGACAAGCAGTTTTGGTGGAGGCAGAACCCGCCAGGTATGGGCTCTAGGAAGGACAAGGAAAGGGGGGAGCTGGGCAGACTGCCGGGCAGGGGGGCCAGAGAGAGAACTCACTTCCTGGCAGGAGACCCAACATGTTTTTGTTGAGTGATGGGAGCAGTGCAGGGGACGATGCTGGAGAGCTGCTGGCTGCATGGGACAGGGCCGCGGTAGGGATGTGGGGTGTACTCCTGGTCACAAGGAGGACAGCGGGAGTTCTGAGGGCCTCCACTTCCTCGGGGACCAGAGGCACGGTTGTCAGTCTAGAGTGACGAGGGAGAAGGCGGTAGAGGCTCGAGGGGAAGGCATAAGATGGTGCCCTGAAGAGAGGGGCGGAGTGGATGGGGTCTCTCTGTGGGCCACTGGAGACTGGTGACCAGGAAGCGAAGGGACAGGCAGCCTGTTGGCTATTTGGTGGTCTTGGTGTGGGTGGACAGCTGTCACTGAGCAGGGCTGGGCCTGAGCCAGGTGTGTAGAGCAGAATGCAGGCTGACAGTGCTCTGGGTAGGAGGGGAGTGAGGCCTTACGGGGACACGGGAGGGCAGACAGCAGGTCCTCATAGGGACCGATCACAGGGCTCCTTGAGTCCTGGATCCGAGAGGGATGCTTGGTGTTGAGTGGAGGAGGGGAGGGGATGTGGCCGTGGAGAGATGAGGTGGCTTATGCACTGCTGGTAGTTGGCTAGTGGAGGCCGTCCAGGCGGGTGGGACCTGCAGCCCCTCAGGCTCCATATGAGGGAGTGGGAGAGCCGACATTGCCTGCTGCAGACACCCTTCTGTAGCCAGCACGTGCTGACCGACAGGTGGGAGATGAGTAAAGGAATGCAGATACTGCGACCAGGGACCAGGTGCTCCACACATGCGCGCGTATGTGCACACACGGCACACTCCACCAGCATGTGTGCAGCATGAGTCTTCGTAGATATGCACACGCTTACTTTAAAATCCATATGGAAAGGTCAAGTGCAGTGGCTGGAACACTTGGGATTGGAGAGCAAACTTGGGGGGGCTTTCCAAGAAGAGTCTCGGGGGTTTCTGTCATCTGGGTTTACAGATGAGGACATGGAGGCACAGAGAGGCCGAGCAGCTTGCTCCCCAGCCCCTGCCACTCCTCTGCCCTGCCCCGTCCCCCAGGCGCCATGGGCTCTCGGGTGTAGCCCAGATGGGCTTGTCCTGTGACACGTCGGGTCCTCAGGCATCTGTCCTTGATGCCCAGAGACCCCCGTCCTTGGGAGAAGGAGCCACCACAGTCCCCGCCTGGCCCTGCTTTCCTAGAGGCTCTGCTTAGCTGTGCTTTCTGGTTGTGCACTGTGGTTGTTACACAGCTCTTTCTTACTACATCGCGCTTACGTTTCTTTTTTTAAACGACAGTTATAGATTTTTGTTTGACTAGAACTCTGGTTTGTGATGAAGACACGAATTATCAGAGTCTGCGCCTGAGCTGGGCCTCTAAGACCAGCTGTAACCAGAGGAAAGGTAAGCTTGTGTTCAGTTCACTCACACGCCTGTCTTCAGATTTGTGTTTTCTGTGTTTTTACTCTTACTCAGACACTTCCTCTATCAGAACAAGTTTTAATGTTTAAGCAACAACATCTCACACTGTAAGACTGCACTTAACCCTGTGGCCGCCTCTGTCCATCGAGTTAGGGAACCGTCTCTGTACACACATAATGGACTATACAAAGTGGAGCGTAAACTGCTGGTGGATAGCTTTGGAAGCCATGTGGGTCTCTTTGTTAGTTTATGGTGATCCTTCCTCTTACTTTCCTCCAAGGGTTGGTCTTTCTGTGCTTTCTAAAGCCTGGGTGTTGACTAGAGTAGCTCCATCATTCCTGCTTTCTCCTCAGGAGAGTTTATGAACTTGGGGATAGAGGAATTTCCACTCCACCAGCCCTATGGTCTTGCAGTGGAGTAGCTGTTCTGTGGTGGCCTGGCCTGGTCCTGAGCTCTGCATGGACTCGCTCGTTCACTGCGCAGCAGGTGTCTGGGACAATGGAGACCACAGTGACTGCCTCCTGCACATGCCTCACGTGCAGCCACGTCCTGGGAATGCTGCAGCTGCGTCACCATTGCTGGTGACCTCTGTATTTTCACCAGCATGACTGGGCCACGGTGGGAAATGTGTGGTACTTAAAATGTGTTGATTTAGCACTTCCTCTGAGGGTAGAGGTGACTTTCAGCCCAAGGTTCTACAGACCCCATCTGATAGGAGAGAGGTTTCTCGTGGTGGGTAATGCTTATCCTTGCATGTGCCTCTGTGCCGACACTGAAAAAACTAATGCTGAATGCCCTTCGACTTCTTTCCTATGAAGGCCGAGCGGGACGTGTGTCTAAAGGCTACTGTTACCGCCTGATACACAGGGATTTCTGGGACAACGCCATCCCCGACCACGTCATTCCGGAGATGTTGGTAACAAGCTCGGTCAATTTCAAAGTTCATTTTTTATAGACAGTTTTACTAAACAGTTTAAGTGATGTAATTTTAAGAGTTTGTAGATTCCAGAAAGCTCATGTCTGACCAGTCTGCAGCCACAGTAACTGCTCACTATCGAGCGTGGGGTGCTCTGTGGGCTCCCACGCCCCACCTGTGGAGGCAGCACCCAGCCGTGAAGGCTCTGCTCTCCCGCATGTGGGACGGGTGCCTCCCCTCTTCCGTCTCCCTCCTCCTCCCCTGCCTGCTGGCTCTCCTCCCTCTTCTCTTCTGTCTCCCCCTTCTCCCCTCCTGCTCTTCCCTTCATTTTTTTTTTTTTTTAATATATCTTTATTGATTTCAGAGAGGAAAGGAGAGGGGGAGAGAGAGATAGAAACATCAGTGATGAGAGAGTCATTGATCGGCTGCCTCCTGCACACCCCCGACTGGGGATCAAGCCCACAACCGGGCCTGTACCCTGACCGGGAATTGAACTCTGATTGCCTGGATCCTAGGTCGACGCTCAACCGCTGAACCATGCTGGCTGGGCTCCCTTCATTCTTTCTCACCTGCTCTCTCTCCTTCCCTTGCCCCCTCCCTCTGTTTTCCCTTGCTTTCCTCTCCTCCCTCTCAGCTCCCTCTCTGAAGTACCAGTTATGTCACCAGGTTTATTGATTCAGTTACTTTATTACATCTGAATGGAAGTCTTGTCCTTTTCAGCGTTGTCCCTTAGGAAGCACAATACTGAAGGTGAAATTACTCGACATGGGTGAGCCCAGAGCTCTGCTGGCCACGGCCCTGTCTCCGCCGAGCCTGAGCGACATCGAGCGCACCATCCTCCTGCTGAAGGAGGTAGGCCTGGCTCCACTCGCCACTGTGGGGCAAAGGCTTCTGTGCTCAGTTGTGAAAGTTTCATAATGGGGATAGCTTTAAGGTATTTTGTTGTAAATAATCAGCATTTGCTTAAAAATACGTGTAATGATTAGTTAGTGATTCCAGGTTCCATACATGTGGTTTATATAAGCTTGGTTAGGTGTAATGCCAAAACTGCATTGCTTTTCCTCTCCCTTCTCCCACACTGCATCCTGCACCCTCTCCCCACACCCGGTCTCCACTCTCCCTCACAGTGTGCAGTTCTGCAATGAGACAGCATTGGCTGAGTCGCTGTTATTAAACATGTCTTTATGCTGATAGTGAAGTAATTAAGCCAAATGGCGTGTGAATGTTCATCCCGTGAAGCCCGTGTGGACGAGTGTCTGAGGCTGCAGTTTTGCCACCTGATGCCTGCCCACCACACCCGACTCAGGCTGTGCTCTTGCTGCTCTACTTGCAGCCGGGACCTCGAGCCCAGATGCACCCATGCACCTGCTCTTTGTTTGGGCTCTGCAGGTTGGCGGTGCCTCTGGTGTTTTACCTTTATTTTGACATCTGCTTGGGTTTCTGTGAAATAGAAATGCACTTAATCAAGTTAAGGCAGCTCTTCTCTGTACATAGTTAATGTGTTTTGCTGTGAGTGCCAGCATGATGTGCTAATGGGATCTTTGGTTAGTGTTGTGCAGGCCCCGCTGTTAGATTATGAGTCACATAGACATTTGTGGGACTGGCCTTGAGTGTTGGCATTCTCTATAAAAATAATAAATGTGTTCTGAGTTCCAAAAATCAAATTAAAAATATTTTTTGTAGCATCAGTCTTTCCTAAGTCGACATAGATGTCTTTTAGAGCCTGTATTCACCAGACCTGGTCTTCACTTTGTGTTTTAAACTCCCTGCCTTAAGGAAAAGGGGAGTGTAAGTCTGTGTTTGCTTACGGCACCACTCTGTTTACAAAGGTGGGTGCCCTCGCCGTGAGCGGGCAGAGAGAAGACGAGAATCCCCACGATGGTGAGCTGACCTTCTTGGGGAGAGTGTTAGCCCAGCTTCCCGTCAGCGAGCAGCTCGGTAAACTCGTTGTTCTGGGCCACGTATTTGGGTGTTTGGACGAGTGTCTCATCATAGGTGAGCGCAGGCGTGGAGGTGAGGGCGAGGCGCTCACCTGGGATGTGCTCTCCTCCTCACACTGGTTTCCCTTGTCAGCCGCAGCACTGTCTTTGAAGAACTTTTTTGCGATGCCTTTTAGGCAGCACCTTGATGGATACAGGTATCTAACACTCACATTGTAAAGAGCCACTTTCTCTTACTGATATCGAATGACACTGTTTGTTGTCCATTTATAGGAACAAAGTGTATTTCTCTGGCAATAGTAAGAGTGATTGCATAGCCCTGGTGGAGGCATTTAAAGTAAGTTCTCTGTGGGGGCCGGGAGAGCCGCTGCCCGTTGTTTGTAGGTTTTCACGCTATAAACATTTCTCTGTCGAAAGTATGGTCAGGGCTGTTGATGTCTAATATTAAAAATAAGCTGTTGGAAGACATGGATGTTGGTGGGAGTCCAATTTTATGAAGGTGATTGAAAATTGGTACATTGTCTGTGGTCCAACTGTGTTGAAATTGGACTTTTAGAAAAAAGCTCAAGTTACCCGTAGAGTATTTTGAAACTGAGGGTCATTGTTTTTTTAGACTTGGCAGTCCTGCAGACAGAGAGGGGAGCTGCGGCATCCAAAGGTAGGTCTTTGCATCCGGCCATGGGGGGCAGGGAGGGCTTCCTGAGGCTGCTCTCTCGCTCAGCCCAAGCTGCCTGTGAGATGGGGGAGCCTGAGCCTGAGCCAGGCCACTGCACTGTCCTCTGGTGGGGGCAGGCCACACACAGACCCGGCTGCCCTTCCTCTGGGCAGTCGTGACCCTTTTTAGTGTCCAGAGCCTCTCCCACTGGGGCGCTCACTCCTGCTGGCTCTGCTCTGAGAACCTGAAGCCTTCCCTTGGCTGTTTTTTGGATAATGGGCTTAAAAGAACTCAGCCTGTTAGTTCCCCTGCCCCCTTTTTGATCAGATTTGTTGTTCTAAATGGATGAGGCTCAGAAGGCTGCTGGTACGTCTGTGTGTGTGTGAATTTGCCAGACTTAAGGTGTCCTCACAGTACTGAGTCACCTGGCAGAGCCTTCCTTTACAGAGTTAGTTCTATTATTTCTTGGTTGCTATGTATTATTTTTGGTATGTATTTTTGGATGACAAGCATGTATTACACTGGCCAAATTAGCTCTGATTTGCTACATTAATGCTGAGTATTATGCTTTTATGTATTCAAGGATGAACTTGACTGGGGACGGTTAAATTACATTCAGATCAAGAGAATTAGAGAGGTAAGTTGTAGCACCCAGGGCAGTGAGGGTGTTCCAGGAAGGGCATCCCGCTTCCAGTGCCAGTAGGATTTATATATGTGTATGTTACCTATGTAAATATATCTGTGTAAAGTACTAGTTATGCTTTATGTACCTCACACAGAGTTACCTAGTTACATAGATTTAGATAATGCAGTTACACACAGTTTTGAGTAATAGTCCGTTTCAGAAGCGGTAGCATCACCCTCGCCATTCTGAATGTTGGGTACTTGTGTCCTCTTTGTTTCTTGATTGGATTTGTGTGCTGGTGGGCTTGTCCCTAGGACCACCCTCGGGCTCAGGGATTGGCTAGAGGGACCCACAGAACTCAGCGCAGCTGTTGTACTGTGGCTGTGGGTTCTTACAGCGAAAGGACAGTGAGGGAACCAGCAGGGGCGGAGGCCTGTGGGGGGTCCTGGGCATGACTGGCTCCCCCAGCAGTGACGCGGGACACCAGGACCCAGCCCTGCCAGCCAGGGTGCTCACCCCAGCCTTGGTGCCCTGGGTTTTATTGAGGCCTGGTGAGGGAGGTGAGGTAGGCGTGGGGTGCACATGTGGCTGGTCCTAGTGACTTAGCTTTAGCCCTCGAGAGGCCATGCTGAGACTGCCTGGCCCAGGCCCCTCCGTGCGTAAGTGACATGTGGCCATGAACTGCTGTGTGCAAGGCCGCAGCTGGGCAGACACTGTTGTGAGGCGGGAAGTTCCAGGGCTCAGGGGTATCCCAGGAGCCGTACCTTCGTTTGGAATGTGCTGGGTGAGGACTCCCCAGGCCCGCTCAGTTTGTGCTTTACTGGACAGTTTACAGGGTGCTTAGCCTGCTTTACTGTGTTTTCAGAGAACTTACCCCTTTTTTTGCTGTTCATCTCACTTGAGGATACTTTTTCCATTGATTTTTAGAGATAATGGAAGGGGGGGAGAGAGAGAGAAACATCGATGTGAGAGGGACATCAACTGGTTGCCTCCCGCACACACCCTGACCAGGGCCGGGGATTAAACCTACAACCCAGGTGTACGGGCCAGTGACAGGAGTTGAACCCAAGACCCTTTGTGTGCAGGTTGGACTCTAACCACTGAGCCACACCGGCCAGAGCTCAGAGCGCTTACTCTTTGTTTGATTGTACTGTGTAGATTTTTGGGGGGAAGGGGAAAGGCAGAGGATTTTAATTGATTTTTGCTTTTTTATTACTTTAGTCTTCATGTCTCTGGGTTTATTATTTTAGTCTTCCTGAGATGGGAATTTAATTCATTGATACATTAAGTGTTTGTAAGGTGAAGCCATGAATTTCCTGTGCCCAGCCTGGACCATGTCCTACTGTTTTGTAGTGTTGGTTTCCTCCTCAGTGAAAGAGATTTTTTTTTAATATATCTTTATTGATTTCAGAGAGAGGAAAGGAGAGGGAGAGAGAGAGAAACATCAATGATGAGAGAGTCGTTGACCAGCTGCCTCCTGCACGCCCCCGACTGGGGATCGAGCCCGCAACCTGGACATGTGCCCTGACCGGGAATCGAACCCCGATCGCCTGGATCCTAGGTCGATGCTCAACCACTGAACCACGCCTGGCCGGGCAGTGAAAGAGATTTTTAGGAGTATTTTAGTTTCCAGGGAGAGAAAAATGTTTTTAGATATTTTATTTTGTTGCTAACTTATGATTTTATTGCATTTGACCAGAGTAAGTAACTTGCATAATTTTAAATTGATTATTAACTAGGTTACGTGTGACTGTAGCTGTATAGGAAGGTGTTCAGCAACCCGGAAATGCTCGAGCTGCACGTGGTGGCTCAGCTTCTTGCCTCCCAGGCTTCCCTCCCTTCTCATGGCTGCCTGTCCAGGTCCTTTTAGTTGTTTCTCTAGTTATGGTCCCACTTGTGGTTTGTGTGGTGTTTACTCTGTAATTTGTTGATAACTTTATGGTGACTTATTTAATGATTGGCTTGGAGGCATCTGGAGCTTTGTTCTCGTGTGTGTGCACTCGAGGTTTGGTGTTTGGTGTGAAACGTTTATATGGCAGCGGGATGTTGGTCAGAGTGACTGTTGGGTCTCTTGGCTTGTTTTTAATCACAGGAGCAGTGCACAGTTGTAGCAGGGGTTTGGAAGTGTTCAGAGGACTTTAGAGCAGACGATGTGGTCCTGGTCACCTGCCCTTTTGCTACCTCCAGCCAACTGTAGTTGTGTGTTCTTGGTGGTTTCACATGTGCTTGTGTTTGGACATTGGGACATTGGGATCACAATATGTAGGAAGTTTGTGTCCGAGCATTTTTTATTCATGTTAGTTAATCTTTATAAGATGCCTGTGAGCACAGCAGCGCCTACCCTAGGTGGATCAGTGCTCTCCCTATGGGTCATGGTGTTCTTACTGCTCAGAGTGCACGGGTGCTCTGGGACGTCACAGGTCCCTCTGTTTGCCTTAGGTGGCTGAATTGTACGAAGAGCTGAAGAGCAGAATCTCCCAGTTCAACATGAGTGTAGGCTCCCGGCGGCCGGTCCTGGACCAAGAGTACACGTACAAGCAGAGGTTCATCCTGCAGGTGACGGCAGGGGCCTGTCTGCAGCGGGTCTGGTTGGGAAGCTCTCCCTCCCCTTCCTGATGCATAACACACCGCCTCACAGTTTGGGTTATACATTCACTGAGCTGATGGCCTTGACCCCCTCTTGATCTCCATGGTGTTTTCACACACAGCTGAGCGACTGCTCTGATAGAGCCTCCAGTTGTCCAGAAAGTAAAAACCCTCTTAATATTACTCACCCTGTGTAGCTACTTACACTGAAAATATCATTACAACTCGAAGCTATGGTCTGATGGGCTGGTCAGATGGAACCTTACAGGGACTGCAGAGGGAGTGTGTCCTGGAAGGTGGCTGAACCGTCATGGAGCGTCTGGGGAGGGCATCTGCACGTGTTGGCATGTCAGCACGTTAGCTGAGACAGAGGGAGCTGAGCTTGGGGCCATTACTGGAAGAGGGGTGCATTTGTGCTGGTCAGGTTGCTGTAGGGCAGGCGTATGCCTCAGAGAGTATTTTTACTGAAGAGGGACCTCTGCAGAGTGCTCTCCACAGGTGGACCTGGTGGGGCTGCTGCTCTGACGTCGTGCACTTGCTGGGTCCCATACCAGCCGCGGGAGTGCCCGGAGTGGGAGTCCGTACACGGCACGCGGGGCTGCACCTGCCGCATCCACTCACCTGTACCCAGTTCAGCTTCCCACCTTCCCTAAAGCTCACGTCAGAAGTACTCAGGCTCCTTCGAGGGGAGATTGTGCCTAGTGCGTGCTGTTACGGTGAAATAAACCAGAATTGTGACTGTGCCTGAGTATAAATGGTCTGGTTTTTATAAGAACTGACCTTTTACCACATAGGCGTCACATCTTCTGGGAGGAGTGAGATGGCTGTAAAGTGGTGCTGTTACTTCATGGAAATAAATTTCTCTTCCAGGTTGTGTTGGCAGGTGCTTTCTATCCAAACTACTTCACTTTTGGGCAACCGGACGAGGAGATGGCGGTGAGGGAGCTGGCCGGCAAGGACCCCAAGACGACCATCGTGGTAGGTGGGGGGCAGGCCGCCATCCCCAGGAGAGGGGCTCCACCTCAGTGTGGCCCACACAGCGTCTAGGTTCACCAGTGGTTTCTGTGTGTGCAAGCCCTCAGTGCATTTCCCATTGTGAACGTTAACAGCTTGCTGGCCTGGCATAGACGTCTTGCTCTTCTGCACACCTGGCCTTAGAGCCTCAAGAAGTTACGTGCTCGTGGCTATTGCTGAAGCCATGTGCCATTTTGGAGGGATTAAAGCACTTCTCTGTGAGGTTGAGCACATTTTGCTGATCCACAGCTTTGTTTCACACAAAGTGAAAGGTGGTTTGTTGGCTGCCTGGCACTGCAGTCTGTACCATGGTCCCCAGACCGGAGCGCCCCTCATATTTGAGGGCTTCACCCACAGTTGCCAAACTAGAAGGTGTGGCCCTGAAACAGCCTGGACCCCTGTGGGGTTAGGGTGAATCTTATGATCAGCCCCAGGGACTGACCATCAGGCCAGCCTTGTGGACGTCTCATCAGGCTGAGCCCACGATGGCCTCACCTAGTGTGGGGCTGCGGCGGGCATGCGGGCGTTGCTGGCTCTTCTTCCTGTCACTATTGCATCACCACTAGTACAGAAAAGGTGGGGCTGGTGGGGAGGGGTCACAGACGGGGAGCAGCACAGGGACCTTGGCAGAGAACAGACGGGAGTTGGTGCTCAGGTGGGACGATACACAAACCCCCGGGAGGGATGCTCACCTCACAGGGCGTGGGCTTGATCATCGATGGGCCGGGCCTTCTGCTGGCTTCCCCTCAGCCCTTCTTGGTATGTCTCCCACCTGGGCACAAGGGGTGGGCTTGCCTCCTGCACCCACCATGCACGCTGGGGTCCCAAATTACCTTCTGTGCGCATTATAAACACAGGGATAGCTGGAGTCTACTTTGTGAAGTGCTCCAAGCCCCTCACCGGCCCTCTGAGTGGGGATTCGTCATCCCCCATTCTTTGTGCTGTGGTTGCTAAGTCCTAGGGACACTTGGTGGGGCAGGGTTTGCACTCAGACCTGCTGCCTCTTGTGGAGCTGGAATCGGCCTTAGATAAATGGGACCTGGTTGCAGGGCAGGGACTTCTGGCTTAGGACAGGACAGCGGAGGCTGCACCGGGGCAGAGGGCTTGCAGCTGCTCAGTGTGGGTCGTGGTGTCGGTTTACTTCTGGCCACGCAGAGCAAATCAGTCTCTCAGTGCTAGACTTTCCAGCTGTCGTAACGGGAGAGTTAGCCTTTGTTTAACATATTTATTAAATTTAGTTACAACTTAAAAGTCACTAGTGTTTAAATACACTCATCTATGGAGTCTGCATCTCTGGTTGGCAGCAGCGGCAGCCGTGTGTGTGTGTGTGTGTGTGTGTGTGTGTGTGTGTGAGAGAGAGAGAGAGAGAGAGAGAGAGAGCGCGAGCGAGCGCGAGAGCGAGAGCGAGCTGGGGTGCATGCAGTGGCCTTGCGCGGGCGGCGGCCCGTGGCTCTGAGGAGTGCTTGCTGTTTTGCAGTTGAAGCACACGCCCCCCTATGGCTTCCTCTACCACAAGCAGCTCCAGTCCCTGTTCAGGCAGTGCGGCCAGGTCAAGTCCATCGTGTTTGACGGTGCCAAGTAAGTCGTGGGTTTCTATAACCAACTGCGGTGATGAGAGAGCCATGATGTCTTCATGGTCACAGGAGCCAGTTCTGAACACCGAGTGCTTGTGGGTGTGGGCCAGAGGCAGATATGCGTGGTAGCAGTCAGGGAGGGCAGAAGGGGCTTAGGGTGGGGGGCAGGGAGGCGGAAGGTTCCAGAGGTGTCCCCTGCGGAGGGCTGGAGCAGCCACTCCATTCCTGTGAGGCCCATGCTGTGCCTGACTGACCTCTTCCTGGCTCTGTGCCCTTCTGGCAGTTGGGCAGGGAAGGGGGTGGTGATGTCCTGACTCAGGTATTTGACAGTAGGATACAAACCCATGTAAACTTGAAAGGGATGTATTGAGCAGGCACCTGCAGCTTGACTGCCCCCCTTCTGGGGTGACCAGGGAGGGGTGTCCATCAGCCTTGCTGGGTGATAAACTTGGTATTTGGAGGGAGCTCACAAAGATCCAGCTGCCCATGTGTGTGGTTTTCTCTTGTCTGTGTTTTATTTTACAATAAAATAGAAAAGCCAAAAACCTGCCATTCTGTTCTAATTATGAAAATTAAGATTGGTCCTTGGTGCTAGTTTAATGATGCGCCGTTGTAGTTTCATTTGTTCTGAGTGAGTGAAGAGTCACTGGTGTGTGAGGAGAGGTGCGAACGAATGTGCCTCATCTCGGGAGGGGTTGGTGTGCACTTTTCCAGGTCCCTGATGCTTCATTTTACTCACATTGCGGAGCAGGGCCTTTGTGGAGTTTTCCCGGAACCCGACAGAGAGGTTTACGGTTCTCCCTGCGGTGTACATGGCGGCTAAGATGTCTCAGCTCAAAGTTCCCCTGGAGCTCAGCGTGCACTCTGCAGAGGAGATCGAAGGCCGGGTGCAGGGAGGCGCTGTCTCAAAGCTCAGGAGCACAAGGTATTTGCAGAGGGAGGTGGGCAGGACCCTGCATTCTCAATATTTTTAAATGACTAACCTCACTTAAGCTCCCACTAGAAGCACCGGCCGTGAAGCCAGGTAGCTCTGCCTTCGAATCCCGATTTTGTCTCCTGGTTGTGTGTACTCGGCATGTTCCTAGACCTCTCTGAACCTCAGAGCTTTTCGTCTTTCCCCCAGTTTCACTGGATACATCACTGTGTGAGTGGAAGGCGTAGGCATGAGGTGTGGTTTACCTGTGAAGGGATTTTCACAGAGGCCCACTAGCATCCCTCCTCCCAGATGGGTACAGGGGGGAGAGAAGAAAAACCACCTCCTCGTGACAGACCTCGGGACTTACTGTTAACACTGTCCCGTCTGCCGCGTGGCGGCGTTAGCGCAGTCACCTTGCTGTGTGTAGGTTCCGAGGATGTAGGATCTGTAGCTGGGCCTTTGTATCTTCTGAGCACCTTCCTCCCTCCTCTCCCCCGCCTTCGATAACCACAAGTCTGATCTCTCTCTACAAGTTTGTTTTTGTGGGTCTTTTTGTTTTAGGTCTCACTTAGCATAGTGCCTTCAAGGGCCATCACATTGTCATGATGATAAGATTTCCTCGTGTTTTTGTGGCTGAATAACATACGTCACAACTTCTGTACCTGTTCATTCTCTGTCGACCTCCACTTAAGTTGTTTCTGAGCCTTGACTGTGGTGAATATGGGGGTGCAGATATGTTTCAAGTTAGTGCTCTCATTCCCTTTGGCTAAATACCCAGAAGAGGGGTTGTTGGGTCGTATGGTAGCTCTGTTTTTAAGTTTTTGAGGACCTTCCATACTGTTTCCACAGTGGCTGCACCGGTTGGCAGTCCCACCAGCAGTGCGTGAGGGCCCCTGTTCTCCGCGTGCTCAGCAGCTCTCGCCTGCTGTTGTGATGATGCAGTTCTGACAGGGGTGACGTGGTAGCTCACGTGATTTTGTCTGCACTTCCTGATGACTGCTGATGCTGAGCACCTGCTCACGTATCCGGTGACCTTTGGGGAAATGTCTGTGCAGGTCCTCTGCCCATTTTTTAGTTGTTTACTCTTTTGTTTCTGAGCCACCTCTGTGTAATAAATACGGTGTCAAGGGGATTAATAGGGCTGCTGAGGGGGTTTCGGGAACTCATTTATGTAATGTCCAGTTGAAACAGTAGGGGTTCAACCTAAGGTTAGTTTCCTTTTTCTCTCCTTACAGCCCTCCATTTCCTCTTTCTGAGCAAAGTGGGGTGTTCTCTGCTCTCAGCAGACAGACAGTGGACAGGGTGGAGGACCTCGGAGCACCTGGTCACTTACCCCCACAGGCTAGCCCTTCCCTGTGAGTGGCCTTTCCCTGCCCCGTTGGAGGAGGGGCGGGGCTGCCGCTGGGTCTGGTGGCTACACTGTGGCACTCACTGCTTGGCAGCTGCCATTAAGCATGTGGATTTTCTTCTCTTGGACCAAATTAAATCTCCCGTCAGCATTGTTACAGATCACTTCACATTGGGGCCAAGTCCTCACAGTGTGTGTGTAGGAACCCTCCATCATTTCCTGTTTGAAAGTCTATTCCAGAGGAACTTGAGGACCTGGTGAGGGTGGTGTGTGCCGTGGAGCCCACCCAATTGGGGCTGTCTGGACTCAGAGTTGGGGTGTGTTAGGGTTTGGACCACAGAGAAGACCCGTCCAGCTGAGTGATTTCACCTGAGTTGCTCTTATTTAATAAGTAGGGGCTGAAAACTGGGAAGAGAGCTGGACCAGGAGGGATCTCTGCTGTAATTCTTCCTCCTCACATTAGAGTGAAAGCCTTAGGAAGGGAAAGTTGTTATCAGCAAACTTGTATTTCATGTTCTTGAACTTTACTGTCTTACTGGATGAGTGCTGTTTTCTGGGTGTATAGGAAACAGGTGTGTGTTTCCTGTAACGTTGGACCCGGCATGGATTCCTGTCATTTCCTAAAGGTCAGAGACACTCCCCTCTGAACCGCATGTTAGCAGACATCACAGGCCCTGGATTTAGAATCTACACCCTCGAGATAGAGATTCTGTAAGCTATATCCCTGCAGGGTGTGTGACTCCGGTGCAGACCCCTCCAGGCCACGCAGGAAGCCAGCAGGAACTCCAGTTTGAGAGGGGTCAAATTGGTTGTCTCTGGCCTGTGCATTTAATTAGCGTGTTCCTGTCTTTTTTTTTATTCTTCACCTGAGGATATTTTTCCCATTGCTTTTCAGAGAGAGTGGGAGGGAGAGAGAGAGAAACATTGGTGTGTGAGAGACACAGTGATTGGTTACCTCCTACACATGCCCTAACCAGGGCCGGGGATCAAGCCTGCCACCAAGGTACATGCATTCGGCTGGAATCAAACCCGGGACCCTTTAGTCTGCGGGCTGATGCTCTAACCACTGAGACAAACCGGCCAGCATGTTCCTGTCTTGTAGAGACAGTGGGCTTGTTCCTGCAGTACCTTCATATATCAGTGTGTTTTCTTTGTAACACTTGGCATTTATTGTCTGTTTTCAAAACTCCCGTTGAACAGAGTGAATGTGGATTTCCAGAAGCAGACAGTGGACCCCGTCCAGGTGTCCTTTAACACGGCAGACAGGTCCCGGGTGGTGTCAGATCTCTTCCTGACGATCGACATCACAGAGGTAGGGGTCCCTGGAGCTCTGCTCCTTCTGGAATTGTCACGTGATACACACACACACAGTGTGCACCATAGTCATCGGGGGGTGGGGGTGGTAAACCAAAACGTGGCTGGGACACAAAATGAAACACAAATATTCTTTCTAGATTCAAAGTTGAATTTTTAAAGTGTTAGATTCATTTAAAACCCTAAAAGTCAGTTTAGCCACAAAAGCTGCATGTAAAAATATTAATTGGCATAATGGAATATGCCTGTAAAATGGGGTCTGTCAGCGTCAGCACCGGCACCATTGCTCTGTAGGGTGTGAGATAAAATTTAAGTTGAAGTACAGGCGCTTCCTGGTGAGGCTATAGCTGCACTTCATGGGGAGATGCCACATGGAAACTTGGCTTCAGGACAGCCAGGACCCTAGCAGTTACAGTCCTGGCAGTTGGATGGCCACAGTGGGCGGGGCTGCCCGGCGGGCCCTCTCCCTGGGACAGCCAAGCCCCTTTCCTCCCTGCCCATCGTGCTGTGGTGTTGGCGACGAGGCTCGCATCTCCAGGGCAGGGCCAGGGTGCACACGTCCTCACCTTGGCTGACCACGGAACCCCTTTCTCCTGCGCCGTTAGAACCCAGTGGTTCCTCGTGCGGCAGGGAGTGTGGTTTGTGGGTGTTGGCCTGAAGTTGAATGGGTGGACTTCACCTTGCCGCGCCCCCCTCTCGTAGGTGGTTGAAGTGGGGCACTTCTGGGGGTACAGGATCGACGAGAAGAACGCAGTGGTTCTGAAGAAGCTCACTGCTGAGATAAACCACCTGAAGCTGGTGCCCCTGGCCGTCCACCCGCACCCAGACCTGGTCTGCCTGGCACCTTTCGCCGACTCTGAGGAGCAGAGATACTTCAGGGCGCAGATCCTGTATGTGTCTGGGAGCTCTGCCGAGGTGCGCTCTACAGCCTCACTCGGGGCGGGGCACTCAGTCCACGCGGTCTTCTCTGGCTTCATGTGGAAATTAGATATAGACTAATCACAGTTAGCAAAGTGCTCTGGTAGGAAAGTTCCCCCCTCAGTGATATGTGGGTGAAGCTCAGGCCCCAGAGTCCTGCGATTGTGGAGCAGAGGAGATGACCGCATGGAATGAGGGGCAGGGCGCGGGGCAGGACACGGCCCCTGTTCCCGCACTAACGTTTGTGTGCTGCCTTCACTCTGTAGGTGTTTTTTGTGGACTATGGTAACAAATCTCATGTGCACCTGGATCTTTTAATGGAGATTCCCTGCCAGCTTCTCGAGCTTCCGTTCCAGGTATGGGGGGCAGGCTCCTGTGCATGTTAAAGCCGGGGGGGGAGGGAGACACTTCTTGGGTCACACCAGCCAAAGTGTGTTTCTGCTTTTTTCCAAAAATACGTTGCTGTAGATATATTTGCCAGTATTGTTTTGGGAGTGAGTTACAGTTTATGGAAAGTTTTACAGTTAGTAAAAGGTTTCTGGTCATGTTGAAACCAGACAGAACTTTGGTGGTCGGGAGACACATGACACACAGCCTCTGTCAGGGTGAAGACAATCATTCTGCACCTTCATTGATGCTGAAGCAAAAGCAGGTTCCTTCCCAGCAGCCCTCACTCAGTAATGATGCTTCATAGATTTGCTTGTTTTTTGAAATCCTCACCCAAGGATATTTTTTTTCCAGTGCTTTAAAGAGAGTGGAAGGGGGAGAGAGAGAAACATTGATGTGAGAGAGACATCAATTGGTTGCCTTTTGCATGAGCCCTGACCAGGGCCTGGGATCGAGCCTGCAACCGAGGTACATGCCCTTGGCCATAATCGAACCTGGGACCCTTCAGTCTGCAGACTGACGCTCTAACCACTGAGCAAAACTGGCTAGGGCGTAGGTTTGTTTTTTTTAAATACATTTTTTAATTGACTTCAGAAAGAGGAAGGGAGAGAGGGAAAGAGAGAGAAACATCAGTGATGAGAGCCATTGATCAGCTGCCTCCTGCATGCCCTTTTTGGGGATCAAGCCACAACCAGGGCATGTCACCTGACCTGGAATTGAACTGTGACCTCCTGGTTCATAGGTTGATGCTCAGCCACTGAGCCATGCTGGCCATGCTGTTTTTTTGTTTTTTTTTTATGTAATACTTTTTAATTGATTTTAGAAAGAGGAAGGGAAAGGGAAAGAGAAATAGCAGCATTCATGAGAGAGAAATATTAATCGGCTGCCTTCTGCACACCCCCTACTGGGCATTGGCCTACAACCTTGACCAGGTATCCAACCGGCCATCTCCTGGTGTATGGGACCGGCTCAACTACTGAACCACACCTGCTGGGCTACAGCTGGTTTATGATGCAAGCCCTGTGAAGACACAGGGCGGGCCCTTTGCTGTGGCCTGTTTATAGACTGGTTCTGCCCTCTGCCTGCAGGCTCTGGAGTTCAAGGTCTGTAGACTGCGCCCGTCTGCGCGGTCCCTGGTGTGCGGTGAGCACTGGAGCAGTGAAGCCAGCCGGCGCTTTGCCACCCTGGTCAGGGGCCGTGCACTGCTTGTCAAGGTCTTCTCTGTGGTGCACAGCGTCCTGCATGTGGATGTGTACCTGTCCTCGGGGCTGCAGGACTTTGTCAACGTCAGGGACGTGCTCATCGAGGAGGGCCACGCTGAGCTGGCGGAAGAGTGCTATGAGTCCCGGGTACTCAGAGGTCCCTGTTGCGGGGTGGATGTGTGTGCAGGCCTGGGAGGGTGCAGAAGGAGGGGGCATGTGCGTCCCTGTGTTAGGACCACAGGTGCCGTTTTCTGTCAGCTAGGTTTCTTTGAGACTAAGTTATGGTGACTGGGTGGTGTGTGTTGGTTTCCCATGGTTAACCTATTTTTTCTTCCTGGAATGGAAATTAGAAGAGAAGATGTTCTCTATTTGGGGAGTTTTTTCTTTTGCTAATCCTCACCTGAGGATATTTTTCCCCCAATGCTTTTTCAGAGAGAGTGGAAGGCAGGGAAGCAGGGAGAAAGAGAGAGAAACATTGATGTGAGAGGGACCCATTGACTGGTTGCTTCCTGCACAACCCCCTACTGGGGTTGGGGAGCGAACCCCCAACCCAGGTATGTGCCCTTGACCAGGAATTGAACCCGAGACCCTGGTGCTGCATGTGCTGGCGCTCTAATCACTGAACCACTCTGACCAGGGCCTGAGGAGTGTATTTTAAATGGATTCCAAGATTTATCTTCTCAGTGTAAGCAATTAATAAAACATTTATTATGAGTATTTCAAACATTTAAGATGTCTTTCAACTCTTGCTTTTCAAATCGGTTCTGCAGCTGCTTCTCTTGGTCTGAGGGTTCAGAGGCCCCTGCTGTTGAAGGTGGGATTCAGAATCACAGTTCGTCCTGTGATTTCTGTGGGGGTGCTGGGGTGGGCAGATATGAGAGAGAGCTGCCAACTGTCATTTCCATCTGTGAAAAACACTTCCAGCCCTCGTAACATTCCCTGTGAAGCAAACATCTTATGTACAGAAAGCTCTTCAAAAAGTGTTTCTCACTCCTCAGTGCTCAGACGGTGGGAAGGTAGTGAGGCTAACGAGCTGAGCCCTTGTGAAGCGGTCTTACTTCTTGTGTTTGAATTTAAAATGCATATGATAAAGTTACCTCCTGACACCTAAGTTTGCCAGAGATCAGCTCGGGGAAGGTCATACATAAAACATACTTTGATTAGTTTGGAATAAAGGGATTTTAATACAGATTTTTCTTTTAGTAAAACAAACTTTCATTATTTTGTTCAGCAAAGCCATGAAGCTCTCAAGGGTCTCTTTTCCAAATCAGTAGAGCCTGGGACAGACATATGTGCACCGCCCCCCGTAAAGGACAGTGAGAGGCACCTTATCCGGGTCCTGCTGGACAGCTTCTCCTCCAATAAGCTTGGGGCCCCAAACCACAAGGTAAGACCTCAGCTCGCTCTGTGGACCTCTGTGCAGGGCACATGCGGGGCGTGGGCACTGCTGTTCTGCTCTTAGCACTGGGCCTTTCCTCATGAGGGAGCCTGGTGAGCAAGAGGAAAGCCTGGGGTTGGTTTGCTGTAGGGAAATACTTGGATTAGTCTTTTTTGAACCAACCTTTCCAAAGGTGAGCTGGCCTGTAGGGGGAAGGAACAGCACAGCTCTGGTTTCCTCCTGCCCACCTGTTTGGAGAGGGACTGGCTGGGCTGTCCTTTCCCTGTCTGTCAGGGACTCAGCTTCTCCTGCACCCCCGTGCTGTGGCCTCTGCCCGCTCATCCCACAGGCTGGTCTCCTATAGCAGGAAGACGACTTGGACTGACACGGTTCCAGTGCCGCCTTTTGGGCACAGGCTCTGTGCCATGTAGTGAGTGAGGCCAGTGAGACCGTGGGTTCCAGAAAAGTCCTGTAAGGCAGTTTTCCCACCAAGGCTCAAAGACATGATGACAAAGACATAGCTTTTTCTTTTTTAAATATGAGCTGACTTTTGGGCTTTTAAGTGTGTGTTAAGTGGTATCTTGCCCTGTGTAATGTTCTGTATGTTGTGTGTGTACAGGCGATACTTCATGGGCCTTTCAACCCTTATGAGCTGAAGTGTCATAGCTTGACGCGAATATCCAAGTTCAGGTATGATTCACTTATGTTTTTCATGAAATTTTACTTTTGCTTCTGTGTTTACAGAGCTTGTCAGAAGCAAATCTCTTTCTAAAGTGTGGGCTCGTGTTGCCTTTTCTCACTGCTTCTGACTTCTCTCCCAGCTCAATCTGACCCCCCATCTGAAAGCCATTCTGTGTAAGATGTTTGAGTATCTTTCATCAAAGACTCTATGTTTTCTGTTATTATCATCATTGTTACTCATTCAGCAAACCTGGGGCTGCCTGCTGCATTCTGAGGACTGCACAGTGCAGTCAGTGTCCTCCCAAAACGACAGGTCTGGCATGAGGTGCTCAAGAGAAGGGTGGTTATACAGCAGGTTGATGAGGGCCTTGTGGGGCCACAAGCACTGTGAAAGAACCTGGCGGGGGGCACCCCTCAGGGAGGATTCCAGAGAATTCGAGGCCTCAGGACAGAGAGTTGCCTGAGGTGTGGGTGGGAGGAGGTGAGGGCCAGGTGGAAATGGTCCAGTGGCAGGGTTGGGCCTTCATGGGAGAGTCTTCACTAAGTGGAGGTGGGTGGAGGGTCCAGTGGGAAGCAGAGGGGCTGCAGAGCTGGTGCCAGGTGGGGGTGCCAGTGGGAATCCCTGCTGTGCACATTTCACTGTGGTCACTCTGGCTGCAAGGGAAACGCTGGCTTCTCACGCCTCGGACCAGCAGTGCAGGTGTCCCTGGGAGCTCATTAGACGTGCAGAGCTCCCTGCCTGGGCCTGCTGGCTGAGACCTGCATTTCCAAGCCGTCTCCAGGTGATCTGTGGCACTTTACAGTTTGCATTGGATTTAAAGGCAGAAGGGTCTCAGAAAGGAATACCCTTCAGAGGCTGGTCTCTGTCACCCAGGGTGGGAGCGTGTGGCTGCACTGAATCCAGGACAGACACTGAACCCACCACTCTCCCAGAGCTTGTGGGTGTGGCATCGACATGAGAATGGGGGGTGGGGGTGAAGAGGAGGTTGCCCTAGCTCAGCTGTGCAGGGCCTCTGCCAGAGGTGAAGGAGAGCTGGGTGGACCACTCAGAGTTTCCACGGCACATCCCTCTCTCTGGTGACCTGCCCCAGATGGAGGTGGTGGCCATCACAGCTTAGGAGAAGGGACAGAGTCTGGGGAAAAGTAGAGATTGGGGCGTTGTCAGCACATGGGTGATACCTGAAGCCAGGGTGTGGTTGAGATCATGTGGGGATGTGGGAGGGAGAAGGGGCAGCTGCAGGACTCGGGGTGAAGGGCTGGTGGTCGGGGGGCAAGGAGGTGCAGAGGACGTGGATGGCAGTGTTCGGCAGTGTTCATCTGTTGGTCACTGCCTTTGTGCGGGTGACCCTGTCTTTGGAGAGGACCCGTCACGGGACGGCACCCCATGAAGTGCTGGCAGCACCTGCAGCGTCTGTGCGGCCTCCTTTCAGGCGCGTTTGGATCGAGAAGGAGAGCATCAACTCTGTGGCCATCAGCGACACCCCCGAGGACCTCCACCAGAGGGTGCTGGTGGCAGCTTCCCTCTCAGTGAACGCAACTGGTGAGCGGAGCTGTTGGCTCTCGCGTGCTCTTCTCTTCCCTCGCTGCTCAGTTACGAGCACCGTCTGTCCTGAACTCATGGACAGGTGTATGTGTCCGGGCTGTTTTCTGAGTGATAGGCTGGGGCAGGTCTGAGAAAGGGAGCATTGGCCCCTTCCTGTCATGCAAGGCTGCGGACAGCAACTCCTCACTCTCATTCATTCCTTGTTTACTCACTCCCTGCACTTGGCTACAGAGAGGAACAGTCCAAGCTTGTGGTCCTGCACAGACCTGATAGCCTAACGGGGGAGGGAAGGAGGGAACAAGGAGAGGTCCCCCGAGACTGCGTGCAGGTTGAGCGTGTGACAGGAGTCTGTGGGGTGCAATGCGAGACAGCAGGGAGCACTCTGCTGCGGGGCGTCTGTGGGGCCAGGTCAGCGGAGTCTGGGCTGGAGGGGGAGTGACTCCACACAGTGTGATCACAGGCCTGTCTGCAGGGTCCACTATGCTGCTGAGGGAGACCTCCCTGCTGCCACACATCCCCGGCCTGCCAGCCCTGCTCAGCATGCTGTTTGCACCGGTGATGGAGCTCAGGTACCACAGGCTTCCCTAAGATGAAGACCAGGCGGGAGGAACGGGTGCCTCTTCTCCTCTTGGGGAGAAGGCAGTTATCGAAAACCCGGCTGTGAGGCACCTGTTGCTTGTTGGTGCCCCTGTGCTGGTGGACTGAGGAGCCTTTGAGATCATGGGTGGTGCTGTGCCTGACCCAGGCAGAAAGCAGCTCAGGGGCCCGGGAAGATACACACAGCATCACATGGGAGCTTGAGTGAAACAGGGCACAGGAGACGGGGGGGGGGGGGGGGGGAGCCAAGAGCGAGGCTCAGACCCCACGGCGATGCCACGCTGTGGTTGCTTAGTGGGCTTGAGAGTGGCTCTAAGTTTTCAGCAGGAAACCTGACCAGTGCATCTCAGGGTAGTGACTGTGAGGCAAGAAGACAGACCCCTTGCCCACTGTCGCTCGTTTGGTGCCCAGATTCACAGGACCTTGTAGAGGCTGCAGTGAGAACATTGGTGCTGAGCCCAGCTCTGCGCATGCATTTCCTGTGGGGCAGCACTGATTTGCTCTGGCGGAGAGGTGGGGGCCAGAAAGGGAATCAGGTCTGGTCGTGAGGAGCCCACATTCTGGGGGCCAAGACGAAGTGACTGCGACAGACACGGGCGTGGGGCCTGGTGCGTGCGAGGGGCTGTGGGCTGGTGAAGGGCCCTTCCTCTGACCCACTCTTTCCCAGGTGGGTTTGGGGATGTGGGCGGGAGGAGCTCTGCCTCTTCCCCAAGTTGGGTGAAGGTGGCTAAAGGGACCCTGCTATTGGCTCGGTCCTGTCTGCCATGGCGCCTGCTCAGAATTTACTGTGCAGTCTCAAATGTTTAATGCTTTTTTCAGTTTTAAAAATAATTATGTGTATTTTTCCCCCACTAAAATATATGTGCTGTTTAGAAAAATCTGGAAAAAGCTGAATGGGGAAAAAATGAACAAGACCTTTTTTAAACATTTGGTATGTTTGTTAGACATTCAGTGTGTTTGCTTTCAGAGCTCTTATGGGCATTCACTTTGCTTTGTTTTTAGGTTTGGTTTGGACGTTTCTTACATTGATGTTGTCATACTACTTCCTTTCCCACAAATACAAGCATTTTCATTCTTACGCCATCTTTGTAAATATTCATTTGATTGCATCATGTGACACACGGGCTTTTGTAAACAGTGTCCTTGTCTCTGACCTGCTCTTGTCCCACAGTCGGGGACAGGGCGCTGGTGCCCGGAGGGGTGAGAGTGTGGCAGACGGGGCTACGGCTGGTGCTCTGTGAGTTGTGTAGTGGTTTCAGGATGGGAAGGTACTCCCTCTCCATGCTGGTAGTACGTGAGCCTGTCCTCCAGGAGTCTTGCCCAGAATACAGCCTTGGAGAGACTCAAAGGTGGGGGAGACCACATGATAGAAATATTCCTATGCCATCTTACCTGCCGCAGTGAGAACCAGGACTCTGGATAATGGATTAGTAAAAATATCTAACTTATAACTATATGTACTCTGTTATATCTGGTGTAAAAACTGGGTAAGAAAATGCAACCATGAAACTGGTTGCTGTGCCTGGGCTGTAGGGTGTAGGATGGGCTCACTGGTGAGTTCCATTAACGTTGAGGCAGTCATCACCAACTTGAAATACTAACTTCCTCATACGTCTCATTTAGGGTTGACGGGGACGGGAAATGCTACACAGGAGTCCTGTGTGGTTTGGGGTGGAACCCCACCACAGGGGCACCCATTCTGCCGGAGCATGACATGGAGCTTGCCTTCGACGTTCAGTTCAGCGTGGAGGATGTTGTGGAGGTGAGGCCGCATGTTCCTCTCTGGCAGCGGGTCTTGCTCACTCATCATGTTCTGCTTGGACACCACGTAATGACGAGTGCAGTATCTGCCATGGAGCTTTAGCCACAGCGTGGCCCTTGGAGCTGGAGGTGTCCATGTCTCTTGCCTGCCTGTGTTACCGAGCTCTGCTGTGCCAGGACCTGCGCCCTGGATTCTTGTCAGGGTCTCCTGGCACAGGAAGCTTTCCTGGGTGACAGATTGAACCCCAGGCGCTGTGAGTCTGTCCCAGTCTCCTTCCAAGGCAGGCTGAGATTCAGGTTAAGACAGAGGAGTAGGAAGTGTGTTTAATTAAACAGTAAAAATCTTTCTTTCTGATTTTTAATTTTCCTTTTGTTGCTGTTAAGTTATGACAGTGGTTATTGATGTGACTCGTGTTGTGTTAATACTCTGCTCCAAGACCATATGGATGGAAGCCGAGAGCTCCAAGAGTTTCTGAATGACTTAAACATGGAGTGAATCAGTTATAGTCGAGCCACATGAGTGTTTCTGTTGCCGTTTGCAGATCAATATTCTCAGGGCCTCTATTAACAAGCTGGTGTGTGATGGGCCAAATGGGTCTCGGTACCTTGGGCCAGAGAGAATCGCGCAGTTACAGGACAGTGTTCGCCAGAAACTCCTGGGGTGAGTGCTGTGACGTGGGCTCCTCCCCTCCCCTCAGCCTTCTAGCTGTCGGGACCCTGTTTCAAGTTGTGGGGGACGTGGTAGACTGATGGTTGAAGTGGCCTCCAGGTCCTGAGGCAGTGTCCAGGAGGTGCTTGGTGTCAGCACCAGCTACTGTGAAGTAGTCACCTATAACCTGTGTTTCAGCAGGACCCGAGCAGGAGCTGGGGAGGACCCTCACGTGGGGTAATTTGAGAAAAATGGAACAGAGGGACCCTTTCAAGGAGTGCGGGCAGGGCATGGGAGCAACCAGGGTTACCGTGCCTACTGTCATCAGCGGGTCCCTAAGGGACCAGGGGAGGGAGAGACCTGCAGGCTGAGCATTTGCCTCTGTAGAGCCTCCCCCGGGGAAGGAGGTCGGGGATGAGCATCCTGACCACCTCCTCACCACTGGCTGGACCCCCATGGCCAAACCCCACTGGATTCTGAGGGCGCGAGGCACCATTGGAGCAGCCATGAGCCTTCAGCCTGGGTGACATACAGGCGGTGGGAGTGGGTGGTGGGGAGGGGCAAGCAGGCTTCCCCCAGGCCCGTGCTCCTGCCTTACACAGCTTCCCTCTCACAGCTCCCAGGCTGGTGGCAGGTCCCTCGGGCTGAGACGGCATCCTGAGCTGCTGGGGCTTGGGTTGTGCACCAGCAGGGGGTGTCTGATCTCATTTGGGTGGATTTCTCCTAGTTGTATAAGCCCTTTAAAGGGTAGTCAGTGTACGGAGCTGTCTTAGCAGTTGTGGGAAAGGTTGATTTTAGTTTTGTCTCCTCACTTTTCTTCATGTGCATGCTTCTGCATAAACGTGGTTTTGACATTTAACACCTCAAAGGTGAAGGTGACCTGTTAGGTGCACGGGTCACGTCCGTGTGTCTGCACAGAGTGAACGAGCGCAAGCCTGGCACCTGGGCAGAACTGGTGGTGTCCCTACTGGTCATGGCTGCCCAGAGCTAACTCAGGAGGGGCGCCCGCACGTGGTGGAGGGACCTGGGGGGTGGGTTGGCCTTGGAGACCTGCCCATGACCTGGTGGTCCTGCTCCAAATGCCAGTGGTTAGAATGTCCTCTGGTCACAACTGGACTGCATTCTGACCTTTTATTTACTTTTTTTTTAAAAATACATCTTTATTGATTTCAGAGAGAGAAAGGGAGACAAGAGAGAGAAATATTAGTGATTAGAGAGAGTCATTGATCGGCTGCCTCCTGCACGCCCCCTACTGGGGATCGAGCCCGTAACCCGGGCATGTGCCCTGACCAGGAATCGAACCCCGATCTCCTGGATCCTAGGTCGATGCTCAACTGCTGAGCCACGCCAGTTGGGCTACACTTTTAAACTCAGTGTAGTTACAGTTCTGAGGGACGGTGCACAGGATTAACTCTTCTTAAGAAAATTACAGTGGTGTTTCAGTTACTAACACAGCATTAGGTGACTTAATTCTCTTTTTTAACTTTTAGTTTGTTCTGTCAGTTGAAACCGAGAGAGAGAATTGTCCCTAAGTGGCCTGAGAAGCCGTATGAGTGGAACCAGGTGAGTGAATCGTGGGACGTGTTGTGAGCAGCTGGCCACCAGCAGCCCCAGGGAAACAGACCACTTGGGAGCTCTGCACAGGGTCTGGAGGATGCTGGGAGCAGGCGGGGCTGTAGGCAAGGGGCCTCTGCTGGGTAATGAGGACGGCACAGGTCACAGACCTGCAGCCTTTCTGGATGGGACACTCCGGGTGGTGCCCCAGAGAGCACCAGGCCCTGGTCTCGCCCTGGGGCTCTGGGTGAAACAGGAAGTCCGGGCCATGTTGGGGTACACTGGCTGGCATCTCTGTACACTGGCTCGCGCTATCATAGCCACAGTCCTTCCATGGGGCTCACCAGCAGACATTTTTTTTTCTCATAATCTTAGAGACTGGGAGTTGGAAATGAGGGTGCCAGTGTGGTCAGGCTCTGGTAAGGACTCTGCTCCTGGCAGTGGACGGCCACTGTTGTGCTCTGTGGCAGGGAGAGAGCTCTGGTCTCTTCCTCTTCTTATATGGGCCCTCACCCCGTCCTGGGGTCCCACCTACACAACCTTGTCCAGCCCTGGTCACCTCCTGGCATCATCTGGTTGGGTTCAGGGCTTTGGCAAGTGAACCTGGGGCCCAGCTCAGCTGGCAGCCTTGCGGACTAGGCAGAGCCCACTCTGGCACCTTGGCATCTCCTATTTGCAAGGTTAGAAAATGGAATAAAATGTGGTTTCAGGGAAAGGAACCAGGGAGGAATTTTAAGCTTTAAGTTTGGAGCTGGATGTCTTGATAAAGCAGCTGACCAGTCCCTCATCCTCTGGCAAGTTAATGAGGAGTGTCTCCCATCCAAGTCCTCTGACCTGCCTTCTCTCCGCATGCCCTCAGCTGGTCTCCCTCAGCAGAGCCCTCGGGAACAGTCCCCTTGCTCAAGCCAGTTCTGCTGTGACGGCTCTGTGGGTGACCCAGGCAGGGCCCAGCCACCTCCTTCAGGCTCCCAGTGTGTGAAGCTCAGCAGAGTTTCATTTTGAGCTTGTTCAACATTTTAGAAAACATACTGCTTTGTGTGCCTGTAATGAAGTCACTGTCATGTCTCCACGTAAGGAAGGTGTGCGGGTTCCCGAGTAAGTGAATTTGAAGATGGATGATCACATCTATAGGGTTGACTGTTGTCAGAGTAGAGAGCGCTCTGTAAACATTTTTTGGAAAAATCCAGGACTATTTCGTGTTACCTTTCATGTCTTACTCCTCCGTCCTGTTTTACTTTATGCCGATGCCGAGCCTGACAGGTCCTTTTGTGCCCACAGGTGGACCCAAAGCTGGTCATGGAGCAGGCGGACCGGGAGGGCGGCCGAGGGAAGAACACCTTCCTGTACCAGCTGCACAGACTGATCGTGCTCAGCTCCTAGCTGCCGGCCCCACGGCAGCCGAGGGGCAAAGCCGGCTGCACACACGCCGTGTCCACGCTGCACTGAGGCGTCTCCGCCCGGCTCCTTCTCTTCACAGGTGGTGGACAGTGGACTTTCTATTCGGTGGGAAGGGTGGGAAACCTCACCTTCTGTAGAAACAAAGTCACTGTGGGAGACGTTGGGGAATAGTCCTGAAAGACGCACTCGGACAAAGAGCCGTATTTTGCTTTAAACTGGCTAAGGGAAAGCTCGGTGCCCGCATGCTCCCCTGTTCTGTTCCTTATGGTGATTTTGCCCCTGCCCCCTCCCCCACTCTACCACATGGCAGAAACCGTTTCTCAAAACCATGTGGAATTTTCTGGTTCTTTTTCCATGAGGGAAAATATCTAATTTTGGTAAAAGTAACTTTAGTTTGTATGTTTTAGGTTTTTATTTAAATTACAATTCTTAGTCCACATTTTGGAGATCAGAGATTACCTGGCAACAAGTATATCTGTTAAGACAATAAAAGCATTAGACTAAATTTCTGTTTCTGACAGTTTTTAATCAGGAGAGAGAAGTGTATTTTATCCTTAAAAAGTCCAGATTTTTAAAACCAATAAAGGATTATAGATTTTTTATTTTTATTTATTTTTAAAAATATGTCTGTATTGATTTCAGAGAGAGGAAGGGAGAGAGAGAGGGGAATCGTACCAATGACCTCTTGGTTCATAGGTCGACGCTCCTAGACTTTTTTTAAAAGTCAGCTCCTGTTGGAAGAACAGAGCCCTGTAACCATGGTGATGAGAGAGGCATGCTGGTTCTTACCTGTGGGGGTGCAGGTGGGGGTGGTGGTGGGGGGGCACAGCAAGGATCTGGGAGGGCAGGAGGGAGGGTCAGAACCGCACTGTCAGTGGAAGCTTGTGAGGAAACACGAGAGGCGCACGTGTTTGGTCATCAGCAAGGGGTTGTGACCAGGACTTTCAGTAAACAGGGTTTTTGTAAACAGGCCAACGATGCCTGAGGGTTCCTGGCAGCACCGTGGTCTGTCAGTATCCCCATCATGACCCTCTGACCCTGTCTTACTGCTTCTGGGCCCATCTCTGAGGGGGGACCTGGGTGGTGGGAGCCCCCGCCTCGGACAGGAGGTGCTCTGCTACCAAGATAGCAGCACACCATCCTTCGAGATGCCCAGGGAGCCAACATGGTGGTCACCTGGAGGCTAAGTCCCTGCCCGCCCTTCCAGAAGGAAGCAGGATGGGTGACCCCGTGTCTTCTGCAGGGGTGTGAGTAGTGGTCAGAGGGGTCAGCGGGGGGCCAGCTTGGGACAGTCCTGGGCAGCCAGCATTCTGCTGGGCTGTTTTTCTTTTCTGTGTGACAGTGATGTAATGTGCTTTACTATTCGTCGTTAGTCTTCACCTGAGGATTAGGTCTTCCATTGCTTTTCAGAGAGAGTGGGAGGAGAGAGAAACATCGATGTGAGAGAGACATCGATGGGTTGCCTCCTGCACGTTCCCCGACTGGTGGCAGGAATCGAACCTGCAACCAGGTATGTGCCCTTAACTGGGAATCGAACCTGCAGCCCTTCCGTGTGGGGCCGACTCTCTAGCCACTGAGCCACACTGGCCAGGGCACGATGGGTGTTCTTTGGAGTTTCCTTAAACGAGGGTGCACTTTTGGAGACCCGAAATTAGAAACTGCCTGTCATTGCTTACATAACATTTTCTTCCTTAAATCGCCTTTCAGAGTGAGCTCCTTATACTTGGGTTTCAGTAAACCAATTCCAGTGTAGGGAGCCGCCTTTTCCTCATAAATGGGTATGTCAGGGACAGTGACACGCTGCCACCTGCCTACTTCTCAGGATTGCGGGTTTCTCCCACAGCAGGACTGAAAGCTTCCCTCACGTTAGCTCACGAACGATTAATAGTACCTTATAATAATAATACCTTATAAGTGAAAAAAGCTGGAAATATCGACGAGAAATTTAGACAAAGCAGGACTTCCAATGCTGGGGAAGCATTTTATAAAATATGATTTTATTGATTTTAAAGAGGAAGGGAAGAGGGGGAGAGAGGAACATCAGTAATGGGAGAGTCACTTACCGGCTGCCTCCTGTGCGCCCCTGATGGGATCGAGCCCACAGCCCAGATACATGCCCTGACCGGGAGTCATACCACGACTTCCTGGTTCACAGGTTGATGCTCAACCACTGAGCGCACTGGCCTGTCCAGAAGCATTTTTATAAACAGTTTGGAGAATCGTTACATATGTGTGTTGTGTGTGTGTTATTGGTTGTTTAGATTTATTCTGGAGTAACTTTCGGTTTAACAAAACTAGGGGACATCAGCAGGGCTCCCTGGGTCCCCTCCTTTTCTGTAGAGCTCTAAACTGGAGGTTCTTTCTCTGTTTTCAAGTTGTTCAACATCTAATTCGCGTACAGCTCTGAGTCCTGGTTCATTGGATTCTGATGAACCCGCACTCAGTGCAGCCGCCTCTGTAGGCGACATCCATCACCACAGCAGTTCCGCCCATGGTCTCATCCCTGTCACCGTGGCCGCCTCCTGCTTGTCGTACAAGTTCGTGGACGTGGAATCCTGCAGCACGCGCTCCTCCGTGGCAGGTGGCCTTTGCGCAACATGGGGTTTTCAATCTTCATTCTTCCTCCTACTGATGGACAGCGACTTGTTTCCAGTTTGGGCCCATTGTGGACAAAGCTGCCACGAACAAGTCTATGGACAGACGTTTTCTTTTCTCCTGGGCCACATACCCGAGAGGTGGGGTTACTGGTCCTCAGGTGAGTGCCGCTCTAGTTTTCTAGGACACTAGCACGTTTTCCAGAGGGACTGCAGCACTCACACCCCGGCTGGTTGGAGCCTTAGCCTCTTGCTCCCAGCCGCCTTCCTGCTGGACCTGCACGCGGCTGCTTTCCGGGATGCAGTGCCAGGCCGTGCCAGCAGGGGCGCTAGAGGGCACTGCCGCGGGGAGGGACACTGCGCTCCTGCTGCCTTCTGCCCTCTGCCCTCTGCCCATGTGGGGCAGCCTCCTGCCCCCAGCTCCAGCCCCAGCCCCGCACCTCCCCAGTCAGTGTTGAGTTGTAGGAGCTCTTTGTTCATTCGGGACACGGGTCCTCTGCCAGATCTGTTTGGTGAATGTTTTTCCCTAGTGGGTCTTGCCTGTTCATTTTACTGCAGTAAAAACACAGAGTTTACCATCTCAGCCATTTTTAAGTGTTGTGTATATTCACGTTGCTGTGAGATGGTCTCCAGGACTCCGCCCGATAGCACCCCCTCTTGCCCTCCCCAGCCCCCGGCTCCCACGTGGACCTTCTGGCTCGGACTTTGCATACCCTAGGTCCCTCATATAAATAGAATTAAACAGGAGCTGTCATTTCGTGACTGGCTTATTTCACTCAGCATGGTGTCCTCAGGGTTCATCCTTGTGGCAGCGTGTGACAGGCTTTCTGAGGCCAAATACTATCCCACTGTGTGGACACAGAGCACGTTTTTGTTTTCCCACTCATCCTTCAAGGGCGTGGGAGCTGCCACCTCTCGGCCCTTGTGAGTAGTGCTGCTGCCAGCCTGGGATTTCAGCACGTCCTCAGGGCCCTGCTTCCAGTTATGTCGGGTACATCCCAGAAGTGGGGTTGCTGGGTCATAGGGTAGATCTATTTTTTAAAAAAATATGTGCTTATTGATTTCAGAGAGGAAGGGAGAGGGAGGGAGAGAACAGCATCGGTGATGAGAGTCATGGATCAGCTGCCTCCTGCACACCCGACTGGGGATGAGCCCTGACCGGGAATTGAACTGTGACCTCCGGGTTCATAGGTCAACACTCAACCACTGAGCCACACCGGCTGAGCTAGGGTAGATCTATTTTTAGTTTTATTGAGGAGCCTCCACGCTTCATAGAGGGTCACCAGTTTATAACTCCGCCTACAGTACACATGATTCCTATTGTCCACATCGTCACCAGCACAGTTTTCTGGGGGGTTTTTGGTGGGTTTTTTGCTAGTAGCCTCCTCACGGGTGCGAGGCGATGAGCTTGGTGCCTTGGGTTTGCATTTCTCCGACGGTTAGTGACGTTGAGGACCCTCTCATAAGCTTTGTTGGGATGTCGCGTATAATCTTTGGAGAAATGCCTGAGTCCTTCGCCAGTTTTTTAGTTTTTGTTTAACCCTCACCTGATATTTTTCCCATTGCTTTTCAGAGAGAGCGGAGGGGGAGAGAGACATTGATGTGAGAGAGACATCGATTGGTTGCTTCCTGCACCCACTGGGACCCGGGCAACCGAGGTACGTGCCCTTGGTCAGAATCAAACCCAGACCCTCCTGGGTCGACACCACTGAAACAGGCCAGGGCAAGTTACTTGTTTTTTGTTGTTGTTGAGTTGTAGGAGTTCCTGTATTCCTGGTACGGCCGCTTTATCAGGTACGCGATTGGCAATATTCTCTCTCATTCCACAGGGTGCTTTTTCACTCTTGATTGTGTCCTTTGATGCACAAAACTTTTTAAGCTGATGTCCCATTTGTCTGTTTTTGCTTACTTTGCCTGTGCTTTGGGTGTCCATGGAATAACTCCTTGCCAAGCCCAGTGTCATGAAAAGTGGTTCAGAGAACACTGTCGGCTTAGGGAGCCGGAAGCAAGTGCAGTGGGGGCAGAGCAGGAGACCCCGCGTCTGCAGGCGCACAGTCTGACCTGAAACCTGGTGGGGCTTGGCTAGCACACCCCTGAGGGGAAGCTGCTGTTAGGGTAGCGCCAGAGTCCCCTGTCTCCTGGGTTCAGGGATGGCTCCCCAAAGGGAGAATTGTGCACGTGGGAAAGCTACCTGCCCACAGCAGGGGCCAGGCCGGGGCTAGGACCCTGGGGAGAAGCCCGAGGGCAGACAGGCCTGGAGCAGGACAGAGACGTGAGGTGCTAGGGTCCCGGGGGAGGGGCTGGACACTGCCCCCCACCCCACAGTCACATGTTGAAACCCTGACCCCAGAACCTCGCAATGCACCTGCATTTGGAGATCAGACCTTTAAAAGGACCATTAGGTTAAACCGAGGCCGTTGGAGTGGGTCCTGGTCCAGTCCACCTGGGGACCTTGGAAGAGATTTGGACCCAGAGACAGCAGGGATCGCGTGCAGAAGGAGGGCCGTGGGGACGCGGAGGAGAGGGGCCTCCGGAGGAGCCAAACCTGCCCGCACCCTGCGCTCGGACCCCTGTGCTCCGCACCCTGCACTCGGCCCCCCTGCCCTCGGCGCCCTGCGCTCCGCACCCTGCGCTCGGACCCCTGCGCTCCGCACCCTGCTCTCGGCCCCCCTGCCCTCGGCGCCCTGCGCTCCGCACCCTGCGCTCGGACCCCTGCGCTCCGCACCCTGCTCTCGGCCCCCCTGCCCTCGGCGCCCTGCCCTCGGCGCCCTGCGCTCCGCACCCTGCTCTCGGCCTCCCTGCCCTCGGCGCCCTGCGCTCCGCACCCTGCGCTCGGACCCCTGCGCTCGGCGCCCTGCCCCCGATGAGACGAGCCTGCCGCGGAAGCTGCGGCGGAGTCCACGGTACAGACCCCGCCCCACGGGGCAGTTAACACGAGACTGACTCTGCCGCGGGTGTCGAAGGCGCTGCGCGGCCTCAGGAGCGGTTATGGAGCAGTCGCGTCCCCACGAGGTCGGGTGAGGCCGGGTGCCGGCGCCCCGGGCGGGCAGGTTCCACATGTGTCCACCGCGGCCGCCGTCCTCCTCTGCGGGCCCTCGCCCTGGGGTCCCCTTGCGCCCTTGCGGACGGGGAGCGCGGGGCGGGCTGGGGCCTCTGCCCACACCCCGCCCGCCCGGGAGTGGACGCCGAGGGAGGTCAGCAGCGCCGGCTGAGCTGGGGCACCGGGGCCGCCGGCGTCCTCTGGCACCGCCGCCTGCGGCACGTGCCTGCGCCCTTGTCACAGAGGCTCCAGCCCCGGGGCCGCTGCCACCCGAACTGGGATCCCCGAGGCTCGGGCCCCGCCCCCGAGGCCCAGGCCCCGCCCCGGAGTGTGCCCCGCCCCCGAGCAGGTGCCTCTGCGCCCCGCAGGCCCCACCCTGGATGGGTCCTGACCTCCGCAGTCCCTGCCCCCCTCTGGTGCCTTCGGGACAGACCAAGCTCCACGCGCCCCCGCAGGCCCCGCCCCCGCAGGCCCCGCCCCTCCCCCGCTGTCCCGAGAGCGCTTCTCCGCCTCCGCTCAGTCCCGGGTCTCGGTGCCCACAGCCCCCCAAGTCCCCTGCGCCCCCTACAGTGCCCGCAGCCCTCTCTGGTCCCTCGGCCCCGGGGCCCTGGCCGGCATGGCGCGCGCGGCGGGCCCCGAGCGGCGGCTCCTGGCCGTCTACACCGGGGGCACCATCGGGATGCGCAGCGAGCGCGGCGGTGAGTGCGCGGGGCGGGAGGGCTGCGGGCGGGAGGGGGGTCCTGCGCCGCCTTCCCGGGCCGGGCGCAGGCAGGGCCCTCTCCGCGCGGTGCCGGCACCTGCGGGGCAGGAGGAGCGCGGCCGCTCTCGCCGGGGCTGCCGGCCTCGGGCCCCAGCACCCAGAGCCGGAGCACCTGCCCCACCCCGCCCCCGGCAGGTGCCTAGGGCCGCGAGGCCTTCACTAGGACCACTGCGCGCTGTGACCCCCCACCCGTCCCCTGGCCCCTGGCCCCTGGCCCCGAGGGCTTTGACGCCTTTGGGGACACACTCAGGCGCAGGTGGCTTTGGGGAGCGGTGGCGTTTTGTTTTCTCTGCCTCTGTGGCATCGGCCCGATTGGAGTCAGCAGGGAGTGACTGCTCTGTGTGGGGGTGAGGGTCCCCCTGGGGCACCCAGCCCGCAGGTCGCTGGGGCAGGGGTGCTGCCTTCAGCCAGGGACCCAGTGCCGGGGTGGGGGGTGAGGGATGGGGAGTGTGGGGGGAGCTGGACCCCCAAGGAGTGGGAAGAGCATCGAGAATGTCCAGCATTCCCAGGCGGGCAGGACACGGGGTGTACCTTCCCCAGACGTTCCTCTTGGCCCTGGACGTGCTGCGCCCCTCCCCAGGTGGGCCAGGGCACACCCTCAGCCTCTTTCCGGGACCTCTTCTCCACTCTGCTGTCCCCAGTTAGCTGTCCCTAAGGAGTCCTGTTCCCACGGGCACTGGTCCTTCTCTGCCTCCTTCCTCCCGGCTCCCTCTCTCTAACCAGCCGCTCCTCCCTGCTGTCCCAGGTGCGAGTCTCACCTGGGGCAGCCCCAGCACCTGGCCCTGGGGAGTCCTCCCACTCGGACCCTCTCTCAGCAGCCCTTCCATGGGCCTTGTCACCGCCCCCAGCCCTGACCTCTCCCGGCCTCAGAACTGACTCAGCTCCTGCACCCCCACCCCCACCCCGGGATCTAACAGAGAACACCCTCCTTTGCCCTTGCCAGTCCTTGGGCTACTTCCTGTCCCTTCCTCCCTCCTTCCCAACCCCTGTCCACTGAAGCAGCTACTCACCGCCCTCTGCCCTCCAACGGCTGCTTCTCGGTCCCTGGTCCATTAGTCCATCTGCCACATCCAGTGGTCAGTTCACAGATGTTCTTGAGCCCATGGTGTGCTGGGCCCAGGACTCAGACCTGAGTAGAACCCTGTCCTGGAGGGGCTCGGACACCCGGGACAGGGCTGTCCATATCCCGGCCAATGGCTCGCCTGGGCTGCCAGGAGCCTGCCATCAGATGCCGTGCCTTCCACATCCTGATCTGGACAGTTTGCTGGTTGGTGGATGCCTGGAGGGCCAAGCGACACTCCGTCCGGCCCCAGGGTCTGCTGGTCCCTCAACTTGGACCTTAAACCAGCAGCTGCACAGGATTAAGGGGCTGGTCACAGAGGCAGCCTCTGGGGAGCCTCATGGCTGCGGGCGCCTCACTGCCGGACTCTGAGCCTGAGTCAGGGAGGGGTGGACCCGGGCAGGGGAGCAGGGCTGGGGTATGAGGGCAGCTGCTCCCTCGAGAGCTGGCCTGCTGACTCCGTCTGGGGCCCTGTCCACCCTGCCTGCCCCTCCAGGTGTGGCACGCGGCCAACTGCAGTTCCGTCAAGCTCAGCACCTCATTCCCGAGGGTCCGGGTGAAGGGACGAGGTGGGCTCTGACCCTGCTCCCGCCCACACCGCGTCTTGTCCATGTCGTGTCCCAGCCGTGCCCCCGTCCCTGTCCCCGATGGGCTCCAGGCAGCAGCCCTGTGGCTCCAAGTTTCCCTAAGAGGCTGCTAAGGTCACACGTCTGAAAGGTGAACCAGAGGCCTCAGCATGAGAAAATGGGGCCCATGGGGCAGGGTCTTATGTCCCCCAGAGCCTGCTTTGGCCACTGGGGTTGTCAGGCCCATGAAGGGGAGGTCAGCAGGTGCCTGCTTGGAAGCTGCTGTAACCCTGGGGAGACAGGACCTGGCCCGCAAGCTCCGAGCAGCCTGCCTACCCCAGCCGTAGGGGACGCCAGTCTTCTGAGCCCTGGGGTGTCGGACAAGGCACCCCTCCTGGTCCACTGGGGTCACGGCAGCATCTTCGGCTGCTTGCTGAGGGCTCTGCTTCCAGAAGGAACTGGCCCCTCAGCAGCTGGCCTTCGTGCCACCTGACCCCACTGTCAGACCCTTCCGCTCTTGGGAAGGCTTCAGGTAGCCCAGAGGTTAAGACCAGGGGACGAAGGAAGAAGAGACCTGAGACCTGTCCCTGTTGTCCCCCTAGAAGAGGAGCAGCTAGGGGACCTGGGTCCAGGGCCTTGTGACCCTGACCCTGGGGGACATCAGGGAGGCCTCAGGCCTGCTCTGAGGTGTGTCTGGTGCCCAGTCTTCGGGGACACACAGGTTGTGGCGACCTTTCTGCGTCCAGAGATGAACGAAGAAGCCAGGCCTCGGGAAGCCCCTGCCCTCCAGCCCGGTGGGATGATGAACTTGGGACTGCAGGCTCCGCTGGCCCTGGAATTCCCATCAGGATGGTGTCGATGTCAATGGTTAACTGGCCTGGCACTGCTGACGTGTGCCCCGGTCCCCGGGGGTGGTGAGGGCAGTGGGGAAGGTGGCCCAGCCGCAGCAAAGCTGTTTGGATTGTCACTGTCCAGAGTGTGTTCTCGCCTGCTGGTAAACAGTGTCCTGCAGGTCGCACGGCCACACGGCCGAGCCCTGCCAAAGGTCAGGACAGTGGGGGAGGGCAGAGGGTGGCAGCTAGGGACACCCCTTGGCTTGTCCTGTCCCTGAGTTCATCAAAGATGTCACAGGTCAAGGGGCATCATGAATCCAAAAACAGCAGATATGCCCGGCCGGCGTGGCTCAGCGGTTGAGCATCGACCTAGGATCCAGGAGACCATGGTTCGATTCCCAGTCAGGGCACAGGCCCGGGTTGCGGGCTCCATCCCCAGTAGGGGGCGTGCAGGAGGCAGCCCATCAATGACTTATCGTTGATGTTTCAACTCTCTCCCTCTCCCTTCTTCTCTCTGAAATCAATAAAAATATATTTAAAAAACAAAAACAGAAAAACAGCAGATACCCCAGTGGCAGTCGGGGCAGCCTCAGAGGCTGAGGAGCCCAGAGCCCCTGGCATCAAAGTTCTGCCCCACCTGCCTTGGGGTGAGCAGAGCTTCTGGGCTGGGCAGCCAAAGGTGCGGGATGGCCTGGGAGGCCGCAGGAGGTCCTGACCGCGGATCATCGGTCACAGCAACGTGGCATCTCTGTCCCCGGTCCGGATCTCCTTCTTGAACATGGTTTCACAAGCTCCCAGTTCTTGTTTTTATGGCTGAAGCTACAGGTGGGACCTGATGTTCTGGGGCAAACTGTCCCTTACAGAGGAGCCTGTCTGACAGGTGCAGAGAACTCGGGCCCCGAGTGTGCGGCTCAGGGCCGGGGCCCAGGCAGGGCAGGCTCTGGTGTGGCAGGGCCTGAAGCCTGGGGGCCCTTGTCAAGAAAAATAATACAATTTACAAAATCAGATTTAGGCATGAAAACGGATATTTATTTAGGATGGCGAGGGAAATCACATAAAGCCAAGAATATCACAACACCCAGAAAAATATTTGTTTCTTTACATATATGTTTTTATAAATATGTTCTTAAATGATTATTAGAGAAGGGAGAGAGAAAGAGAGAAACATCGATGGGAGAGAAACATTGATCGGCTGCCTCCTGCATGCCCCCGACTGGGGATCGAGCCCCAAACCTGGGCACGTGCCCTGACCGGGAATCAAACTGGTGACCTCCTGGTTCATGGGTATCTGATGCTCAACCACTGAACCACATCGGCTGGGCTTATTATTTTCTTAATAGCTATTTTTTTTCATTACCTTTTAATATTTCTTTGTTTTTCAGAGAGAAAACATATGTATGGGGACCCCACATACATGAGAGAGTTGAAGACCCACCCATGCTGGGAGGTTCAGAGACCAAAAGGGAAGGGGGGGTAGGACAGACGTCCTAAGTTGGGGACAGTAGAGCAGGTGTTTAGTAAATAGAAGTTTGTCCTGCCCTGTGGAGAACAGGTGTCTCTGATCGTCCCTTCTTAAGGCCCCTCGTTTAAGTTCCAGGTCATTAAAGGAGGGGCAGGCGTCTCTCCTGAGCTGCGGGTAGTTACCTTTAGCTCAGAGCAGTCGCACAGCACAGAGGCACGTCTTGGGGTGGCCGTTCTGAACCCCCACAGTTCTTCAGAACAGTCACCTTCCAGGAGTGGCTGGTGGATGGGCCGTATCTCACTAAACCAGCCTCGGCCTTGAGAGAAGTCAAGTTCGATGGAAGCCGGGTCTCATTTTCGGAGGCTGCAGGCCGGTGGGCTCCCAAAGTTAAGCCTGTGGTGCAGGCAGCTGGGGTTCAAGGAGGCATCTCTGTGGGAACCGAAGGAAAACTTGTTCTGTGGCCTCTGCTCTGGTGCGAGGTTGTGCCCTGAGGGTCTGGAAAAGGAGATGCTCTGACATTTCAAAGGAACTTTATCTGAGACGCAAAGAAGTCAATCACAGGCTCAGTTAAGGTGAGGACTGACCTTTGTCAGGGGAGATACAGGCCTAGGAGAGGACTACCCGCCGTGACCTGCTTGTAGTTAGGAATTTTTAATTTCAGACCCTCCTGTGTGGTTACTTTGGTCTCTGGGTTTGTAAGTCCGACACCAAGGCCTCCCCCAAGCTGTCGGGTTAGCCTGTGGCCCCTTTCCCATCCACACAGCTGCCTAGTTCTGTTTGCCTAATTTGGGAACCCTCACTTCCAAGTGCGCTTTTAAAATGATTTTACCTAATCGGAACAGTTCTCGTAATTGCCGCTGTCATTTTGGGCTTTAGCTTCCCCTCGGGCTGCGGGCGGGCGAGCAGCCGTGGGTAGGACCCTTGCCGTGGCTGGAGCTGAGCCTGCGTTGCTGTCTGGCCCCATTTTGGAGCTTCCATCCTGATAGTTCCCCAGTCGAGTCCTTGAGATTTAGGGTTTTTTTGTAGGACTTCGCCATTCCTTTTTAATTTAAAAAAATTATTTTATTGATTTCAGAGAGAGGGAGGGAGAGGGAGAGAGAGAAACATCAATGATGAGAGTCATTGGTCGGCTGCCTCCTGCACGCCCGCCGCTGGGGATCGAGCCGGCAACCCGGGCATGTGCCCTGACTGGGAATCAAGCCGCAGTCTCCTGGATCCTAGGTCGATGCTCAGCCGCTGAGCCACGCCAGCCGGGCTCATTCTGCTTACGTGCAGGACAATCAGCTTCCCTATGTCCTAGCTGTTACCCATCGGAAGACAAATGGGCCACGGTCTGAGCGGACTGTGATTTTTGTTCTAACTCCTGTCCTTGCATCTCATTGATGGAATCTTAATGACTAGTTATTATACCAACAGGACAGCTTTCCAAGGAAAAAGTTTCCCTGTTTTCAATGGAGAAGTTTTTCCAATTAAAAGGGTCTGTTGTCAGGCCTCCGCGGTAGGATCTATCGAACTCAGACGGATGAACCCTTCATGGGAAGCGAGAAAGTGGAGAAAGCGAAGCCTTTTGTTTTCGGCACTAACAAGCGACAAAGGCCCTTTGTGGGCTGGGCCCCTCGTGACCCACGCTCTCCTGGGAGCTGGCACGGTCGGACAAAGCAGGGCTGGAACCCCAGTCTATCCGACTGGCTGCTGGGTGCATCCCGGTCGGTGCACCTTCCAGATGGTGGAGAGCAGAGAAAACACTGTCCCTGGTCCTAAGACCAAGCTGTCAGGACACATAACAAGATGGAAACAGGTGCCCCCGGTGGAGGGCGAGGGGCGGGGGGGCAGACCTGCTGGGAGCTGCAGGGCAGGAGGGACATTTGGGGTGGGCTGCAGAGGGCCTGGGGCAGTGGGCTGAGGGGTGGGGGCCTGAGCTCAGCTGCTGTCCCTGCGGGAAGAAGAGAACCTGGTCCTCAGCCTGGAGAAGACAGATCCTCAGGGGTGAGGTGAGCGGGCATTCGGGCCTCTTCATGGGAAAGGTGAGGCAGAGTGAGGTCAGAGAGATTCGAAGCGTGAGGACTCGACCCGCCATTGCTGGCTTTGAAGACAGAGCCGGGAGCTGGGCCGCCTCCAGAAGCCGAGAATGGCTGCTGTGCACAGGCGGCAGGGACAGTGGTCCACGCGGGGAACCGAATCCTGCCAATGGCCGTGGGAGCCTGGACACACGGCCCCAGCACCTCCCGAACTGACACAGCAACCGCCGCTGTCTTGGCGGCCCAGCCTGGGGCCGTTTGTTACACAGCAGTGCGGCCTGATTCGCCCGGCAGACTCGAAGGCCGGGAGCAAGCCTGTCACCCAGGAGTGACCACTGACCTTGGTCCTGAAGGCCTTACATATTTTAGCTGAGGATAGTTTTTTGTTTTTTTTTTTTTAAAGTATCTTTATTGATTTCAAAGAGAGGAAGGAAGAGGGGGAGAGAGAAACATCAATGATGAGAGAGTCATTGATCGGCTGCCTCCTGCACGCCCCCTGCTGGGGATTGAGCCCGAAACCCGGGCCTGTGCCCCGACTGGGAATCGGACCAGGAATCGAACTGTGATCTCCTGGATCCTAGGTTGATGCTCAGCCACTGAGCCAGGCCGGCTGGGCCCGAGGATACTTCTTGATGGGGCAGGGGGGAACCTTGCTGTCCTCGCTGCTGTGTCCAGGTGCCCGGCACAGCCAAGCACATGGGAAAAGCCCCACAGAGCCTGGGTGAGGAGTGATTGCGCCCAGGAAGTCAGCCGCCTGTCCGAGGTCACGGTACCTGTAGGGAGCAGTGTGGGATGGAAGGCTGTGCTGAGGAGTCATTTGTTTCGGGGAGACACACCTGTGACCTTTTAGGGTTTGCATAGAACAAGCCCCCCCATCTGCCAGGGCCTCCATGAAGGTGTTTCTGGGACATGGAGGCTGCAGGCAGAGGGCCTGGACTGTACCCTGGAGGAGTCACACACAGTCCAGCAAGGGAGCAAGGGCTGTGGAGAGCATGTGGGAAGGGCACCAGGGCTTGGACATCAAGGAGGGCTTCCTGGAGGTGGTGCCCTGAGCTGGGGTGAAGCACCTGACAGGTCAGAAGAGGGCAGGGGCAGAGGACTTTCTGGCAGTCCTCTGACAGCATGTCTGGGGATGTTCTGGAGACTGGGGGCAGAAGAGTGGGCACATGAGAAAAAGACTGCAGACAGCCAAGGCCCCTTGAGCCTCACCTGGAGATGGGGCCCTATGGCAGCCGAAAGCCTGTCCACCTGGCCTCTGACTTCCTTGAGGGCCAGAGCTCACCTGGGCCAGCCCTGGCCCCTGCCCGCACCCCTGCCCAGGCCTGGCCCCCAGCACAGAATGGAGGGGCCAGTGGCTATGGGAGCTGGTGGCGGCTGCCCAGCCCTGACACCACCCCTCTCCCCCGGTCTGCAGTGCTGGTCCCTGGGAAGGGCCTGGCCGCCGTCCTGAGGACACTGCCCATGTTCCATGACGAGGAACATGCTCGGGCCCGGGGCCTCCCTGAGGACACCCTGGTGCTGCCGTGAGTGTGGGCTCCCTGGGGTCTCGGGCAGGGCCACAGCCAGCTGTCCCGGGGGAGGGCCATCGAGCAGGCTGCGGTCACTCAGGGCCTCCGGGGGAGCCATTTGCAGGAGGCTGTCACTAATGGCCACTTCCTTGGCTTTAAACTGACCGAAGTCCCCTTTTGAGAGAGCCTCAGACCCCCACCAGCTCAGGGGGCGGCCAGCTGGCCCCTTCTCCCCACAGCATGAAGGGCCCTGTTTCTTGGCTCTGGGCCCAGGCTGCTTGTGCCCTTCATGGCTGGCAGGCTGCTCCAGGAGGTGCCCTCCTGGTCACTGACCTCCCTCCTGCCAGCCACTCCTCTCAGGCTGTCTCCTGGCTCACCCGGGGCTGGGCCTGGCCTGCCTCAGAGCTGGTGGTGGGAGGGTGACTATGCCCCGGAGCAGCCCTTCCTGGCCCATCCTTGGCCCCTCTCAGCCACCACGGTCCCTGTTCCTGGGGACTCTGGTGGAAGGGAGGCCGGGCCCTGTACTCAGGATGCTGAGAGTTTGTGGATGTGCAGAGCCCAGGGACACAGGGCCCTGGGTGCAGGAGCCCCACCAGGTGGAGGGGAGCAGGGTGGGCCAAGGGGGGAGGGGTCAGTGTGGGAGCCACCCTTCTGCCTCCTGCAGGCCAGCCAGTCCCAACCAGAGGGTCATATACACGGTGCTGGAGTGCCAGCCCCTCTTCGACTCCAGTGACATGACCATCACCGAGTGGGTCCAGATTGCCCAGACCATTGAGGTAGCTGGGGAGCGTGGGTGGGGCTGGGACTGTGGGCCGGACTGTGGAGTCCCGCAGGGCTACTGGGCTGGGCAAGGCCAGCACACAAGCCTCTTGGCCTGTGGTGGGTCTGCAGCTTCAGAAAGGTGCCAGGCCCCTTGGGTCACCCCCCAGCTGCAGGGAGGACTTTGCCCCTGCAAGGGGAGAGGGGCAGTGAGGGCCATGTCCTTTCCGGGGAGAGGAGAGTGCCAGACAGCGGTTCTGGTTTGTTCCTGCACTTGGTTTGTTCCAGTTGCAACTTCCCCGCAGTGTGACAAGCTCCACACCTGGCCCGTCACCCTCTCTCCACTGCTCACCCACCCTGGAGCCATAGTCTTAGTGAATTTAGGACCCACAAGAGGGTGCAGGACCCCACAAGGGCATGTCTTGGCTTACAGCACCCAGTGCACATGCCTTCCTGGGCCAGCTGTCCTCTGTCTTCCCCCTTCCCCATCCTGCACAATCCTGGTCCTGGCTCTCCAAGGTGGGGGCCTTCCCATCCTCTAGGCCCATTTCTCACCTGCTCCCCAGAGGCTCATCCCAAGGCTCCCCTCCCCTGGCCGCCAAGGGCATGGGCCACAGTCACGGGCTTGTCTCCTGCCTGGGAGATAACGGCCTCCTGGTGCTCACCCCACCTACCCTTTCACTGTGAGCGTCTGGGACCGTGTGCGTGGCCCTAGGCCTACGGGACCCCTCGGCTACCAGTAGGCATGTCTGCGGCCACTGTCTGGGCCAGTCTTTCTCCATGAGGTGCCTGAGCGCTTTGCTGAGCACGCAGGACCGCTGTCCTGGCTGCAGGGTCCAGCCACCACGGGACTCAAAGGGCCTGTGGAGCCTGGTGGCCCCGTCTGCGGCCGAGCCCTGCATGGCCGGCAGATGGCGCCCCAGCCCGCCTTGTGGCTCAGCTCTGCGGTTCCAGCCAGATTTCTGGTCGTTCAGTAACGGTCCCCTCAGGAGGGGCTGGGCCCCTTGGCTCCCATAACCAGGCCCCTCGCAAGCACACCAAGGCTCAGTCTTGGCTGCCCTCCAGGAGGTGGTGGCCGGGGGATGTCCCCGCAGCCACCCTCATTCCTGCAGAGCTGGCCAGCATGCCTGGGAGGGCCCTTGCCCCGTTTGCCTGTCAGCATCCCCTACTGACCAGTGTCCTTGGGAGTCCTGACTGGGCATGACCTGGGGGTGACACTACCAGGAAGTCTAGAGGGGGCCCCTGCTTGTCCTCAGGGAATGTCCACAGGCCTGCAGCACTGTGGGCTCATGCCAGGAGCTAGGGAAGGAGGCCATCCTGGGGCAGGGAGAGCGGGGGGGCTGGGACTTAAAGAGGGGGCCTTCAACAATCGGGGTCCCACTGACGCAGGGGGGCTGGGGCTTACAGAAGGGGCCTTCCACAATCGGGGTCCCACCGACGCCCACCCCACCCCACTCTGCATCTGGGGCCTTCCGTTTCCTGGGGGTGGCGAGGACCCGGCTCCCTGTCCCAGGAGGCCAGCAGTGGTGAGGGCCGCCCTGCCTGAGCCCGCGCCCCTCCCCCCACAGAGACACTACGAGCAGTACCACGGCTTTGTGGTCATCCACGGCACCGACACCATGGCCTTCGCCGCCTCTGTGCTTGCTTTCGTGCTGGAAAACCTGCAGAAGACCGTCATCCTCACGGGTGCCCAGGTACCACCCGGCTCTGTGGGTCAGGCCTTCCTGGGGCTTCAGGGGAAGCTGGTGGGGGCCCAGGGGTCCTGGCTTCTTGCTCAGCCCTGCAGCTCCAGAGGGAGCCCCAGCACTGCCGGAGCCGTCCGTCCATCCGTGTGCTGGTCCTGCCTGGGGCCGGGGGGTGCCCTCTGGACCAAGGAGCTGGCTGGGCAGTGGTGGGGTCCCCCGGGGGGTGGGCAGAGCTCCTCCCAGTGTGGGGACTGGCAGGGGGAGCAGAGGGCTGGGGGCCTGGCCTGGGCGGTTATGTTCAGCAGGAGCGGCTCTCCTGGGGCAGGTCCCGCAGGCCCCTCTCCCACTGCCTGAGCCCGCCCCAGGCCCCCTCTCTCCCAGCCCCCGAGGGGGCGCTGGGCTGGGCCTCAGCTCCTGCCCGTGACCTCTCCTAGGTGCCCATCCACGCGCTGTGGAATGACGGCCGGGAGAACCTGCTGGGGGCGCTGCTCATGGCCGGCCAGTACGTGATCCCTGAGGTACCTTCCCCGGCGGGGGCGGCACTTGGGTTTTGAAGACCTGCCCTTCCCCCTGTAAGCGCCATACACGGAACGCAGGAAAACAGGGGAAACAGAAAGCGGGAGGGGGCGTCCCCGCATCTCCCTCCCGGTGACATGTATTTCTCTTACACGTGTGTAAGTTTCCATGAAAACAGACATGTCCACAGAGTCCTAAGTGTCTTTTTCCCTCTTCAACATTGTTCCCAGGCACGTGGGACACAGGAGTCATTTATGAGATTGGGCCCCTCACATTGCAGGGGAGGGGACACCCGGGAGGGGCTTCAGGGAGGGGCATTCGGCCCGTCTCACACCGCTGTCCCTCGCCTCCCGCAGGTCTGTTTATTCTTCCAGAACCAGCTGTTTCGGGGCACCCGGGTGACCAAGGTGGACACGCGCAGGTTTGCCGCCTTCTGCTCCCCCAACCTGCCGCCTCTGGCTGTCGTGGGCGCTGACGTCACAAGTAAGCGGGTGTGATGGGGCCAGCGGGGAGAGCGACTGTGGATCCTGCGGGGAGCTGGGGTGGGGAGACGGCCCGACTGGGGACACTCGCTGTCCCGGAACTGGGACAGCACAGCTTGGCTCTGCCCTGGGCTTGGGAGAAGCCAGGAGGGGGTGCTGCTCCGAGAGGGTGGGCTGCATGGGCTGTCCAGTGGGGGGCCCCAGCAGGTAACCCCAGCTTGGGCCAGGGGTCGCTCCCCAGGAGGAGCAGATTTGGGGGGTTTTCCCCTTGTGTGCCCCTCAGGCCATGTGGCCCCCAGCCCAGGTGTCCCTCGCAGTGACTGGCTCTGCCATCCTCCTGGGTCCCTGGGACTGGCTCTGCCATCCTCCTGCGTCCCTGGGACCTTCTCTCTCTGTTCCCTGCGCCTGGCAGGCAGCCCAGCACCCCTGTGTCTCCAGCAGGTCATGTGTCCTGAGACTCCCCGAGGGAGGACACCCCACCCCTTGCTTTGGGTGTGGGGGCTGCTTCCGGCCAGGCTGTTGGGCCCAGAGCCCTGGCCTCGGCTGACTCAGGGCCACCTCAGTGGCCCAAGGAGAGTCCCCTCTGTCTGCAGCCCCATGGTGTCTCCCACTGTCCGGGCTGAGGCGGGCATGGCCAACTCCTCCCACGCCCCCCTAGCACCCTGGCAGCCCTTCCCTGGGACAGCCGGACCGTCTGCTCCTGTGACGTGTGGCTTCTCTCCAGTTGCCTTGCCACCCACCTGGCCCGGGTGTGTGAAGGACAACCCAAGCCTGGCCTGTGTCTTTTCACTTGCTGACTGAGCCAGGGCCCTGGAGCACCTTTCCCGCCCCGGCCCCACCCCCAGCTGTGGTCCCTGGGTCAGGGTCTGGGCAGGGCCTTCCTGTGGGGGTGTTTGGGGCCTTGAAGCCTTGCTCAGGGTGGGGCTGCTTCTGTGGGACGCGCAGGACCCAGGCGGCTCTTCCGGTTGGACTGCTTGACCAAGCGTCCAGCCCTCGGAACAGCAGAGGTGGCCTCTCGCCCACTCGGGCTTCTGCCTGGGCCTGCGGGGCCTGGAGGGGGCAGTTTCTGGAGACCAGCCAGGGAGGAGCCCCTAGAGGTCTTAGTGTGAGCAGGTGAAGGAACGGGCTCTTTCCTGGCGGGGTGGGGTGGTCATGTGACCCTGAGAGCCCCCAGCACCTTTGGATCTCAAGTCAGGTGGTGACTGGCTGTGGCATCAGGCGGTGACTGGTGGGCTCTACTGGCTGCCCGGGTTCCTCTGCCAGGAGGTCCAGGGTCCTGGAGGAGACCCTGTGGTAGGAAACCGAGGTAGAGAGGGGAAGGGCCACAGAGGGAGGCACTGGCTTGGCCCTGAGCCCTGAATCCCATTCCGGTGCTCTGACCCCACACTTCCCGTCCCCAGCCTGCCCAGCCCGTTCTCCCAAGTGCCTTCCAGGGGATGCGAGGCCCAGAACACTTTGGTGCACCCCACATGTGTGCAGAATGCCCAGGGCTCCAGGGACCAGGTGAGGCCCTCCTGCTGGCTGGGGACCAGAGCAGTACAGGAGGCTTCCTGGAGGAGGTGGCTCATATGCTGGTGCTGATGGATTGGCTTCCCTGCCTCTGCTGGGTGGTGGCACTCAGCCCCTTCTGCCCATGTGCACCACCCCAAGCCAGCTGAGGAAGGAAGGAGCAGGGCCCCCTCCCCCATGGGGACTGAGTCACTCCTTGTATGGAACTCAGGAGTGGAGCCTCTGGGGATGGAGCCCACGGGCAGGTGTGGAGGAGTTCACTGGATCCCAGGGCTGGGCTGTGTCTTGCCAAGCCCGGGCAGGCCACGGGCACAGGGACGCCTGCTCTGCCAGGCCCAGCAGCTTGGCGGGTGCAGGGCTGAGGCTGGCCGGAGGGAAGAGGCCCCCTCGGCCCCCAGGCCCGTGATCCCAGGCTGCTTCCCACTGAGGGGGTGGGGGGGCGTGCGGGTGTGAGAACCCGGCCCCGCCCGCCCAGGCCTGTCCGGTTTGGCAGCTGGTGCTGAGAAACACGGAGCTCTGCCCAGGCCCAGGGTGTGGCTGGCGGGCCCTTGGGCTCAGGGTGTAGTCAAGGCAGCCAGAGGGTGATGCCACCAGCAGGGTCCCCTCTCAGGGGCTTCCTGCATCTTCACTGCCCTCTGAGAGGCCGCTGCAGACGAAGGGCACAGGCTCGGGGGCCACGTCCTCTCTTTGGAGGCCCCACCACAAGCTCCTCCTACCGTCCCTCCTCCCCTGGGCCCCTCTGGTTGTGGGACGGTCAGCTCCAGGCCAAGCAGAGGACTTGGGTTCCATGGGCTCTCAGAGGGGCGGGCCGTCTGGGTGGGGGTGGCCCTCTGTCTCCGTAAACCCCTCTGCCATGACTCCTCCGTGGTGTCAGCCCCACCCGCCGCCGTCTTATCTGCTCACCCGGCCGGGGCAGCGGGCCCTAAATTAAAGGATGCCTGACTGATGCCCTGGCCCGGGCGTCTCCTGGCCTCAGCGTGGCTAGCTCCTCGCTGCTGCTCACCCTCCGGTGCCCGCCCCCTCCATCTCCGTCTCCGTGAGAGGGCATGTGCCTGGAGTGTTTCTTAGTTCATTATCATGTGTGGATTGCTCCGGGGACAGCAGGGGGCACTCAGGCTCACACCTCCCCACCATGGGGGCCGGAGGAGGCCTGGGTGGAGGTCCTGGAGCCCCCGGCCCCTCCTGCCTCCGCGCCTGACTCTCTGGGCAGCCTGTCTGGGACCGGGGTCTCTACGGTGCCCACACCTGGGATAGGCCGTGCCGGTGGGGTCATCCACCTCCGCCTCTGCCAATCCAGGCTGCCGAGGGTCTGAGAGGTGGGCCCCGTGCTCGGTGCTGGGCTTCTGAGGTTTGCAGGCTGCACTGCTCCCCGGTCCTCCCACCCCCACCCCGTGCACCACCTGTGGCTGGTCCTGGAGGTGCAGCAACCTTCAGACTCTGAGAGACTGACCTTCTGGGGAGCTCCTCTGCACGGCGGGCTCAAGGGACACCGACCCCAAGAATCTGCCCCTTTCCATCCACAGGGCTAGGAGCTGCTATTACCCACCCTGGCATGGGGAGTGGGGTGGGCGCACATTAGGCATCTGAGACTTCAGGGTGTATCAGATTGAGGCTTTCTTTCCCCAAAGGTGAGGGGTCCAGAAGACTCTTCATTCATTCATTCATTTATTCATTCATTTGTTGGGTAGGTGCAGGGTAGGTGCCCAGCAAGGGGCAGGTGAGGCTGACTGTGCTGAGAATGCCACCCGGCTTCTCCCGGGGTCCAGGGCAGCAGACTTTACCAGGGACCCTGCAGCTGTGCCTCATCTGCTGTGCCTCCTGGCCTTTGCACGTGCTGGTCCCTCTGCCTCGAATGCCGTTCCATCCCTGGGGGTCCTGCTCGCCCCTGAGCACCACGCCCCCCACAGAGCCCGACACAAGCCAGAGCATTGGAGGGCTTGGTGGCCAGGTGAAGGCTCAGGGCTCTGAAAACACCAGAGAGAGGCAGGTGGCGCAGAGGGTCTGGGCTGGAGTCTTGGCCTGAAGGTGGCTCTTGGGTCCCACACGGTCCCTCTGTCCTCACAGTCAACCGGGAGCTGGTGCGAAAGGTCCGAGGGAAAGACCAGCTTGTGGTGCACAGCAGCATGGAGTGTGATGTGGGCCTGTTGCGCCTCTACCCTGGAATCCCCGCCACCCTGGTAGGGCCCCGCCCACCCGAGTGTGCCCTCCACAGCTCCCATGCCCCCCGTGGCTCCCCAGTGCCTGCACAAGCTGGCTCTGCCCTGCCTGCCTTCCCATCCTGTCCCCTTTTCTACTCCCCATTCCCACCACCCCGAGGCTGCCCTCAGGCCCAGGCACATGGAGAATTGCAATCGCATAGCACCCTTGTGCCTGGAACCCTTGCGTGTCATGGGGTAGGGGCAACCTGCACCCTTTCCCCCTCCTTGGAAGCTTCGGGACCCAATCTCACCTTTTTTGCGATGTGCGCTTGTAACGGGAACCCTGCACGTGTGTTTGGCTGCAAGGACCTTTCTGCAAACACTGGCGGCTAGGAGCGTCCTGCTGTGTGCGGATCGGCAGGGCTGTGTGCTGGACGGATGGGGTGGGCCGGGAAGGATGGGGGCAGCCTGCTCCCCACGACCTCCTCTGACTGTTTCCCCCGTATTCTGCTTCTCTCCACACCAGCCATGGCCTCAAACTCTTAAAAGGGACCGTGGATCCCATTGGGGGACTCAGTGGGGAGCAGCCTCTCAGGGCTCTCCATGCCCCGGCTTGGGGCCTGGCCTCCCTGGGAGCTCGGCCACCCTGGGAGCACAGCAGGGAGCCCTACTGCGTCTGGCTGCACCCAGAGGGGCAGGGTGAGCCTGTGGGTCCGTTGCTGGGGAGGGAAGCATAAGGCCTCACCCCCGCCCGGTCCCGCAGGTCCGGGCCTTCCTGCAGCCCCCCCTAAAGGGCGTGGTCATGGAGACCTTCGGTTCGGGGAACGGGCCCACCAAGCCAGACCTGCTGAGGGAGCTGCAGGCAGCGGCCGCCCGAGGTCTCCTCATCCTCAACTGCACCCACTGTCTGCAGGGCACCGTGACCTCGGACTACGCGGCGGGCATGGTGGGCGGGAGCCGGGGCCTGAGAGGGAGGGCGAGGGCAGGGCGCCCGCTGGGCTGGGACCCGCGCCCCGCTTACCGCTGTGCCCTTTCCGTGCAGGCCGCGGCGGGAGCGGGCATCGTCTCCGGCTTCGACATGACGTCCGAGGCCGCTCTGGCCAAGCTGTCCTATGTGCTGGGCCAGCCCGGGCTGAGCCTGGACGACAGGAAGGAGGTGCGAGCCTCTCCGGTGTGGGCACGGGCTCCGAACCTGTGTCAGCGGGATCCTGAGGGTGTGCTGGGGTTTGACCTGCAGGCAATGGGGCCCCGTCCGGGGGTGTGTGTCTGAGTTTGGAGAGGGGGCAGGGATCTAGGCCTCCCCAAGGGGCAAAGGGCCTGCTCTGAGGCCCACGCTCCTGCACCCTTTGCTGACCCTGCCCTTGGGCCCCACTTGTCCTTTCACCTTCTCGGGGAGCCTCAGGCCTGGCACCCCCGAGGTTCCCCAAACTGCTCCCAGATAGTCCCCAGGCAGGCCTCAGACACAGCCGCCCCAGGCCCTCTGATTGGGCCGAGGCTACTGGGGCCTTGCGGGCCCTGAGCTAGTGGGGCTGGAGGGTAAGGCCGGCCTGCGAGGGCCTGGTCTGGACCATGCTCAGGCCTGAAGGACGGAGCCCAAACCGAGTGTGAGGCCCAGGGCAGCCCTCACCGGCGCCCACCTGGGGCCCTGGCCGCGGGCTGGGCTGGGCTGCCGGCTCAGGGCCCGGGCCTCCTGCGCTCCTCCCCAGCTGCTGACCAGGGACCTCCGGGGGGAGATGACGCTGCCAGAGGCGGAGATGGACGAGCGCCGGCCCTCCCTTCAGAGCAGCACTCGGGGACTTGGGGTGGCCCAGCTCCTCAGCCTGAGCCAGGTACTGCCCAGTGCGGGTGGGTCCCGCGGGGTGTGCCAGGTGCCCGCCACAGCCATTGTCTTTCCAGGGTGCAAGCAGGAAACCACCAGGCTTGACTGGGTTCTGGGCCCGGGTCCACCTGGTTCTGGGCTTGGGTCCACTTGGTTCTGGGTTCAGGTCCACCTGGTTCTGGGCCTGGGTCTACCTGGTTCTGGGTTCAGGTCCACCTGGTTCTGGGCCTGGGTCTACCTGGTTCTGGGTTCAGGTCCACCTGGTTCTGGGTTAAGGCCTGTGGTGGGAGGGTTTGCAGGGTTCATGGAGCGGCATGCGAGGAGGGGCTGGGCAGTCTAGGGGAGACTTCACAGTGTGTTGATGGTGGGCAGAGCACAGCTGGCCACTTGACCAGATAGTTGGGGACAGTACCAGGCTGGCCATGAGCACTGGCCCTGGCCCTGGGTGCTGGGGCCAGTGAGGTGGGGGCACTCAGTGAGGTGAGGGGCACTCAGGTCCTGGGTGCTGGGAGGGAGCGCCACCTGCTCAGGAGTCTCCCAGGCTGTGAGCACGGGCTTCACGGGGTGAGGGCTCCAGGCCCCCTGGCCTTTCCGGCCTCAAGCTCCCCTTCTCCTTCTCAACCAGGCTGCCCGGACCCAGGAAAGGGCAGAGGAGCCAAGGATGTGCCTCAGGGTCTGGGGTTGGGGGTTCAGGCTGGATCAGGCCTGCAGGGGAGATTGGGGCCTTTCAGTGTCCCATCACACACCCAACCTGGCCTCTGTTGAAGCGTCCAGCCCTGGCATGGGAGCCTAGCAGGCAACAGAGAGCTCTGAGTCCAGGGTTGCCTTGGATCACTCCCCGTGCCTCAGTTTCCCCTCAGCACAGCAGGGGTGGGGATGGACTTGTCGTGGAGAGCTTTGTGGTATTAACTGCAGCTTACCTGGGGGGTGATGGTCAGATGGGAGGTGAGGATGTGTGTGGCCTGTTATTAGGGTGCAGCTTTGTGGTCAGGCCTGGCCATACATGCAGGCTGAGCATGGGCTGAGCCAGGTGCAGGGCTGCCTGCGGGGGCCTCTGCTGGGACCCCTTGCCCTCTGGCATCGGGGGGAGCTCCTAGATAGCCCCACGTGTTCCTGGTGCTGGGGAGCTCTGGAGACGTGTGAGCAGGGTTCTTTCAGGAGAGGGGCCTGGCCCAAGCCAGTCTGCCCCAAGCCAGTGCCTCGGGGTAATTATGTCCCTGTATCCTGGAAGGTGGTGCAGACAGACCCGGATATGGGTCTCAGGGCCAGGTAGTGGGCCCTGGTCACACAGCTGACGAGGACAGAGCTGGATGGTGGCCTCATGTCTTGGACTTTGCTTCTGGGGATGCTGGGACCCAGGGAAAGGCACGGCCCCAGGTGTTGCATTCCCCACCTAGGAGACAGATGCTGTTCGAGACGCCCTGGCCCCCAGCCTGGCCTGTGCCGCGGCCCACGCCGGCGACCTGGAGGCCCTGAAGGCCCTTGCAGAACAGGTGAGCCCCCAGCCCCCTTGGCAACCAACCCCAGCCATGCCAGGCTTTGGGGGTGGCAAGACGGTCTTTCCCTGGGACCCCCTCACTCCCCCGTGCCCTGGTCCACCAGTCTGGGGCCTCATTGCAGCTAAAGGGCACAGTGGTTGTGCTGAGCCCTACCCTCGGGTGCACCCTGACCCCTTCCCTGTGGTCCACTTGACCCTGTCCAGCTTTTCCTCAGTGGGAGACATGTCCTTGTGTCCCTCCAGGGCAGTGACCTGAGCAGGGAGGACTTCAGTGGTCAAACTCCACTGCATGTGGCCTCCCGGAAGGGCCATGCCGGGGTGGTTACCCTGCTGCTGCAGAGAGGGATGGACCCAAACGCTCGCAACGAGGATGGCCTCAGCCCACTGCTGCTGGCCGTGAGGGGCAGGTACCAGGGGTACTGCGATGGACATTCGGGCAGGGGAGACACCTGGGGTGGGCTTGGACCCAGCTGCCTGTGGGGGAGCTGCCTGTTTGCCTGTGGTCCCACAGCTTCCTGGGGCAAAGCTGGATCGGGTGGAGGACATGTGCTTCCCCGAGCCTTGCCCGCCCCCAGCCTGGAGGGCTTCCTGGAGAAGGCGGCCTTCAGCTGAGCCAGCAGGCCCAGAAAGACCCTAGGGGAAAAACAAACGCTATGAACAAAGTTCAAGGGAATCTCATGTTTTTTCCCCAAATCTACAAACACCTGGGAGCTGGGAGGGGTGGGCAAGGGGAGAAAACCTCCGCCCAGCTCTTGGGGGGCAGGCTGCACAGTGCCAGGTGTCAGGCTGGGGTGGACACAGGTGCCCTCGGGACAGGCTCAGCCTGCAGGGTAGTGGAAGGAGTTCCCCCAAGTTGGCCCCTCCCCCTGCTTCTTAAAGGCGGGGTCCCAGCCTGAGACATTTGGGTGTGCCCAGTGGGTCTCCTTGAGGGAGGGGGCAAAGGACACTGGGCAGAGAGCCCGTGGGGATGTCCTGCCCTGCAGCCGGGGCGAGGCTGGGGTCACTTGGAGGTCTCTGCTGGGGCTTCCTGACCCCATGCTCCTGCTGTGGGCTGTACCTTGCCAGGAGCTGTGAGGACCAATGTAGAAATAAAACGTGTACAGGCTGGTGGTCACCAACCAGAGCTGCCCAGCTCTGACCCCTTCCCCTTGGGGTCGGCTGAGTGGGCCTGGGGCCTGGGTGTGGGGGCCTGAGGATGCCCACATGCCCTCTGGTGGGGCATCTCCTTGCCTCCCCAGGCCCTGGCATCTCTCTGAGGGCCAAACTCACCTGCTCTGATGGACAGTCCAAACTCGGTGGGGGAGGGGGGTGGCCAGGAGGTGACGGGGGTGTGGGACTCTGGCCCATGGTCTAACTGCCTCCTGGCATAGAAGTTACTGGGAAGACCTTCCAGACAGGGTGGGGCAGGTCCCTCTGGCGTCCCTCCCCATTGCCCATGCGTGTGCCCAGAGCAGCACTGGACACAGCTGTGCGTGTGCACACATGAACACGCATGTGCCGGGGCAGGGACCAGGCTTTGCTCTTCACCATGGGGAGTCTTCCTGTGCCCAGGGCAGAGCCGGTCTTACATAGTGTCTGCAGCAGCCCCGGACCCGCCTCCTGGCATTCCTCCCAGGGGAGGGTGGGAACCTGGCCTGCAGGATCCTGGGGTATTTCAGGGAGGGGTGCTCATGAGTCTCATGGGGGGAGGCAAGGGTGTTTGTGCCTGAGCCACCAGACCGTCAGGGTCAAGTCCTGGGTGCCCCCCTCTGCCGTGAGCCCTGGGGTGCATCACCCTTGGTGAAGGGGTGATGGGGCCACACCTTCCTTCCCAGGCTCCTGGGAGCATCGGGTCCTCAGAACGGGCCTGGCAGTGGGAGGAGGGTGAGGGGCTCTGCGGGGTGCACCCCAATACCCGGTGATCTGGCTGGAGATTGCATCCTGGGGTGTGGGTGGGAAGCACAATGAGCTCACTCCACCCGGGGCCCACCCCCTCATCCCCACCCGGCTGTCACAATACCCCCCAAACCGGTCTCCCAGCCTCATTCCCCAACCCGGCCCTGCTGTGCCCTGGAGTGGCACGGAGGGGCCAGCCCACCAGAAGGGCTCTTTGGCAGTGGGGTGGGTAGCAAGGCCTGGGGTCCCACCCTCCTCCGCAGCCTCCCTAAAGGTGTGGAGACCGTGGATTTATGGTCTCCCCTGACACTCTGGGGAGAGGGGTCGGTTAGCGGTCATGCGGCCGAGGCCTCTGTCCCATGGCAGCAGGCTGTGTGGCCTTGGCCTTGCCGAGCCCCACCCCACCCCACCTCCCCCAGGCCCTGTCACCCCACTGGCCCAGGTGATGCGGCCTCGGACACCTGCCGACATCTAGGCCCTGTACTGCGCCAGCTCGACCCTGGTGTTCTCCCCTCCCCACCCCAAGGGCAGAGCCTGGGCCCCATTGGCTCAGTTTCCCCAGGCCCAGCCCTGGCCAGGGTGAGTGTGCGCAGTGTGGCTGGGCAGCTTGGCATGGAGGCTGTCCTCCAGGATGGGCTGTCCCCAGGTACTTGTGGGGTGCCACGACCCCCAGATAGGCAGGGGAAAGTCAGTGGGGAGGGTGGAAGAACTTCTGAGCCAGGGCTGACTGACCCCCACCCTGCAAAATCAGAATGCCCTGGACAGCGCTGGGCGTGGGGCTCTGATCTGGGCCAGGTGGGCTCCTGGTCCCCAGCACAGGCCTTGAGGCCCCGTCATGTCTGGGCAGAGGCTGCCAGGCAGACGGTCAGCATGCCCTCTTCCGTGGCAGGCACCAGAGTGTCATCAGGCTCCTCCGGGCAGCTGGGGCCTGCCTGTCCCCCCAGGAGCTGGAGGAGGCTGGGACAGAGCTGTGCAGGTGAGGGCTGCAGGCATCTGCTTTCCCGGGGACCTGGGGCTGAGGCTCCGGGAGGGGAAGCCAGGCTTGCGGGAGGGATGGTTGGCTGGGTGGGGGTTTCATAGGCACGGCCGTCTGCCACCAGTGACCAGCCGCCAGCCGCCAGCATTACTGACCTCACAGCTGTCCTGAGCGACCATCGCGGCAGGCCTGGGGGGACAGGCCCAGGGAGGTGTGGGCCCTGGAGTTCCCTGGTGAGGGTGCTGGAGGTGCATTGGGCAGACGGCAGCCCGGGGCTGCAGAGCTCAGACCCTCCCTCCATCCCTGGGGTCCCTCCCCACGGTGCTTCTGACACCCTGTCGCTCCCTCTCCCTCGCTCGCCAGAACTCCCGTGTCCAGCCCTGGCTGCCTGCAGGGGGTCTGAGGCAGTGGAGGGTGGGAGGAAGGAACCGAGGGGGGCAGTGGAGACAGGAGGGCAGAGGCCTGTCTGGCGTACCTGGGGTTGGGGTGCTGGACGTGGCTGGGGTGTGCATCCCTGAAACTCAGAGCCCCCTGGCCCAGGGAGTGGGTGACAACAGTGGGGTCTCAGGGTGACTGGCTGGAGTGAGGAGGGGTGAGCCGCCTGCTCACAGGAAGAAGAACCTGAAGCTCTGACCCCCCATCCCACCCCCACGACTGGGTGCCAGCAAAGCCTCACTGGGCCCCAGAGGCCCCGGACACATATGGGGTGCGGTGGAAAGACCCCACTGGCCCCCAGCCTCTCCCCTCCAGCCTGGTCTTCAGTGTTGCTGGGGGTCCAGTCCTGCTGGCGGACTCGCCCCCTGCCCACTGTTCTCAGGAAAGACTGTGAGGTTGGCGAGCAGGTGATGGGGGAGGGGCTTGGACTGAACCTGTGGGGCCTGGTCTTGGCACTAAGGGGCTTCCAGTTCAGGGCTGCACCCCCAGGTGGGCCTTGTTGGCTTCACTGACAGACAGGGAAACTGAGGCAGAGAGAGGTTGGGTCAGCCAGGTCCCACGGGAGCTTTTTGACTGGATTTGGGGGTCCTGGGCTGACCCTCCCCAGAGTCTGGTGTGCGTGGGGGTGGCAGGAGTCTGGGAGGCAGTCCCAGGGGAGCTGGTGGTTTGTCCAGTGCAATGCACCCCAGCAATTACCCAGCGTCACAGTGGGGACTGCTGCTGCTGCTCCTGACTAGAAATAGGGTCATTAGGGCCACTTTTGGGGCAGCCCTTCCCCCCCAGCCCTGCACCCCCAGCCAGCACACCTGGCATGGGCCCTTCCCCATGGGGGTGGGCTCCTCCAAGAGGGTGGGAGGTTGAGGAGGACCCTGGGAAGTGCCCCCCTGCACTTCTCCAGGGCAGGCAGGCCCAGGACCCTGTCCCCGCCAGGACCCCTTCCTGCAGCCTGCTGGGCTCCAGCTCCCCATGTCCTCTTTGAACCTCTGGTCTCCTCAGCCTTTCCTGGGCCTCTGGGCCCCGCCCAGGGAGAGCGGTGTTGTGAAATGTGAAACTGGCGTGCCGCTCTCAGCAGGTGGGGTGTGAGCGTGAGCCCGTGCCTGCATGCCCGTGTGTGCATGCTCGTGTGTGTGCGTGTGTGTGCACACCCATGACCTGAGTCACAGTCACCTCCGCTGGGTGAAACTAGACTCCAGGCTGCCCCACTCCTGCGCTCCTGCCCCAGGGCCCTGTGCTGCTGGGTCAGCGGTTTGGGGCTGGCTTTGTAAAGATGCCGTGAGGCAGGCAGGTGGGCAGATGGACTGGATGGGTGGGTGCCCAGCAGGCTCTGATGGCCCCCCTCTTTGGCTCCCCTCCCAGGCTAGCCTCCAGGGCGGACAGTGAAGGTCTGCGGGCGTGGTGGCAGGCGGGGGCCGACCTGGGGCAGCCAGGCTATGACGGGCGCAGTGCTCTGCTCATTGTGAGTGCCACTAGTGCTCCAAAGCCACCACCTCCTCCAGGAAGGCCTCCCTGACAGCTTCACCAACTCCCCTTCCTTTGCCTCTCCCACAAATACCCTTACTCTCCTGGTGAACACACTTCACATTTGGGAGCCCCGGGTGAGGGGGATGTCCCCCTTCTAGTCCCCAGAGCTGTGGGGATGAGAATGAAGATGGGGGTCCTGTGTGCTGGGCAGGGGGTGGGAGGCAGGGAGGGTCTCCTGGACCAGGGAAGGTTGGGCGGAGGCAGGGCTGCTGGTCAGTAACCCTTGGACAGCTCCTCCCTCGGGCTCCCTCCCACAGGCAGAGGCCACTGGGAACCTGGAGGTGGTGACTCTTCTGCAGAGTCTCCAGGGTGGGGCTGGTGTCCTGGACCCAGGTCCGGTAAGTCCCCCCAGGCTGGGCTGACCGCTCCCAGCCCTGCGGCTATGCCCTAGCTTGGGTCAGAGCCCCTCCTGTGGGCGGGCACACTGTGTGGGGGAGGTGAAAATGCCGGAGGGAGATGGGAGCAGTCAGGGAGGGCTTCCTGAAGGAAAGGCCGCCTCAGACCTCCTGGATCCTGTCCTGTCAGCCGCCACTACCACAGCACTGGAAGGCCCCGGCCACAGCCAAGAAGGTCCTCGAGCCCGGAGGGTACTCAGACGCCTCTGCTGTGTGTCCTGCCCGCCTTGACCCACCTATCCCAGGACCCACCGGGCTGGGCGCCCCTGCCTGCCTCCCAGGCTGTGCTGGCCAGGCCCCAGAGGACAGCCCCACCCCCACTCCATCCCTGGAAGATTCTCAAGGCTGGCAGGATTTGTTCAGTCCTTGGGTCCCTCCCTGATGAAAGGCTGGGCCCCACTTGCAGGCGCCTGGGCTTGTCTGTTGGCCCCGGGGCTCAGGAGACCTCTCATTTCAGGAAGTGCTGCCTGGTGTCTAACCTGAAGCTGTCTTGCTGCGAGATCGGCCATTCCTTCCTGTTTGTGACCTGCTGGAGGGACTGTGGGCACCATGGCTTTGACTGAGATGTATCCCCACTGCTGGAACTATGGCCTCAATGTCTCTGTTGGGGGGAGTGGCAATAAAATCTCTCAGGGAACATTCCCTCCCCAGGTCCCCAAAGCCTATTCCAGTGGGTCTGTCTGGGGCCCAGCACTGTGTGTGTGTGGAGTCTGGCCGAGACTCTGGTTCAAAGGGTGGTGACTTCAGCACCCTGGTGGTGAGGGACACTCAGCCAGCCTGTCCCCAGGCAGCATGAGTGTGTGAGCCAGGCCCTGTGGGGGAGGGTGAGCTGTCCCCCTTCCCCCACTGCCGTCTCCCTGTCTGCTGGGCTGATCCCTCCTCCAGCCAACCTCTGCCTCATCTCCTCTGTCAGAATCCTTCTCATTCTTAAGGTCTGGAGTCACCTCCTCCAGGCAGCCCCCCGCCAACGTCTGCTCCTGCATAACTCTCCTGGCAGGGACGTCTCTCTTGGGTTCACAGCCCCTCCCTGCTGCTGTCTGGTTTCTCAGGGGCCTGTGCAGCATGCTGGCCCCTCAGCAGGGTTCATTCCAGCCCCTGATCTGCCTGAAGGCCCTGACCTGCTACCTACTGTGAGCCAGGCCCATCCAGGCCGCCTGCCTTGACGGGCCTGTGGCCTGGCACCTAGTGCGGTGTGGGTGGGTGACTTGGATGGGCGGGTGCGGTTCTCCAAGGCCAGCGGGCAGCTCCTGCCCTGTCAGAGGCCCAGCCAGTCCTCTGTCCCAGCTGTCAGCAGTCCAGTGGGGAAGGGCATACCCTGGGCTCGGCCCCACATCCCCGGCCTGGGCTGCCCAAGGACTTCCCTCTGCCCTCCCCCCACATCCCCGACCTGTCCTCAGTGGGCCTGAGGAGTCACAGGGGCTGCCTTCTCCCAGGTTCCCCAGCACCTTGGTACCTCTTTAACTGCCCGTATGAGGATTTTCGTCTGTCTGTCCATCTGTCCACCTGCCCCCTGGGCTGAGAGCCTGTGCCCTGTAGATTTTGGGCTAAAGTGTGAACCCAGAGCTTGCCCTTGGCACCCACCATGCAGCCAGCCAGGGCCTCTCCCAGGTGGGCCAGGCCGGGGGCGGCCCCAACCGCACCTAAGGCTTCTCAGCCTAGTTCCCAGGCCCCAGCTGGCAGCCTTCCAGACTCTCGCTCAGCCTCAGGTGTGTCAGGGTCTTGCACAACCAGGTGACACCACATGAACATGGTGGGTCCCAGAGGCTTTGCCCCACACCTGATGAGTGTGTGGGGGTGTCATGGGGGATGTGGTGGGGAGGGGCTGAGGGGCTGGAAAGCCAGGGGCTCCCCCTGTTGCTGGTGGGCTGGGACTCTCAGAAGGCTGGAGGGCTGTCAGGACAGTCAGACCAATGCCTGGTGGAGGCCCACAGCTTAGCACTCCAGGTCCTCTCCGGGGCCCCTGCATATGGCAGCCACGCTCTGCCTCTGGCTCTGCTCCGGAGGGAAGGACCGAGGGACCGGGAACTCCACAGCACACTCAGCAGGGCTCCCGGGCCCTGTGCAGCCTGACTGTGAAAGTGGCTCCTGTCACTCCACATGACACCGCCCTCCTAGAGCAGGTGCCAGCCTGCTGTGCAGAACCGTGTCCTGGTAGGATCCTGCCAGCCTAGAGACGCCCACTGTCTCCTGTGTGTCCCACGGAGGAAAGACTGATGAGCTGGCCTTTCTCCAAGTGGGTCACTGACGGCAGGGGTGGCCTCCGCCAGTGGGCAGAGTCGGGGTGCTCCCCACCAGGGCTGGCGGCCCACCCCCATTCTCGGGCCCCTCCACACATTGGGGAATGCAGAGCCCTGCGGTGAGCAGCTCCTGGACGGGGTGTGTGCCTGAGAAAGCTTGGGGAGGTCACAGGCACACATCTGGGCCATTCTGTGTTCCTGGGGTGAGGTCAGCCCCTCTGAGAATCACCGAGTAGCCACGGGATAGACTGGCCTCTGGGCTCCGAGGACACCGTGCAAGGTGGAACAGCCCACAGGCGACGAAACCATGTGTACCTTATTTCGTCCTGTATGCCCCCGAGCGGGCCCTGGCTCACCCCACGTTACAGCTGAAGAGAGGAGGCCCAGCCGACACTCAGGTTTCCACGCTGCCCGGCGGGCTGGCGATGAGCCCGCCTGTTACCAACCAGGGCAGCCTCCTCACGTCTTGGTGATGCCACCAGGAGACCTGGTATGGGGCTGGCGTGAGACATGGGAGCAAGGCCTGGCAGGGCAAGTGCTGGATAGACGTGGGAGGCGGCCCAGGCCCCTCAGGGTCTCCGAGGGACCAGAGCTCACACCCAGTAATTTCAGTCTGGGTGGGGCTTTGGCTCATCTCGAATCACCCAGATCCCAGGGCTATCTCTGGGAAATCTCTCTCTCTCTCACCTAGGCCACTATTAAGATTACCCAGTTTTTTCTATCATAAAATCAGACTTCTCGGTCAGGCCGCACCCCCAGGGCCACCCCCACCCCAGCTACAGGTAACTGATGTCTCCTTCATGCTAGGAAGTCCCCTTTCTGGTCGCACCTCAGTTCTTCCCGCTGCAAGTGCCCGCCGCGTCTTCCTTCTCACCAGTCCCCGCTGGTGCTGGAGACGTGACTGTGTGTAGGGAGGGATCGGCCTTGGACTGGGCTGCGCCAGGGCTTGGAGTTGGGGACAGGGGAGGTGGGTTCTTCTGGCCCATGAGGCCATGGTGGGGGGAGGAGTTCCCAAGCTCCTCTTCTGGGTCACACACCTCTGGGCCCATCACACCCCCACCCCCTGCCCCAGCGGCACCCAACCCCACACTCTCAGGCCTGTGGACCAGGGCCTGGAGGCCCAGCTCTACCACCCAGCGCTGTGAAACCGACAGGAAGCCACTGCCCCTCTCTGAGCCTCAGTTTCCCCAGCGTATAGTCCTGGGCTGGGGTGAACGGTTAGGACCCTGCCGCCCACCCCCACCCCATGTAGCTGCACCAGGGGCTGTGGCTCAAGGTGCCGGCTGGGACCTTCTCTTTCCTACAGCTGGAACCCCCACCCCAGCCGGCCCCCTGCGCCTCCAGAGGCAGCCAGGCTGCGACAGCTCTGGGAGGCTCGCCGGCCCCTCAGGCCCCAGCATCTCCAGGTGACCGCGTGGCCGGGCCAGAGGGCACTGGGGCAGGGAGAGGGCTACTGCCCAGGGTGTGCGTTTGGGGGTCAAGGCTGGGCCCCCTGTGGAGGGAAAGGGGGCAGGGTGGGGCTCCCAACGTGGGTCCTGCCTTGGGGTTCGGCCGCCCGCCCTGCCCTCTGCGAAGACACCGGGTCTGGGACCCAGAAACCTGCTGGGCGCGTTCTCGCCAACCTCTGGTTTCACTTTCTCTTCGCGCCCCTCCTCCCCTCCCACGAAGTTCCCTTTGAAGCGAGAGGGGCCGGGATGGGCGTGCGCGGCCCTCGCCCCCTCCCCTCGGGGTGCGTCTCCCGGGCCCTGGGCACCGGCGGCTCGGCCCGTGTCCCCCCCCCCCCGCCCCCGCCCAGCAGGGAGCCCGGGCGCCCGGTGCCGGCCAGACAGTGGGTGCGGCCCCCAGACCCGGAGCGAGACCCCGGGGACGCCAGGTGCGCCGGGCGGGGCGCGGGGCGGTGAGTCAGGGCCGCCCCCGCACGGGCGCGCCCGCGGGTCCCCGGCGCGGACGACCCGCCGCGCGACCCACGGGCCGGGAGCCGCCCCGCCCGGAAGAACCGGTCGGGCGAGCGCCGCGCGGGCGCATTCCCGCGGCGGGGGAGGCGGCTCCGGCTTAAAAGGCGCCGCGGCGCGGGCCGCCGACCGACGCACCGCCGCCACGCTGGGAGGCGGGCCGAGGGCGCGCGGCGGGACGCGGGACCCGGGACTCGGAGGCGCGGCGGCGGCGGCGGGTCGGAGGCTGCGCTCCCCGGGGCCGTCGGGGGCCGGTCGGAGGCTGCGCTCCCCGGGGCCGTCGGGGGCGGTCGGAGGCTGCGCTCCCCGGGGCCGTCGGGGGGCGCGGGCGCGGGCGGGGCGCGCAGGCGGCGGGCCTGTCTCTGCACGGCACTCGCGCGCCGGGTCCAGTGGTTCTTAACAGTTCAACAGTTCTGTAGCGCAATTGTGAAATGTTTAGGACCACTAGACCCGGCGGGCCTGGCGGCGGCGGCGGCGGCAGCGCGACACCGACGGGGCGCCCGCGCGCAGCCCCCGCGCAGGGGCCGGGCCCGCGCGCCCCGGTCCCCCGAGCTCCGTGCGCGCGCCGGGGGGCCCCTGGCCGCGGGTGGAGCAGCGCGCGCTGTCGGGAGGTGACCGGACTTGGCGGCGCCGAGCGCTGGGGACCGCTGGGCACCGCCGGGCACCCGTGGGCACCGCCTGGTGAGGCGGGCGGCCGCCCCCACCCCCCTCGTCCTGGCGCGTTGCCGGCCTGGAGAAGCCACCGCCGCCCTTCTGCGCCCAGAGGGCCCCACCCTTCTCGAAACTGCGCAGAATTCCCAGCCGGGACCTGGCGGTGGGCCCCGCGGGGAGAGGGCGCGCCCCTCGCGCTGGCTCCCTGGCCGCCCGCCAGCCGCTGGCCACCCCAGGGCGCCGGGCTCCTGGGCAGCGGGGGCTTGAGCAGCAGGAGCCGCTCCTCCCCGAGGGCCCTGGGGGCGAGCGCAGGGGTCCCGGGGGTGTGGAGGGAATGAGGGGTCCCAGCGGCGGAGACGGGGTGCGGAGGAGGGTGGGACGCCCGGTGTGCGGTGCTGCCTTGGCCAGGGCGCCCCTCTCGGGCCCTCGGGCCCCTAGTGAGGAGAGCCTGGGACCCCTGTGGGGGCCGCTCTGGGGGCGCCGGCGCAGCAAGTGCCATTCCATCCCCACCTCTGGCCAGGCCGGGGGGCTTCTGCCGAGGGCTAAGGCGGACCCGCTGGGGGCCGCACCCTCTGGGCAGGAGGGGTCCCCTCAGGTCCTTGCCCCCTGGGCCCAGTGCTTAGGGGCGCTTCAGGGCAGCCTGGTGTGGGTCCGCTGGGCCCAGCAGGGCACTTGCTCTCCCTGAGCCCCAGGCTGGAGTGAGGACAGGAGAGGCGACGTGGGGAGCCCTGCGGGGCGCCCGGGCTGCGGGCTGCAGGACGTAAACCCAGGCCGGGCGGCAGTGCCCCGATGGGAAGGGAGTTTATTCCCAGGAGGAGGCCCAGCCCTTGGCGGGGACCTTCCCCGTTTCCCAGCAGATCCCACGGGGGCCCCTTGGGAGCCAGCGGCATCAGGCCGGGGTGCCTGCGTGGTGCTCTAAGGGGTCCAGAGCGGCTGTCCCTGCCCGCCTGGGCCTCCTCAGATTCCATCCCGGAGCTCCCCCTGCGCGGGCACTGGGCCCCTGCGGCTCAGTGAGAGGGGTTCGGGCTGGGAGCCCCGGGTCCCCGATTCCGTGGCCTGGGCCGTTTTGTTCTCGGTGCGTGTACCCATTATGGTTGATGGAAATAAACACCTGCTCCAACTCCTAACCGTGTGCTGGGGCTCCGTCTTTCCTCCCCCAGGCGGCATCGGCCTCGTGGTCTCCCCCTGTCCCTGCTCATCCCAGAGGAATAGAAATGGGCCTGGCTGAGCCCTGCCTCCGGCACTGTGGCCTCCAGGAGGCCCCCACCCCTGCCACCAGTGTCCCCTCCCCCGGGGAAGGGCTCTAGAACTCAGCAGACCCTCTCCCACCGGGCCCCTTGCCATCCCTTCTGCTTGGAGCTGCTGCCTCGGAGCAGATAGGGAGGGGACCTGGGCCCCAGGCCTGCTCCGCTCTGCTGGCAGCCTCTCCCTTCCTGGCCCCCTGGCTGGCTCCCACCCATGCCGGCTGGAGGCCCAGGTCCCCAGAGGGGGCAAGGTTAGAGGGCTTAGGGTTGGAGTGATGGAGGACCCTCCTCTGCCCGTTGCAGGCCGCCCCCCCCCCCCTTGTGCCTGGCATGACATAAACTGAGTCAGTTGGGGTTCAAATCTCAGCCCCGCTGCCTATAAGCAGGTGCCCTGGGCAAGTCCCTCACCCCTCAGAGCACCCATTTCTCTCTCTGGTAAAGAGGACATGGCGCCCACCTCAGGGGGCTTGCTGATTGTCCACTGGGGTGATGCAGCCCAGCCCCCAGACGCTGACCTGGGTCTGAGCTCACACTTGGTCTGGGATGGTATTACCTCGTGGTGGGAGGGCCGGTGGGGGAAGGCCCCAGGGGGCAATGGGGTGGGTCTCAGAAGTGGTCCCAGGGCCTCTCGAGGTGGTTCCTACAAGCCCAGTCCTTCCTGACCTCTGGCCCCTCCACTCCCAGCCTCTCCTCTCTGCCCCTCACTCTTCCGGGGATGGGGCGGTCGGATCCCTTCTGCTTGGTGATGGACGCGCCTCCTGGGCTGCTGGCTCGGGGCTCTGCCCGGCGCTCCGTGAACAGAAGAGGCAGCTGCGACTTTGGGCCTGCGCCTGCCCCGTCCTCCCCATCCCGGGCTGAACCAGGCCACGGAGGAGCCGAGCCCACCCTGGCAAAGCGACAGAGGGGCCACCTGAGATGGGGACTGTCCAGCTGCAGCACCGAAAGTCATGTCCTGCGAGCCCCCTCTGACCCGGGCAGGCTGCAACAACTGGTCACCCTACCCTGGACCAGCCCAGGGGATGCACTGCCCTAGCTCCTTGGGCCACTTGTCTTTTCCACAAGAGAAATAAACCTTCTGTCTTTTCCAAGCCTGTTATTTTGGTCTCTGTGAAAGTAGCTAAACCGGTATTCTGAGCCAGGGATCCTCAAGCTGCTGCGTGTGGCTGAGTTGCCCGGAGGGCTGGTGAGGAGCATGGAGGCTGGGCTCAGGGGAGAACGGACTGGGATCTGTGGCTGTCCCAAGTCCGGGGTGACACAACGGAGGCCTGAGGCCAAGACCCGCTGTCTGAAGTAGCAGACCTCAGCCAGAGAAAAGGGTTGGGTCTTTTGGAGATGCCCTGAGTCCTGCCAGCACCTCTGTCCCTGAGCAGAAGAGCCCACAGCAGGCCCACAGCATCCCTGCCCGAGCCCCTGCCACACAGGCCACCGGTGAGGGCTTCTGTCAGGCTATGGCCACTGTCATTCCAGACACCTCTGTGTGAGAACAGGGGACATTTCCTTACTTTCTCCACACCCTCGGTGACTAGGTGAGGAGACAGACCTGTCCACACTGGAGGGGCTCTGGGGCCATCTGGCACTGGCTGGCTGAGTACCTGCTGTGGTTCTAAGAGGCTTTTGGGGACACAGTGGGGGGACATGGATGGTGGGGACATGTCCAGGCAAGGTTTCCTCGAGCCCTTGTCTTTGAGGATGACCTTTCTCTTTATATTTCCAGTTTATAGAGATATAAGTGACGTACGGTTACGTGTACACGTTAAAGTGTACACTGAGGACATGTGTGTGTGCCCGTGAAGCCATCCCAATCAGGAAACCAGCAGCTCCACCACCCAAAGTGTCAGTCTGGCTCCTGTGACTCCCTGCCCCCTCCCTTCTCCAAGTCCCTGCCCTGGAGGGGTTTTTTATGTTGCAAGACTTTCAGCTGCAAATTCAGCATCTTTAATAGACAGGACTATTCAGGTTCTCTATTTCTTCTCAGGTGAGTTTGAGCAGTTTGTATCTTTCCAGGGATTTGTGTACTTAATCTAAGTTGTCAGATTTATTGGTATAAAGTTATGAGTAAAACTCCATTATGACTCTTTTGTTGCCTGTAGGCTGTGTGGCAATGTTCCATCTCTTACTCTTGATATTGACGATTTGTGTTTTCTCAGCCCAGCTAGAGGTTTATAATTTTTTTTTTTTAATGTATCTTTATTGATTTCAGAGAGAGGAGAGGAGAGGGAGAGAGAGATAGAAACATCAATGATGAGAGAGTCATTGATCGGCTGCAGCCCGCAACCCAGGCATGTGCCCCGACCGGGGAATCGAACCCTGATTGTCTGGATCCTAGGTCGACGCTTAACCACTGAGCCACGCCCGGCCAGGCGAGGTTTATAAATTTTATTGATCTTCTGAAAGAACCAGCTTTTGGTTGGGTTGATTTTCTCCATGATTTTTCTGTTTTCTGTTTAATTGATTTCCACTCTGATCTCTGTTATTTCCCTTCTTCTTACTTTGGGCTTCATTTGCTCCACTTTCAGCCATGTGACATCCCATGGCCAAGGTGACACCCCATGACCAAGATGACACCCCATGGCCAAGGTGACACCCCATGACCAAGATGACACCCCATGGCCAAGGTGACACCCCATGACCAAAGTGACACCCCATGACCAAGGTGACACCCCATGACCAAGATGACACCCCATGGCCAAGGTGACACCCCATGACCAAGGTGACACCCCATGGCCAAGGTGACATCCCATGGCCAAGGTGACATCCCATGGCCAAGGTGACACCCCATGGCCAAGGTGACACCCCATGACCAAGGTGACATCCCATGACCAAGGTGACATCCCAGGACCAAGGTGACACCCCATCGCCAAGGCAATTGTTGGTCGTAGGTTTTGCAGAGTCTGGCCTTTTTAGTCTTGCTTTTTCTTGCTTTGTGATACATGCATGAGGACTTACTGCTCCTTTGGGGCCACTTTGGCTCCAGGCTGTGGGTGATGATGAATGGTACTCAGCTGCTTTCCTTATAGTTTCCATCGGGACTTTCTCTAGGAGTTATTCAGAAGAATATTTTTGCTTTCATTTACATTTCTAAATTAAACTAATAATTTCTTTTAAAATGAAATTTAATCACGTATATAATATAAAAAGTCAGTAATTATAAAGCTTGTTAAGGAAAGCAGGGGCCTCCTACCCTAAGTGTTCCCACACCAAGTTAGCACATGTGATCACAGCTCCTTCCTGGTACAGCTTTTTAAAAAATATATATATATCTTTATTGATTTCAGAGAGAGGAAAGGAGAGGGAGAGAGAGAGATAGAAACAATGATGAGAGAGTCATTGATCGGCTGCCTCCTGCACGCCCCCGACTGGGGATCAAGCCCACAACCTGGGCATGTGCCCCGACCAGGAATCGAACTGTGACCTCCTAGACCCTAGGTCGATGCTCAATCGCTGAGCCACACCCGGCCAGGCCTGTACAGCTTTTTAATTTTTTTAAAATCCTCACTTGAGGTTTTGTTTTTATTGGTTTTAGAGAGAGGAGAGAGAAAGGAAGAGCAGCTTTTAAAATTAAAAAAAATAGTTGCCATATTTTAAATTTTGTATAGTTTTCTAGTAATTGTGAATAACTCCATGCTCTTTGATGGAAGTTTAAATCTCTTCTAAATGTGTTTGAATACATAATCTATTTCCTCCCTCCCTCCCTCTCTCCCTCCCTTCCTTCCTTCTTCCTTAAGGCCTCCCCGTGCAGTGCCCACTCCCATCTGCACCCTGAGGACTCGGCTGACACCCTTAAACCTCCACTCACCCCCCCACCCCCCGGAAATGCTCTCAATCTCTTTCCTGGGTTGGCTCCCATTTCTTTGATCTCACACACTCCTTTTTCTTGGCTTATTTCCTTGTTTGCGGGAAGCCCATCTGCCAGGAACTTTGAGAAAGGGAAAAGGCCAAGTTTTTCATCTTTGCTCAGGCTCAGTTGGTAGTTTGGCTGGGTATAGAATCCTAGCTGGGGAACCACTGCCCTCAGTCTTGGAAACTCTACTCCATTGGCTTCTGTCTCCACTGTTACTGCTCTAAGTTAGATGACGTCTGCTCCTTGCTTGACACGTCCCCCCCACCCCCAAGCTTTTAGAATCTTCTCTTTGTTCCTGGGATTGTTTTGAAATTTCACAAAGATGTTGTTTTTGTTTTTTTTTAATTTTTAATTTAATTTTATTTTATTCTTCCAGGCACCAAAGATCTGGAGTCATTAGTTCTTGGGAATTACTTTTTTTTTTTTTTTTTTTTTACATGATTTCCTCACTCATATTTCTCCCATTCTCTTTTTTCTGGAATTCCTATGATCAGACACTCAACTTCCTACTCTAGTCCTATAATCATTTCCTTCTCTCATCTTATTTTTTCTTTCTGTTTCTTCCACTTTCTGGGAGATTTCCTTGACTTTCCCTTTCATTCCTTCTTCTGAATTTTATTTCTATCTTTTTATTTTCCAGCTGCTTTTCTTATTGTTCTCTGAATTGCATCTGTACTTAAGTTTGTAGAACTCAGTATCTTCTATTCTTTGTCTGCAACCCCCCCCCCCACGGTCGTGCTCCAGGTGAGTGTGCAGATGCCCCATCCTGCAGGGCTGTGGGGCTGGTGGTTCTGGAAGTGAGGGGTTGTTCTCGACACAGTGAGGTGTTGCCGCCTGCAGGCCACCCAGGCCCCCATCTTCATTTATACAGTAGACACGTCACGCTGTGCTCACTCTCTATGTGGTACAGCAATGCTGTGTAAAGTATATTCACACACACACACACACACACACACACACACACACAGAGCTGATATCCATGAGGCCACCTTCATGCCCAGCTCAGATCTTTGCAGACCCAGACCTGAGCTGGACTCCACCTGTGCCCTGGAGAGTGGTGGGAGTGATTTGTATGGAAGACCCACCCCGAAGGCTCCCCGGGAAGCAGCAAGGCCATTTCTGGGGCAGTTGCCCTGAGGGCTTTCCCAGAGGTTTTCAGATTACACCCTCAGGCAAGGGGCCTGGGGAACTTGGTAGGACTCCTGCCCCCGTAAGTCCCTCTGTCCTGCTTGCTTCCCGTCCTCAAGCTAGCAGCTGAGCCCAGGACTTGGACGGTAGAGGCAGAGGGATCAGGGACAGGAAGGGAGAGGGAAATCAGGGGTGTGGGGTGGGTGGGCCAAGGCCTGTGGGATGGGGTGGACACAGGAAGGGCATGGAGGGGATGCTGGGGTGGCCACAAGGCCGGCAGGGCCTATTGGCACACCTCTCACTCTCAGGGGTCTGAGGCTGCCGGGCCCCTCTCAGGGCCTCACTGCCCCTCTGTGCCTGAGAGGGCACCCGGGCCAGGGGACCTCTCAGATACTGATCCTTCGCCCAGAGACTGTGGCCCAGGTGCGCCACCTGCTGGCAAGACTTGGCAGTGTCCCCATTCCAGCCGTGGCTCCTCAGAGCCCTGGCTCACCCCGTCTGACCCTAGGGAGTCCGGAGGAGGGGGTCTGCTCCTGCTACCTGGCTGCCTGCCTTCCTTAAACATTGTCTGACACCCAGGGCTCTGGGCACCCAGAGGAGAGTCTAATCCAGGTGGGGCAGGAGCACAGGGACCAGGGGACTCCTTCCGCCTGGGGCTGGGAGCCTTTCTGGAAGAGGTGGCGCCTGACTTTGACGTGAAGTTGGAGTTGGCCAGCTGTGAGGGAGAAGTCCAGGCAGAGAGGGCGGGCGGCCTGCGAGGGCTTGAGTGTTGGGGGCTTGGCGGGGAGTTTAGGCAGCTGCACCCTCGAGTAGGAGGGGGTGGGGGTGATGGGCCCAGAGAGCCGGAGATCCCAGCTGGGCGCCCTGGCAGGCTGGGCTGAGGGCCAGAGAACACCCCGTTGCAGTGGAGGGGTTTTGGGGACAACTCAGTACCGTGCCACTTACATTTCTTCTCAGGAGCTAGGAAGACAGCAAGAATGCTTCCATCTGGGCCAGAAGTGACCTCCTGCTGGTCAGCCAGACTGACCCGGGCTGGGCTGGGTGCGCCTGGTCAGGCCATCCCAGGGTCAGGGTCTGGCACCGTGGCCTTGCTCTGAGTGGGAGGGGAGGGAGGAGCCAGTGCAGAGACCCAGGCTGGGGTGGGGGGCAGACGAGGGATGGAGGGCAGGAGCCCCCCAAGTGGGAATCCACACAGAAATGGGCAAGGAAGCCTGTGCCTGGGGCTCACTGTGCCTTAACTTCTTCAGCAAATACCGGTGGGTGTCTCTCCTGTGCCCGGGACAGGGAGACAGCTGGGACTGGGGGACAAGAGAAAGGGGTACATTTACGGCCGGTTCCGAGCAGGTGCCAGAGAGGAGGACTGATGCGGTGGCGGGCTGGGGGACGCTGGGCCGGCGGAAAGTTTCGGTGGGGTGGGTGGGGGAGGCTTCGCTGACAAGGGAGCTTCTGAAAAAGGAGAGAGCTTCGTGGATGCCCGGGGACGGCACCCCTGCAGAGGGAACAGCGCCAGCAGTCACCAGGCGGCAGCAAGGAGGCCTGCGGCTGGAGCCCAGCGAGGAGGTCAGCGGGCCGGCAGGGCACCGGGGCCCACGCGGCCTGAGCGGGAAGCACGGGGGCTGAGCAGAGCGGCTGAGTGACCTCCCGCCTTCTTAAATGCTCCCGGGGCCGCGGGGCCGAGACGGGAACCGAGGGGCGGCAGTGGGCGCAGAGCCCCCAGGAAAACAGGAGGGTGGCTGAGATGGGGCGTGAGCAGCACAGGCTGTGAAAAGAGGTCTGGCTTCGGACGTACCTACCAGACCCCGGACGGGAGTCAAGGCCGACTCCAGGGTGATCGAATTGAGTGAATGAAGGAGCAAGTGAAGGATGGGTCACCTAAGGTCCCTTCTGGGAGCCGTCCCACCCGGAGACCAGAGGAAAAGCCAAGGGCGCTGGCCCAAGTGCTGAAACCGGGGTGCCCGCGGCCAACTGAGCGCTCTGGGCCTGGGGCTCCTCTTCACTGGAGGCACCGGGTCGGGGCAGGCAGAGGGCAGGAGGGGCGGTGGGGCTGGCTGAGTGACTGGTCTACAGAGACTCGGACTGACCCTGCTGGCCTCTCTCTCCGCTTGAAAAACCCTTACCCTACAGTTGGCTGTGGGGCTGACCATCCTCTGCACCTGCTTCTGTCCCCCCCCCCCCGGAGCTCCCAGGTCAAAACCGCCTCCTGCCCCTCACCGCTGCACCCCTGCGGCCAGGCCCTGGGGCTGAGGGGGTGAGAAGGCAGCAGGACTTAGGGGATACAGACTCGAAGCAGATGCCCGAGATGAACTCTGGCAAGTCGCTTCGCCACTCTTACTCTCCTCATCTGTAAAATGGGGATCATAATACCCCATGGTGCTCCCCCCAGCAGCAGACGCCCCTGAAGGAGGACTGATGCAGGGAAAGCAGCCCCCTCCCACCTGAGACCTGCCCTCAGAGCTGGGGGGGGGGCACAACCTGAGCAGGAGGCCCTGCCCTGGACCAGGACGGGCCTCCCTCCTGGACTCGCGGGGCTGTCCTCACTGGCTGCTCTCCTAGGCACATCCTTCCCCCCCGGAGACGTGAGCCCAGCCGCTGGGAGTGGTGTGACCGGGGAGCCCGGCGAGCTGGCCAGACCTGGGGACATGTGGGCCGGTCCTGAGGCTTCCTGGAGATGAGGGGAAAGGTCTCACCTCCTCCCACCCTTGGTGGGGACGAAGGGTCTGTTCCATGCCAAGTGAGGTCCGGGTGCCTGGACCTCAGCGCTGTTACGTCAGTGGGGGGGCCCTCCGAGCCTTCCTTAGCTCCTTGTTAAATACTAAACGTTACGGTCAAAACCCCACAGCAGTTCAAATCACCCAGGAGGGGGTAAGGCGGAGGGAGAGCCTCCCCCGGAGCCCACTCTCTCCTCTCCCCAGAGGCGACGACCCTCACGGGTCTCTGTGTGGCCGCAGGGAAGGCCGCAGGGAAGGGCCCAGTCCTTCCGGGCATAGATGCTCCCTACAAACACGAGCCCGATCACGCTGCACACTGGGTCTGGGGTGATTTTCCAAGAGCCGCGGCTTTTGACCTGCGTCCGCTGTCGCTGAGGATGTGTCAGGATTCGTTGCCCATTTCCCTCTGGGTCCGGCTTCCCGCTGTCACAGTGATGACTGCTACCAGGCGCTCACCTCCTGCGCACCGTGGGCAGCCTGTGGGGCGCCTTCCCAGCTCTTCACGCGCCGGCTGAAAGGGCTGGTCCCTTCCTGGAAAGGCTGGCTGGGAGTGGGCCCAGGAGGGACTGGCCTGCATGTGTGTGTGGGGGGGTCCCAATGGCCCCAGAAGGTGGGGGTGAGAAGTGGGGTGGTATGAGGACCCAGGTCTCCCCACGCCTGGTGCAGCAACCTGGCCACTCCAGCCCAGTGTCCCCCGCCTCCCTGAAATATTGCCACCCGGGTCTGATTGGAAGCTGAGTCCGGCAATTAATCCCGTCTGAGCTGCACTCAGCGCAGAGGAGTTTCTGCTGTGCTCCCTTGGCCTAGATTTCCCCGGGGACAGCTCTGACCGCCGCCTCGTGCCTGGTAAATTAAATGTTCGAAAAAATCCCCACGATGACTTTAATCAATCCACTGAGGTGGGGGGAGCCCCCTCCCTCGGGCTCAGGGTCCTGGAGGAGAGGAGGGTGTCGGGACAGGGCTCCAGGGGTGCCTGCCTGCAGAGGAGGGAGGGAGGTGAAAGGTCTCCAGGAGCCTAGCTCCCCCCAGTCCAGGCCACAGGAGCCCAGAGGAGGTGGCTGCAGAGGGACAGGGAGGAGGGGAGGGAGGGCACTCAGGCCCCCCGTGTGTCTTGCCCTGATCTCTGCCCCAGGCCAGGGGTGCGCATGGGGCAGGGCGGGGGCAGCTCCTCTCCGGGTCTCGCGTGGGACCCCAGGCCTGGGTGGGGACTCTGCGGCGCGCAGATGCGTTTGTGATGAGCGGGTCCGGGGCAGGTAGGAGGAGACAATTCCTCCAGCGGCCGCTTGGGGGAGTCAGGGGAGGACCCCGTGAGTGGGGGTGGGGTGGGGAGGCTCCACGGTCCTTCCCGGCCCGCAGAGTGCGCGCGGGGCGGGCCCCGCCTTTGCGCCCCGGCCAAGCTGCCACGTCCCGCCTCCTGCTCCCGGCGCCCCTGAAGGGGCCCAGCGTTCTGCCCTCCAGGCCCCCCTTTCCCAATTTTCTGCTCGCTGGCCGCTTACCCTACGGGTCCCGTTCAAGGCCCCCCCCCCCCCGGGCAGTCTTCCCTGGCGCCCCCTTAACTCCCCAAACCTTCCCCACGGGCCTAGGTGATTTAGGCGACCCTGCCTCCGCGCTCCACCTTCCCCGAGCGGGCGGCTGGCCCTCTTGGCCTGCGCCCGACAGCACGCGAGACCGGGGAAGGGGGCGCGCACAGCAGGAGCGGGACCCGAGCCTGAGTTTGTATCCGGACAGAGCGCCCCAGCCCCAGATTCCGACCGCGACTTGGCCGCGCCAGGAGACGAGCCCGAACCCTCTCCTCCAGGGAGTTACTGGAGCGGCCGGAGGGGCCCGGGGCGAAGAAGGCTGCGGGTGGCTGGAACCAGCTTTAAGGTGGAGGCACAGAGGGGCGACGCGCGGGGGCCTTGGGGGTCCATAGGCCGAGGCTGGGGCGTGGGGTGGGGCTAGCGAGGAGCTTCTCCACACAGGGGCGCCCTGAAGCATGGGCAGAGTGGGGGAGCTCAAGGTCACTGTGCTCTGTACACGTCCCCAGGGACTGAGACCCCAAGGCGCCGAGCGCCCCGGCCCACGGGAGGGGAGGGGCTGCGATGTGCTCCCGGTCGGCGGAGGCTTCTCCGAGCCCAGCGCAGCGGCGCGGCCCCTCCTTCCCTGCGCCTCGGGGCCAGGGCACCGGGCAGGGGCTCGCGAGGCGGGGGGTGAGCACCCACAGCGAGGGGGCCCGGGTCCCCTCCGGACCCTCCTCCTCGGGCCGCGTGTCGGGGCGTCTGGCGCGCCGCCAGGGCGGAGGGGGGCGCTGTCGGCGCCGGCGGGCGGGGCCGGAGCGCGGGGACGCGCGGCGCGAAGCGAGCGCAGGTGCCGCGGGCGCGGGCCGGGGAGGATTGGGGGCCTGGCGGGCGACTCCGCGCCGTGCGGGGCGCAGCGGCGGCGGGCGCGCGGCCAGTGCACGCGCGGGCGGGGAGGCGGCGGCGGCGCGGCGGCGGGAGGAGCTCGGAGCCGCTCCCCGCGCTCCGCTCCTCCATGGCGCTGCCCCGGCCGCCCGAGCAGCCCCGCGGCGCGCCCCGCAGGGCGCCCAGCCTGCTGGAGATGGGGGCGCTCTGCCTGGACTCGGAGATCATCCTGGGCTTCACCAGCCACCTCCTGAGGCGGCGAGCCAAGGTGAGCGCCGGGCGGCGGGACCGGGATGGCGGCAGAGGCGCTGTCCCGCGACTTTGCGGCGCGGCTCCCGGGGAAGGGGACGCGGGTGCTGAGCAGCGTCCCGCAGCCCGGGCCTGGGACTCGCTGGCTCACTTTCCCCCATTAGTGCTGCCCTGTCTCCCGCTCCCCTCAAGGCTGCATCCTGAGCGGGAGGCACCGGGCCGGGGCGGAGAGCGCAGCGCAGGGACTCGGGCTCCCACCGCGCGTCTTGCTGGGGTGGGCGAGGCGCGGAGTGGGAGTCTCGGGGCTGAGCCTGAGTCCCTGAGGTGACTCCAGATCCCGCGTGCGCCTCTTGGATCTGCGGGGGCTGTGTCCCGGCCCCCCTCTGGGGAGCCGGGTGCGGGGCGTGAGCGTGCGCTTCGCCAAGCGCCGCAGTGGTGCGTGCGGACGACCGAAGTTGCGGGCGTGGCTGGCCCAGGTCTTAAGACCCGGGCTCCGCGTCGGTGTTTCTGGGGACGCATGTGGGCAGTGAGTGCATGTGCGTGTGTGTGTGCGTGATAGACAGCCGTGCTCCCCGGGCCCGGAGTGTGTCTGGCCCAGAGCAGTTGGGCGGCGGGAGCGGTGCTGCGGCGTCGGCGGTGTCCCGGCGTCCCGGGGTCCCGACATCCGTTTGGGGGCTGACGCCCGTTGTCCTCAGGGAGGCTGCGACCAGACAGGAGATGGGGGTGCTTCTGGCCGTCGGGCCGGGTGCGAAGGGGGACCACAGAGTGCGAGTCCACTTTATTCCTGCCCACTCCCGCCACGTTGCAGGCCAGAAAGGACTCGGAACGCCAGGAGGAGAGGATCCGCCCCTCTTTTAGGAGGAGCCCGTGCATGGGGGTGGGGGTGGGGGTGGGGGTGGGGGGGGAGGACTTTCCAAGTAAAAGGGTGGCGGGCGAAACGTAATGAAGAAGGTAGCTTTGGGGGCCTTAGGAGAGGCGGGGAGCGACTCGAATCTGTGTGAGGGTCTCACCGTTTGCGCGGGGAGCTGCGGGCCGCGTCCTCCGCCTGGACCACCGCCCGCCGGCCGCCCCGCTCGGGCTCCGCGGCTTCTGGTCCTCCGGGAGCGCCCCTGGCCCGGGACGAGCGGCGCCAGGTCTCTCCAGGCGCCGGGCGGCGGTGGCCAGCAGGGGTCGCTCGCGTCACGGGAAGGGGGCGTCCTCTCCCGCCGGCCGGACCCGGGTTTCGGGCCGACCCGACCCGAACGGGGACTCGGAACCTCTCGCCGCCTCGGACGGCGGCGACCCTCGGGGCCGGGCTGGAGCGGGAGCAACTGGTCGCCGGAGAGGGAGGGGGAGACCTCCCGGCCGGAGACAAACAGGCAATTAATTCCCGAGCCAAGTTCCCATCTGCCAGGCCGGCTGACAACAGGTCCCGCGCACACCCCGGGGCCAGCCGCGCCGCCGCCTCCCGCGGCCGCCGCACGCAGCGCGCACACCCCCCTTCGTGCACACGCGCGGCTGCAGAGACACGCGGGCTGCTCGCAGACACGCCTAGACACAGACACACCGCCAGGGGCATTGCACGTTCCGAGGCGCAGACCGCGAGTCATTCACCCACGCGCGACAGTCAGACCCAAAGGGTGGCCCGCGACACGCGGAGTGCACCGGGATTTGCAGGAAAAAAGCGCCTGGGCATCTGGGGGGCCTGGGTTCGGCCCCTTCCTCGTCCCACCGTGGGCGCTGTTGGGCAAGACCTCCGGCCTGGCCTCGGCGTCTCCCCCGCAAGGTGAGGAGTGGGCGGGTGCCTCCCAGGAGACGCGCAGACCCCAGGGTCCCGGCAAAAGAGCAGGAAGGCGCATGCGCGAGCGCGCACCGCGTGGCCTCGAGCGGCCCCCGGCGCCCCTCCCCGCGGCCGGGACTCGCGCGGCAAGTTGGGGTCCTTGGAGTGGGAGGGGCCGCGCCGCGGTGAGGGTCCCCTCCCCCACGCACCGTCCGGCCGAGGGCGGGGGCGGGGCAGCCCCCCGGCGCCGCCCCGCAGGCCCGGCCCCGCCCCGCCCCGCCGCCCGGGCGCGCTCTCCGCGGCGGGCGCACGCTCTCCGCCACTCGCCTCCCGCGCCTCCAACTTCGGAGCGGCCGGCGGGACCATGGGGGCGCCCCGCGGCCGTATCACGTAGCCGCGCGGCCCCGAAGCTCGCGCCCGGCCCTTCCCGCGCCCCGGCCATGGGCGGCCGCGGCGTCCCCCTGTGCGCGGCGCAATCCGCGGTACGCGCGGCCGGGCCCCGGGAGCGAGGCGGGCGGCGGGGGGGGGGCGGCGGGGGCACCGCGGGGCTGAGTCCTAGACCCCCGGGATGGTCGCGGGGTGCGGGGCGCCCCCTCGGGACCCGGCCTGGAGGGGGCGCGGGGGCTGCCGGGCCTCCTGCTGGGAGGGTCGGTCCCCGGACCTACCGGGATGGAAGGAGAGGGTGGGCGGCAGGTCCGCACCCAGCGCTCCTAACTTTGTCGAGCGTCCCACTCGGGGTGGGGGTGGGGGTGGGGGGCGGGACGCGCTGAGTCTGGAGTCACCGGTGCTGGACGTCGGGGCTGTGCCGCAGTGGCCGAGGCTTACTGTCCCCTTCGACACTCCCTTCCCGCAGGTGCCAGAGGGTGGCCCGGCCCGGGAGCCGCTGCAGCTGGTGGAGGTGCCCCCCCGCAAGAGGCTGCCCGCCGGGCCCGAGCACGACCCATGTGGCAACCGCCCTGCGCCCGAGGGCGCCGGGGCCGGCGCAGAGCAGGGCCACTTGGCCGTTGGAGGTGGCTGGTGCCGCCACTGCCACACGAAGCTCGCCGAGCTCAAGCGACAGGCGTGGAAGCTGGTCAGCGGGCCCGGCACACCCCTCCGGGTATGTGACCTTTCCAGTGGTTTTGGCTAGCCCCTTCTCTCTGGGCCTCAGTTTCCCCTCCTGGAACAGTGGGTGTGAGTTGGGGTGGCAGGATTGGAGGGGGTTGGGTGGGCGTTTCTGCCAGAGCTGCAGGAGCTGCAGATGTCCCACAGCTGGAACCGCAGTCTGTTTGGGAGGGGGACGGGAGGGAGGGAGGTAGATGGCAGGGACTCCACCCAGGGCAGGACAGCTCTTGCCCTGCCAGCAGCAAGAGGCTACTTGGTGTGTTGCTGCCCTTGGAGCACCTGGGCCCCCAGCCGGGTGTCTGGAAATTGTACACTTGGCACAGGAGGGCTTGGAAGACCAGAGGGTGGCCCTGCCTGCTCCCTCCTAGCATCAGGGATAAGAATTATGTGTGGGACACAGCCGGGGCTCTGTCACTTTAGGCAAGTGGCCACTCATCTGGGAATTGAGTGGCTGGGCCTCTGGGTTCCCCAGGCTTCCGTCCCAGCTGCCAGGGTGTTTGCCACGGGTGGGGGGGGCGCAACCTCCAGCCAATGGGCTTGCCTGGGTCTTGGAAGGAGCTGGGACTATTGTTCAAGGAACAATGCACCCTGGAATTTGCAGAGCCTGGGAAGGTGGGGGTCTCCAGAGGAAGCCCTTCCCGCCTGACCTTCAGTGTTTCTGAAAGCGTTCCTGGGAAGTCCGCATAATCCCATTGAATCTAAATATAGTTCTCCTAGGAGGCCACGTGGCCTGGGGGTGGGGCGGAACCCAGGCTCTTGGGGTCCCACGTGTTCCCTGTCTGGGGCAGGCAGGGTGGCCTGAGTCTGGTTTCTGCTCTGGGCACTCTGGCAAATGGAGGGGACCTGTGGCCTGTCCAGGGGTGGTGCTGGACTCTCCCCCACTCTGCTGTGATCAGGGTGAAGCCTCTCCAAGCTCTGTGGCCCAGATGTCCTGCATCTGGTTGAAAAGATGCCAGCGGACCTTCAGGCCTCAGGAGGGTGTGGTTCGGGACAGACTCCCGGGGGCCTGTCAGAGCTGCAGAGCTGTCTTGCTTCCCCATCTGGGGAGACTGAGGCCAGAGAGGAGAGGGACTTTATGACAGCTGGGCTTCGCCTGGTTTCACTGGGCATGTGGCCAGCTGGCCGCAGGGGGTGGGGATCCTGGTGGAGAGAGCCGCAGGTCACACCAGTCACTGGTGAATTCCAGGGTCCCTCTAGGGGGGTCTTAGTGGTCTCTTTCTGCAGACAGCTTATCAGGGAAGCCCCCAGACCACTCATCTCCCACCTCCCCTCACCTTTCCCAAGTTTGGTGTTTGACGCTGGATACTTCTCAGTGCCAGGTGGGGCTCACCCCCTTTCCCTGCCTTCCCTGGCACCCAGTGGCCTGCTCACCCAGCATACCAGGGTCCCAGGCTTTGTTCCTGCTTTGTGCGCCCCCCCCCCGCTGCTTCCTCCTGTGTGAGATGAGGGTGATCTCCAGGGGCTGGTCTAGGAGTGCTGTCCAACCTGTAGGGTGCTGTGTCCCAGGGAAGGAAGACCCATTGTCCACTGCTTGTCCAGAGAGGATGGAAACAGGGCCATGGGGGGCTTAGCCACCCTGGGCCATGGGATGTGGGGGGTTGGGCCAGCAGCCCTGGGACGTTGGCGGGCGTCACTGTCCTGTGCGACCTGGACTTCCCCCCGTGTCCTGGCTGACTTGCAGCCTGCAGCTTGGCCCGGCTTGGCCCAGAGCTTCCTCCAGGGAGGCGGGGAGGCGGTGTCCGGATGGACGCACACGCAGCTGCTTCTGCTTCTGCTTCTGGTCTGGAAGGGAGGGCTCTGTGGGGCAGCCGGGGTGGGGAGCTGACAAGGCACGGGGCACACAGACCTGCTGTCTGATTTCCCTAGGGACCTTTTCTTATTTCTCAGCATGAGATGAGCTTCATGAGGACAGCACGTCACAGTTTACAGAGAACGTTGCCTGTGTTTTCTCAGTCCTGGGGGCTTGCTGGGCTCCCACAGCTGGGGTGGAGCTGGAGCTGGGGCCACAGTGGCCTGTGGGGTCCATGCCTGGTCTCAGGTATAGACCCCAGTTGGCTCCTTGCCCACGCTCCTACCAGCAGACAGGTCTCTGCTGAGGGACCTTGGGCAGGTCCTCTGAGAGCTTGGGCCTCAGTTTCCCTCTCTGTACTCAGGACAGCCTTTGTACCGATTTCACAGGTGCATTGAGCAGTGCCCAGCAAGGGCGGCTTGCACACCTTAGCCCCGGTTGCTTTTGCTGGGATGTGGGCTCGAGGGTCACGGCCGTGATGGTCTTTGGTGGCTGGGGGGCGGGGGCGGGTGGTCTGCCAGCTATCAGTCAGCCTGGGTGTAAGGCCTGCCTGTCTCCTGCTGCCCTGTGTTCTCTCCTCCCTGTGTCTGCCTTGGTTTCCCTATCTGGGCAGTCAGGGTGACTATGGTCCCCACCCAGGACCCCACTCAAGATAGGGCCGTACCCTGCCCCCTTTCTGAACCCTGATGCCCTGGAGTGTAGGGAGGGGGCACATGCTCTGCCACCCAGGCTGGAACCTGGGACACTGTCCTTCCTGAACTGAGCATGACAGGTGGGGCTTCCAGGCTGAGCACCCCCCACTGTGCCACCTTCTGATCTTGCCAAGGTCTCCGGGTGACCCCTTCAGGACCCCTGCGTGTCCTGGAGCCACACCCTCTGGACTGTCCTCCTGAGGCCTCTATGGGCCCCTCTCGCAGGCCCTGCCCCAGGCACCCTCCTCCTCTCCCGACCCCCAGCTGCCCTGGGTGTTTCCTGCCAGTTCCTGTCCTTAGCCCTCTGTGCCCCTCCAGGTGCCCCTGCCTCTGACAGGTCTCTCTGGGAACTCATGGCGGCCCCCGCTCAGGGTCCAGAGCCAGGCCCCCTTCGGCTACACCCTAGTGCCCCAGCTTAGCTCCGGCCTATGTCCTCCTGTCCCTGAGCAGAACCTGGCGCCACCCAGCCCTTCTTGCCCCATGTTCTCACCCAACACAGCGGACTGGTCACCAGCTTCCTGCTGACCCCTTTCCTTGTGTCCCCAGCCCAGCCCCCAATGCCTGCCCACTCCTAGCTGCCCAACCTCAGGGCAGCCGGGGGGTACTCGCCCAAGTATGGACCTAGCAGGAGGAGTCTCCGGCCAGTCCCTGGCCCTACTGTCCCAGCCTGGCCCCACCCGACTGAGGGCCTCACTCTCACTTTATCCCATGATGGTTTGTCACAAGCACCCCTTTTGCAGACCCCAACCCCCCTGTCCTCCCCATACTCATCTGGCAGAACCACACTTAGGGTCACCTGGTGTCCCGTGGCCTGGTACCTGTGCAGCTGACTGTGGCGGGGGACTCTGACCCCGCTGACCTGCCTCACTCTGAGTTTATGGCCTGGAGCTCTGGCGCTCCCCACGTGCATCCAGGCTCCCCACCCTCCAGTTCCACCCGCCCCTCTTCCGAGGCACCCCTGGTTCTCAGCCTTTCTCAGCCCTTTCCACACTCCTCGGCCACTGTGTGGACTCTGTGTCCAGGGTGCCACCCCCAGGTGGGAGCTCTGCCAGGGCGGGTGCAGGGTCCAGGTCACCCAGCAATGTTTGTTGAATGACTGAGTGACCAGGCTTTTCCTCCTGAGCCCTCTGTGTTCACCCCAGGGCTGCTGGGCTGATCCCAGCTCTCTACCCCGCCCCCCACCGAGGTGACAGCCCCATGGAGGATGGTGGTTCCTGTCTCCTGGCCGCAGTGGAGGCAGGGATCCTGACCTTGGGGATCTGGTCCAGCTGCCACCCAGATGCCTAATGACAGAGGTGACTGCTCCTCCAGAGACCCATGATATTCGACATTCGAGGTGTCAACACAGGTGCAGAATTGATTAGTGCCCCCGGAAGTGATCAATTCTCATTTAGCTCTTGCAGATCTCTCTCTCACCTCAGCCAGGTGACAGCTTGCCCCTAGTTACAGCTCGGTGACGTGACCTGTCCCTAGGGCTGGAGGCTTGGAGACCGTCCTGTCTCTGGGGCCTGGCTTGGGTGGGGGTGGCCCTGCCAGCTCTCCCTTCCCTGATCATCACCCCCAGGAAACTTTCCCGGCCCTCTGTTCCCACAGCTGCCACTGTGGGTGTCACCGGTGCATGATGGTGGGGTCCTGGGGCTATAGTCTGGCCGCTGTGGCCCTGGGTAGGCAGGGGCTGCTGAGCGCAGCCTGTGTTGGCCTTTGCTGCCTGGGAGAATCCCTGGCCCCAACCCCCCACGCTGTTTGGAGTCTGGCCTGAGCTCCAGCAGCTCCTGGGACCACCCCGAACCAGGGGAACCAGGGCCATGGTGTCTGCCTTGGGGCTCTGGAGGGTGGGGCACTTGGCCCTCAGCAGTGTTCCCCAGCTGAGCCAGGTGTTGGCAGGCTCCAGAGGCAGCCAGGGAGGTGTGAAAGAGGCGGGCACTGCCTGGGGCTGGCTGTTGGGCAGCCTCCCAGCTGGCACGGGACTGGATGACTCAGCCGGGAAGGGATCTGTCTGTGGGACTCCAGGCCTCTAGGCCACTCGGGGGACTGAACCTGGCAGGCGAGAGAGGAGGCTGGGCAGGCCTGGCTTCTTATCCGACCTCTGCGAGACCTCAGCCGGCCCCTCCGCAGCCTGGCTGGCTCCCTCCTTCCTCCCTAGATGGATGGTGGTCTAGTTGGTTCTCCATGTCCCTGGGGACTTACTCGGTCCAGTGATGGAGTGACGGGCTCCTTGTGGTCAAATTTTTGCTGGTTCCAGGGTTTCAGGGTGAAGGTGGACAGTGGGGGTGGGATTGAGCAGGATTGATTACCTCCCGACATCAGCCAGGGCAGAGGTGGGGCATCAGGAGCCAGCGGAGGTGCAGGAGCTTTGGTTCTTGCTGGAGGGGTCCAGCTGCTGTCAGAGATTGGGGCTGAGCAGAGACCTGAGTGGTGACTGACCTCGCTGCCCCTCTGCTGAGAGGGGGGGAAGGGCTACAGGCCACCCCTGAACCTCAGGCTGCTCAGAGGCTGCCTGGGGGTTTGTGATGGGTTAAGGGAACCAGCCTGCGGCCTTCCCAAGGCTCCCTCCAGTGTCCTGAAAGGATCTCATATTTGAGAGTTTGAAGAACTGGGTTTTTTCTCAAATAGTGAGGGAAGTCTAGTTTCCCTTTTCCTTTGCCTGCCAGGAAACTCACAGCTCTTCAGCTTCCACCAACCACATGGGCCCTTTCTCACATGTCTTATGGGCACTGATCACTGTCATGGTTCTAATGTGACTGACTGTGGTCATGTGGTTCTGTCTTTAATTTGCGCTGTGTTCCTGGGAGCCACCATGCAGGTTTTGTGCAAGAAAGTTTGGGGTATGGTAAATAAATGAAGTAAAAGTTGGTTGAGTGTCTGGCCTCTGTCTACGGTGAAGGGGAGTGGCAGTCAAGGCCAGGCTGTCCCTTGTTAGGTTCCTGGTGGCAGCCAGGCTGGGTGGCCCGGCCTCTGGCAGCTACTTCTTTCCTGTCTGCCCCGAGCTCTGAGCTCTGGGTTCTCTCTTCCCTCCAAGTGAACACAGGGCTGACGAGATTCTCCTGGGGGAGAGGAGAGGCTGGGGCACCATCCCATGGCATGGTCACTGCTTTCCAGGGTCTCAGCCTCCCCATTTGTGAGCAGGGTCCTTGGACTGACCGTGTCATTTTCCCTCCTCCCCCAGGTTAGGGCTACTCTCACTTCTGGTGTCATGTTTTGTGGCTGGGGAACCCCTGTGGGGCTGGGTGGCCTGAGGGATGTCTGCAGGGATCCTGGTGCTCTGTGGGAGGGGCCCCTGGCCCTGGCCTCTTGGCAGCACCCCAGACTGTGGGGCAGGGTGGGTGGGCTCCGCCAGGCGCCTGGGGCTGGCAGGTTTATGGTCCTGCCTGCTCGGCCCAGCGCCAGCTGCTCCACGCCCGCTGTGTCCGGTCTCAGGTGGATGTCCTTACACCGCTGCACGTTACCTCTGACCCCGTGTTTCCAGGTGGAGCGTGCCAGGCACCGGCCCTGCCTCGTGTCCTGCTCGGGTGTGGGCTGCAGGCTTGGCCCCTCCCTAAATGTCTTATTCTGGGCTTCCCTGTCCCAGTCCTGCCCTCCACAGCCCAGCTCTGCCTCCTGGAACTCCCACCAGCCATCAAAACTTGGCCCATCCAAAACCCAAGGAACTGCCGGGCAGCCATCTCGGCTTGGCCCGCCCAACAGCTGCCCTTTGCTCAGCCACAGACCCTCCTGGTCTTGTTCCTAGGGCCCCCTCTCCTTGGCCCCCATCCCTTCCTGTGCCTCCCACACTTTGAGTCTCAGCTCTGCTGTGTGGCCTGAGCCAAGTGTCTTAGCCTCTCTGAGCCCCAGTCTGTAAAGGGGGCATGCTCATGGTAGCCAGCATGTAAGGGGGTTCCCAGTGGGGTGGGTGTCTGTGGAGGCGGGTGCCCTGGCACTCTGAGGGGACTTATCCAGCCAGCACAGGGGGCTGCGGGAGCCTGGGGGTGCCTGACAGTGGTAAGTCTGGGTGTTGGGTCTTGAGATAGTGACAGGGGCCCATCCTGCCTGGTGTCTGCCTTCTCTTTGGGGTGATTGTTGAGGATGGCCTGCAGGGCGATGCCCCCCACCCTGGAGGAGAGATCTGTAGCCCATGTTCAGATGAGGAGATGAGCCATGTTCGGCCCACGGAGCTGGGCCGGAGCGTGTCCGGGTGAGTCCAGGCCCCTGAAGCATGCCAAGCCCCTCCTCTGAATGGCGGGTGTCCTGATGGAGCTGCCTCCCCACTACCCCCACCCCGCTAAGGCTGTCCTGCTGGTCTGGCCTTTAGCCCCCAGGGGTCCCTTTAGTGGCATCGGGCAGAGGACAGGGGGGACCATTGACGAGAGGAGGTCTCAATGGACTAGTGTGTGCCCCCAGCTGCCCAGCTGGCTGGCGCCTGGCACAAGGCCTTGGGGACGGGTGCTGGTCAGTGCTGGGTAGCTAGGCTGGGCCCCCTGCTCCCCACCCCTCCCCCCAGCAGAGAAGGGAACCTGGGTCAGCTCCGGGCCTCAGAACTACTGACTGATGGGGCTGGAGTGTCGGACAGGAGAGGTCTGCTGGGGGTCTCTAGGTCCTCCCTGGGAACTGGCAGGCTCAGGCGGGCAGGGCCCTGGGCTGGGTGCTGGGCCCTCGATGGGAGGGAGTGGCCTGAGCATAGTCTGGCAGTTTCTAGGCTGGAAAACTGAGCCCTGATCCCTGACCTACCCCAGTCCCGCCAGGCTGCACGCGACATAGGAATGTCCTCAGTCCTGGACAGCAGTGCTCGAGAGGCGGTGCCTGGCCCAGCAGCCAGGGGTCCTTTCCTGGACCTGTTGTCAACTCCGGAAGCGGTGGATGCAGGGTCACTGCCTGCACAGGGCCACTGCCTGCATGGGGTCACTGCCTGCACGGGGTCACTGCCTGCCTGGGACCGCTGCCGGCGTGCTCTGTTTGGAGGGAAGGGGGGGTGAGGCAGAGGGATTGCTGCCAGTGAGGACCCCAGCTCCCTGCCCACATGCATGCTCACCTACACAGTGTGGCACCCGGGGAGGGGAACCCCGGGCTCGGGTGCTCCTCCAGGCTGGGCATCTGGTCCAAGTTCCCTTCCAGTGGGTGCTGGCACCCTCTTTCTAAAGACGGGGTGATGGGGGCTCAGAGAGGGTCGTCTCATAGTCCTGAGGTCTTGGGGCTTCTCTGAGTTGGGGAGCAGACCCCTCCCGTCCCCCTCCCATGGTGGCCTCAGCTGGGGATGTGGTCAGCTCCTGTGGGACCTCATGGGTGGGCCTGGTAGGCTGGGCTGGGGGAACCTCTCCTGTTAGTGGTGATGGGGCAGCAGGTCCTGGTGAGGTCCCTCTGGGCCCCCAGTGTAGGGAAGATGGAAGGATTACTTACAGTAACTCAGAGACCCCAGAGCTGCAGCGAGAAATGGAAAGTCATCTTAAAGGGGGGAGGCTCCCTAAAACTGGGTGGCGTGCAGGTAGGTGGTATGCAGTGCTAAATTGAGTCAAATTAAGAAAAACTCTTTTTAAGTGCAAATAAAATATCTGTTTAATTAGACCTTAAAGAGGAAATTAAAAATAATATTTTGCAGCCAGGTGATTACTGTTTTTCTGAAGGTGCTGGGCTCCAGGAGGGAGGGGTAGGGGGTAGGCGGGGTGGGGGCTGAGCTTTCAGGGCCTGGCATTCCTGCGATCTGGGCTGTGACCCTGCAGGGGCTGGGGCCTGTGGACCCCCTGTGGCTGGGAGAGACCTGTCCTTTCAGAAGGGATGGGGAAAGATCAGTGGCTCCTCAGGTGCCTCCAGCCTGCTGTGCTGAGGTCTGACACTGTGGGCCTGTGCTGTGGAGGCCCAGAGAGGGCTGCCCAGGGCCTCGCGTGGTGTGGAAGGTGGTGTCTGCCCCTTGCCCATTCTGGGCTTGGCCAATGCCAGTCCCTGGGAGAAAGCCCCCCCCCTCACCCCATCTGGAGTCCTGAATGCTGGGCCAGGGTGCTGGGGTGGAGAGCCCAGCGCTGGGTCTGTCCTGCCCAAAGCTTGCTGGCCCCCAGGCTGGTCAGACAGACTGGAGAGGCCTCGGGTGCCTCAGGTGCAGGGTGCATGGCTCTGAGTGACCTGCTTGCCCTGAGTGTTGCATGCTGCTCAGGGGTCCAAGGTCTAGCCCCAGCTGCCTGGACTGCCTGCGAGGCTTGGGGCAGGGCTTTCAGCCCCACTGGGCACCCATGTGGTGGCCTCAGGCAGGTCTCTCCTGGGGGGGGGGGTGTTCTGCCATCTCCAGTGTGTGACCTGAGACAGAGGTTGGAGAGCTGGCCCCTGCCCCACGTCTGGAGCCCCTACAGCCAGGCTGTCTGCAGCTGTGATTGTGGGGGTCCCTGAGAGGGAGGCTTGGTGGCCAGTGCTGGCTGGGCTTTGATCATGGGGTGGGGCCCTGGTGTGTCTGGGCGGGGCCTCCTGCAGCCTGGAAAGCAGGGCTCCCTCCCCTGTGGCTGTGAGAGAGCAGGGCTGGGCGGGACCTGGGGGGCTGTGAGCACTAAGCCCCCCGCTGTGGGCTCGCTGAGCAGGTGACCAGGCAGCCGGGCTCGTCTTTCTGTGACAGGGGTGCTCACCCCCCAGGGCTTTGATCAGTGCCCCAGGCCTGAGTGGGCCGGGGCCTCCCTGACAGCTGCTGTCTGAATTCCTGATGACACAGCTGGGCGGGGGCTGGGGGGCTCGGCTGGAGTAACTGGGGCGTGCTGCCCTGGCTTCCTGTGGCCTCCCCCCAGCCTCTGTGCCTGGCTGGCTGTGTGGGGTGCTGGGGGTCTGGTGCATGCCCAGGTCAGCCTCCCCCTTCCTGCCTCCTCCTTTGTAGCCCATGGAGGGGGGCTGGGGGCTCCCCAAGAGGTCTGAGGCCCCTAAGACAGGCAGAGGCCCTAGAACAATGGGCTGCTGGGGCCCGGCGGGCAGGGGCTGGGCAGCCTTTCAAGTTGGGTTAATGGCTCTAGCAGGCACTTCCTTCCCCTCATCCCGGCCACCATTAGTGGCCTCCTGCTGAGTGGAAAAACCAGAGTAATCAGAGCCAGGACCTGGAAAACAGGGGGAGTGGCAGGCCTGGGGGACAGGGCGTCTGGATTCCATCTGCGCCAGGCCGGCCAGCCTGCCAGCCCGAGTGGGGGTTCCTGCAGAGTGTTGCCATGGCCCCCCCTCTGCAGGGCTCCCGAGGCCACCTCGGTGAATTCCCGCAGGGCTGCAGGAGGGAGGGGGTTCGCTAATCTGAACCAGGCTCACAGGCACGTCAGAGGCTCAGAGGCCCTCCAGCCCAGCTGGAGAGAACCCAGGCCTTCCGGTGGCCCGTCTCAGGTAGCTGGACTCGGCATGGCTGGGTCACCCTTCCATTTGACCTGTCTGCCTGGGTGTGGGGGGACAGTTCTGTGGCCTACACTGCCTGGAGCATGGGTGGTCCTGGGGACATAGGTGCAGGGGGACCTCTTGCTCACATTGGACTGGAGCAAGGCCACCACTGTCCCTTGAGCCTTCCCAGGCATCTGTGGACACGGGCTCAGCCGCCACAGGTCAGGCTCGGGGAGCTTGGGTAGATGGATGAGATCCGCCTTCTTGTCTGAGAAACGGTTGTGTTGGGGAGGCCTTGGTTCCTTTTGTGGTCAGCAGGGCAGCTGGACTGGAGCAGGCTGCCCCTTGGGTGGTGTGGCCAGCGGTGAGCAGGGCGGCCCGGGGCTGGGGAGGCAGGAAGCCCTGGCTCTACACTCCACACGTTTGCTGCAGGTTTGGGCTGGGGGCTGAGGGAGGGGTTCGGGCTGGCGAGGCGACCAGCTGCTGAGGTGGAGACAAGGGGCCTGCATTTGGGACCTGCTTTGCTGGGTTGGCACTGGGACAGTCCTGGGTGGTCACAGCCGGTGCTCCATTGAGGGGCTGGCCCCAGCTCAGACCCTGACCCCTGTAGGGCTGTCCTGGGAGGTGGCGAGGTGGAGTCGGGTGGGGCGGTCGAGGGGCAGGGGATGGGCCCTCCAGTTAGGTTCTTCCTGAGAATCGATGCCTGCTTCTCATTCCAGGGTATCACCTCCTCCAGGAAGCCCTCTCTGATCTCCAGGCTAGGCAGGGTCCTCTAGGTTCCCCTCGCTCCTGTTCTTAGTCCTTTCTGGACACCAGGCTCATGGTCAGGGAGACTTGTGTGTCCCCCCAGTGTGGGGGAGCGGGCGCTGGGCTGCAGGGGCAGCTACCAGTCAGCATGGCTCCGTGATGGAGCGTGGTGGGCACCGAGCCTTGCCTCCCTCCGCCCTGCTGGCTGGCACTTGTGGCCCCGGACTGCCCGGCTCACTGCCGAGTATCATCGTAGGACATTGATGCAGGACCGCATTTCATTTTCCTCCTGCTCCCTCCGGACTAGGGCCGGAGACTTCGCAGAGGCAGGGAGAGGGTCCCCAGCCGCCCAGGCCCGCATCGGCCAGGGCTGATCCGGGGAGGCCATTGTGGCTCTGGAATAGACGTGGCTTTGCACGGGGGCCCTGGGGTGCGGGCCAGCCCAGCCTTGTGGAAGGCCCTGGCGGGGGGGGGCCTGGCCCTGCTCTGCGGCCTCCTGGCGGCTCCTCAGCTGCGTGGCCTTGGCTGTTCGTGGCCAGGTTGCCGGGGAGCACAGATGTCATGTTAGCATGAGCGAGCCCGGTAGTGACGGCGGGAAGGTGGGCAGTGTCAAGGGCACCGCGGGCCACACTGTTCAGTCCGATAATTATTTTCCTGCTGGGCGCGTGCAGACGAAACCATTTGGGGCTTATTAACCAGTTATGGATTACGCCACGGCCGCAGCAGGCGTTGGCTGCAGCGGGGGATGGGGAGGATCCGGTGGCCGGTCCTGGTGCCTGGGCCCTGACCGCCTCTGTCCCTTGTTCCCCCAGGACCCTTGCCTGTCTGCTCTGCTCCTTGACAAGCTGCCGGCGCCTGGGGCCCTGTCATCGTGCCACCCAGAGGCCGAGCGCCGCTGTGACGCCTGTGCCACCCACCTGAACCAGCTCACACGGGAGGCCCTGCAGCTGCTGCAGACACCTGCCGGCCATGAGGACCCTGACACCCCTCATGGAGGCCCCAGCCTCACGCTGTCCAGCCCCAGCACTGTGACCAGCCCGAGGAATGGACCGATGGTGGCCGGCGCGGCCAGCAGGCAGCCGGGCCACATGGGGCCGGACAGGAGGAAGGGGCTGGCCTGGCCACCCGGGCCCAGCGTCCAGGTGTCAGTGGCACCTGCCGGCCTGGGTGGGGCGCTGAGCACGGTCACCATCCAGGCTCAGCAGTGCCTGGAGGGCATGTGGAGCGTCTCGAGGGTCAACAGCTTCCTGCCTCCGTCGTGCTTGGTGAGTGCCCTGGACGGGGTGTTGGCAGCTGGGTTCCCTCCTGGGGGCCTGTGTCCACCCCTCATGGGCAGTGCTGGGCTGTGGACCTTGGACGATGCCCCCAGCCAGTCCTAAGGCCGCAAGGTCAGTGGTGGGCAGCGTCCTTTCATGTCCCCCGGAGCATCACATCCATGGCACCAGCACATGTGGCGAGGGTGGTGTGGCTTCTCTTGCCTCCTAGGCCACGCCTGGCACTGCGGGCTGATGGAAGGGCCTTATGGGCTCCTGGGACGAGGTCAGATCTTCATCCTCGGGGCTTGGGGCTGGGGGGGTGGGGACATCTCCGAGTGGGGTGGGGCCCCAGTGGTCCCTCCCCTCCAAGCTCTCCTGCCATATCAGGCTGCCCCCAGGGGCATGGCCAGGGTGACACAGACCTGCCCACAGACAGGGGCATAGAGCCTGGAGCACAGGGAGGCCTGTGTTCACTACTCACCAGGCCTGCTCTCAGGAGCCGCCTCTCTTCAGTTGACTACAGAATGCTTCTCCCTTCCGAGGCTCCCCCTCCTCTGGCCACCAGGTTGTCACCTCAGCAGTGGGCATGGCTTCTGTGGAACCAGCCCTGGGCATGGTGGGTGCTGTGGGTGCCATGCACCTGGACTGGCAGTGTTAGCCCCACAGTCCGAGATGAAGCCAGCTCTGGCTGAAGGGGGTCAGGGGACCCCGCACTTTCCCATCAGCCATGGAGCTCAGCTGGTAGGGGTTTCTCTTGTGTGTCCTCTGTGTCCCCCAGTTTTCCATTGAGGAGTACCACCAGGATGGGGTGTCAGGAGAGGGTGGGTTGTTGGATTTCCCAGGGGTTTCCTGGGACAGCTGAAGAAGTTGGTGTGGGGTGGGGCCAGGGCTCTCTCAGGAAGACCTGTCCCCAGAAGGCACCTGGCCGCCCTGCCTGAGTCTTGCATGACCAGGGGACCTCCTCCCGGGGATCACATGCCTTCAGACGCACCCACCTGCTTGGTTGAGGACTGAGAGGGAGAATCCTGCCGTGTTCAGGATAGGGGCTCACTAGAAACAAAGTAGGAAGGACTCTCCAAGCAGAGGGAATAGTCAGTGTGGAGGTCTGGAGCTGTGAGGCTGGAGCACGGAGGCCTCCCTGGAGGTGGGAAGCATGAGGCCGTATCAGGAAACAGGGCTGGGGGAGGGAAGGGGAGATGAATGTGGGGCGTGGACCAGGCCAGGTGGGACCAGGTAATGGTGCTGCACAGGTGTGTGTAGGTATATGGAAGAGCCCACCCCCTGCGTGTCACCCATCCCCACAAAGCCCAGGGACCGGGAGATGGATGGGAGGCTGTGAAGACGTTTGCTTGGTATGTGTTTCAGCCACTCAGCCAGCCGCTCAGGCCTGCCCAGCAAGTGTCTGTGGCAGAAGCGTTTGCCACAGTCTGTGCCCGGTGGTGCTGCAGGGCTAGAGGGAGGGCCCAGCTGCTGGGCAAAGCCCTGCGCAGTCTTAGTATGAGAGACTCGTGCTTGCCCCTACCCCCGGGCTTGTCGATCACTCTGAGGTCAGTGAGATGGGGCTGGACGTTGCCACTTTCATTGTGGCCCTTGGTGAGGTCTTGCCCTTGCTCAGCATTGGCCCCCATGACCCGCTGCTGTCCTTGGGGTCCCCTGGCTCCTGGTGGCTTGGGGATGGGGTGCATGGGGAGCTCTTGGGATGAACTTCTGGACCTGAACTAGTCTCCAGGTGGTGTGATGATGTACCCTGGGCATGGCCTCACAGCTTCCTACTCATCCATGTATTCTTTCTGGTGTCAGGGCAGGAAGAGAGAGGCCAGCGCCCACCCTATCCCTGGTGCTTCCTGGCCTGAGGGCTGGGTTGCTCGCTGGGGACGAATGTGCAGGGGGCAGTGCCGAGGAGAGGAGGAAGCAGCTCAGGAGAGCTGAGCAGCTTCCTGGAGGAGGTGGCATTGATCTGGGCCCAGAGGGAAGTTTCAGAGATGGAGGGCCCAGGGCAAGGTGTGGTGGGGACAGTGGAGGCCTCTGGAAATAGGCAGAGGGCTCCAACCTGGGGAAGGAGCCAAGTGCATGTCTTGCCGGGGCCTCGAATGCCAGGCTGAAAGGGGTTGGCCTTTTCTCTGAGGGTGCCCAGAGCAGAGGAGGGATGCGAGCTGGTGTAGCCGGAGTCTGTGCCTGGGTGGGGTCACTGGCCCCTTGCCGGGTGGCCCTGCCTGCAGCTTGCACACCGTAAAACGTGGGCATTTAAGGCTCCCTCTCGTTTTATGGGTGCATCGATTGCGTCTGGGTGGGTGGGAATGGATTTATAATTAGACGACAGCCATGGTGATCGATAGGGAGATTATTAGAACCGTAAATAGAACTTAGGACTCAGACTAGGTGACTTCCCCTGAACCAGGGCATCGATCATTAGCGGTGGCCCTGGAATGTAAAATACCACGTTAGGTTGTAGAACTAAATGCTTCTACATTTAGTATTCACGGGGATGTGCCGTGAATCTCCAACACAGCCCCATCTGTGGACCAGGGCCTGTGGGGTGGACCGGGGTCTGTGGGGTGGCTCAAGCAGTAGCTTACCTGGTTTCGGGCATGGACAGGAGGCGCAGGAGGGGCAGGATGGGCATGGGACGCTGGAGGTGGGACCCAGAACTCTGTGGGCCCAGAACATTCTGGGAGCTGTGGCCGGGACCCTGCCTGGTGGCCTGCTGGGGGTCATGCTGGGGGCCTGGCTATCTGGAGAGCCACATGTCCAAATGAGGCAGCCCTCAGCCAGCCACAGCCGTAATCAAGCCACAGCCCACTCTCCATGTTGGTGGCACAGAGCTAAGCCTTTTCTGGGTCGTTCCACCTCCTGCATGTCTGGTGAGGCTCCCAACTGTGGGGCCACCCAGCGGGGCAGTCCAGCTTTTGCTTCCCAGACTGCCAGGTGCCCATGGGAGCTGGGCTCTGGCCTGTCACCCATATAGCTACCCTGAGAGTGCTGGGCATGGCCATGGGGATGCCCCAGATCCCTTGCCCTGCCCCATCCCCTGGGACACGGCTGTGAACTGCGTGCAGTGTGTGTCCCCCATGCTAATACAGTGCCGGTCAGATGCTCCCAGGACACCTGCTCTCATTTGACAGCCAGGTGCCAGGATACTGAGGCTTTGGCCTCCTGACCCCACAGTAGGTTGGAGGCAGCACTGGCTGGGGTGGCCAGGGCGGGGCTGAGTGACACGATTAATAGTGCTGTGGCTGGGGGCCAGGCCTGCGGGGCCTGAGCAAACCTTTCCAAGTCCTATGAGCACAGGTTGGGCCCTACCTGGGGTCCCAGGGCTTACAGTCCAGGGAGGATCTGGAGCAGAGGGTTTCTGGCCCGCCAGGGGGGCTGGGCCACTGGAGGCCTGGCCTGGATAGGGATGATGGAGGGCTTCCTGGAGGAGGTGCTGCATGCTGCTTTGATGTGCACAGTGGGAGGCGAGGCCATTTTGGTGGAGCCAGGGGGAGCCAGGGTTTCCTCTATCCTTAGAGGTTGGGTGGCACAGGCTTGGGGGTGTTGCTCCTGCTGCACCCCCATGATAGCCTGCTTTGTCCCCGCCTCTCTGTGAGCCCTGGTGGGGTCCCTGGTGGTTGCCCACCTGTCCTCAGGGACGTAGCTGGGATGGTGGGGTGTGGGTGGAGCTTTGTGTGGGTTCTGGCCTGTCTCTTTAACGTGACCCATTGCTGGTGCTCCCCTCCAGGCCTCAGTTTACCCACTGTGGAGTGGAAGTTGGACAGGGTGGTCCCCTCTCCCTGGTGAGGCTGCAGCAAAGCTGCTTCTATGACGGGGCGGGCGAGGCACCTGCAAGGGGTAGGACATTCCCGGCTGGGGGCCCTCTGGGTGACCAGGTGGAGCTTTGAGGGGGCAGCCGGGTCTGCCTCACTGGCGCCCTAGTGCCTGGTACATGCCCACTGAACGATGTCCCTCGTGCCCTGTGCGGGGTTGAGACTGTCTGCAAGATTTAGCCTGGCTGCCCCGTAGCCCTGCCCCCTCCGGCTCTCCCCCCTCCGGGCACAAAATAGCCCCCAGGGAGGTATTTGACCTGAGACGCTGGCGCATGCTGCCCTCTCAGGCCAGAATCTGACCTGTGTGGACCTCAGGCCCAGAGGGTCCCTAGGAAGTGGGTGAGTGTGGTGTTTCCCAAACTGTGTTCCGTGGAACCGGTGGAGGCCTGTGGGCAAGGCCGCCGGCAGGAGCCCTCTGTTAGCTGTCCCCTCCGGGATGGTGGCCTCACGCTCTCCTCTCGCTTTTCTTTCGTTGCTGCCCTGGCACCTCCATCACGTTTTCTGTTTGGCCACCTGCCCGCTGCTCGCCCCTCTGTCTCCTGTCCCCGTGTTGTGGTCTTCCCTCCTGCCACTCCACCTCCCCTCCCCGGCTTCTTTTGGCGTGCCCGGGTTCTGCTTCTGGCAGGCGTCGGCAGCGGCCGTCCCAGTGGCCGGAGCCGCGGCTCGGCAGCTCGTGGGACGGTGGAGCCGAGGCGTGTGCGGGACACCCGAGACAGGTCAGTGTGGGGGGCTCAGCGCTGCAGGCGTGCCGGTGGCCTGCACCGGCTCTGGCGGGAGGTGGAGGTGCTGCATGAGCAGGTGGGGTGGCCGGGCCGTGGAGGCCGGGCCTGGGGGGCGGGCGCGGCCCTCCGCCCTGCCCGCGGGACGTCGCCTCGTTAAACCCCTGCTCACCAGGCCTGGGCTGCACCCCTGTGCTGGGGCTGGCTGGAGCCAGCGTGGGGACCAGGATCCCGCCCCGGCTGTGCCCAGCTCTGCCCTGAGCAGGGCAGGCCCTGGTGGCGACATCGATGTGATGTAACTTTCAAATTCTTCCCTGCACCTTGTCCTGGGCGAGGGAGAGAAGAACTTTCGTAGGGAGCCCACATTGAACGGTGGAAAAGGAACTCAGCTTCCGCTTCTCGTTGCCCAGCCTCGGCCTGGCCGACCCTCCTTCCGGCATGTTCCCCATGAGCTGTGCCCACTCTGCAGCCCCCTTGTCCTCTGGTGTGGGGCTCACCGCTCAGCAGGGGGCTAGGTCTGTTTCGGGTCTGTGTCCCCAGGCTGTGCGCTCTTGGAGGACAGGTTTAAGGAACACCTGGCACAGGGCTGTGGAAGAGACCAGGTACCTCTGGGGCCTCTTGTTCCCAGCTTGCTCTGGGTGCCCATGAAAGTGGGCAGGATGGAGGATAGGGCTGACAAGTTGAGCTTGGTGGTCACTCTGGGTGAGAAGCGCTAGACAGACAGACTGGGGGAGCTGAGGAGAGGTCAGAGGGCTCAGGGAGGCCAGGGCAGGGCACCTGGGGCCAGAGCAGGGAATGGCCTAGGTTCTGAGGGATGCATGGGAGTCCCTGCCCGGTAGGCAGTGAGAAGGTAGGTGGCAGGGCCTGCTGTGCTGGCACAATGCCCAGTGAAGGCCTGGGCTGTCCCAGGTGTGCCCTTCTCTGCTACAAACCTTCTTGCAGCCCTAGGGGAGCAGCCGGTGCCCTGGGAGCCAGGTGGGGGTGCTTGGCTTCCTGCAGCCTAAGGTTTGAGGGGCTGTCTGTGAACGTCCTGTGCAGAGTTGTTTCTTCTGTGCCCCAAGAGGGGTTTGGAAGCTGACTCTGACCACAGGCTGGGTGGGGTGGAATCCGCCACCACGGTGAGGAGTAGTGGTGCCCCGAGGGGGCAGGACCTCCTTCTAAACATTCCTCCTGGGACCCATGTGTCTTGTTCTGCTGAAGTGTCCCCCTGGCCTCTGGCTGTGTCCCTGGGCAGAACCTGAGGATGCTGGGCCCTCCAGAACGTGGTGCCACCTGGGTTCCTCACCCGCAGGGTCCCTGCCAGTCCTCACAGAGGGCATCCCGGGCAGTGGCTGTCACCAGTGCTCGGGGCTGGGCCACGGTGCCCGGGAGCCTGGGAGGCTGGGCACGGGGGCCTCTGGGGCAGGCGCTGGGCTGGCGGTGGCCAGGCTGAGGCCTGGGGCCCAGGACTGGACACGTGCACACAGACGTAATGCACGGCGGTCGGGTCTCCAGTGAGCCGGCGCCGTCCCCGGAGCACGTAATCACATTTGTGCCTCATTACGAGGCTGTCCTCCTCTCTGGGATTTATTTTAGCTAATTAGCGGGAAATGCCAGGGTAGTATTTCAGACATGGGAACCTCATACATTATCATATGTGGGGCAATTAGCGCTCGTGACAAATATTTATTGTGGTTCTTCTCTAATTATGCCTTCGGGTGCTCCCAGATGGACAGCTGGGGGTGAGGGGCACAGGGTCCCTGTCCATCTGTCCTGACCGCTGTGGCCACTGTGTTTCTGGGCCTCAGTGGGGGAGGGGCTGCAAAGTCAGGCCCCAGGGTGGGCATTTCCCACCCTCCCTGGGGCAGAGCACCCAGCACCCCGAGCTGGCAGGGCCCTGTGTGCAGGGCCTGGGAGTGGGCTGGGCAGGTGCCCGAGCAGCGGCGTCTGTCCCTCACGCAGTTCTCTCCTTCCCGCAGGCGGAAGCGGCAGTGGCCGCGGTGGCGGTGGCAGACACAGTCCGAGACGGCCCTCCCCCCGTGGGCCCTGATGGCGTGTCCAAGATGTGGGGTCGCAGCGGGTCCTGCGCAGCAGCCCTGGTCTCCCCGGCTGGGGGCTCCACAGGCCCGTCGGCTGCAGCCTCCTTCTTCGTCAGGTACACCGCCTGGGCCCTCGGTTTCTGAGGGTTCGGGGGCTGACGTCTGTGCAGCACTGAGAACAGTTGGGCCGGCATGAGGGAACCCAGCTGTGGGTCCCAGGGCCTGTCCTGGGCCAGTGTGGCCGACACAGGCCTCAGGGCAGCTCCCCTGCCGTCGGGGAATGGGGACTGGGAGTGGGGGTGGAACAGGGCCCAAGGGAGCATTTCTGGGTGACAGGGAGGAGGTTGGGGTGAGCAGGGAGGGTCTCGGAGGTCAGGCCGCACCTAGGACCCGCCATCGTCATCCCCCTGAGCAGCTGCCAGTCCAGCTCCACAGCCAAGAGCCCAGTGGGTCCCTGTGCCAGGCCTGAGCTCTGGTGTGTGGGAGTGACTGGAGCTTAGGGTTTGCTCTCTGGGTTCCCAGGGTGTCTGGCTGTGACCCTGCAGGCACCGGTCTTGGGGATGTCAGCTGGGAGGCCTGCCCAGGGGGGGCACTGCGTGAGCCAAGGTATGGAGGTGGGAAGTGGTGTTTGGAGCAGCAGGGCTGGCTTCCATCCCGCAGATCCCGGGATGGAACGGTGGGAATGAGCCATATGGGAGGCCTGGCCGTGGGTCACTGTCCCATTAGCGGCCCCGTGGTGCTGATGAGCTTGACCATGAATCATGCATGGTGGCAGGACTGGTGCCTTATCGGGGTCTGGCGGGCTGCTTGGCCTGATTGGGGGGTGGCGGGGGTGGTGTGTGATGGGGGTGTTGCTGGGGTGCAGGCCCCGGTGTCCCAGCTAGTGGGGCCCACTGCCCCAATTAAGTGCCGAGTTTGCGGCTGGGACCCTCTGGCTGTGGAGTGGGTGGAGGCCTGCCCGGCGGGCCCAGGAGCCCAGGTGGGGATAGCAGGGCAGGGACAGGCCAGCAGCTGGGAACGTCCTTCCCGGTTAGTCTCTGCCTGGCTGTGGGCAGCAGCCACCCTCTATCAGGCCGTGGTTGCCGGATGAGTCCACACCCGAGACCCTCTGGAAAGGAAGCGGCCCGGCCCCAGGGGTTGGTCCCACGTTCTGGGGGCCACACTGGCTCATTAGCGACCCCCTGGCCCCGCAGAGTGAGCACGCCACCTTTTGTCTAGAGCCTGGTAAAGCTACTTCCGACCTTGGGAAGTTACCATGGAAACAGGCACGCTGGCTGGGATGGGGAGGCAGGTTTTCCGGGGGTCTGCAGGGAGGGCGCTGTCAGCTGCCATTACTTCCAGCCTGTTGAACACCCCGAATCCCAGCAGCTTCTGAAGGGTTATGGGCCCAGTGGGGGGCGTGTCCTGGCCGGGAACACAGTCCCCAGCTCCTGCCTGACCTGGGCCTGAGACCTGCTGTTCTTTGGGGCTGCAGCACCCTTGCCATCGGGTGAAGTGGAGTGCTCCAGAGCTGCACCCCCTCCCTCGTTTTGTGGAGCCTGCAGCTCAGAGAGGGAAGGGGCTTGTCCAGAGTCCCCAGGAGACGCGGGGCTGCTAGACCCTGTCAGAGGCCAGAGGTTCCACCTGAGCTATGCTTGGTGCTTCTGGGGACTGGAGGGGCAGAGCTGACCCCAGCCCATGACTTGTCCTGCCCTGTTTCTAGCTAGTGGGGGGGTTGTCTGGAGGTGTCCTTATGGCAGCATGGGATCTGTGAAGCAAGTGCTGTCCACAGTGCTGTGTACCACAAGTGGGCTTTGAGGGTTGAGTAGGAGTCTGGTGTTTGCCAAGGGGAGGCAGAGTGGTGTGCAGGTTAGGAGTTTGGATTCTCCACTGATCCCTGAGCATTCCCAGCAGATCTTCTTGAGGACCTCTGGGCTCCTTACCTCTGTGCCTGGAGGCTGAGGTGGGGAATGTTTTGTGGGTGCCTCGGAGCCCAGGTGTGAGGCCCAGCGCCGTGCACCCCTCAGCTGGGTCTGGGTGGGTCACTCGGGCACAGCGGCCACAGCTGCAACAGAGCTCCGTGCGCCAGCCCCCACCAGAGTTCTGGAAAGGCTGGGCCTTGTGGGTCAGGCACCGTAATTACATTTTCTCTGGAGGCTCTGGTGACCTTGATTCCCCCTTCCTGCATACTCCCTCTCCTGCTAGTAATGTCCCTGTCCTTCCTGCCTGTGGAGCCTCCCCTCCTCCCAGATGCCTCCATTAGTACTCTCTCCTGCTCGCCTGCCCATCTGGGCCTTTCTGGGGGGTCACCTTCCTGAGTCTAGCAGGTGTGGAAGAAGGGGAATGCTCTCCAGGTCCCCTCCCTGCCCCAGTGTAGCCTCAGGGCAGCCCCTCCCTGGAGTCTGCCTGCACGCCCAGCCCCGGAGCATCAGGCCTGGCACCGAGCTGAGGTCCAGAACCAGAGCTGGTGCTGCCTGAGGCACATGGGCTGCTCTAGCTGGGCGCCCAGAGCAGGAGGGCCGTGCAGGGAGGGGTCCCTTACCTGCATGGTGGGGCTGAGGATGGCTCCCAGCCTGTGGGTGACATGGAAAATGCCAGCCATGACAAGGGCCAGGGTTTGGGGATGCTGGGAACTTGTCCCAGCTTCAGGGGTCTAGGGCCCCTTTAGCAGCTCTGTACCCATGAGTCCCTGATGGGCAGATCGTGGGTCTCTCAGGGCCTGTGGGTGGCAGCTTCCCGGGGTGGACACAGGCGGGTGCTTTGGGCGTGGCCAGGTTCACCAGCCACGTCACTGGTCAGGTAGGAAGCCTTGGCTTGCCTGTAACTGACCTCACACATGTCTGAACAGGCCTGTGTACCTCCTTGGGGTAATTGAGGGCCTCACCATGAAGGCTGACTGGTTGCCTACAAAATTACCTTCTTGTTGGTAAGAGGTAATTTTTCTTTGTAAAAACGCAAAATATTTCTCCTTCCATTTATATGAATCAATGACCAAGGCTGGTGAGCCCAGGAAAGAAAGGCCTCTGGATTTGCAGTGAGGGGCTGGTGGATGTTCCAGGAGCCCACTTATATACTCACTCATGGCTGTGTCCTGAGCTTCCCCTGTCCAAGGCCTTGCTTGGCAAACACCTGCCTGCAGATCGGGGGAGCACAGCCATGTCAACCAAAGTCTCAGGGCAAGGAGAGTTCCAGTAGTAGCAGGAATCACATGGCCTGGCGTGGGGGCACCAGGGCAGGCTTCCTGGAGGTGGTGTCCTCTGAGGAGGAGGAAGGCTTTGTATGTAGGTGAAGTTCCTGCTTTTTCAAGTCTTCCCGTAGAGCCAGACCGTTCAGACTTGCCCATACTCCCCCTGCATGTCTCTCCCAGCATTCCTCAGCCCTGCAGGCCCTGCCTTGGGCCCCCCACTCCACAGATGTTCAGTGGACATTCATGGTCCTGAGTGTGGCATTGTGTGTTCTCTCAGTCTCTTTGAGGCCTGGTGTCATCGCAACCCCCATCTTCCCCTCCGCTGTTCAGAAACCAGATCTGTGCCCCTAAAAGGCTGGGGCCCTCGAGGGCAGAGCAGGCCTGGCCCCCCAGAGAGCCCCCCAGAGTCCCCTCCCCAGGCCATGCCAGCCGAGGTGCACGAGCCAGTGGCTGACAGGTTTGTCCCCGTTTACAGGGGCCTGGATTTCATCAAAGGAGAGAGTGCCGTCCCGGGGCCTTGTTAATGCGGTGATGTGCCTTTGAGTCATGCCAGTGACGCGCGCGCCTGTGAGAGCAGGGACCTGGGGGCTGGGCGGGCCGGGGCACAGCTCCTCAGCTCCCAGCCCCTCAGGCCTGACCTGCGTCAGGCTGGGATGGGGAGAGAGGGCACCCAGAGTTAGGTCAACCCTCGCAGTAGAGAGGCCTGGCCAATAACATCCCAGACTCCCGGGGCTGGCAGGACCTCAGAGGATGGGTGCTGGTCTGTACAGGTGGGACCTGGGTGTGTTCAGTGGGGAAGGACACCTCCCTGTGTTCCACTGCTGGGGCCCGGAGGGTGGCCCGGGTGGAGCTGAGGTCTGTGCTGCCAAATCCTGGCTCCTGAGAGGGTCACAGGGTTCCGAGCCCTCAGTGGCCTCGCATGTGTCCCACAGGGCACAGCCCTGCCCTCAGTCTTGGCCTCTGCAGACTAGAGGCTCCAAACAGTCACTTGGTCTCCTCAGGCACCTCACCCACCCGCCAGGGGTCCCCGGCCTCCACACCCCCAGAGGCTTGGGGGTGTGGGTTCAGGATGCTCTGCCCCCCACAGCCTCGGGGTCCCTGGCTGACCCTGTTGAACCTGGGGTGCAGGGAGCCAGCTTTGGGGTTGGGGGGCACACATCCCCATGGCTGTTTGCTGACCTGTCTTGTCCACCTGGGGGCCACGCCAACACGTTTTAGCTCAGGCTGGTGCCCGGCAGGCCCTGTGTGCTGTCCTTCCTCAAATCCCAGGGCCAGGTGCCACTGTGTACACGGGGCTCCTTGACCTTTGCAGGCCAGAGTCAGGCCCAGGCCCCGTCTCCCTTTCACAGCCTGCCCCACCCCATCTAGGCAGGTGTGGGGGGCTCCACCTGCACCTGCAAGCTCTGTTCTCCCGTGTCCCCCTGGGGCAGTGCCAGGCCCGTGGGGTGGGGCTGCCTGCTGAACTCTGTTGTCCTTCCTCCAAGTCACACCACAGCTTCTTTCCCCCAGGTGGTTGGCAAAACCCACGGTGGTTGGGGTCCCGGGCAGGAGGCCAGGGCTGGGCCCTGGGTGGGGCAGGGGGAGCCCATGAGCTGAGGCTCTGAGGCAGAGTCGTTGTAGTGGGGGGTGCGGTCCTGCCCAGCCCTTCTCAGGGCTCCCCGGCCCCGACCTCACCCTGTGCTCAGGTGATGCTTGTGGCCCTGTTCTGCCCGTGACCTGTGTGTGGCCTCCCAGCAGAGGGGGACGAGGGGGAGTGAAGGGGGATGAGGGGGACAAGGGGGGACGAGAGGGGTTTGGGGGGACAAGGAGGTCTTCTGTGTGGAGGCTCAGGCAGGAATCGGGTTGATATCTGCTTGTGGCCGAGGGCACCCTGCGTTGTCCGGGCGCCTCCTGAGCACTTGTAGGGTCCACTCCTAGGATCCCCTCCTGGGACCTCACCCCCACCCCTGCCGGCCCGCCGTGGCCCCACCACCGCTCTATTAAGGACCCGCTGCGCATCATAGATTACTTTTATTTTCCACGATGACACCTCACCGGGAGGAAAGCCATCCCTGGGGTCTCTTAAAAGACAAGTCCTATTAAAGATGAGAGGAGTTAAGTAAAGCGCCGGCCGTAGATCTCGCCGAGCGGGAGGCAGGCGAGAGGCTGCGCCGCCTGGCGGCTCAGGCCCGCCCGTGGCCCTGGCAGGACAGGACAGGACAGGCTGAGAGGTGAGGGGCTGTGGGGAGAGGTGGCGGGCAGCATGGGGTGCAGCAGACGTGGGGGCGCCTGGCAGGCAGGCTCTCCACCCTGAGCCAGGCTCCTCTCCCTCCCGCCCTTCCGTGGGGGGCCCACCTCTGTGAAGGGTGCACTGGCTCGTCAGGGCCACACTCAAGGGCCTCTGGTGGCCATGTCATCCCACGTTAGAGATGGGGAAACTGAGGCACGGAGAGACTAAGTCAGCATGTCGGGGTCACATAGCCTGAGTGGCTGGCCTGTTCTGCTCCCCCAGCAGCTGCGGGATTGGGGACACAGGGCAGGTAGAGGTTGGTGGGAAGATGAGGCATCCAGTGCAGGTGTGGGAGGGGCACAGGCCCTGGGCCTGCCCGCCTGTCACCCCGCCAGGTCTGCACTGGGCAGAGCCTCCAGGGACCAGACTCGGCAGCCCCAGCTCAGCCCCGGGGTCCCTGCTTCGAGCGGGTAGAAATGAAGTTGGGGCTGTGCAGATGCATTTAGGGTGGGGGGACCACTCTGAGCGCCCCGCCCACCTGTCTGTCCTTCCCTCCCCAGGGCTGCCCAGAAGCTCAGCCTGGCCTCCAAGCGCAAGAAGCCACACCCACCGCCGGCCCCCGCCTCCCGAGGCACCTCCACTTACCCCACGGACTTCAGTGGGGCCCTGCAGTTGTGGCCGCCCCCTGTGCCCCCCTGCCTGCTCAGGGCTGCCTCCAAGGCCAAGGACAACCCCAGCAGCGTCGGAAAGGTAGGCCCAGCCTGGATTTGGGGGTGCCCTCCCGGCGGGGTAGGGGGCATGAGTCCAGGGGTGTTTGAGCAGGTGTGGGGAGGGGGTGCAGGAGACAGACCTCTGCTTCCTTCCCCCAGGTTGTACAAGGTGGTCATCGGGGGTGCAGCTGGGGGGACTGAGACCTAGGCCAACCTTGTTGGCTCAGGGTGTCGGCATGGAGCCTGGGAGACTGGGGGTGGGGTATAGGAAATGGGTGGGGGGTCCCAGGGCCATATGCTGGTCTCGGTGTGGGACGGGGCGGCCAGGGCTTCCTGGGACTAGGGGTTGGGGTCTGACCCCAGGAACCCCTTTGCCTTGCCTTTGCTAGTACTCAGCCCTCTGGTGGGTCTGGGGGCAGGGGTGGGACCCCCAGCTCCCTGGATCTATGGCAGATCCCAGCTGTAGCCCACAGTGGAAAAAGAGGGAATGTGTTTTGGTTCCGATGGGAAAACTGAGGCCCACAGGGGTGAAGGGCCTTGCCCAGTCACGACCAGGCTGGCTGGGTCCTGGCCACCCTGGCTCTGACCCCTGGCCCGTGTAGCCTTGTGCTGAGACTGGGTTCCGTCTAAGCCCTGTCTGGGTTCCCGGTCATGGCATTGGAACCCTGTTCAGGGCCCTGTGTGTGCGGGATCTGAGTGTACACTTGGGTTCATGGGCCCGTTCAGTGAGCTGGGCTCTGAGTCCATGGAGGCATCGCATCAGTGGCCCCCAGGAGCCTTCTGAGTGGCGACCTGAGCTCTACCTGGGCCAGTGGGAGGACACTGCGAGCTGGACAGAGCAAATGGGCTTGGGGAGGGCCTGGCTTTGACCTTGGCCTGGTCACTTGGCCTCTGGGTATTGTCTGGGCTTTGTCTGCAGACGGGGTGGGCAGGGGCGGGCTGGTGTCTGGGGTGGGCAGCTGGAGGGTTACCCACTGCAGCATGCACCCTGGGTTCTTGCCGGGTTACATGAGGCACCGGGCCCCCCCTGGAGCCAGGCTCCCACCCAGGGCGGGTCCCTCCTTCTCTGTGGGGGACTCTCTCCCTCTGCCCCTGGCCACCAGTCAGTCCGGTCACCGCCCACCCAGCGCCCCTCCCTGCCTCCCCGCCTGTTATTTGCACTAACATCACCATCAGAAATGCCTCCTGAAAGGCATTTAATATTGTCACAGAAGAGAAGTTAGATTACGCTTGATTCCTGACATTAACGTGCTTCTTAGGGTAATTCATCATCTCCCTGTATTAAAGAAGACATCCCTGTGTCACGTGGGTGCAGCACACTTCCCCCTGCTGCCTGGGCCACAGCTTGGGAGCCAAAGCCCCTTTTTTATGCAAAATATGTTTTTTTTCTAACCAGCAGCTATTTGGTGGGGCTTTGTAATATCTGAACATTCATGTTCGGAGACATTGTCATTTCCCCACGGCAATTGACAGGATCCTTGCAGACAATGGCTGGTGCCTTTAGCTGGATGGCCGATGTCCCCCCGCCCCCCCACCCCTCCACCGCGGCTCCTTGAGGGCTCTGCCCGCCAGGAACCCTCTCCTCTGCAGAACCCATTTGGCTCCTGAAGTGGCCGGGGAGTTCACGTTGAGAAAAATGGCCCCAAACGACTGGGCAGAGCACATGTTCTCCGCTTGGCAACGGCGTTTGGAAATGAAATAGTTTTGTTCGGTGGCCGGGGAATAAAATAATCGATTCTGGGCTAATGGAGCCGGTGGAGGAGCACAGTTGCAAAGTGCTCCGCGTGTCCCCGAGGATGGGGCACGTGCTCCTTCCAGGGCAGGTTTTGCATGTCAATGTGCCACCCGCCGAAGGGGCGGAGATAGTGCCCTCGTGAACTGCCCACGGTGGGCCATTTCTGGGGGTGTTCTGTGTCTGTCACTTACAATTAAGTCCGTGAAAAATATTGGCTGTGAGATGAGTGTGGTAACTTGGTTTTTACACCGTAATGGAGAAATCGGGCTGTGGACGAAGGTGCCTTTTCCCAGGAAGGGCTCTGGTTCAGGGGGGCGCCCCCACCGGACCCTGCCCTGTGGTCCTGGGCTGTACGCAGGAGGCGCTGTCTGGGGGTTGTTTTGGCGCAGGTTTGGGGGCATCTTGGTTCTTGGCCACCCCTCCCCTCCCTCCAGCCTCCTGTTCCCTTAAAGGCTAGGGCGGTGGGGCCGGACCAGCCTCCAGGAAGCCGAGTCTCCTGCAGGAGGGACACATTTTTGTGTCTGTTTTTGTGTTTTTTGGAAACAAGAGCGGAGTCTGCCTGGTCCCGGGCTGGCTGAGCTCAGACTACCCTCCTGCTCTGCTCTGTCCCTTCCCTTCCCCACTTTGGCCCCCAACCTGGCCTCCCAGTCTCTCCCCTACTCGCCCCACCCGAGGCCTTCAGGACTCGCGTCTCCACGAGGACTGTCACAGTCTCTCCCCAGTGTGTCCTTCTGGCTTCCTGCAGACCCGAATCCTGCCAGCGCCTGGGTTTCCAGAGCCCACTCTGGGCGTCTGTTTCCAGGACTCGAGGTGGCAGCTGCGCTCAGCACCCTGAAGGACTCAGGGCCTGGGGCTGGGAGGAGGGGCCCCAGGGGAGAGGAGGCTGCATTGAGACATCTGGGGGGCTGGGGCCCCCCTCTTAGCCAGGAGTGAACTGTGCTTCGGGGCCTGAGCGCCCCTCTGCCGTTGGGTCCCAGCCCCAGTCCAGGGACGTGCCTCCTCCAGCTGCGCTTTCACGGAGCTGGTCCCCAGGTCGGGAGTCGGAGGGGCCCAGGGTGGGCTGAACAGCCCCCCCCACTGGGTGGAGCACAGGGGGCAGGGCCCAGCTGGGAGAGGCCTAGGCCAGTGTCTTCCTGTGGGGGGGGTCTTGCTGCCCCTCTGCTGGCCTCTCTCCCTTCCTCCCTGTTCCCTCAGATTTAGGGTTTGGGATTTCAGGAGACCACTCTCAGGCTGTGTGACACCAGCAGGACAGCCGACCTCTCTGAGCCTGTTTTCTCCCTCCTTGAGCTGTAGTGGGCCCGGGTGGGGTGGGGTGGGGGTGCCATGTGGCTGCTGCACCCAGGAAGCTGGCAGAGCTGTGGGTGCCTGTGAGGGCGATTTGCTCTCAAGCTTTCTGAGCCTCTGGGGTCACCTGGTCTTGTGTCAGAGTCAGCGAGAGGGTGTGGATGGACCCCACATTGAGGGCAGGTGGGGACACTTGGGTACAGTCCCTGAACTTCTGTCCCTCTGCCCACTGGGGTGCCCAGAGCCTGCCCCCTGCTCTGTCTTCCCTCTGTCCTGTGGTCCTGTCCTGCCCAGTGTTGACGTGCCTGGCACAGCCCAACTTTCCTCCAGCCTTGCTCCCCGCCTGCCCCGCTGACCTCATAGGGGGCCCCTCCGGCCCGGAGCAGGGGCGCGGGTGCCTGCATTCCTGTGGCGGATCCCGTGCGGGGCCCGGCCCGCTGTCCCAGCTCCTTGCGCCCGGCTCCCCCGCCCTGTAATTATCACAGCGGGGCGGGTGGGCGGCTGCTTCCACGCCTCTCCCCCTGTCTCCCCAGGTGAAGGTCATGCTGCGGGTCTGGCCCGCCCAGGGGGCCCAGCGCTCAGCCGAGTCCACGTCCTTCCTGAAGGTGGACCCCCGGAAGAAGCAGGTGACCCTTTATGACCCGGCTGCCGGCCCCCCGGGCAGCGCCGGCCCCCGACGGGCTGCCACCACCTCGGTCCCTAAGATGTTTGCCTTCGACGCCGTCTTCCCCCAGGATTCCGAGCAGGTGAGGGCGGTGCTGTCCTGGGGCCTGGGGGCTGCCAGCTCAGGGCCAGGGGGTCAGAGCCAGGAGGCCCAGAGCTGCAGTGCAGAATAGGCCCTTGATGTTTCCTTTCCGCGTGCCCCCCCCAACCTCAGGGCGTGTGTCGGCCCCCTCCCCTCCTGGCCTGGTTCTCAGACTGTTTCCGGGAAGAGCCCGGCCTCTGCGGGAGCTCTCTGACCCGTCGAGCTCTCTGACCCGTCGTGTGTCTGGCCCTGGATGGGTGTGAGCTCTGGGAGTGCTCCCTGCGTGTCCTGTACATGCCGGGACCACGTGTGTGCTGTGGCCTGGGTCCTGCTGTGCCCACAACGGCAGCGTGACCTTGTGTGCCTTGCGTGTGCCTGTCAGTCATGTGACTGGCCGGTTCCTGCTGTGTGTGCTGTGTGTATCCATGTCCTGTCTGTGTGCGCTCAGTGTGCACGTAGAGATCTCTGTGTCCTTGGTCATGTGTGTGCCAGCCTGGCCACCCTGTGAGCTGCCTGCCTGCATGCGATGGGGACAAGACGTGATGGGGGCCCGGAGACGATCCCTTGACTCTGGTGCTTGATGACTCCATGTCCCTCCCCCAGGCCGAGGTCTGCTCCGGGACGGTGGCTGATGTGCTCCAGTCAGTGGTCAGTGGGGCTGACGGTTGCATTTTTTCCTTCGGCCACACGAGCCTCGGTGAGCACCCCCGTCGTCCATCTACAGTCCCTGGGCCCCATTTCTGGGAGGGGAGGGGGACAGGGGCATATCCCACATGGGCAGTAGGGGGGGCACTTGGGGTTGGGGACTCTTAGAGAGGAAGCCGAGACCCTGCAGGCATGGAAGACAGGGTGGCCTTGGAGCTCGTCAGAAGAGGCCCCTGTGGTCTCAGTGGCCCCAGGTTGGCCCTGAGAGCCCCAGGCGAGGCCAGAGAGGCAGCTACTAGGTGAGCTGGGCTCTGAGGGCTGGTCAGGCTGATCGTGGGGTGGGCCCTGACCCGTTTGCGTGGCCCTCAGGCAAGTCTTACACCATGATTGGGAAGGACAGCTCGCCCCAGAGCCTGGGTGTCGTGCCCTGCGCCATCTCCTGGCTCTTCAGGCTCATTGACGAGCGCAAGGAGAGGACTGGCACCCGCTTCTCAGTCCGCGTCTCGGCCGTGGAGGTGTGTGGCCGGGACCAGAGCCTGCGGGACCTGCTGGCCGAGGTGGCCTCGGGCAGCCTCCAGGACGCACAGTCTCCGGGTGTGTACCTTCGGGAGGACCCTGTCTGTGGGGCACAGGTACGCGAATGCCTCCCCAGTCGGTCGTGCGGGGTGGGGGTTGGGGTGGGGGGCTTCATCTTGGCCCCGAGCCACTGAGGCATCGTTTTCCCCTCCTGGCCCAGCTCCAGAACCAGAGTGAGCTGCGGGCACCCACAGCCGAGAAGGCGGCCTTCTACCTGGACGCAGCCCTGGCCGCCCGTAGCACCAGCCGGGCCAGCTGCCCGGAGGACGCCCGGAGCAGCTCCCACATGCTCTTCACTCTGCACATCTACCAGTACCGCGTGGAGAAGTGCGGCAGGGGCGGAAGTAGGTGTCCACTGCGCCCGCGGCCGGGGTCGCCGTCGGGGCAGGGTCACTGTCCCGGGCTGCGCCTCACCCACCGGCTCTCTGGTTCCAGTGTCCGGAGGCCGCAGCCGCCTGCACCTGATTGACCTGGGCAGCTGTGATGGGGCGCCCAGCAGGAGCGGAGACGCCCCTGGGGGCCACCTGAGTCTGTCGGCCTTGGGCAGTGTCATCTTGGCCCTAGTGAGCGGAGCCAAGCATGTGCCCTACAGGTGAGCAGTGGGCTCCTTGGTGGGCACTGGACAGGTGGCCCCTGGGGACCAGCCAGGTGCAGATCGGGCGGGTCCGTGTGTCTGGCTCCCGAACTCGTTAGTTCCGTTTCTCCACCACCTGAGGGCCTCACTACCCAAGGCCTGTTGGGGGTCCCCAGCACCCAGGGAACAAAGTGGGGCAGCAGACCTGCCCCTGGCGATGCAGGCACTGCCCTGGTCTGGCGAGAGGCCTGCCTCCCCCACCGCAGCCCTGCACCCCATGCTGGCCTCGTGTCCTGACCCCCCTTGGCCCCCAGGGAACACCGTCTCACCATGCTGCTGCGGGAGGCCCTGGCCACCACCAGCTGCCACACCACCATGATCGCCCACGTCTCGGACGCGCCGGCCCGCCATGCCGAGACACTCAGCACCGCGCAGCTGGCCGCCCGCGTTCACCGCCTGCGCAGGAAGAAGGTCAAGGTAGGTTCCCTGCCCTACCTGCCCTGCCCACCCCAGGGCCCAGGGCCTTCTGTTCTCCTAGGGTCTCTGCCCCGCATGCTGGGGGAGCTGGGACTCCCTGTGTCACAGGAATCACAGGACTGGGGTCACAGGACTGAGCCTACCTGGTTTTGCCCAGAGGCAGGGGCCATGCCTGAGGTCACCCGATGTCCCAGCAGAAGTGGGAGTTGCTCCCGGGGGCCTTACGGTGTAGTGTCATCCCCGTGGCCTCCCTACCTCGCCAACCAGCAGGGCACTTCCTGGGCAAAAGGGCCCAGGGCACCCTGGGATCAGAGGGACCTGGGTCTGGGTCCTGGATCCGGAGTCTTGGGCACAGGGCCATGGGCTCGTGTTCTCGCTTCCCCTGATTCAGTTCTTATTGTTTCCTTGGAAGTTGCTGAGGACTCGGCTGTGCTTAGTGTCCGTGCTGGGTGCCCGAGGCCGGTGGCTGCTGCTGACACGCCCTTCACAAGAGTGTCCTGTGCAGCTGGGGGTGTGGGGGGCAGGAGGAGGAGGTGGGTGGGGATTGGTGCTCACACGCCTGCTCTGCCCCTAGTACGCATCCAGTTCCTCGGGCGGGGACAGCTCCTGTGAGGAAGGCCGGACCCATCGCCCCCCGACCCTGCCACCTTTCCACCCCCGCTCCGGGGCCCTGGACTCCAACCACCTGGCCCCCGGCTCGCCTGGCGACCCCGACTACTCATCCAGCAGTGAGCAGTCCTGTGACACAGTCATTTACGTGGGGCCCGGCGGGGCAGCGCTGTCAGACCGCGAGCTCACGGACAACGAGGGCCCCCCGGACTTCGTACCCATCATCCCTGCTCTGAGCCGCCGCCGGCCCTCCGGGGGCCCGCGGGACGCCGACCACTTCCGCTGCAGCACCTTCGCGGAGCTGCAGGAGCGGCTCGAGTGCATTGACGGCAGCGAGGGCCCCTCCGGAGCCCTGGCCGGCCCAGCCCGCGGGGGCAGGAAGCCCTCGCTGCCCGAGGCTGCGGCCCCCAGGATGGCCATGGGTGCCCCACTAGCTGTCAGCACACCTCACAGCAGCCCCGGCCCAGACACCCACCGGGGCACCCCGGAGCCCTCCAGGGCCACCGGTGACCAGAGGGAGGATGGCAGCACCAGGCCTGAGCCGCTTGGGCCGGACAGTGTCCCAGGGGGCGGAAGCAGGCGGCCACTGCCCAGCCCAGCCCCTCTGCCACCTGGGCAGCTGGATGCTGACCGAGCCCCAGATGAGTCCGAAGGTGGGGGTGCTGACAGCGTGGTCCGCACCCCCCCGGCGGGTATGAGTGGGCAGGTGGGCCACCCCCGCCCGTCCGCACGGGGCCGCCTGGAGCGGGGCCTGCTGACCACCACAGTGACTCTGCAGCAGCCTGTGGAGCTGAATGGCGAAGACGAGCTGGTGTTCACGGTGGTGGAGGAGCTGTCCCTGGGCGGGCGCCCTGCCAGCCTGGCCAGCTTCAGCAGCGACTGCTCCCTGCAGGCACTGGCCTCGGGGTCGAGGCCCGTGAGCATCATCAGCAGCATCAACGATGAGTTTGACGCCTACACTGCGCAGGCTCCTGGCTCCGTCAGCTCCTGGCTCAGCGAGGTCAGCGTCTGCACGGCCAGCAGCCTGGGCCCCGCCCCGCAGCCGCCCTCAAGGGCCAGCCCAGACCCTTTTAGCCCTGACTCACCAGCAGGGCCTGGCCCTCTGGGCCCCCCAATCCTGGATGGCTCTCCAGAGGACCGCAGCTTGGGGTTCTCAGAGCACAACACACAGGACAGTCCCGGCCCTGTGGCTGCAGCGGCCTTTCCCCGACCTGGCGGGGAGCCCCAGGCTGCGTCCCCACACAGGGCAGCCCCGGCACAGACCATCCACTCCAGCCTTCCCCGGAAACCCAGAACTACCTCAACGGCCAGTCATGCCGGCTGCCCTCGCCTGGCCCTGAGCCCGCCTGGCCATGGAGGCCTGTTGGAGGACCCCTGGCTGCTCCAGGGAGATGAAGGTGGCTCCCTCCAGGTGGCCTCTGCCGGAAGGACCCCCAGCCCAGCCCCAGTGCTGGCCTGTGCCCGGAGGGTGGTGGATGGCTGTGAGCTGGCAACCAGGGTAGCCCAGAGGCCGGAGGCCGTGGCTCAGATCCCACCGCTGCGGAGGGGGGCCACCACGCTGGGTGTGACCACGCCTGCCACATCCTGTGGGGATGTCTCGGCGGAGGCAGTGGCCTGCTTGGGCAGCTCGAAGGCTGCCCCCAGCAGCAAGAGGAGTGTGGCTTCCAAGGGGGTCGTGTTCCCAAGGCCCAGCGGGTCAGCACCCCCTGCCCCGCCCGTGCGCAAGTCCAGCCTGGAGCACAAGACCAGCCCCGTGCCCACCCCTCTCCCGGTGGGGGGCCTGACCCGGACTGGGGCTGCTGCCTTCTGCCGGGGGGAGGAGGAGACCAGGCCCAGCTGCCGGGCCGACCACTCGGTCTCCAGGGCCATGTCCAGTCTGAAGGCCCGGGCCGCCAAGGTGGAGGCCGTGCACCGTCCCACCACCCATGGGTCCCTGGAGGGACTGACGCAGGGCAGCAGCAAGGCCAGGGACACCGCCGGGAGGCCCGCTCGGGCCGTGCCCAGGCTGGGTGTGCCGCCCACCAGCCCTGCGCCCGGGCCCACTCCCGTTTGTAGGGGCAGCCCGGCCAAGGCCGTGGGAACCCCCAAGTCCCCAGCTGGTGGGGGCAAGGGCCGCAGCCTGGCCGCTAGTGGGTCAAGGGCTTTGGGTGCCTCTGCGAAGCCGCTGGCCCCCGTGGCAGGCAGGACCCCCGGTGGCCCTGTGGCAGGTCCCAGGGCAGCTCCCCGGGCAACGCCTGGCCTTGGGGCCAAAGCCAGCCGGGGCACCATCATGGGCACCAAGCAGGCCCTCCGGGCTGCCCACAGCCGCGTGAACGAGCTGGCTGCCAGCGGATCCCCTGGCCGGGGCAGTCCCTGCTGGGGCTCGGCCGACTCGGACAGCGGCAACGACAGCGGTGTCCGCGCGGGAGAGGAGCGGCCGCCCGCGGGCCCCGTCCTGCCCTCCCCCTACAGCAAGGTGACGGCCCCGCGGCGGCCCCAGCGCTACAGCAGCGGCCACGGCAGCGACAACAGCAGCGTGCTGAGCGGGGAGCTGCCCCCCGCCATGGGCCGCACGGCCCTGTTCTACCACAGCGGGGGCAGCAGCGGCTACGAGAGCATGATGCGCGACAGCGAGGCCACGGGCAGTGCCTCCTCTGCCCCCGACTCCATGAGCGACAGCGGGGCCGCCTCCCCGGGCTCCCGCTCCCGCAGCCTCAAGTCCCCCAAGAAGAGGGCCACGGGTGAGTGTGCCCGCCCCCCCGGGCACAGCCCCCTGTAGTCTATAGACACACCTGGTGTGTCTGCCTCAGAGGGTCCCCGTCCCCGTCGGAGTGGGCGCCGGTGGGCCGCGTGGGTCACCCTGATGGGAAAGGACCGGTGCCCAGCTGACTGAGGCCCCTGCCTCCGTCCCTGGGACCCTCTGCCTCTGGGGGCCTGGGTGGGGTGGGCCCGTTCCTCACCCCGTGGGTGGCTGGGGGGACCTGGCCATTGGCTGGTGTGTGGGAGGGGTCGGCAGGTGGGGAGAAGGGGCCTGGCGCCTGGCTCAGGGCCTGGCGGGGTGGTGAGTTAGGATGTGGTGTGGCCGGTTGGGGCCAGTCATTAGCAGCTGGGAGACTGAGGGTGCATCTGCTCCACGGGGCAGGGGTGGCGGGCAGCTCTGATTCGGGCCCTGTGCTCTCTCGCGTCGGGACCCCGGCCGGGGGCTCGGAGGCTCTGGCCTCTGCTCACCCGGGGCGCTGGCTCTGTTCCAGGTCTGCAGCGGAGACGGCTGATCCCTGCCCCACTGCCCGACGCTGCTGCCCTGGGCCGCAAACCCAGCCTCCCCGGGCAGTGGGTGGACCTGCCCCCGCCCCTGGGTGCCGCGCTGAAGGAGCCCTTCGAGATCAAGGTGTACGAGATCGACGACGTACAGCGCCTGCAGCGGCACCGTGCGCCCCCTCGGGAGGAGCCGGAGGTAGGGGAGGGCGTGCGTGGAGGGCGTCCCTGGCATGGCAGGTGGGCCCCCAGGGCAGTGGCCGGCAGACCTCTGACCTCACCTTTCCCTCTTGTCCACAGCCCTCCCAGGAAGTGGAGAAGGTAGGAATAGGCCCTGAGCCCGTGTTGGCCCCGATGCCCACCGTGGGCAAAGAGTGGGTGGCTGGAGGGGTCCTGCGGCCGCCCCTGTTGTTCCCTGGAGTTGCACCGGGTTGGGGTTCCCAGCACCGTGGCCACCCATCCTGGGCCCGGGTTCCTGGCAGGCTGCTCGGGAGCGTCACCTGGTGCCAGCCTGACCTGTGGGCCCAGGTCCTACCCCTGAGGCCCTCGTGTGCTCGCCCAGGCCTGGAGGATGGAAGGAGATGCATGGGCGATCCTGGGGGTGCAGGGAGCCCCTTGGAGCCCTTCGTGCCTGAGTCCACCCTCGGTCCTCTGCACCCAGGGCCTGGCGTGCATCAGCGCGAAGCTGCGGCTGGCTGAGCGCAGGCAGCAGAGGCTGAGGGACGTGCAGGCCAAGCACGAGCTCCTTTGCGCGGAGCTGGCAGAGACGCAGGGCCGGCTGATGGTGGAGCCCGGCCGCTGGCTGGCGCAGTGTGAGTCCTCCCCTCTGCTGGTGGCGGCAGTGAGACCCCCCCATCCCCCCCCCAGGCACAGGCTTGTGGGAACCTGACTCCACCCCTGCCCTGGTTCCTCTTGGCCACCCTTTGCCCCGAGCACCCCACTCTCCTTCCAGAGCTCCAGGCACCCTGCCTGACCAGCTGTCTTCTGTCCCCCCGCCAGTCGAGGTGGACCCTGAGCTGGAGCCCGAGTCGGTCGAGTACCTGGCAGCCCTGGAGCGAGTCACAGCTGCCCTGGAGCAGCACGTGAACCTGTGCAAGGCCCACGTCATGATGGTCACCTGCTTCGACATCAGCATCACCACCCCGGCCGCTACCCCGGGGCCGCAGGAGGTGGACGTCTGAGGCTGGGCACCGGGACTTGGGGGTGGGGACGTGTAGGGCGTGAGGTGGGACGTGGGGTGGATGGAGGATGTGGTGGGGGTTGGAGGGACGTGAATGTGGAGGGCCTGGTGCAGGCCGGGGGGCTCGGAGGTGGTGGAACACGAGGGAGCGGCGTGGACGGGGCCGAGTGTGCACAGGACTAGGGGACCGTCCCACCCAGACAGCAGCGCAAGTGCCTTTACCTGGAAATGGATTTCTCTTCCTTTTACGTTTGGTGCTAAGGACTCGACACCAGCAGCCGGTGTGCGTGGGCGCGGCCGTGGTCATCGGGAGGTCCGTGGGCTGCGGCCTGGGCCCCCGGCCCTCAGGATTCAGGGTGGTTTTTCCCTTACGGCTGTGTCCGGGCCGAGCCTGCGCTCTGCGGGGTTTCCTCTGCAGGTCGCCCCAGCAGGGGGTGGGTCCTGCTCCGAGGACACTGGAGGGCAGTGCCCAGGGCCCAGCCCAAGTTCACACGGCACCTTCTTCCACGGCAGGAATTCTTACCAAAACCACAGCAAAAAGCAAAAACCAACACACAAGAGACGGGGGATAGGGTTTTGTACAGGTTCTGTTAGGTTCGTATTTTTATATCATTTTGCCTATAAACGTGGTATTTGCAGGGGGAATTTGAAGACAGAAGATCTATGTTTTTATGGTTTTCTACGGAAGGCGTCCCTGCGGCTGGGCTCGCTCTTGGGGGTGCCCTGGGCAGGGCGGCGACCCGGGGGAGCCTGCTGGCCGGTGTGTGGCATTCCAGTCATGATGGGCTGTTCTCTGGCCGTCGGGCGTTTTTCTGAGGGTGCCCACACCTTGTACAGATGTGTAGGTTACATCTTTCCAGGGCTTCTCTTTGTGAATAAAAGACGTGTTGACTGTTCCCGGGGCTCCTGAGTCACTGGCGCTCTGCTCTCCTTGGAGGGCGCTGGCGAGGGCCGCAGGGTGGTCGAGGGATGTGTCCAGGGGTCTGGGCTCTTGGGGACAGCAGGGGACTCATCCTAGGCCCACGAGCCTTGCAGCGCCCATGTTGGACCAGCCTGGCAGGCGACCCCCCCTTTTCTGTCCCCCTTCCCCAGCCACTTGGGGTCATGAGACTGAGGCAGGGGGTTGGGGACTGGGCTGTTGGGAAACTGCATTTTCTGGTAGACCCCTGGCTCCCTTCCCAGGGGTTATGTTATCCAGGGAAATCGAGGCAGGGGTGCCAGTGTGCCCTTGGAGGCCCCTGGTCCCCTCCCGTAGTCCAGGAGATAGACAGCAGGCACGGCTGGGACACATCCAGGCCCAGGACCCTGGGAGCTGGCAGGAAACCCCACCCAGCTCAGCTGGCCCCTGTTGGGGACTGGGGTTGGGGCTCATCCCTTGAGGACTGGGCCCCTGCTTTGTGTTGATACAGAGCCCATGCACCCTTTGGGGGTCACTGCCCCCAGCGTCTGTGGGCCCTTGTGCTCTGCGTCTCCCGGCTGCAGCAATTAGCTGCTCCCCAAGCCCGATTCTCTGCCCCCCATCCTCTGAAGGCTGCACCCGGTGCCCTCCCCGCCCTGCACTCCTCTCGCCTCAGGCTGCTCCGACCGTGGCCCTGGCCCTCGCCACCTCGGTGCTGCCCACACCCCGGCTGGGTCTGGGCCCCCCTGCTCCAGGCACCTCAGTGTTGCCCCCCCAGCCCTGGGCCCTTTGCAGCCTGTGTCTGGGACTCACCCTCCAGGCAGTGAGTGTGGGGCCCCTCCTTGGTGGCCCTGCTGCCCTGGGCCCCCTCCACCCAGCACGTCACACCTTGTGTGGTCTAGCCTGTCTCCCACCTCGATGGGGCACCCAGGGGTGGGGCGGGATCTGAGTCATCCCTGCACCCCCCATGTGGGGCACAGGGCTGGGCTTCCTTGGTGGCTCGGGTGCTTGCTGGAGGGGGGAGGGAGGGAGGGGGGGACGAAGGAGGCTTCTCCTGGGAGGGTTCCAGCTGGGAGCTGGACCCCCCTTGTCGGCCTGAAACAAGCCTGGTCCTCTGTATGGCCATGTGGCCCCTGTGGGTCAGGCCAGAGCCCCCCACCCAGGCTGTCTCCTCACTGGGCTGCCGGGGGCACCAGGCCCCCAGCCTGTGGGACTGGGTCATGTCAGCTGGGAGGCACTGGGCAGGACTCCACCCCCAGGCTCTCCTTCCCTTTCTGATCTGAGGCCAGATGTGGTTCCCAGCCAGATGCCACCCACGCCTGCTTCCCTGTCACTGGGTTTAGGGGGTTGGGGGGCTGGGCGGGTGTGACGGGACTCGGGGCGGGATGGATAGATCCTTCCAGTACCTCATATCTAAGGGGATCCCACCTGGTCCAGCCAGCTGTGACCCGGGGTCTGACCTTGCCTGGCGCAGGGATCCCCTTCCATCCTGAAGGACTGGGGGACCCAGGTGGATCAGGGCCCCATCCTCAGGGACCAGGAGGTCTGGCTGGGGTCACACAGGAGGCTGGGAGGTTTGCCAGGGAGCCCAGCTCCCCTGCGAGGGCTTTGGGCTTGCTCCCAGCCTGCCCTGCACTGTCTCCCCCGGCTGTGTGGGGGATGGGATGGTGCGTGGGGCTTGCTGGGTGGGTCTCTTCCTTCTGCAGAGACCACCCCTAGCTCCCTCCCCTTCCCCTCAATCACTGGAGTGGCCCAGAGCCTGCTTCTGGCTGGGGGCCCCCTCCTGTCCTTGACGCTCACTGACCCACCCCCAGCACCAGGACGGCTGGGGTCTCTCTGCTGCAGACCCTGGCTGATCTTCGGACTGGCCTGTGGAGCCCACTTCCCACAGCCTGGGGGAGGCTGGGAGGGTGGCGCCTGCTTCTGGACGGGAACCCCCTGTCCTGGGCCCCCGGAGCCGGGACTGCCTTTCATCTGGGACATCAAAGCCCTCAGCCCTGTCATTACAGGCTAGGAACCCAGCTGAGAGCAGCCTGGAGGACCAGGACGCCCATTTTATGGATGGGAACGGTGCCGAGACCCAGCAGGCCGCAGTCCAGGGAGGCCCGTGTGGTGCCTCCTGCTGGCGAACATTTGGGGAAACTGAGGCCCAAAGCAGGCACTCTGGTGCCCCTTCTCCCTGGAGGAGGGACAGATTCAGAACTCCCAGGGTCCCAGTGGACGGCCAGGGTCAACCAAGCCCCGGGGGGGGGGGCGGGAGCAGTGGCCTGGGAGCCCGTGGGAGGAAGCTGCATGCCTGCCTGGGCCATGCAGGGACAAGGGCATGAACTGGCCCAGGCGGTGTCTCTCACGGCCAGCCTGCTCCCCGGGCACCGTGCCCATCTGACTCACTGTGCGAGTCCAGGCCTGCTCTGCCACCCTGCCCACCCCGGCCCTGGGCACCAGGAGGCTGTGTTGGGGGGCAGGGCCAGGTAGGAGTCAGTCTGGGCTGGACGACCAGGGACGGGGGTATAGAGGGCCGGTGGGGGGGCATATAGAGGGCTGGAGCCAGGGTGGTGGCAGGAGCCGAGCTCCTGTCCGACAGGCCCGAGCTGCCCCGCCTTCCCCGCCTCAGGTGCCCATCCTCTCGCTCCAGAGTCTGGGGTCCTCCCTCCCAGGTCTTATCTGGGTGAGGGGGTGTCCGGGGCCAGGGAACAGCATTGAGGTTTCTGAGTGGGGGTTTGGCCCTGAGCCTCCTCTGTGGTCACTGTCACATTGGTGGCAAAATTGACCCACAGCAAGGGCGGTGGAGTGGGTGACGTTCGTGTGGCGTGGTGACGGTGGTGGGGATGGTGGCAGCAGTGATATTGGGGACCGGGCACAGAGATGGGTGAGCCTGGCAGACAGCCTGCTGCCCCCTGGAGCCGGAGCCACGCTTCCTGCCGGCCTCAGTGTCTGCTTCCCCTGGGCATCTGTCTCCTGGGCTCCAGCCCCAGGGAAGCCGGATGTGGGGCCTTGTCCTCTCCTGACCAGGCCCCCCTGGGAAATGGGGTGGGGTCACATCAGCATCTCCGTGGGGCTCCCCCTGGGCTGAGCCCTGCAGGTGTGGGGGGAGGGGCCCGGGAGCCTGAGGTGAGGGGTCAGCCCCAGCGACCACCTGCCCTGCCCTCCCCTGGGGGCACCTGGCACTTTCCTGAGGTGAGGCAGGGGATGCGGAGGGCAGTGGCCTCAGTTTCCTCCTCCGTCCCCGCTGCAGAGTTCGAGAGTGTTCATGGCTGGGCGTCTGTCCCACCTGCCACCTGGGGTGCATGCCGGCCTCGGGTGCTCACTGATGTCTCAGGGCCCCCAGCTCCACGGTCCCAGGGGAGTCTAAGGGCCCAGTCAGAGCTCCCTGCAGCTCTGGGGTGGAGGCCCCACTCCTGGGACAGCAGCCCCACCCTGCCCTGCCCCAGCTGGGTGCCTGGGAGCCTGGGGGAAAGGGGGGTGCTTGGCCCTGGAGTCTGCTCCCAGCAAACAGGAAGCTGGAAGGGTGATTTCTCCCTCCTGACATTGTGTTCACCAAGGCGGGATCCAGGCCCCATTTCCACACAGGAAACCCGGGCGGCTGGGAGGGGGCGGGAGGAGTGCCCCGGGCAGGCCAAGAAGCCGCTTCCTGCGGGTCAGGCCTGCGGAGGGGGATGGGACGGGGTGGGGCAGCCAGGGGCCCAGAGGGTCCCGTCCCACTCAGAGCTCGGGACTGGGCGGCCCTGGAAGTCCTTGTGCCCCCCACCCTATGTTATGGTTGGGGACTCTGAGCCCCAGGCCCCGGGGACCATCTTCCTACCAAACAGGACAGGGCCATGGTGTGTCCCCTTCCCAGAGTCCAGGGTCATTTGAGGTCTCAGGGAAGGTCCTTCTGGGAGGGGTGGGAGCAGAGGGTGAGGCCAGGTGGGAGCCAGCCGAGGCGGCCACAGAGTCTTCCCCAAATGCCCCTCCGACCATGTCACCCCTCCCAGGTCAAAAGCCACAAACGCCCTCCTCAGTCTGCTAAACAAAGGCAGCCCTTGGCCCAGCCTGGGGGCCTCAGGCTGTACCCCCCCTTCACCTTCTGAAACGCCCCCTGTAGGGACGAGCAGAACTTCATAGGCACCCACCGCCCAACTGCGCGTCTTTGGCGTCTTTTAAAACTAAGCTTCCTTAGGTTGACAGGAAGCTTGGGAGGACTGTGCAGAGGCCCCGGGCACCCACAGCCAGGCCCCTAACAGCAGCGTCTTCTGAGAGTGTGGCCCGTGGCAGGTTTGTCTCCGCAGCGAGGCAGCCTCCTCACGTATTAGCTGGGAGCCCCGGCTTTATTCAGATTTCCCGGGGTCCTTTCCCACCCGGGGTCTCCCCCAGGCCCCTCGGGGAGGGCGGGCACCTACATGAACTCGCTGGCTTCTCCCGGAGGCCTGCTCTGCCACTAACCCTTCACCGTCTCTGCCAGCGTGGGCTCGTGGGCAGCTGTTCTGTATGCGGGGTTAAAACCCAACACCACTTAATTTTGTTATTAGAACCGGCCCAGTGTTGGCCACGGGGAGCCCTCGAGGTTGGCCAGAGACATTTGAAAGTCCTTGTGGTGTGTGGAGGCCCCCGTGTGCCCTCAGGGTGGCCTGGAGTGGGAGTCCCACCCCCCGTCCCACAGCAGATGCCGCCCCCGTGGCCTGGCCTGCACGTCACATCCCAAGCCCCTGGCCCTGGGCCTTCAGCACTGGGGAGCTCGGTCTCCGAGTGACAGGTGGTGGGAAGCATCGGCCTGGCCTCTCCTGGGGCTCCCTGAGCGGGGGGAGCTCGGCCCCTGAGCAGGGTCCGTGCCTGGAGGCAGCCCTGGGCAGGTGAGCAGGGACCCCCTCCCCACCTCTGAGCGGCCCTGGAGACTGGGAGGCCGTAGTTCTCCTGGGGCCCTTGGGGGCTGCCAGAGACTGAGTGGGTCCCCTCCATGGTCACAGATCTCAGTGGCAGACAGTGGGGGGTGGCTGTGCAGGAGGTGGCCTGCTGGCTGGGGGGCAGAGGGGCCGTGGCCACAGTGCTGACTACGTCACAGTAACTGCCAGTGTGACCTGGGGTCCAGCCCAGCCCCGCGGCTGCAGAAGGGGCACTGACGTCCCTGAGCACCCAGAGGGCGGCTCCAGGATGAGGTCACCCCATACCTGCCTTCAGCCGTCACCACTGGGGAACGTTAGGTCAGGACACGCCACCTGCCCCCGGGCAGCCAGGCCTCCCTCAGCCTCCCAGCCGTCTCTCCAGTGACCGCCATCGGCCCCCACCCCCTTCCCAGGAAGGTGCCGCTCCCCCTGCCGGCTCCTGCTTTCCCAGCCATTTGGGAAAATACGGTCCCGATTAATGACATGGCTTCACCTGCCTCGGAAGCCCCCCAACCCCTGCCACGGGAGCCCCACACAGCTGGGGACAGGGACCAGGGGATCTGGGGATGTGGGGGATGGACTGGACCACTGGGTGTGGGGACTGTGGGTCCTGACCAGGTCCCCGTCCTGTGCCTTGATTTCCCCTCCTGCAGAAGAAGGCGCAGCCTGTCTGCGTCTGAGCCGGCCCCCGACACGGGGCACAGGCCTCTCTGGTCTGGAATAAATCTCTCCTGTTGCTCCAGCGGAGCGGCCGTCGGCCGTATTTCTTGCAGCCCCCGTGGCCGTCGGGAAAGCTGATCCTCCTGGCGGAGGGGCGACGCTCTAAATCCAGCGCCTGCGCTGATTTGTGGGCCTGCCTGCGCCGGGCCCAGCCCGCTGGCATCTTTACGAGGCGGGATGAGCCTCAGCTGAGGACCTGGGATGGGATGGGGTGATCTACAGCTGAGCCTCCCGCCCGCCCCAGGCCCCGCCTTCCCGTGCGCCGCTCACACCACGTCCCAGGCCTGGCTCAGGGGACGCCGAACCAGGAACCTTAAAATTTAGCTTCAGGGAGGGATTTTCACGGGACACAGTCCTCTGTGGGGACTTCCCGAGCCCCTGTGTCCAGCCCCGGGCTGCGCTTAGCCAAGGGGGACAGATGAGGGACAACCAGGCTTCCTGGGCACAGGAGGTGACACCTGTCGGCTCCAGGGGAGGGATCCGGGGTGCTGGCCCAGAGGGTGGGCATCCCGCACTGAGCTGCTGAAAGTGGCCGCAGCGGGCACCCGGGCTCTGGCTCTGCGTGGGTTCATAGCCCAGCTCTGCCCCTGGGGTCACCTCAATCCTGTGGGGCAGACGTGGGCTGTGCTAGCAGTTCTTCAGACGTGTAGAAAGCGTGTGTCGTGTGTGCTCAGCGCGTGCCGCCTCTGTTCCAATGCCAGGGCCGCCTGGCGATCCCGCCCCTCCTGTAGAGCAGCCGCCGGAGGCTGGGGTACCGGGAGCCCCTCTGTGTCCCGGGCCCTGCTGCTTCCTTCCCAATAGCACAGGCCCCAGCTCCACTTCCCGGTGCCCGCTGGCTGGCCATGTGGTTGCCTAGAAGTGGGCACAGTTCTAACAAGGTGCTGCGGCTGCCACCCCTACAGGGATGGGTGGGAGCCCAGGGGGAGGGGAGGGGCCTGGCGGGGCGTGGAGCTAGAGGCAGGGCCCTGGGGTCCGGCCGCGGGGGCAGCATCTCAGGGGGGCCCTGCGGGTCTCCTGAAGGGTCAGGCAGTGCAGCCCACGCAGCTGAAAGGCCGTCCTGGGGACGGAGACTGACCTGCCTGGGGTCCTCTCAGGTGTGGTCCCCTGGGGCACACACTTGCTCTTGGTGCCCCAGCTGGTCACTGGAGAGAAAGCACCTGTCCTCCACAGAGGGAGTGGGGAATGGGGGGTGGGGTGGCCGTGGAGGAGTGTCTGGGACCAGCCGAGGTACCCTGCCTGGCCTGGGGGTCCCTGGGTGAGCTGAAGGTGACCCTCCCACACTCAGTTCATTGTTCCTGTCAAAGGCCTTGGTGGCCCTGAAGGCCTGTCCTGAGCACCCCCAGTGAGCTTTCCCCAGGGGGTGGGTTGGGTGAGGGGAACCAGGCAGTTCCCAGGGGTTCCCAGTCCCCCAACAGGCAGCAGGGTCTGGGAACCTGGCACAGCTCCGAGCCCTCAGGCTCAAGGCTCAGCAGTCCCATGGTGGGGCCCAGGGGCAGGGTGCAGGGCCAGGAGGTGGCCGACTGGGGCAGATCGCGCATCCCAGGGTTTACTTATCTCACATTATGCTGACCTGGGGGGAGGTTTAGTCTCAGGGAAGACACGTGTGAGGCCGGCCAATCTGTTAATAGACCTCGGCCCGAAGCCTGCCTCCCCCAGAGGGCCAGTCCTATTACACACACGTGTGCACATGCACGCACGCACACACACACGCACACACACACTCACATGCATTCTCACACACAGACGTGCACATGCACATGACTCCTGGGCCCTTTATCCCCAGAGCAGCACAGCATCTGAAATCAGGCAGCCAGAGGACCTGGGTCCTGCCATCAGATAGGGGCTGGGGTGTGGGCTTGAGACGGGGAGGGGAGGGGGCCAGGGAGGCTGAGAGGGGGAGCTAGAGGGTTGGATGCAGGGGGAGGGAAGGCTCTGGGATCTGGTGGGGTGGGGTTCCCACCCATGGGAGTGCATGGGGTGTGGTCCCACTGTGAGCTGTGGGAGGTGGGAGGCGGAGGTGGGAGAGTTCTGCCCCCGCCCATGGTGGGGCCCCTCCCTCCGGCCCCAGTCTGGCCTAGGCCCTCCTCCCACCTTCCTGCCTAACCCTGGGGTCTCCCCCGGAGCCAGGGCTGGGGCTGGGACAACCACCTGTGCTGTGAGCAGGGTGAGGAGGGGGCCGTACTTGTGAGCTCATAGATGGCAGCTCACCAAGGCGGCAGTGATCTCAGTGCCAATATATGGGGTGTGAAGGCAGGAGCTGGGGCAGGGCAATTAGACTTGCAAATGGACCCACAGCCCTGCTGGCACGGAGGCACCCAGTGGAGGCTGCAGGGTCCCCAGGCCTTTCCCTCCTGCACCCAGGTGGCTGAGAGCTGTGCTCTCCCAGCTTCAGACGAGGGTGCTCTCCCAGCTTCAGACGAGGGTGCTCTCCCAGCTTCAGGTGAGGGTGCTCTCCCAGCTTCAGGTGAGGGTGCTCTCCCAGCTTCAGACGAGGGTGCTCTCCCAGCTTCAGGTGAGGGTGCTCTCCCAGCGGCGGGTGAGGGTGCTCTCCCAGCTTCAGACGAGGGTGCTCTCCCAGCTTCAGGTGAGGGTGCTCTCCCAGCGGCGGGTGAGGGTGCTCTCCCAGCTTCAGGTGAGGGTGCTCTCCCAGCTTCAGGTGAGGGTGCTCTCCCAGCGGCGGGTGAGGGTGCTCTCCCAGCTTCAGGTGAGGGTGCTCTCCCAGCGGCGGGTGAGGGTGGCCACGCACTGCCTCCTCCGGGAGTCTGGGGCCCTCCTCCCTCCCCTCTCCTCCTGGAAGCGCCTCAGCCCCCTGGCATCCTTGCTCTGTCCCTTTGGTGTCCCTCCTCCCTCCACATTCTCCTCCGGGACACCTCAGTCCTGCCTGTGACTTCACATCCCCTCTCGACACTGGGGCCCCAGACCCCACATCTGTGATTCTGTCAGCACCCCATCTGGCCTGTGGACTCCCCAGACCTGTGGGATCAAAACCAGAGCCCCCTCTTCTCCACAAACCTTCTCTCACTGTGAGACCCTCCCCAAGGTCTTCTCCCCCTCCCAGGCCTCCACCCCAACCCCACAGCCTCACTGGGTCCCGACCCCCAGGCCCTTAGGCCTCTGTCCTGGGGAGGGAACAGTGGAAAGGGGTGTCTGTCAGCCACACGCAGGTCAGAGGGTCCCCTTGCTCACAAAGGCCTTAGTTCCCATGAGCCCCACCTGCCCTGTTTGGTGTTTGGGTGGCTGCTGTCTGCTTGCTGAGCTGCCCCCTGACGTGGACAGCGCCGTCCTGGAGTGAGTTTTGTGGCTCCGGGGCTCTCCGTGGATCCCCGCAGTGGACGGCCTGGCAAGGACACAGCCCAGCACAGAGCTGGCGTCCAGTGCCCGGAGCCCGGTTCAGGAGGCCTGAGGCGGGACTGCTGGGCTGCCAGCTGTGTTTGGGGGCCTGTTTGCCCTGAGGTGCTTTAGATGGCCCGAGGGACACACTGCTGTGGACGGAGCTTTGGGCCGAGACCCGGAATCTGTGCTTCACTTGCCCAGCGGCGCAGAGGTGGAACCGCCCTGGGAGCCAGAGGTGAGTTTCCAGGGCTCTCGTGAGCCAGTCGGTGGCATGTTTGTCCTGAAGGGCCGGGGAATGCCATCCGGTCCCGTCACCCTCAGGGGACGACAGCCAGGGAGAAAGCCGGCCGGGCGCTGAGGGCTTGCTGTTGAGTGAACAGGATTTGCCCTCACGTTTGCCCGAGGGCGAGGTTGCCCGCGTGGGTCGCGTCAGACTTCAGGTGAGGAGCTGCCTGGGAAGGGTCCGCGTGTGGCGTGAAGCTTCATTCGTCCCCTCAGGAACGGCGGCTGTGGGGTGGGCTGCAGGGACTCGCGTGGCCGGGTCGCGGAGCGTGGGACGGGCTGGGCGGAATCGCAGGAAGGGCGTCGGGCACGCCCTGGTGTAAGCTGTGGGGTGCGTCCTTTGTAGAGTGAGGTTTATAATAAACTGTGTGTGTGTCTAAACCGTGTGTGTGTCTAAACCGTGTGTGTGTCTAAACCGTGTGTGTGTCTAAACCGTGTGTGTGTGTCTAAACCGTGTGTGTGTGTCTAAACCGTGTGTGTGTGTAAACCGTGTGTGTGTATAAACCGTGTGTGTGTGTCTAAACCGTGTGTGTGTGTAAACCGTGTGTGTGTCTAAACCGTGTGTGTGTGTATAAACCGTGTGTGTGTATAAACCGTGTGTGTGTATAAACCGTGTGTGTGTGTATAAACCGTGTGTGTGTCTAAACCGTGTGTGTGTCTAAACCGTGTGTGTGTGTAAACCGTGTGTGTGTGTGTAAACCGTGTGTGTGTGTAAACCGTGTGTGTGTATAAACCATGTGTGTATAAACCATGTGTGTATAAACCATGTGTGTGTATAAACCGTGTGTGTGTATAAACCGTGTGTGTGTATAAACCGTGTGTGTGTGTATAAACCGTGTGTGTGTAAACCGTGTGTGTGTGTATAAACCGTGTGTGTGTGTAAACCGTGTGTGTGTGTATAAACCGTGTGTGTGTGTAAACCGTGTGTGTGTGTATAAACCGTGTGTGTGTATAAACCGTGTGTGTGTGTAAACCGTGTGTGTGTGTATAAACCGTGTGTGTGTATAAACCGTGTGTGTGTGTATAAACCGTGTGTGTGTAAACCGTGTGTGTGTGTATAAACCGTGTGTGTGTGTAAACCGTGTGTGTGTGTTTTCTGAGACAGCCCGCTGTTACCTTTACCAGCACACGTGTGGGGAAGGCTGGAGGGCAAGAGGCCCTGAGGGGGATGGTGAATTAAGGACAGAGCTCCCCCAGGAGAGGGGCCAAGATGTAGGGGGGGTGATCGTGGGTGTGGCTGGGTGGGGTGGGTGGGGGCGCTGGGCCCCCGAGCTGGGCAGCGGTGGCCCTCTGGTCCAGCATCTGACATTTCCTTTGTGAAAGGGAGGGTGGCTGTCTGTCCAGTTTCCCTCCAGGCCATTTCTGTCCACCCCTTGTCCTTTGGTGTGACAGGTGGCAGCTGCCAGCATCCCCTTTATGAGCACCCAGCCCTGACAGGCCGCCGGCCTGCCCCAGCCCTCCTTCGCCTGCCCCTGTGGTGACGGGAGCCCCCTCGAGCACCCTGTTGTGAGTGGGACGTCTGGCCTGAGCATCGTGGCCTCTGTGAAACTTTCCTGTGCTTGTCGGTCAGCATGGGGAAGCTGGCGGTGCTCCCTGTGGGGTGGCAGGGATCAGGCGGGCCCCTCGCTTGGGGCTGGAACCTGGAGGCTGAGGAGGGTGGGTGAGGGGTCCCTGCCCCGCTGACCCCAGGAGCTGGCTGCACTGAGGGCAACCTGAGTCCCAGGAGGGGGCAAGCAGACAGAGGGGCAGGGCTGGGCGAGGACCAGCTGTGAGAGGTGGCAGCCCCTCCCGGTGGGGCCTCCTGTCCCGCTGGGTGACTGCTGGGTGCTGGCCCTGAGCTCTGTCCCAGCTTTGCCTCCACAATGAGCCTCGATCCTCCTGCCATCCCAGTGAGGGAGAGGGGGTGGAGCTGCTGTTCCAGTGCCCGCTGCCACCTGCTGCCTCACTCACCCACCCACTCACCCACCCGCTCACTCACTCACCCACTCACTCACTCACTCACCCACTCACTCACTCACCCACTCACCCACTCACCCACTCACTCACTCACTCACTCACTCACCCACCCACCCACTCACTCACTCACTCACTCACTCACCCACCCACCCACTCACTCACTCACCCACTCACTCACTCACTCACCCACTCACTCACCCATTCACTCACCCACTCACTCACTCACTCACCCACCCACCCACTCACTCACTCACTCACCCACTCACCCACTCACCCACTCACCCACTCACCCACTCACTCACTCACTCACTCACCCACCCACCCACCCACTCACTCACTCACTCACCCACCCACCCACTCACTCACTCACCCACCCACTCACTCACTCACCCACTCACCCACTCACCCACTCACCCACTCACTCACTCACCCACCCACCCACCCACCCACTCACTCACTCACTCACCCACCCACTCACCCACTCACTCACTCACCCACTCACTCACCCACTCACTCACCCATCCATTCATTGGAACTAGCACAGGTATGGTCTTTGCCCTCAGGGGCCGCTTCCTCCCATAAGCCCACCTGCTCATCTCTCCAGCCATCCTCCCTTCCTCTCATTCTACCCCAGTCTGTTTCTCCTTTGTTTCCTAGCTCCTCAACACCCAGTGGTATGTCCAGCTATCTACTGTCAATTTTCCTTACCCCCACCTGTCTATTCAGCCATTGCTGCATTCATCCTTCCATCCATCCACCCATCCATTTTCCACCCACCCACAGACCCATCCTCCCACCCATCCATCATCCACCCATCCATCTATCCATCCATCTTTCACCCACCCACTCATTCATCCATCGATTCATCCATCCATCCATTTATCCACCTATCCACCCATCCATCTCCCCACCCACTCGTCCATCCATAACACCTAATCATCTGCCCACCTATCCGTCTACCTGCCCACTCACCGTTTTATCCAATTGCACTTAGAGCTACTTGGTGCAGGACTCAGGGCTTGGGTTGGGGTGCAGATATGAGGTAGACATGGTCCCTGCCCTTAGCCACCCCCCAGCCTTCAGGAGAAGCACCTGTGGGGAGTATGTTTGCAGGGTCTGTGCAGATCTGAAGATGTTCAGGCCACTTGGGTCTCCATGGAGCTGGGGCTGGGTTCTGGCCAGCCTGCACTACAGGGGAGAAGCTGTGATGGGCATGGCTCCCCAGCGGGGCAGTAATCTGTTGTTTCCTTTGTCGTCAGTTGAGGCTGCATGAGAGGGGGGTTCCTGGCCCATAGCCCACCTCCCTGTCACCCAGCCCAGGGGACACTGAGGGTTCGGAGAGGCACTTAAAACCTGGGAATAAGGCCAGAGAGGCGAGGGCCATGCCCAAGTCTGCTCAGTGAGCCAGGCTCCTGGCACCTCAGCCCATAAAGCCAATAGCTGGCTGCCACTTTCTATTCAGAGTAGATTTCCCTGGTCCCCAAAGGGGCCTGAAGTGGTGGCTGCACCCTGGGCTCCCTGCCAGGCCTCTGGGGCCCTGGTATTGTGTCTGCCTAACCCTGCACGGAGGCCAGACTCTAGAAGTGGCTGGGTCATCCGAAGAGGGGCAATCAGTGTGGGCAGCCCTGGACCTGGCTCAGCCACCCAGGTGTGTGACCTTGGGCAAGTCCTTCAGTCCCCCGAGCCCCAGTTTTCTTATCTTTCGAATGGGGTGGCAATCCTGAGTCCGTGTGCACACAGCCCAGGTTCCCTGGAGCTGGCTCTGTGTGTGCTGGGGGCACAGAGGGGATGCTAGGGGCTCGGGGAGGCTCCAGAGTAGAGGTGCAGGGAGCTTGGGGACTGAGGCTCAGAGAGGTCGCTGGGACTGGGCCCTGTGTCAGGTGGGGAGTCACGAAGCCAGTGCCGGGCCAGGGTGGGGCCATGGGTGTCTGTCCATGAGCCTGTGGACATGGAAGGGGCCAGCACCCCAGTTGCACATGTCAGCTCAGGGAACACTTCCAATAAGAGGGAAACAGAACCAGGAGCAACTATTTCTGCAGAACCAGTGACCTAGGTTCCCACAGAACCAGAGCCACGTGAGGACCAAGGTTCCCCGGCAGAGGCCATATGCCCAGAGTCCCAAGGCTGGCAGGTGGCTGAGCCCCTGCTGTCCCCCTGAAGGAGCCCTCTTGGGCGGAGCCAGCCAGTCCTGGGTGTCGGGGGGCAGGCAGTCGGGTGGGCATGGCCTGGCCACAGGCTAAGCCGGTCAGGGCCCTCGGACCCTGGCTGGGCACTGGTTTCGTGACTCCCGCCAGACGCAGGGCCCTGTGGAAGGGGGCGGGAGCTCAGGCCGTCTGTCTCCCAGGTGATTTGTGGGGAGCCACGTGTTACTGGTCCTGAATCACGTCCTCAGTGTTACACGTGTGTCTCGAGCAGACTTGCTCCTAAATTATCTTCTATGATCACCAGCGACTCGGCGGGCGGGGGACGTTCGTGCCCAAACGCAGGCGTCGTCGGTGGCAGCAGACGCGGCATTCATTATTGACGCACTGCCCACCGCCTGCCTTGCCATCTCCAGTGAAAATTCACGGTCCGGCCACTCGGCAAATATCGATTCTGACCCAAGTTGATGTTTCCCCCTTAACGTTATTATAATGAGGGATAAAAATCCAATTGCCTTCGCTGAAACTCAATCATCCTCTCGCCCGTTCCTCATCGATCTTTCTTTCCCCAGGTTTTACCATAAATTATTCTATTCAATTAAGTAAACTCACACATAATGGCATTTTGCAAACTGAATAATTTATTGACTGTGTTTGGCAAAAGGCTGGTTTGCGGGGGGGCCTGGGCTGGTGGAGGCCGCTCTGGACAGGGGCTCCAGAGGCTGGGGCCCCCAACCCTCCCGGAGGGGCTCCCGGGTGGGAGGAGGGGGCAGGACGCGGAGCAGCGAGAGCAGGAGGCTTTGAGGGCAGGGCTGGACCGGGTGGGCTTCAGGAGGTGAGGCAGTGGGAGGGGCCGGCTCAGGCCCAGGGCCTGGGTCCGGGCACCTGGCAGCCAGGCTCCAGAGTTGAGAGGTGTCGCCCTGCCCCTCTGCGTGCCCAGCCTGTGCCTCGGCCTTGGCCTTGCTTCTCAGTACACTTGTCTGCGCTGGTTTGCTCACCTGCCCCGTGTCCGGGTGGGCAGCTTGGACAACAGACGCTTTCTCGCTGTCTGCGAGCTGGAAGTCCGAGGTCCAGATGCTGGCAGGGTTGGTGTCTCCTAAGGCCTCTCTCTTTGGCTGCAGACAGGCTGCCTTCTCGCCGGGTCCTCGGGTGGCCTTCCCGCTTGCAAGTGACCCCTGGTGTCTCTGTGTTCACATCTGTTCTTCTCCCAAGGCATCTGCCCCAGGGCTGGGCTCGCAGCTCTGCCCACCCCAGGGTATCTCAGCCTGGGTCTCTCCTTGAGATAGGAGCGGGGTCGCCCCTCATGAGTCCAAGGCCAGAGGAGGGTGTAGAAGGACCTTGAGGTGCAGAAAGTGCTGGTGCACCTGGATGAGGGGTGTGGTAGGGAGGGGCCGCACCCCATGTGGTTGGTGGGTGGTGGTGGGTGGTGGAGCTGGTTGGGGGTGCCCATGGTGGCAAGGTGGAGCCTCAGCCCTTCTGGTAGACACCTACCTTGTCCCCCTTTCCTGCATAGAGAGTCCAACCCCCAAAGGACAGGGGATCTGAGGCCAGAGAGGGTGGAGACCTGCTGGCCCCCAGACCACAGACCAGGCCCTGCTGCCATCTGGGGAGATGGCTTGCGGCCCTGCCTCTCTCCTGTGTGGCCGGGGTGTAGGCCAGCGGATTGGGGATAATTACGGTTAATTGCTCCTGGCACCTGCCCTGACAAGGCCTCAGAAAAGCTGCTGGTGCTAATCACAGAGCTGATGGGTCTGAGTTTGGCAGGACTCCGAGGCTGGCCTGGGTGGGATGCCGGCGTTTCCAGGAGGGGGCGCTCTGCTCTCTGCCCCCCCACACTGAGCTCCCACAGCCGACTGCTGGCCCTGCACACAGCCCTGCCCTCGTTGGTGGTGAGGGTGTGATGGGCAGGCCCTTGGGGGAAACTCAGGATGGGGCAAAGCCTGCGAGCATCCTGTCCCCAGGGCCCCTGCCGTGGGGGGTGTCCTCGGGGGACCCTACTCCTGCCCTCAGGATGAGCAAATGAATGGAGTGAATGAATGATGGGGGCCTGAGCATTGGGGGAGACCCACAGGGTCATGGGGCAGAGGGGAGGGCCATGCTTTTCTAGTCTCCACATTTTGCTGAGGAGTAACCTCAAGTTCGTGGGCACTGTGAACCCTGACCCCTGACCCGCTGGGGAGCCCACGGCATCGGGGACACTCAGGCCTGGAAGCTGTTGGTCGTGGAGGCAGGGCTGCCCCTCCCGCAGGGCGGGTGTGGAGCAGCGGGCGGGGCCCCGTCTGCCCGGGGTCTGCATGCCCTGGACCTGGCAGCCGCCAGCCCTGGACCTGGCGGGCATGGAGCGCAGGCCGCCGCGGGGCTGGGCGAGTCGGCCGGCTTCCTGTGGGCACGCGTGTGCGACGCATCGCACACCATACGCTGCTCAGGCTGACAAATGTTCGTGAGACACTAATTATATAAACACCAGGCCTCGGAGCCACTCTTCTCCCGGGAGCAGACGCGGGGACAGTGACGGGGGGAAGCCATCTCCCCGGTGGGCCCCGCAGCCCCGCAGATGCTGATGACCAGGGACGCTCTTCATCCTGACGCTGCTGTGTCCTCCGCAGCCTGGGGCTGAGCCCGGCGACACGCTGGCCAGAGGGCCATGTGCAGGTGGCCCCGTCAGGCGGGCGCAATGTGTGACTGGGCAAGCGTGCGGCCTTCCTCATCGGTGGCTCCCTGCGTGGCCCCGGCCTGGTGGCCTCATGCAGTGGGGACACAGGGGTCCCACGCTGCTGGGGCAGAGACCTAGGTGGCCCCTGTCTCCGGGGCTGGCCATGGATCCGCTGTCCCCACAAGCTCCCTGGCCTCCTGCCTGTGCGGCTGAATTTGCCGGGACTGCGCCAGGTCCCCGTCATTTGCTTCAGGTGCCCAGGCACTTTAGGTGCTGCTCATGTACGGTACAGTGGCCCCGGTGTTTCATTGTGTGACGACCCAGGATGGGGACTCTGCCACCCCCGCCCTGGGTCCCAGGGTGCAAGGACCACGGGGGCCTGGGGGTCCGGGGACATGGATGGTCTACCTTCATTTCTCTGTTGGTTGGATTTTCCACAAGGACCTTGAGCTGTTTGGAAATAGATGAAAAAAAAAAGAAAACTATATAAGTGTAAGGAATTGCACCTAAATATTTGATTTTAAAAATAAGGTTTCATTTCTAATGCCCAATAACACCGCCTCATCTCCAGGGCCCTGGCAGGGGAAGCCTGGTCCACTCAGCCCCCAGGTGGCACCCAGACCCCTCGAGTAAACCCGCTGTCCCCCACCGTCACCCACGGCCTCGTCACCCTCGGGCGTCTGACCCGGAGCAGCAGGTGGGTGGACAGATGGAAGAGGGGTGCAGGGTGGTGACAGGGTTGGAAGGGACGGCTGTCAGCGCTGAGATAGCCACACATGTGCTTATCAGCGGGGGCCCCTCTGGATCCCAGCCCCCCAACATTTAAGGTCAACATGGGGACACTACCCAAAGGAAGGCATGTCCGTGACTGTGGAAGCCGGACATGGGGCCCAGTTGTGAGGAGTTCATATTCCAGCCGGGACCCCTGACGCCGGCTGAGCTCCGGCTCCTGGTGGAGGGTCTCAGGAGGCTGCTGCAGGGAGACGAGGCCGGCGTGGGCCTCCGATACGCAGCCCTTCCTTCAGGGACTCGTCACTCCATGAGGGGGGCTCAGTGCAGGCCGGGGGGGCTCCACGCAGACGGGGGGCTCAGTGCAGGCCAGGCTTGTCCTTTATAAGACTGAAGACACCCTGTGTCCCGATGCAGGGGGGCCCAGGAGTGAGGCTCTGGCTGCTCAGGGCTGGCCCACCAGGGGTTGGGGGTGATGCTCCAGCCACCCCACCCTCCTGCCTCCCTCTGGGTATCTGCTGGGGAGACAGACACTTTGAGGGAGTGTTTATTTTCAGTGTCAAAGGCTGCCTGGGTTGGAAGCCTCCTGACTCCTGGGATGGGGTGACCCAGAGGGGGTCCCCCAGCCAGACCTGTCCTGGTGAAGTGGGTGAGCAGGGAGCCAAGCGACACTGCTGGTTCTGGGCTGGCCTGGGTGGAAGGCAGGGGACTCCACAGCATGGAGTTCCGGGGAGACCGGGGCAGACAGGGCTCAGTGAGGGGGTGCTGGGCTGGGGGTGGCTGTGGGCACCTGTGGAGACAGAAGACCGGGAGGCAGTGGAATTGTGGAGTGGTGGTCTTGGGGTCAGGGGCCTGAGGCTGGGCAAGGGGTGGTGGGTGTGGGAGCTCCTGGCCCGCGGGCAGAGCAAGGATGAGGGTTCCCACGAAGCCACAAGGTTCTGGAATTCTCTGTCTCCTCCCTGTGTCACTCAGGGGCCAGGGGGCCAATTGCAGCCGTCTGTCAGGTGTGACAAGGGCTGGGTACCAGCCTGTGCGGAACCGGGGTGCTGGGCAGAGGGCAGGCAGGGCTGGCCCCCCTGGGTGTGTGGCTAGCCTGCAGGAGGCGTGCCAGCCTCCACACCCTGCCAGGCAGCTCTGGCATGCCCATCTGGGTCATTCCTGGGCTGGGCTCGGAGGACAGTCCCCGGAGGACCCCGGGATGGACTTCCAGGGCAAAAGATTAAGTCGTTCATGCAATCAAGCCCAGCAAAGCCGTTAAGTGAATTTTACTGGTGGATCAATTGCGTAATAGCTTCCGGACTGGCTGGTGGCCGGGCCTCCTCCCCATGCCCCCCGCCAGGGCCCCCCTAGCTCTGCCTGGCGTTTGTTCCACTTTGGGGAAGGTGCGCTGGGGGGGGGGGGGCGCAACCCAGGAGGCGATTCAGGGGAACCTCCTGGCCAGAAATATCATTAAAGAAAAATGGGTCTTGGGCCATCTTTTGGTTTTTCCATTAAATCCTGTTCGTTTCCATTTCATGAAATGGTTTTCTAATCCTATTTGACATGCCTGTAAGCCGCAGATAAAAACGGGACATTTGCATCGGGGGAGTGAACGGTGTCGCCAGCCCGCGCCCCTGAAGAGAACATTAGGGCTCCGCGAGGCACCCGCACTCCCCGGGTCACAGGTCTGACGCGGAGGCTCGAACATTCAGAGCCAGGTGGGGCTCGGCCTGCTGACCGTCGCGGACAGATTGCCGCGGAGGAGCTTTCATTTGTCAGGTTGTCGCCGCATTAACGGGGAACGGGTGGCCTTTGTCTTGCCGCATGGGGCTGTCTGGGTTGGCAGTGGGCACAGTGGACAGTTTACTGTCTCGGCTCTGCCCGCATGCCCACCACCTGCACCAAGCCATCAGTTACCTCGGGGCACCTTCCCTGGGGGAGCACCTCGCCCACGGGAACGCTGGGCAAGGCAGTGCGCCCTGGGGGGTGTTCTGTCATCAGCTTCCCCCAACACCCGTGTGGGGACCCTCAAGGGAGGGGACTCATGCAGGTGACAGTCGGGGTGGGGCTGGCCCCGGGCATCCATCCAGGGCTCTGTCCCGTGCGCACCCCGGCAAGCAGGGTGTCTGATGGGGAATGCCAGCCGTGTGCGCATGTGCAAATGCATGCATGTGGCACATGTTTATCTGCGGGCACACATGTACAGTGCAGTGCATACGGGGTGCACATGCATATGTGCACGTGTACGCCATGTGTGTATATGTGTGCACACGCACACGTGCATGTGTGTGCGCACGTGTATGTGTGCGTGTGCATGTGCATGTGCATGCATGTGTGTGCGTGTGTGCACTTGTATGTATGTGTGTGCCCTGGAGGGGCTCTGCTCTTGTTGACCTGGGTGGGTGGCCCTTCTGGGGCCTGCAGCTGGGCCCCTGTGCTGTCACTGTGACGAGGGGCGTGCGTCCTCAGGCGCCTGGAGGAGGCCGTGTGGCGCACGCGGCTCCCCTAGTGGGGCAGCAGTGACTCCACGAGGGAGTCGGTGGGTGACAGGGAAGGGGTGTGGGAGGGCTCCGGTGGCCTTCAGGGGCTGACGGTCGGCTCTGGGAGGAAGGGCTTGAAGACAGGGTGTGGGGCGGAGGTAGCAGGAAGGCGTAGTTGGGGCCCCTTTGAGGGACTAGGGGAGTCCTGAGATTCTGACTCCAGTGGGGGGTCTTGGATCCCCACCAGTGGAGTCTGGGATACAGTCTCGCGTCCCTTCCTGCGCAGCACCCCAGGTGTCAGGACAGACAGGCCACAGGTCAGAAAGGGCCTCGGTCTCCCCACAGACTGGGGGTGGTAGGGGCTCAGTCTCCCCACAGACTGGGAGACAGTGAGCGCTCAGTGCCCAGGACGTCGACAGAGCTGCCCAAAGCCCCTGCCTGTGCAGGGAGAACAGCAAAGCGTAAGCCATCCTGACCCTTGTTTGTCAGGGCCCCATGGGGTGCCGACGGCCCCCACTTCTGGTACTGACGGTCCTGAGCAGCTCTGATCCTGGGTGCACAGCAGACCCTCCCGCTCCAGACAGGAGGGGCCCCCAGCCCCAGCTCACAGCCCCCCTCTTCCACCTGCGCCCTTCCAGTGGCCCTGGGGACCTGCCCTATTGTGGGCCGACCAATTAGAGCCTCTTAGGGAAGGTCTGGCCAGCTGGGCACCTGGGCACCCTCTGGGGAGGGGATGGGAATTAGGGGCCCAGGCCCAGCCTGATCTTGGTTGGGGACCAGCGGAGGGTGTTTTGTGCCCCGGAGCCTCCAATGACAGCCCCCCTTGGGAAGGCGACAGTGGGTGTGTAGGAGTCCTGGGTCTTTGCCTGGGAAGAGCTCCCCAAGCTCCCTGGATGCACCCCTGGCTGGAGTGTGAGGCTGAGCCCTGTCCTGATGACTCGGGGTCTCCAAGTTGCAGGGAGGCCTGGGTGGAAGCTGCCCCTCCCCAGCTGGTGCTTCTGACGAACTGGCCACTCAAAGGACGGGTAAGTCCACTGGACACGCAGGCCAGGGTTCCTCCCATTGGCTTTTGCGTCCCGAGGGGCCCAGGAGCAGGTTGAGGCTTACACTCAGTTTATGCTGCGTGGATGGGCACCGAGGGTGGGGGACGTGGGCACTGAGGTAGCCAGACAGGTGGAGCGAGGGGCCCCACACCCACCTGCCTCTGATGCCACCCGAGATGTGCCTGGAGAGCTGTGCATCAGCCCCCTGCACCCCACACAGGATGCTTCAGGGAGGTCCTGACTGGGGGACCTCAGCCCTGCTCTGTCCACTCTTTCTTGGCCTTGGGTGTGGACAGTCCAAGGCCATAAGAGGGGAGCTGTGGCTGCAGGGGACAGCTGGTTGCGATCCTCTGGATCCACACCACCCACAGCGGGTCAGGGTGCTGGCCCAGGTCACCACATGCCTGGGGCACTGCCACCCCTGGAGGGCTGGGGGGGGGCGGGGGCTGGGAGCAGGGAGGTGGATCCCCCAGGGAAGCTGACCAGCCTAGGAGCCGTTTTCCTACCTTGGTTCAGGGGGGGTCTCTGCCTGGGAGTTCACCAGCTGACCCCTGATGCAGGACAGGAGCAGCCAGGCCCATCCTACTCTGTCATCCCGCCTCCTCCATCCACAGCCGGACAGAGAGGGTGGGGACCTCGATCTTCCTGCTCCGATGGAAAGGATCTCCATAGAAACCCAGCAAGGTCTAATTAGACATCAGTAAGTGCTTCCCAAAAGCGTTTTAATTACAGCTCTGCCGAAGTGAATGTCAGACAGGGTTCGATTGCCGTGTGCGCTGAGTGGGGCCTCTCCCTCCCAGCAACCTGCCATCCCTGGCACTGCTTTCTGTCTGGACCCGTGGGACCTCAGGCGTGTGCAGGGAGGGTCCCTGTCCCTCCCAGATGGGCAGTGGCACTGGAGGCTCAGGGGGCAGTGATGGGGCCCTGGGGGGTGCAGGGTGGAGTCCAGACTCCAGGAAGCAGGGTTTGGAGGGTGCTGGGAAGGGCCCACCAGGGATTGCCAAGGCCAAGTGGCCTGGGGTCCCTGTGGGGGTGGGTTTGGGTCTCGAGCCAGGTACCTGGCAAGGTGGTGGACCCTGCCTGGGAGCCTCTGCAGAGGCCTGTAGCTGGGAGGGTCTGGACCCTCCTACAGCTGGTTTCCTTCCCACCTCGAGGCCGCCAGGGCATCACTGGAGAACGGACTCCACCCCCACACCCCCCACTTCATGCCCAGGGTCCCTTCCCTGGAGGTGGGGTACCCCCCTCCCCGGCTGGGGGTGGCTCCTCCCTCGGCCATCAAGTGGCTGCCCCAGCTGGGCCCTCGGCGCAGAGTGTAGGCCAGTCCCTGGCTCAGAGCTCAGGCCGGGTCCCCGGGAGAAGCACAGGACAGAGCAGGAGAAAGCAGAGCCCCGGCTGAGGCAGAATTTATTGTGGAGAAATTGCTCTGAAACGATGGTCGGCTTAGAAATAGCCTTTTCAGTTCATAAATCCCGCGGCTCCTCCACACAGGCCCACCCGGCCCACCCGTATGCAGGACTCACGGCTGAGAAGCCAAGTAGGTGCGTGGGCCACGTGGGTGCTGCCAGGATGCTCTGGGCCCGGCGAGCCTGCCACCTGCGTCCCGGGTCAGAGGGCTGTGCTCACTGCCCATTGGGGCTGCTTTGGAGGAAATGACAGTCGAGTGGGTCCCTGACTCATGGGGAAGGTGCAGGGCCCTGGGACTAGGACTTGGCCACGGTTGGGGGCAGGAGAGCCAGCAGTGGGTGGCCCTGGAGCCAGACCGCAGAGTCACTTCTCACTCTTGCAAATGACCCGTTTTGTGGTTGTGGGCGGGTTATTTTGCTTCTCTGCCTCGGTTTCTCCGTTTGCGAAGGGGCCTGCATTCCTTTGGACACACGCTCTCAGGGTTTGGCTGGGTGCCCCCAGAAGTGTACCCTGAGACTCAGGGAACTGTGAGTTGGAGAGCCATCCCTGGGTCACTGGCAGATAAACGAGGGTGAGAGGGGGACCAGCCAACATATTCGGGTGGTTGGGGTGCAGTCCCTGTGGGGACATTGAGGAGACGAGGGAAACATACCAGCGTTTCCCACTTGCATCGGCTGGGGCTGCTCTGTCCTGACTCCTGGGAGAGCCCCAGCCTCAGTTTCCGCATCTTGTACGATGTCACCACGGGAAGGGTGTTGGCTGAGGAAACAGGACAGTTGCTGCCCCCGCTGTCTCCCAGGCCCCCCGCGACCTCCTGCGACCGCGATGGCGTGAATGGCGCCCGGACCAGGAACTCCTGCCAGGGGCCTGTCTCTGGACATCGCAGGTTTGGGGGATGCCACACTGCGAGAGGAGCCGTTTCCCATCACAGCCCCCCCGGACAGTCCACTGGTTTCTTAGGAGGCACCGTGCTTTGGGGGTCGCCCTGTGGGCTGGAGTGCAGCAGACGCGGGTCTGCAGACTGGCCCATCTCGGCCAAGAGCGGAAACGGGGGTGCGGGCCAGGCGCAGGCTGCATGGAGTCAAGCATGGAGGGTGCCTGGCGCCCCCCGGGGAAAAGCTGCTGACCGGCCTCCCCGCCACCGTCCTCACCTGCCACCGCGGCTCCAGCGGCTCCCGACGTTCCTTCGGAAGGGCCGATGGCGCCTTTTCGGTCCAGGGGAGAAATCCCGGGTCCTTGAAAGCGTAAACATTACTGTTCCTAAAGGTGCGATGCCATTCAGTTCTTTGAGATTACTTTGCAAAGGGGATTTTCAAGAATATACACGTTGCCACTAAGCTTTAGTCATTTATTGCACAAGTTGTTTAAAGGTAAAAAAAAAAAAAAAGTCAAACGCTTTTATTAAAAAACAACAATAAGAAACATGCAGGCAGCAAAGCCAGAGCGTGGGTCCAGGTGTGGCCCTCGGGGTGGCCGGGAAAGAGCGCCCCCCTCCCCCCCCCCGCCAAAGAGCAGAGGCCGGAGAGCGGACAAGACGGACAGTCGGACAGTCGGCCCGGCCCCTCCCTGCCGGGCCCAGGCCCCCCCACGGCAGGATGGGGGGGCTGCCTCCGGGCACTGGGCCCCCAGCCTCATTATCCCAGCCGCTCCTGGGAAGGTCAATACATAATTTGCATAGCGCTGTCCCCTCTCGCCTTTTATCAATATTTAATGACAGGCTGCAGGATGCTATTGGTGGCAAATCCTTCTGCGGCCCCTTCTAACGTGACAGCAACAGAGGTCCCGGCAGGTGCCGAGCTCACAGGTCACCTCCTCGCCAGCCGCGGCGACTGGTGATTGGCCCGGCAGCTGTTGGGCCTGGAGTCGGGGGAGCGGGGAGCGTGGTGATGAATTTTAACAGAGCACTCGGCGGGCTGCGGGCAATTAGGGGCCTGCGGGCGTCTGGGGGGGCTGCGGCGGGCGGGCGGGGCGGGGAGCCCGGGGGCAGGCTGGAGAAGGGCTCTCGGGGAGCACCGGGCGAGGAGGGTTGGCAGGTGCCGGGCCGTTTCTTGGAGAGACACAGCAGGAAGGAGCCTTTTCTTTGGTTTGGCAACGAAACCCCAAGACACACGCCAGGGCTACTCACGAGGTCCCTTTGCAGGTGCCACGGGGATCACCCTGCCACCACGCCCACCACTAATAGCTGCCCGTCCGTGCCGCGCCCGCAAGTGGTGGGCCAGAGCTGGCTGGGGACCCAGGGCTGTTGAGAATGAGGCAGCGGGTCACAGGCTCCGGCTCAGACAAACATCAGTGTCACCTCCTGCCTCGCCCTGGGCAAACGGGGAGACACGGCAGGCGGGCAGGAGGGAGTCACGTGTGGCTGCCAGGACGCTGGGCCTGGGCTCTGGGTTCATAAAGAAATAACTCAGTCCCCGGCCGGCCAGTGACACAGACATCGCCCTCCCTGCTTACGTTCGGGGACCCGAGGATCTTCTGATGTACAGAGGCCCCCGGACCATTTCAGCTGGGGATTTACGGGCCTTCAGGAAGGTGGAGAGTCCTGTGGACTGGGCCCCACGTGGTGCTGGCTTCGGGGCGAGGCAGATGGGTGTGGCCCAGGCTGCTCCTGCGAGGGGTGGCTCGGGGGAGCTCGGGGGGCGCATTCCCTCACAGGCGGGCGGCTGTTCTCTCCCAGGACCCAGGAGGACCTGGGGGGAAGCGCCCCAAGCACATGACACGGAGTCCGGTTCACACTAATTGGCTCAGGCCTGGAAGCCTGTGTGTGGGGCCAGATGCCGCTGTCCCCCTGTCCCCTGTGGGGGCAGCTGGGCTCCTCCATCCCTAGGAAGGGCCAGGTGAAGGCGTGTTTCCTGTGGCAACAAGCCCGCTCTGTGGCGGGTCCTCTGGAGGGAGGGGTGTCAGCTGCGCTTTGAAGCAGGTGCGAATCCGAGCGGGCTCCCCTCACTTCCTGCCCTGCGCCTCAGTGTTCCCATCTGGGCATGGGGACCGAGCAGCTGCTTCCAGCGTCCCGAGGAAGAGTCAGGAACGTCAGGCAACTGGGCCCCGAACTGAACCCCCGGCGGTAGCACTGGGGAGGCACTTGGTGCAGGGAGGGGGTGGGGAGGGCGGCCTGCAGGCCCAGGGCTGAGGGGTGACGGCCACAGGCTTGGGTCTGGCCCGCCTGGTGCCCATGAGGCCCCGGCCCCAGTCCCTGGACACTGGGCAGCCCCTCCCTTGAGTCCTCCAGCTGGTCCACTTGCTGTGGCCACCGCCATCTGACCGAGAGGCTGGCTCATTGGCAGCTGGGCGGCCCCGCGTCCGGCTCTGGTCACTCGGCATGGCGCTGCCTCCCTGGGCCCCGACAGAAGAGATAAAAATGATGAAGTGAGAGTTTTCTGACGTGGAAACCCAGACTCCAGCGCACGAGGTAATTGGAAAGGACCTTTTGCTCTCCTGGGTGCGCAGGTTAAGGCCCTGGGCCTCCGGAGCTGCGCCGTGCCTGGGAGCCGCACCCCACGGGGTGGCAGGGCGCTTGGGCCCGGGGCTGTGGAAGGCCTGGGAGGGGGCAGGAGAAGCCGTCCTGCTCCGCAGGCCCTGCCTTTGCGCGCCCTTGCAGACGCCCCTCCCTGTGCCCTGAGATGGGCCTTCTGTGAGCCTGGGGCCCAGGACCCCCAGCCTGAGTCCTGGGGCTTCTCACAGGGGCCCCCACAACTGTTTGCTGAAGTGAGCTGACCGAGGGGCTGTGGGTGGGGGAATCCTGTCCTGGTGGATTCGGGGCCCCTGGAGCCATCCCAGACTGTACCTGGGGTGCCCTGGTCACTGTCACTGGTGTGGATGGAGCCTGGCTTCGTCTCCCTCTTCTTCCCTGTGCCCCCGACCCCCCTACTCCCCTCCCCCAACCGCACCTGTTCCTTGCTAACATCACCACGGGGCAAGGAGCCCTGCTGAGGACAGAGGACTTGGTCCACTCTGGCTCCCGCCCTCCACTGTGACCCTCCGGAGGCTCCTCCCCAGGACTGTGTCCCTCCGGCCTCTGCAGCCCGCTGCCCACCCACAGCTGCCCTCCCTTCTCTGACACCCGGCCTGGGCGTCCTGGGTTGTTGCCATGGAGACCTGGTGACCTCGTGTTGCCCAGGGAGGTCTCCCTCCTGCATCTCCCTCCCCTCTGGGCGTCCCCCAGTTCTCAGACCCAGCGAGGAGGAAACCATGTGCAATTGAGGTTAATGTTTCATTAGACCCTGATGGATCTTCGTGGGCCGGGGGAGCTGCTCAAGTGGAGGGCTGCGGAGGCAGGAGGGGGGTGCACCCGATCCCCAACTCCTGGGACTCCACCCCCGGGGCCCCTGGGATGCGAGGTGACTTTACGACTGAGCTGCAGTTAAATCGCAGGCAAACCCCAACCCCGCAGGGCCGGGCAGGTGCGTTATCTGCCCTGGAGGGGCCCGTCTGGCGGTCATCGGTCGCCGGGCGACCCGCCCAGCTCTGTGAACTCACGGCAGTTTCCTTCCCACGACTCGAGTCTGCTGGTCGGTTTCCTTCCCTTGACTTGAGTTGGCCCGAGGGCCTGATATGGGGACTGTCTCCGGTTTGTCCAGCCCCCCCTCTCCTGCCCGCAGCAGGAAGCTCCAGGGCCTTGGGGTGGAAACCTGAGGAAGGGAGTTCTGGGCAGGGGGCTGCCACCGGAGGCTGATGTCACCTGCGGACGGGCGAGCCCTTGCTGACTAATGGGGCATGGGGTCTGAGGTGACCCAGGAACAGGGAGATGCACAGGTGGGAGCCAGGCCACCCAAAGCCCGTCCATAGACGGGGCCACTTGGCCGCATGCCCTCAGCCGAGCCCTTCCGACTGGCAAGGTGGACTTTTAACCCAATTTTGTGGGTGAGGTGCACCCTGTCTCAGACCCACCCAGTTGGCCCTGGGTCTGGGGACCCCAGGCTCAGTCCACTGCCTCAGATGGTCTTGCCAATGGGGCCTCAGCCCTGTTTCCTGGGCAAGGGACAGGGCAGCTGTGACCCATGGTGTGCGCAGACTCCCAGCCAGAAAAAGGAAGCTGTGGTCCCTCCCCCAAGCCAGCAGCCTCCCAGGGCAGGGTCTGGGCCAGGCAGGGCCAGGGAGGGACAGTGGTCAGGACCCATGGCCCCCAGGTGGTGGTGACAAACGCCAGCTGAGGTTCCCTTCCTAGGGCCTGGGCTCCTAGTGGCACATGAGCCCCAGGCTACACAAGGGCCTGCTCCCTAAAGGTCTAGTCCTCGGGGTGGGGCCGGAGAGCGTGATCCCAGCCTCACACCCTCACAGGCAGAGTTGTGTCTGCCTCAGCCCTGCAGGTGGCCATTGGTCAGGCCCTGCCCCCAGCAGCCAGGGAGACCCACCTGGGTGCCCATGAGGTGTCCACCATGCAAATGTTACCTCCCCTGGTCTGTGAAGGAGCCAAGGACCCCGGCCCCGGCCCCCTGTCACCACTGGAATGAAACTGTCATACTCACCACGGCTCCTGCCACTAAATCAAACACTAATAAGCTCCCCTAATTTCTCTGAGACAACATTAGCCGTGCAGAATGGAACGTAAATGTTAATGAGACAATGGCTGTTGTGGGCCTGGGAGAGGCAGCCTGGGAAATGGAAATTCACTGCGTGTCCTGAGGCAGCCGCGCCAGGCACGCGCCAGGGAGAAGGCTCATCTTCAGCGTTCACTGGCCTCCTTTTTTTCCTTGGTTAATCCTCTCCTGAGAAGTGGACATCTGGACTGGGTCTTGCAGTATCAATAGGAGTTCGTCAGGCAGAGCTGGAGAGTGAGGCAACCTGAGGGAGAGGCGTGGAAATCTGGAACTGCTTGGGAAAAACAAACCGTTCAACAAGGTTGGAGCACGGACCCTGAGCCACAGTTATGGTGGGAAGGTGGGGAGCCTGGGAAGAAAGCGGGGGGCTGGGCTGAGGGGCCTTGGACTTCAGTCTAGAGCCACTAGGGAGCCACTGGGGGGACTTTAACAGGGTGACAAAGACCAGGCCCTTCCTGTGGGCTGTGAGGCTCCGAGAGGCAGAGTGCCTTGCCCCAGGTGGCATCCTGGTTGGAGGGGCACCGGCTCATCTGGGCTCTGGTCCAGCATAGTTCCCGGCTCATGATCTCTGAGACCCTCCCTTACCCTCTACCCTGACTGGCGGCTACAGAGGCTCCCGAAGCCCCAAGCCCTGGCTCCCATCCCCTGGCTGTCGGGTGCCAGGACTGGAGGTCCGGCCAGCTAATGGTGCCCACTGTTGGCGCTCACTGTGTGCTGGCACCGCACCGGGCCCCAGCTCTCCCGGAGCCCCGCCCAGCCTGAGGGCCGGCGCTGTTTGCTCCTTTCTGGAGGAATAAACAGGCAGCTGGGTGGTTCCTCACCAAAGTCACTCAGCCCACAGGCAAGGCTGGGACTCCAACCAGTTCTAACTGCGCCTGAGCCCGAACCTGAGCTCTGACCATGGTGCTGGCCCCTGATCTGCCCAGCACGGTGCCCCCGACGCCTGGGTGGCTGCCAAACTGCCCGACTCTTGTTCTAGGAGCTTGACCATGGGAACCGCTGAGAGGCCCTGAGCAGGGCGGGGCCCATGGTGAGTCTGAGAGGAGGCGGGAGCAGCAGCCCCTGCAGGGCGATGACCGTGGGGCCTCTTCCGTGGGGGCAGCTACAGGGGGACACCCACAGGGACTCCTCCACACCCGCAGCCACGGGCGCACGGACGTGAGGGGCTGTGGTGCCGGGGCAGGTAGCAGAGAGCCAGGGAGACCCGGCAGAGCTCCCCCGGGCCGCCAGACTCCCTGACGGTGGCCCAGCCACCCTCACCCTAACCCTGGGTGGGAACTGCCCTGCCCCGGGCCTCCCCCTCTCTGCTCCCTGACCGGCCCGGCCAGAACCGGACCATGTGCAGTCCATTTGGAGATGGATCGGGTGCTGGATTCCACGGGTGCCAAGGGCTCCTGCCAAACCCGCATCTGCATTTAGATTGAAACCTGCAAGGAGCTTGTCCTTCTGTCCCTGAGGGAGCCTGTCCTGTCGCTGATGGGACACACGGGGTGGGGGCTGTCCTGGGAGTGGCCTGGCGGGTGGGCCTCCTCCTGCATGCTAAAGGGGGGTCAGGCCCTGTCTCCTCGGGGAGGGACCGCGTCCCCCTGAAGCAGGGTGCTCTCATGCTGGTCCTCTCCCAGGGGGACCTGCTAATCTGAAGCCTCCCTTGGTGGATCTGACCGAGTTTTACGGGGCAGGTGGCATGAATCACCGGCTGCGGATTCCTCGAGGGGCTGTTCCTCACCTCCAGGCAGTAATGCATCTCGGACTTGGCTGTGCAGTATCTACAGTGTTTGATGGACTTCCAGGTCGCACGTGGCCTGCAGGGCCCGCCTGTCCCGGAGCATTTGGTGAGATGCTCTGTGGAGACCCAGGGGCCTCCGACACAGGTGGGCACTGATCTGCCTGGAGTCCAGTGGCAGCTCACAGGACACTGGCACCTGGTTTGCAGGGGGCACCTCTAGACGGAGGGTGGGGAGGGAAGGATGGACTGGAACCTGCCAGCCCAGTTCCTAATGGTTTGCATCAGTGTGACATTCACAATGGGACACGTGTTGAATGTAGTGTCTCCATGTGGACACTGTCGAAGGCAGTCACACAGGCTGCCGTCCAGTGAGCAGCTACTGCGGGGAGGTCAGTTATGGACATATTGTGTTAGTCTCTCCTCGGGCTCCCAGCAGCCGCTGGGGCAAGTGTCCCTGATGGGAAACTGAGGCACAGGATGGCAGGTGACCTGCCCAGGGGAACCCGGCCTGGGGCTCCCTGCCGCCCCTTCCTCTGTCTCTTACACTGAGAGGACACGGCATTGCATCTTGGGCCGCCCCTTCCCTTCTGCCCCTTTGTGTGTCTGCGATGAGGGAGACGCCTTCTAAGAGCCTAATGTGTCTTTTGTTCCCAGCCTTGAGAGATCTGATCAGGGTAATTCCACGTTCCCGAGTCTCTATTCATCCCCCAAGCCTGGCCGCCAATGGGAGAAGCAGATTATCAGCGCCGGGCTTGATAAATTGGACACGGGGCTGAAATGGGAAACGCTGTTTATATTACCGCAGACAAAGCCGGCGGGTGGGCAGCGTATGTTGCGCAGGCAGCCCCTCGCTGCGACGCGGGCCCGGCCTCAGAGCAATCAGGGCCTTTCAGCAGGCCCCCCCCCTAAGTGGGAGGCAGGGATCCCCATGAGTCCGGCTGGCTGCGGGGGAGGGGAGCGTAATGTCAGTGGGGTGGAGAGGAGAGGTGATCAATGGGGTCAATCGATTTGATCCAGAGCGATATGGAGATGAGGCCTGACGGGGGGTGGGGGAGGCATCGGAGCCCGTGAACAGAGGCTTAGGAGGTCTTTCATGTTGGGGGACAGGGAAGGGAGTGAGTGCCCTGCTTTGTCAGGTGCCTGGTGGGTACTGATTGATATTAGGAATGATAATTAGCTCGTTTGGTGGGAGTCGGGTGGGAGGGAGGCCTTAACCATTTCACTGCTTGCTGGGCTGACCCAGATGGGTGCTGGGGGAGGCATGGCCTCAGGTACCCCTCACCCTGCTGACGCTCCAGCCTGGGCTGTGTCATGGCCTGAGCCCATCGATGGACATGGGGGTCTCGCAGAAAGGGCAGGGGCACCAGGCCGGGAGCCACAGGGCTGACTGAGTGCTTCCCAGCTGCCTGCAGGGCCGGTGGGGATGACGCTGTTATTCCGTTATTCCGAGGCTGCGGGCTGTCGCGTGGTTGGCCTCTGCCTGCCTCTCTTCCCCGGCATGACGCTGCTGCTCATTCCTGCTAGTCGCTGACAGAATGCTGACCTTTGTTGGGTCCCGTATCCCACTGGGGCCCACTTTCCTCATCTGTAACATGGGACCATGACAGACTGGCTGAAAGAATTATCAGAATGAGAGAAGGTGATGTACACCCCAGTTCCACACCGGGGCTTGCCATAGGGCCTGGCACGAGCCCTGAGCTTGGCTCCAGCTCTGAGTCTGTCCACTTTGGTGAACATGTCATGTCAGAGAATCTGGACCTTTCTGAATGGTTGTGAGAATCAAATGAGTAATGCATGGCAAGTATCTAGTATGCAGCTGGTGCCTAATAAAAGATGACTATCATTATTGTCATCATCAGAATTGTCATTATCATCAGCATCACTATCACAACAGCATCATCATCACACCATTATCACCATCATCATCATCACCATCATCACCACCATCACCATCATCACCATCATCACCATCACCACCATCATCACCATCATCATCATCATTACCATCACCACCATCATCACCATCATCACCATCATCATTATCATCACCATCATCATCACCATCATCACCATCATCACCATCACCACCATCACCACCATCATCACCATCACCATCATCACTATCACCACCATCATCACCATCATCATTATCATCACCATCATCATCATCACCATCATCATCATCATTATCATCACCATCATCATCATCACCATCATCATCATCATCATCACCATCATCATCATCGCCATCATCATCATCATCATCACCATCACCATATCACCATCACCATCATCATCACCATCACCATCATCATCACCATCACCATCATCATCATCACCATCATCACCATCATCACCACCATCACCACCATCATCACCATCATCACCATCATCATTATCATCACCATCATCACCATCACCACCATCACCACCATCATCACCATCACCATCATCACTATCACCACCATCATCACCATCATCATTATCATCACCATCATCATCATCACCATCATCATTATCATCACCATCATCATCATCACCATCATCATCATCATCATCACCATCATCATCACCATCATCATCATCATCATCACCATCATCATCATCATCATCACCATCACCATCACCATCATCATCACCATCACCATCATCATCACCATCACCATCATCATCATCACCATCACCACCATCATCACCATCATCACCACCATCACCACCATCACCACCATCATCACCACCATCACCACCATCATCACCATCATCACCATCATCATCACCACCATCATCACCACCATCACCATCATCACCATCATCACCATCATCACCATCATCATCACCATCATCACCATCATCACCATCACCACCATCACCACCATCACCATCATCACCATCATCACCATCATCACCATCACCATCATCATCACCATCACCATCATCATCATCACCACCACCACCATCATCGTCATCACTGTGGTCACTGTCCTTGTCACTGACATTATCATCATCGTCCTTGCCATCATCTTGGAAGATAATCCCCTTCAAGGGAGGAGAGTGGAAAAATAAAGGCCACACTGAAGAGATGTGGATAGAGGAAGGGTAATATTGAGAGACAACTGAAGGTTAGTAGAATGAACAGGCCAAGAGAGAGACATTGGTAGAGCGCGAGCGAGCCGGGCTGGTTTCTTCTTAAGATTTTCTCTTCACTATTGGTTTTCAGTGGTTTGATGAGGATGTGCTGAGGGGTGTGTGTGTGTGTATTCATCCTGTTTGGGGTTTGCTGAAATTTTCAGATCTGTAATGAACATTTCCTTCAATATTTTTGAAAAGTATTTGTCCCTTGTATCTTCAAATATTTTTTCTGCCCATTTCCAGTCCCCTTCAGCTTCTTAATTTGAGTGACACACATCTTGGACCACCTCAGGCCATTGAAGCACTGTTACAAAGTGTAGGGTTTATTAGTCTTCAGGTATGGTGAGGCCACCAGATCAGAAGATGACACCATTGAAAAGATAGCTCGTTAGTCACAGTTCCCACAGGAAGGAAACAGGTCATGCTATGCAGGGCTACATAAGGAAGCACCAGGGTCATCAGGAGACAGAGAGCGCAGAACCATGGGCAAGAGCCTTTATTGTGGTTTCCATGAGAAAGGCCAGGCAGGGTCAGTAGGCTGAAGACTGGCTTGTTTGGATAATTTCAGCAGGCTCTGGGGCACGGGGGCTGTCCCCAGTTACCTGGTGCCTGGCTCTGGGGTGGTTGGGGCAGAGGAAGAATGGCCGAGAGTATGAGAGCCTGACCAAGGGGGTGGTTGAGGTGTGGGCTCTCAATTGGTTGGTTTGTCCATGAAAGAAATGCTTGAGTCATCCATTCTCTCTAGGAACTGGCCAGTCCTGGGAAGGGCAGTCTCTCCAGGGTCAGCAAGACCCCAGACATCAAAGCATCAGAACAAAGAGACGTGCTTAGTACAGGCCCTTTCCATGTTCTAAAATCCCGAATCTCCTTGTCCTCCAGACTGAATGATTTTTGCTGACCTACCTTTGAGCTTACTGACACTTTTATAATCTCCAATCTGTTAAACCCATCCAGTGATTTAAAAATTTCAGATATTATGATTTTCAGTCCTGGAATTACTATCTTGTTTTTATTTATAGTTTTTGTTTTTCTACTGAGTCCATAACTCATCACTTCACATATTTTTATTTAAACCCTGGACATATTTATAGTATCTGTTGTTTTTTGTGTTTTTTGGTTGTTGTTAACCTTCACTCAAGGATATTTTTTCCATTGATTTTTAGAGAGAATGGAACGGAGGGAGGGAAAGAGAGAGAGAGAAACATGGATGTGAGAGAGACACATTGATTGGTTGCCTCCTGCGCACACCCTGTCTGGGGCCAGGGTTCAAACCTGCAACCCAGGTGCTTGCCCTTGACCAGAATAGAACCCAGTACCCTTAGGTCTACTGGCTAATACTCCAACCACTGAACCACACCAGCTAGGGCTCATAGTCGTTTTTAAATTACAAACTGGACATTGTAGGTGATACCCTGTGGAAACTCTGGAGTCTGTTATCTTCCTCTGAAAGGCGTTGCTTCCTGTCCCACCAGGCTGTCCAGGTACTGGCTGCTCACCTGAACCTGTACTCTCTGGATTCAGTGCTTCATTAAGCAGGCCCAGGAAACCAGGGGGGTTTCCCCAGGCTCTGATGTGGTCAGACTGTCCCCAGCGGGTCTCCCCTGTGGCCTCATGGGGCTTGGCGTCTGTTAGGGAGAGTCTAGAATAGTCTCCTGTGCAGAATGGCCATTCTGGTGTCTCAGGTGCTTGCTCAGGGTGTAGACCAAGTTCCTGTCCTCTGGGTGGTCTGGAACTCCACCATCTTCTAGCATCGCTCAGCTTCTATCACCTGCACGCAGGGTCCTCTCTGGACAAGGGCACCATGGCCTGCTCTCTGCATGTAAAACCCAGCCCTTGGCCAAGAACTCTCCCAGTGTCCTGAGGAGGGGCGGATTTCCTTGGCTTTACCAGACACCTTGGTGGGGTGGGTAGGGGGTGACAACCTGTCGTATTGTCTCCCTCGGCCTCAGTTTTGCCATCTGTATAATGGGAGTGATTGTCCCTTTCCTAGGCTCAAGGCTGAAATGCGTGGGGTGTTTGGAAGACCGAAGCTGCCGTGGGCCCAAGGTTGATTTCTGACAGAGGTGCCGGGTGAAAGCCCCAGGTTAGGGGTCTATTTCAAGTTGGCTGGGGTTTGGGTGCCTTGATGACACTATCTTTAATTGCTTGCCTGAGCCGGTGTTCACAAGGGTACCTCCAGTGCCCGAGTTATTTCAGATGAGCCTGCAGGTCCCAGCACCTGCTCTCAACTCCCTCACCCCCGTCTGTGTCTCTCCCCCACCCCAGCAGCTCGTGGCTTGAGTGGAGGGGCCGGGAGGAGCCCCTTCTGGAGTCCTGCTCCCTGACCCCACCCCCATCCCAGCTCCCACCTTCTCAGGGCTGCTGGTGGGCATCTGAGTTTCTTTTCCAGGGACACACTCAGGTCACTTCTAAATACTTAATGAGGAGGCATCATGGGACCTGCCCAGTGGGAGAAGGGTGCCCACATAGGCCCTCCAGACCCTGGAGGACCCTACAGGGCCAGAGACTGTGAGGACCAGGTTGGTGTCCCCCAGAGCCTCAGACTTGGAGCCAGAACAGGCAGGGGTCGCCTTCCCTTTGACTCAGGAGGCCTGTCTGCAAATGCTGATGATACCACCATCCTCACGGGGAAATGTGTCTGAAGGGGGTCAGGCGGGAGCCCAGGCTCGGGGGGCCACAGGGGGTGTGGGGAACCTGGGGGCCGCGGGCACTGTATGGGGGTCAGATGTGTGTATGGAGAACAAAGCTGCCCAGCAGGTGCCCAAGAGGGGGCCATGCACAGGGCGGTGGCCTCGGGGCTGATCCTTGAAGGTGGGGGAGGGGGGCAGGGTGAGGTTTGCTGGGCACTCGGGGGGCAGAGCTGCGAGGAGGGAGGTTTGGGGTGTGAGGAGAATGGCGTGAGGGCTGGCAGCGCTGGCACCAGTCTGTGTGACCCCGATGCTGGTGGCTCCTGCTGCAGCGAGGACACCCCCTCCCCCCGGCCCTCCAAGGCTGATGCCCCCTCCAGCCGGGAGGGGGAGGGAAAAAAATGGCTCAGGGGCTCCAGGGCAACTTCAGCAATCAGCTCCTTGTCAGGCAAAGAAAATGCTTTTTAATGTTCAGATTAATTATTGATCAGCTCAGCACGTGCCCGATTGCTGCTTCCTGTCGGCTGACACGGGGCTCCCGCTGCTGGCGCTGGCAGAGCCCTGGGACTCCCGTGGCGACAGTGACACCCCATTAGTCACCCTCTCTGTGTGTGTTCATGGGAGGGGAGCTCAGACTCGCAACGAAGGCGCCAACGTGGCAGTTGTCCGAAGGCGGATGGCAGGACCCCTGGGGCCCCCGGAGCTGCCCACCCACAGAGCCTCCCACCAGCTGGCGTGATGGCCGAGGCAGGAGCCCCGCCAGGCCTGGGGACGTGGGGGACAGCCTGGGCCCTGGAGGCTGTGACTCGCCCAGAAATGCTTAGAGGTGCCCCAGGCTGGGACCCAGAGCCGCCGCCGCCACTGGGCCCCCCTCGCCCCCCTCCGGGGTCCAATCGGCACTGCCGGCTGCAGTCCAGCTGCCCAGTCCTTAGGAACATTTGACTTTGGGGCTCACTGCTGGCCTCTTGCCCCCTTGAGGTTAGGACGGGAGATTCATTCCTCACTGTCTGATCTGTGCTTCGTGCTCTAGAGACGACTGAAGGATTTGTTTCCAGTTTTCCGCGTGCTCCCCGAGGGCCCGCCCTGCCCACCTTGCCCGCTCTTACTGGAAGCGAGTGTCTCCCACTTTCTGTTTTCAGCCTGATGAGTTTTCATTGCGGGTAAAAGTAGAAACTGCCGGACGGAAAAGGCCACCAGCAGTGCTGCTGAGAACACTGGACATTTGGGGGAACCTGTCTCCAATCCTGTTATTATTTTTGCGCGTAACAGAGCGAGCCGGGGCCTGCGCCTCGCGCGGAGAGGGGCAGCTTTGCTCGGAGTGGGGCCCGGTCAGGGTTGACCGCTGGCTCCTGGCCTCGGCAAACCTCCTAGACGTACCGAGCCTCTGTCCCCTCACCTGGCCAGGGCCCGCCCCCGCTTTCCTCGGCTGCTGAGATGGGCTGAGCCCAATGGCTGTCCTCAGTTTGGCCGCTGTAGCTGCTCAGGGGATGGTGGGCGGCCGGGAGGTAGGCTCCCCACAAGCAGAGCAGATTCAAAATGACAGTCGTAAATGGCCGTGGGGACCAGCTTTGTGACCCCGGATTCCAGGAGCCAGGCCAGCTGCTGGCCCCTTTGGAATCCTGGTTTATGGGGAGCCTGTGCCTCGTAAACGTTGAGGAATGCACGCTCCGCGGCCCAGGGACTGGGACATGTGCCTCAGAGGGCAGCATTCCTGCACGGGGCACAGCTGCTGGCCCATGTGTCTACCCTGGAGCCATAATTAGTACTTGTCACGACCTTGAATTCCGGCCGAGGCCAAAAATACGCGTGGCCTCCAGCACTGTGGCTCCTGGGGTCACTGCGTTCCTGCTGCACTCCCCGGGCCTCGGCAGGTGGGAAAGGGCACCCGGAGAGGTCGGGGGGGCCCTGAAGCGGCAGATGCTGTGGGGGCCTGGGGCCTGCCGGGCTGTGGGATGTGACAGGTGTCCTCTCCGGGCTGAGATGGAGCCTGTTACCCTCCCCGAGGGGGTGTGGCCAGCCGCCCTTCCCTGCCTGGTGTGGGAGGTGAACAGACCACCAGGTGGCAAGGTTGGGGTGGGACACCCCGGCCCCCCCACGCAGGAGCTGCTCAGGCCCAGGGCCGCAGGGGTCACAGAAAACACCATCCTCGCCTGCAGTCCATGTTTCTACTGACACGGCCTGGGGTGTTGTCTTCCTTGTCACCTGAGGCAGAGCAGGAGGCTGGGGGTGCCAGGGCCACCAGCAGGGGCCACCAGCATCGCCTGACCACGGGCAGGTGAGGGCTCCTCCCGGCTGGCATTTCCGCTGTGCCCGGGTCTGCAGGCTCCCTGCTCTCCCACTCCCTCTCCTCACTCTCCTCAGTGGGCAGCGGCTGTAGGAACGGAGAAAGTGACCCCACGCCAGCGAGAACGTGGGTGCAGTAATAACAGCAACAGGGCCACCCAAGCACCCGCCCTCCTGGGAGGGGCTGGGGTCTGTCCACAGAGCACCCCATCCTGTGTTCCACCGCCTGGGGCAGCTGCCATGTCGCCCCCATTCTTGGGAGGAGGCCAGGAGCCTGGGAAATTTAAGTACCTGCCCAAGGTCATGAGTTTTCACATAGACGGGGCGGGTGTCCAGCCCGACTAAACACCTGGCCTTGCCTCCCACCACGTGCGACGCGTGGGTGGCGTGTGGCCTGAGTTGTCCCGAGGCCCCTCCTCAGGGCCCTGGTGCATTCATGGGTAGTGTACAGGGTGTAAAGATGCTGGGTTCCTGACATCAGGCCAGCCCTGTGGCGGGTGTTGGCTGCTGAGAGACGGGCAGGAATAGGGGGAAATCCCTGTTTCACAGGGGAAACCAAGGCTCTGGGGAGTTGGTGAGTCAGTCTTTGGGCTCCTAGCCGGGCCCTCAGCCCAGAGCCCCGTGGTCGCATGTTACGTGGAGCAACAGTGAGGCCCAGCGGGAGCCCCCTTCCTCCGTCTCGGCCCTGATCCCCGCCGGGCAGGGGCCCTTCTCCTGCTGGGTCTGGCTGCCGATGGGCAGGGTCATTGTCGGTGCTGCAGTGGCCTCAGCAGGGAGCCGGCGCAATGTTGGTACAGCTCCTGCACACTGAGCCTTCACGGGGACACAGGGACCAGCCGATGGATGAGAGAGATTGTTTAATGTGTTAACACAAAGCGTCAACACTCGAGGCAGGATGGCTGTGCCCGTCTGGGATGCCGGGGTGAAGATGCAAGGGTGGGCGCTTGTCTGTCTATCTGGGAGTGTGTCCCTCTCCCAGGGTGACCTCTGGCCTGGCCTGGAGCTGGGACCTGGACCGGCACTGAGATGGGTCCTAAGGCGGAGATAATCGCAGACCTTGTGGGCTCAGGGGCCGCTGAGGCAACGCAGGAAGCAGACGGAGTGGGGAGTGTGGGGGAATTCCCGTCATCTGTCCTCTCCATCGGGGAGCCCCAGTGAAGGCTGCTTTCCTGGCCTGCTCCTGGCCGGGGCCCTGGGGACACTGGAGAATGAGTGGGAGGGGGCCCACTGACCCTGGAAGTCACCAGGATGTAGAGCTGAGAATGGAGAGAGAGTCGGTGGCTGGGGGTGACCGTCCTGGGATGGCTGGATGAGAGGGGACGGTGGCCCCTGGTTTGGCTGAGGTGGACGGGCTGACAGGTCACTCGAGGGCCTGTGGGGTGGGGCAGTGGAATTGCCTGGGAGCTTCTGTGGGCTTACCTGGGCCCCCACTCACCTCCTGGGCAGCCTGCCATTCCCTCTCCAAGGGCCTCCTGGCCAGGCAGGGGGTGTGGGCAGGGGGTAGGAGGCAGGGCTACAGAGTAGGGGGTGGGGGTTGTAGGGTAGAGGGTGGAGGCTTCAGGGTAGGGGTTAGGGGTGGGGAAGGGTGTGGGGGCTGCGGGGTAGGGGGTGGTGGGTGGGGAGGGTAGAGATCGCGGGCTGTGTGCTGGGCCCTGCAGCGCCCGGCTTCCCCGGGGTCCCGGCTCCAGCACCAGGACTCGTCAGGGCTGCTGCACCGTCCTCCCCCCCAGCCCTCCCTGCTCCTAACGAGGGTTTGAGGGGAGAATTTGTCTCGAGGCCTGATTTGCACGTAATTTGTTCTTTGTAGGAGTCTGTGTCTTAAAAGCCTGGAAATGCCTTTCAGGGACTATGACAGCCCTGGACGAAAAAATCAATAGCCCGAGTCCCTTCTCAGGTTTGCATTAGTGGGACCCCCTCGCTGTGCCGGCAATTTGGATGTCATCGAAATCTGTGCTCAGATGGTGGCAGCCACAGCTCAGCCTGCGGGCGGCCGGTGGGCTGGTCCCGCCGAGCAGCCTGAGAGGAGCGCAGAGGGGGCTGGGGCGGAGCAGCCTCGGGAGGAGGGGGCCAGGGCTCCCCAGTGCTGAGGAGGAGGCGTCCTGCTGGCCCCTTGCCTGCCTGTTTCAGGGGGGAAACCGAGTCTCAGAGGTGGGAAAGGAACTGTGCTCTGGGAGAGAGCAGGAGCGGTGGGGCTGGGGTTGGGACCCTGACCTGGCCAGCCCTACGCTCTGCCCCCCTTCTTGTCTGACCATCCTGCTCCCATGTGAAGGTTGGGGGAGGCTGTGGGCCCACAGGAGGGCCTGTGGATTTAGGGAACACATGCCCAGGGGCAAGGTATAGGGCACAGTGGGGTGTGGGGTGTCTGGAGCCTGGGGGTGGGCCTGGGGTGGGGGACAGTGAGAGTGGGAGTGAAGTATGGCCCTGGGGTGGGCACATGTCCCCCACCCGGGCGGGTGGAGGTGGCCCTGAGTGTGGAGGCTGCATGGTCCTGCGGTGGCCTTGTTGATCCAGGGCTGACCCTGAGGGCCTGCTGCTGGGCTGGCTGAGGGCAGCCAGGGCAGTGGTGTCGTCACAGGGGAGCCAGAGGGCAGCATCGCAGGTGAAGGGGTGGGCGCACCAGGAAAGGTGGGGGCGATGAGAATGGTGGAAACGGTCAGCGAGAGGGAAGGGGGAGGGAGGGGAGGGGCCTAAGCAGAAGTCACCATCCGTTCAGGCAGAGGGGACCCTGCTTTGGGTGGGGGATTAGACTGGGTGTCCTCAGGGCCCCTCCAGCCTTCACTTGGTAAGGCGGCTCCTCCATCCATCCATCCATCCATCCATCCATCCATCCATCCATCCCCCACCCACCTGTCCATCCGTCATCCCTCCCTCCCTCCAGTCAGTGCTCACTGAGCCTCTGCGAAGGTCCCCCCAGTCTCTGATGGGGGCTGTGAATGAGGAGCCCTCTCCTCAGACCTCACCTCAGCCTCCAGAATAGCTGGGCTGGGGCCGGGCTGGGGCCTGGCTGGGCTCAGGTCGCAGACACACCCCCAGAGCGCCGGGTGGTGTGCGGGGCTCTCTTGAGCCCGCTGGAGGCCGGGCCTGTGTGCAGAGGGGGCTCCCGGGCCCCTCCTCGCCCTTTGTCAGCAGCAGTCCAGCTGCTTCCCAGCACAGCTTACCCCCTCTTCTCGAGTCTCGCCTCCATTAGTGCCCCCGCCCCCACAGGCACCCTAGAGTGGAGCCCAATTATCACATCCCACAGCGGGGCCGACTCGATTTGCCCTTAATTTGCAGGCAGCCCTTTGTCTGGCCCTTTGTCCAGCCTGCTGACCGCTGTGGCCGGCCGGGTGCTTAACCTTGGGGAGCTGCGATGCTGGCCGGTGCGGGGTCTGGGTGCTCTAATTAAACTCGCTGATGAGCGCAGCTCTATTTGGCCGCTTGGCTGGCGGGCAGGTGGGCGGGTGGGGAGCAGGAGTGGCCTCCCCAGCACCCCACCCCGTGCCCCTGCCTGGTCCCTGAGCTTGAGGGGGGACCTGACACACTGCGGTTCTCAAGCCTCCCCCAGGCTCTGTGGTTGGAGCACAGGCCCCTCACCCCAAAAGCTGCTGCTTCCCCCTCTGGCTGAGTCCTGGTGCAGCTGTGCTCCCGAGGACAGAGGCCAGCAGAGGCCGCCTGTCCTCCCACCGATGGGCAGCAGAGAGGGGAGGCTGGCAGGACTCGGCCACGGGGATCACTGCCTTGAGCCTCAGTTTTCCCACTCTTACAATGGGCACACCGACCCCTGGGCAGATGGAGCTTGCCTCTCCCAGGTAGGGCCGTTTCCTTCCCGCCTCCCACACCGCCTGTGCCTGAGGCCCGGTCCTCCTCCTGGCCCTTCTCCCGCTCAGGCCAGGCCCGGCTGACCAGGCCGGCCTTCCTCCGTCGCCGTGCCTGCTGGGCACCGCTGTCTCCCTGGGCTGGGCCACAGCTGATGCCTTGGGCCTGGCCCCGGCCTGATAGAGGACTCGAGTGGGCTGCCACCGCCCCTCCGCCCCGGGTGGTGGGTGATCGCGCTGGGGCTGCAAGCTCACACGCCCGTGGGGTCAGGTAGGGCCGGGAGAATATGGGGCGGGGGCTGCGGCAGAGTTGGGGCTGTGGGGAGAAGGTGGCCACCTTCGTGGGGGTGATGACGGATGCCCACAGGATGCCCTTCAATATTTCAAGAGCCAGAAACGTGGACTTTGTCTGAAATCCGTTTATAATGTTGACAGTGCGTCACTGTTTGAGCCTCGGTGCAGGGGAAGGGTATGTAAGGGGACACTCGGGGTTAACAGTGGGGCGTCCGGGGTGGGGGAGCCCCGGCTCAGCCAGCAAACATAACGGACTGTGGGACAGAGGGGCATCCGGCTTGTTGGTGTGAGCGCGTCTGTGCAGTTGTGGGGGGTGTACACCTGTGGGGATCCCCATCAGCTCCCTCAGCCCTTGTCTGACCTCCACTGGGCTCAGGACACCCGAGGGAGTGAGCTGTGCCCCTCTGCGGAGCTGCTAGCATGCGGGTGGGGTGCAGACAGGAGCCCTTGGGGAGGCCCAGGAGGGGAGGGGGTCCCAGGAGAGGGTCCTCCGTGCTGCCAGGGTCCCTGAGCCCGGGAGGGGCTCCAGATGCCAGCTCCACACAGGCAATTTCAGACTTAATCCCGGCAGCCCCCCGGGGCTGAGGGAGCCGTGTTCGTCAGCTTGGGGAGCGGGCGGTGGCCCCCCGATGTGCCTGTGCATTGAGCTGCAGGCTTAGGGGGCTGGGCTCCTGGGTCCAGAGCAGCCGTCCAAGGAGGCCGGGCACGGACCCTGGTTCCTTCCGCGACACACTGGATGGCTGGGTTTCTGGTGTGAGCGTGTAGCTATGTCTGTGTGTGTGTATGTTTGTGTTCTAAGTGTGTCTGTGTACTTACGTCTGTATGTCGGTGTGTGTGCATGTTTGTGTGTATCTGTGTGTGTGTGTGTGTGTGTGTGTGTGTGTCTATGTCTGTGTGTGTGTGTGTATCTGTGTGTGTATCTGTCTCTGTGTGTGTGTGTGTGTATCTGTCTCTATGTGTGTGTGTGTATCTGTGTGTGTGTGTGTGTGTGTGTGTGATGATGCTTTGGCAGGGCTGTCGACAGTGGGCAGGGGGCACCGGACACAGGGAAGGGGGAGGCGTGCCTGGGGGTGGGAGAGGGCCCGGGGGGGAAGCCCGAGCCTGCTGGTGGCTGGGCTGGGTGGGTAGAGGCGGAGCGGCAGCCCGGCCTCGCTCGCCCTCTGCTCAGAAGGACCGGCGGCCTCTCCTTGCCTCGTCCCATTGGTCCCTTGGGCGAAATTGGCAAACCCATAAAAGCCAATGACTGTGATTGCAGAGGACGGGCCACGGCCCAGGTGCGCAGGGACTCGGGAGGCCGAGTAGATAAAAACGTAATAAGTTCCAACGGCAGATATATTTTATGGCAGATACGCGTGGCCACGTGTAACTATGCTGACGATTAATTAACTTTTCACACCGTTCGTTAAGCTCCGTCATTTATGAGGTGGACACGGCACCATCGGGCAAAGTCACAGAAGAAAAGACTCGATTAGGACTCGAGCGAGGTGGCCCGGGCTCGAGGCCCTGCTGGCTGCTCCCTGCGCGTGGCCTTGTGTGGCCGCGCGTGGCCCTGCGTGGCCTGGGCTGGGTCTATGGGGGAGCAGCTGCGGGTCCTGTCAGCTCATTCCTCATGTGATTGGAAATGATTGTATTTGTGGTTTGCACAGAAATTCTGCAACACATTGATTTTTCAATTACGCTGAGAAGATTCGAGAGTGAGGCTGAGAGAAAGGGGTCCTTCCCCAGTGGCTCGGAGCCGGGGCGGCCGTGTTACCACAGGTGACCCCAGGTGGCTGCGGGCACCGGCCTCAGCGGGGAGCCTGACTGGCCAGAAGCCTTGAGCAGGTCATGGTCTCAGGCCTGAGCTACAAGTGCCCTCAGACATCTGCCTTTGTCCAGATGGGGACACTGAGGCCCGGAGCGGGGGGAAGGCCTTGCTGGTGGGCTGGAGGCAAGGGTGGGACCCAGCCCTTGCCCCTGATGTTGGTGTGTCCCCCACTCTGGGAGTCCTCCGTTGAAGGGGCTGGAGGAGGGCTGACTGTGCGTGGAGGTGGGGAGGGCAGAGCCTTAGGGCTGAGGTCGGGTCCAGGGCAGGACAGATGCCGGTGCCCAAGCCCTGTTTGCCAGCGTGGCTGAGTGTCAGCCGAGCTCGTAAATCACGGCGCAAGTAAAGGATTTAATTTCCTCTTGCGCCTGCGTGCTCGAGGCCCGTAAATCAGCGCCTGGTTATGACTCTCTTCGGCACTTTTGCGATGGCCGATAATGGGTGAGTAAGTGGCAGCCGCGATGGGTTCTGCAGCAGGTTTTACACAAATGCACACGTCGGAGCCATAAATAACTCTAAGCAGAGCTGGGACTGGGCGACGCCTCGCAGGTCACCCAGGGAGGGGACTGGCGTTGGGGGTTTCTGGGCTCCCCACCCACAGGTGGGCAGGGCCCAGGGTGAGGGGAGGGCCTGTTCCTAGGGGATTTTCATTACAAGGGGCAGAGACCACCAGGGCTAGCTAGCATGTACACATGTACGTGTGTGCATTCTGTGAATGGGCGTGTGCATGTGTGCGTGTGCATTCTGTGAATGGGTGTGTACGTGTGTGTGCATTCTGTGAATGGGCGTGTGCAGGTGTGTGCGTGTGCATTCTGTGAATGGGCGTGTGCATGTGTGTGTGTGCATTCTGTGAATGGGTGTGTACATGTGTGTGCGTGTGTGCACACTGTGCACAGTACAAGTCTGCAGGCTCCAGCCCATCCAAGATGCACAGCCCAGAAAGGCCACTGCTCTCGGGGTATCGCTGCTGCTGGAGTGTCACTGCTACAGGGGTGTTGCTGCTCCATCTGTGGGGTGAATGGCGGTACAGATCCCCGCTCCCATGGACCCCTGGCCCATGGCTGAAGGGGGCCAGGCTGCGCCCAGCCTGCTCTGCTCCCCACCCCGTACCCCCAAGAGCACCCCTTAGCCTGCACTACCCACCCCCTGCTGGGCTGGGCTACCTGCTGCCAAGGTCCTTCCTACTCTGATGTCCAGGCTCCCGAGGGCCCAGCAGACCAGATCCGGCTGGATAGCCAGATCCTAAAAAATCCCTGGGACCACCCTGGCGGGTTTGGCTCAGCGGCTAGAGCGTCAGCCCAGGAACCAAAGGGTCGCGGGCTCGATTCCCGGTCAAGGGCACATACCTTGGTTGCAAGTTCGATCCCCCGCCTGGGTCAGGGTGCATGCGGGAAGCCACCAATCGATGTGTCTCTTTCACCTCGAAGTCCTCTCTGTCTGTCTGTCTCTCCCTTCCTTCCAAGCTCTCTAAAAAAAAAATGAAAAAAACCTCAGGTTAGGATTAACAAACACACACACACACACACACAGACCCTGGGACCAGAGCAGGGACTCCACGGGGGGTGGGGTGGGTGGGGTGGAGGCTGGGCTGGAGCCTGTGGGAGCCCCTGCCGGGCTCTGGCTGGGGGGACAGGGTGGGTGGGGCTGGCAGCTTCTCCACATTCCAGGCCCCTCCTCTCCACAAAGAATAAAGGGGGTGGGGCTCCCACATACATGCACACGCACACGGTTACTTACACACACACGTGAACCCCACACGTGAAGCCCCCCAGATGTCAGCTGTTGGTTCGTCTGAAGTCTGCCAGACCCTCCGAGCTGGTCCCGGGTCTCGGCCCCCCACTCTCAGGGACCGGGGACCCCACGCCCGCCGTTGTTTATTTTCTGCTAAAACTCGCTTTGCCAACTGTGGTCTGGAGCGTGTCCTCGTAAAGCTGTAAACGTAATTGATATTCTCAGTCTTTCGAGGGAAAACACGGGTATTAAAGATATACAGTACACCTCATAAAATCCTCCCATATTTCTTCTTTACGGCGGCTTCTAAAATTGGCAAAATAAATTCCCTAAGACCCATTCCACTTAACGCGAGTGTGTTTTGGAGGCAGGGCGCTGCCGAGTCGCGCGGCCCTGCGCTTCCCCGCAGTGGGGCCTCCGTCCCCCCGGGCCCCGGGCCGTTTTCCCAGAAACCCGGTGAAATGGCACCGACTGTCTCTGCCCTTGGCCGGAGGCCGGGCGCGTGTGCTCTCGACATGGGCGGAGCTTCCACCTTCCTCCAAGGAAACAAGACGCCACAGGACACCCCCTGGGCCGATTCCCATGACTGTGACCCCATGGGGACCGTTCCTCCCGGGGCCCAAGGGTTGGCTTCAGGGCCGGCCTCTCGGGCAGGCCAGTGAACTTCCCTGCCTCAGTTTCCCTGCGGCTCCCTCCTGGTTTACCTCAGAGGGGCGGTCACAGCCTGTGACGGTCGGTGTCCGTTTATCTTCTTCATATCGTCTCCTCCACGAGACCAGAGGCACAAAGAGCGGGGGCCGCATCCTGTTTAACTTTATTTCGGTGCCATTTCCAGGCAGCGAGACGCAGGCCTTGTAAAGAGCGAGTCTGGTTTTTTAGAGCGAATGCCGACGTACAGAAACGCGGCAGACAGCTGGGGAAGTTCTCGCTCAGCCGCCCCATCTCCCTGGAAAGGTCTCATTAGTACAGAGATACAGTGAGGGGACAGTGATACATTGTATAAGTCACCTCGATACATGGTCCACACTTCCTGGTTTTACCTCCTGTCCTGTCCCAGGACATCGGGTTGTCGCGGCTCCTTCGCTCCCCTCGGCTGTGCGGCTTCTCGACTCCCCTTGTTTCGGTGACTTCGGTGGCTCTGGGGAGGACCCGGTGGGTGCTGTGTGCACGACGCCCCTCCACTGGGACTGTCTGTTTTCCTCGCGGTTACATGGTGCTGGGGAGGACGACCCCGAGGAAAATCAGCTTCGGCCACCTCATCTTGAGGGCACACTGTCCGCATGTCACGGGGACGTTGGCCTGGGTCACCTGGCTGAAGCGTGTGGTCAGTTCTCCAGGGGAAAGGGGCTCTTCGGAGACTGGGGACTGACCCCCCCCTAGGAGTGGAGCACCTGCAGAAACTGCTCGGATTTTCCGCAGGGAGAGTGTCCTTCCCCACATGTAGCTGTCTGTCCAACCGCTCCCTGTTCACAGGACTCACGGACATCTGTGCCGTGCTTTGGGTTAGAACCCAGGGCAGCCCGGATCTGTCCACGTCTCTACAGTGTCACCTTTTCCAGAAGGTCTCACGGCTGGAACCCCCCCAGGCAGCCTTTTCTGACGGACTCCTCTCACTTAGCCACGTGCATCTCAGGTTCGCCCACGTCCTCTGGCGGCTTGGTAGCCTATTAATTTTTATCCCTGAATAATATTCCACTGTCTGGATGGGCCCCTGTCTGTTTACCCACCCACGCCCGGAAGGACATCTTGGTTGCTCCCAGTTCTTGGCAGTTATGAACAAAGCTGCTGTAAACATTTGCAGACTTGCTTTGTGTGAACATACGTTTTCAGATCAGTTGGGTAAATACCTAGGAATTCAACTGCTGGATCATATGGTGAGACTATGTTTAGCTCCGTAGGAAACTGCCAGACGGTCCGCAGGGTGGCTGCACCCCCCCCCCCCCCCCCGAGTCCTGCCGGCAGCGGGCGCCCGTTGCTCCACCTCGTCTGCAGTTAGTATTGTCGACCTTTGGACTTTAGCCATCCTGGCGGGCACACAACCTCGTGCCCCTGCTGCTTTAATCTGCATTTCCCTGGTGGGAAATGACGGCGAATACGTTTGTATTCACTTTTGTTCGTACTTTTTACTGAGGTGTCTGTTCAGCCCTTGCCCCCGTTTTTAAATTGGGTTTCAGTTCTTAAGTGTTAAGAATTCTTTGTACTTTTCAGCTACAAGTCCTTTATCTCATTTGTGTTTTGTAAAGATTCCCCCCCCCCCAGGCTGGGGCTTGTCTTTTCATTCCTTCATGGCGTCTTTTGCAGGGAAGACATTTTAAATGTTTAAAAATCTAACATCAAAAAATTTTTTTCTTTTATAGATTGTGCTTTTGTTTTCGTAATTAAAAAAACTCATCATAAAACCCAAGGTCACTCAGGTCCTGTGTTTTCATCTAGAAGTTTTATAGCCCTGGCCGGGCGGCTCAGTTGGTTGGAGTGTTGCCCCATAAGCCAAAAGGGTTGCGGGTTCGATTCCCGGTCAGGGCACATACCCAGGTTGTGGGTTCATCCCCCGGCCGGGGGGCGTGTGGGAGACAACCCACCGATGTTTCTTTCTCGCATCAGTTTCTTCTCTCCTTGTCTCTTTCTTCCTCTCTGTCCAAAATCTATTTAAAAATAATAGATGCTTCGTAGTTTCCAGGTTGACATTTAGGTCTATGACCCATGGGAGGTCATTTTTATTAAAAACGTCCTTCCTGTGTCCACGTTCATTTTGTCAGACTCTGCACCTGGCTGCCCAGCTGCTCCGACCACCTGCGGGGGAGGCTGTCGTTCTGCGTCAGGTTGTCTCGGCTCCTTCGTGAAAGGGCGGTTGGCGGCATGGCTGTGGGTCTCCGGTCGGACTCTCTCCTACTCCGTTGGCCTATTTGTCTAGTCCGTCACCAGTCACGCTGTCTCGGTCACTGTCACCTTCTGGTAAGCTTTGAAACTGAGTAGGACGAGTCCTCAGACGTCATTCTTCAGTGCCTCCGCCTTTTCTAGGTCTTTGCCTTTCTGTAGGGACCTTAGAATCAGCTGGGTGTTGTGTATAAAACAGCCCCCCGGGGACCTGGTCGGGCTGCGTCGACTCCGCAGGTCACGTTTGGAAGAACTGACGTCTTAACAATATTGAGTCATCCTGCCCGTGAGCCTGGACCATCTCTCCACGTATTGAGATCTCTCTCGATATCTGTCATCAGAGTTTTGTAGATTCCTGCATAGAGATCCGACACATATTTTGTTAGATTTACACCTGAGCATTTCGTTTTGGGGGTTCTGTCGTAACCGGTATTATTTTCTTAATTTTAAATTCCAGTTGTTCATTGCTGTTGTATAGGAAAGCGTTTCACTTTTGTAAGTTAACCTTGTGTCCGGCCACCTTGCCCATTAGTTCCAGGAGATAGATAGATGATAGATGATAGATAGATAGATAGATAGATAGATAGATAGATAGATAGATAGATAGATAGATATGGATAGATAGATAGATGATAGATAGATGATAGATAGATAGAGATGATAGATAGATAGATAGATGATAGATGATAGATAGATATAGATAGATGACAGGTAGATAGATGATGTAGATATAGATATAGATATAGATATAGATATAGATATAGATATAGATGATATAGATATAGATGATATAGATATAGATATAGATATAGATATAGATATAGATATATAGATATAGATTAGATATAGATATAGATATAGATATAGGTGTAGATATAGATATAGATATAGATATATAGATATAGATATAGATATAGATATAGATATAGATATAGATATAGATATAGATATAGATATAGATATAGATAGATAGATTTTTTAATGTGGAAATGTGCTTGGAATAAATCCCACTTGGTCATGGTGTATGATTATTTTTACATATTGTTGGATTTGATTGGATAATACTTTGTTCTCGGGTTTTTATTTACACTCATGAGAGCTACTGATTTCTAGTTTTCTTTTCTTTCCATGGCTCCCTCTGTTTTGCTGTTGGGTGATGCTGGCCTGACGGGATGATGGACAGTGTTTCCTCTCCTGTTTTCAATGAGAGATTGTAGAAAATTGGTATCATTTATTCCTTAAACTCTTTAGTAGAATTCACCAGTGAATCCGTCTGGGCCTGGTGATTTCTTTTTTTGGAGGTTATGAATTATCAATCATTATTTCAATTTCTTTACTAGGCATAGACTATTTAGGTCACTTATTTCTCCTGTGTGAGTTTTGAGAATCTGTGTCTTTCGAGGAATTGGTCCATTTCATCTCAGGTTTTCAAATCTGTGGACAGAAAGGTCCCGGTATTCTTGGATGATCCTTTTGACGTCCGTGGGGTCTGTGATGATGTCCCCTTTTTCATTTCTGATGTTGGCAATTTGTGCCCTCTCTCTGGCTAGAGATTTATCCTTGTTGTGGATCTTTTCAAAGGACCAGATTTTTGTTTTTATTTCATCTCTGTTGTTTTCTCATTTTCAGTTGCATTGATTTCTGCTCTGATCTTTATAATTTCTTTTCTTCTACTTGCTTTGGTCTTAAAGAGAAAAGTGCAGACAGAAACTGTCTGGTTTGCAAACAGCGTTGAAGGAAGCGACTCTTTCTTGTCTCTGACCCATAAAAGAGAAAACTAGGGATGATCTGCTCAGGCAAAGGCCAACGGGGCTCAGCCTGGTGGCAAAGGGGTGTCTTCGATTACCATCTGATTAGACCAAGGCTCCGCACAGTAAATCTTCATGCAGGTGGGATTTTGCGGGAAGAGAGATGGGCTGTCTCCCAGGAAGCAGCCTGGAGTCCTGCAGCTGCAAAGCCAGCCAGGTTCTGAGGGGTCGTGTGGCCAGCCTGGGTCCACAGTGACTGTGACGATATGAGACGGAATGAGCTTTGGGCACCAATGCCCCGTGGGCAGGAAGGAGGAGTGGAGAGAGACAGGCACCTTCCGATGTGGCCGAGAAGTGTGGTGAAAGGAGAGGCTGCCTGGGCTCGAACCTGAGGCCCCCTGGGTGAGACCTGGGGTGTTTCCCGGGGTCGTGCATGTGGAGAGAGGAAGGCAAGTATTTGTGACGGGCGTGGGGTGGGCGCTGTATTGCACCCACCACTACTGCTCCCTCATAAGGGGTTACACTCTCCACTCCTCCAGCCTTGGTCCAAATTTATGCAAGTAGCCGGGGGAGGGGGGTGTTGCCATGTCCAAGCAGGAACTTCACAGGGTGGCGGGGTCCACCACACTCTTTCCTGAGACTGGCCTGACCCACAGAAGGCCTAAGCGTTCGCCCGGATCCCACGGGGAAAGAAGGCCGGTGGAGCAGACCACAGCTGGCCTATTGCCTGCGGGTAACCTGAGCAAGGGATGCAGTTCTGGGGCCTAAGGCACCGATCCGGGGATGCTTGTTACTGCAGCATCGCCTGGGGGAAGCTGACTGATACACACCGTCCCCACCTTTCTGTTGAGGTCAGTGATGACCCGGCTGACAAGGACAGTGGGACTGCTCTGTCCTCTGCTCTGCCTCCCCTCAGGCCACTTCTGCACGTGGACACTGTCTGGGGTCCATCCTGCGTGGACGGAGGCTTGGCCCAGACGGCAAGGGTGACTCTTGCTGCCCTCCCGGGACCCCGGGGACCCCAGGGTTCTTGGCAGCCACATTCTAGAGTCTTCAGGTAGAGGTTTTCTGCTGCGATTTGAATATGCATCTTTTAAAGCACTTGACGGATTTGAGGGCTTCTCACGTACTATTCCGACCCCGCAGCTACCGGAGCAATTGGAGCGTCGTGTGGATTAAGGAGAAATTACCTTGGGAGGCGGGGGAGGCGGAGGATCAGACGCTTATCTGTACAAATAGATCCTGTGCAGCCGCGACGAGGCAAGCGTCTGACATTTAAGAAATATTTGATCCGTGTTTTGGCTTCCAGAGCTGGTTCGGGGAGCGGCGGCGTGTAAATCACATTTAAATCAGGGTTAAATATAGTTCCCAGGAAGAGCGCAGGATTTAAATTGCCTAATTATTTGGGGGGAAAATCTGTTCTCCAATAATGAGGAGAGTGAAGGTGCTTGGCTTGTTAGAGAGATGGGAGGGGGGCGAGGGGAGATCTCAGGGTGACGCTTCCCGCCCGGAGGTCTGGGGTGCTGTCTGGGGTGCTGTCTGGGGACAGCTGCGATGAGAGACCCCAGACAGGCCGCAGGCAGGGGAGGGGCCCCTGGCCTGGCTCCAGCAGCCCCGGGAGGGTGGCTGAGTGTTCGGGGACCAGGAGCAGCAGCCTGGGTGCCGAGCGGGGGCCTGCAGCCTCGCCAAGCCGGGAGCGGGCGCCAGCTTTCCCTGGCAGGGCTGGCGGCATATGGGAGCACCCAGGCTGCGGCCAGACGCCGAGGGAGGGGCTTGGCAGTGCTGAGAGCCAGCCATCCTTTAATTAGGTGATATTTCTTAAAAGTCACATGGGGGAGGGGTACGCCTGGCAGTCTGCCTTCAGGAAAAACTTCAAAGCACAGCAGCCCCTCCCAGCAAGCCGAAGAAAAAGGGGTCTGGAGGGGACCCTGGGGTGGGAAACACAGCGGCCCACACAGTGAGGCGGCCTCTGAGCTCCCCTGCACGAGGCGGGTGACACCGGGCAGTGCACGGGCTCAGGCCGTTTCCTCACCTGGGAAACAGGGGCCTGGTGTGCACCTGGCCAGGCCACGCGGAGCAGTAAACGCGGCACCGACAGCAGACGGCGCAGGGGCCCCGTGTCACTGCTGTGTGACTTTGGAAGTTACTCAACCTCTCTGAGCCTGGAAAACAGGGATAGTGCCAGCAGCTGCCTCTCAGGCGGTTGGGGGATTGATTGAACTAGATGGCGTTTCTCTAACAAGGTCGGCACGTGTCTGGCACGCAGCAGGCACCTGCTCCATCTCCTCTGAGCACCTGCGATGCGCCAGGCGTCCGTCCAGGCGCCGGCGTTTCCAAGAGCAGGCGGGGTGGGAAGGCTCCTGCTCTCCTGCCGGTGCGGCGGGGAATCAGGACGGGACAGGGAACACGGTCGTCGCTGGAAGTGGAGTTCCCGAGCATGTCGTCTCCTTCACGGTGGTTCCAAGGCTGCGAGGGCCTGGCCGAGGCCCCCAGGCCCTGGAAAGGGTTCAGGAGCAGCCTTGGCCTCCCACCCTCCCCTGGCCCCTTCCGCACTCACAGGGGAGGAAGAGGGTCGCCGGGAGGGGCGGGGGGGAGCCACGCAGCTGGCTGGCACGGGGTCACTTGCCGAGCGCCGCTGGTCTTAGACACAGGGGTCATTAAACGTGGGAGCGGGTGAGCTCGGTTCATGGCCCTCTGTCCCCCACGAGTGTCCAGAAAGGCAGGGACTGAACTTCTGAGAGCTTGTGCAGGGGCAGGAGGGTGGAAACAGGGACCCCCTTTCAGGCGGGACTGGCCGAGAGAGCCACAGCCCCAAGCGTCTCGAAGCTGGCTCACTCCACGGGCAGGCGGTCACTGGGCCGTGGGTGCTCACGTGGCCTGGGGACTGATCCCGTGCTGGCGTGGGGGTGCCACGTGACTCAGATCCCGTGCGCACCTCTGATGCCCAGGTTCGTGAGGGAGGAGTCGTTGCTGGAACACAGGCCTTCTCAACACAGTGATGGGTCCAGGCAGAGCTGAGCTGGGGGGGGGGGGGGGGGCAGAGGTGTGCTGTCCTGGGGAGGCCTCTGGGGGTGGGCAGGTCACTCTGTGGATGGAGGGCCCGCCCAGAGGAGGGCGACGGGATGGTGACCTACTCTTGCCTGGCACAGAGACGTGGAGTGACGTCCCCCAGGGGGCCCAGACACCTGTGGCGATCCCCAGGTAGCAGCGCCATTGAGACTTCAGGCAAGTCTGCCATGAGGACGGGTCATTTGGCACCTGTCCCTCACGGGGCCTCTGCTCTGACTGTGGAGCCTCTGCCCAACTTCCGGCTGAGCTAGCGGGGGTGGGGGGGTGGAGGGCGGGGGGCTGAGGAAGCCGCTCAGCACACCCGGCTGGGACCAGGGGGTCAGGGAAGGTGAAGTATTTAGTTGCCAAAGGTATTGAGTTAGAAGCTAATTAAAAAAGCTTTCTGTGGTGCCACGCTGTAAAAGAATCATAAAATTTCAATCTCATTTGTTCCACTCAGCTTCCTCGGGTGCAGGACACCCCGTAAAAGGCGGCGAGCTTGCCATTGTCTTCTAGGCATCTCTACAGGGTGGCGCTCGGCTGGCTGGGCCCGGGTGGGATGCAGCTGTTTGGGTCCTAATGAGAGGGGCAGGGCAGGGGGGCCAGCTGGGCTGTCAGGTGTGCTGGGCAGGTGCCTCGTTCAGGGCGAGGAGACCTGATGTGGACAGGCAGGGGGATTTGCCAGCCTGCGGGCAGGTCAGCTCCCGCAGCGGCTCCTACCTGGGGGTCTCAGGAGGGGGCTTCTGGTGCGAAGCCCCTGGTAGGCTGGAGGCTTGGCCGTGGCCCTGCTGACATTTGCTGTGCACCTACTATGTGAGGCTCTGTGGCAGGCACCCCATCCAGGTCTGGGGAAACCCCGGGAGAGGGGTCCGAGATGGGAAAGCCCGCATTGGCATGTGTCGGCCCTGGCTTAGCTTCAGCCAGCCCTCCGCCAGCCCGGTCTGCCGGCCACCACAGACGGCATCCCCGAGCTGGCCCCCGGCCCTCAGCGGAGGCTGGTTCCCTGTTCAGTCCTGCAAGGCAGCTGGGGGTTCAGGCGAGCGCCTTTGGAAAAAATCACTTCAGCATCCAAATTACGAGGCCGTGGCCTCTGTCACCAGACCCTGGCTTTTGTCTCACTGTTGGCTGGAGCCTTCATCTCTCTGTGCCTCAGTTTCCTCACCTGTGGATCGGGGTCACAATGGTGGCAGCCTCAGCAGGTCTTCAGGGGAATGGAGGGGGTGTGTTGCGTGCCTGGTGCAGAGCACGGGCTCCCCAGGGGCCAGGGAAGATGGTCCCCGCCCGGCGACTGCCGTTCCAGAGCTCCCTGTCATGGGCCACAAGCCTCGGGAGCTCCAGCTCCTCGGTCCAGCTTAAGGACTGGACACAGAAGTGGGTACGGGTCATTCATCCTGTAGCCACAGGACGTGGGTCTCTGAGTCACCGCTCTGCTCCCGGGACAGATCAGGCCCCGCGGCCCATCGAGATCACATGAAGCCCCGGGCCTGGCGCACTCCGTTCCCATCAAGGGAGACGGTGAGGGTGCCCTGGGACCCAAGCCAGGAAGGAGAAGCCAGAGACCCTGATCTGCCATCTCCCGACATCCTGAGAGGCCTGGCCACCCTCAGAGGGTCCCGCCTTCCCAGGGGCAGGGGCCAGCTCTTACCCAGAGGGTCCCAGCTTCCTGGGGCAGGCAGCCAGCTCTCACCCTCAGCCACGCTCAGGCTGGACACCCCTGCCCTGAGCCCCAGTGGGCAGGGCCGGGCAGGTCATGCCCGGAGCAGGGGAGCCAGCCGTGCCCCTCAGGCAGGGCTGGGAGCGATGGCAGCCAGGCTTATCGGGGCCGCAGCCTGGCCCTGAGTGCAGCGCCCCAGGCGGGGAGCAGGCTCTGTCTGGGAGATGGGGACAGGGAGCCGCTGAGAGCCTGCGACCGCGAGCTGTCATTTGATATCTCGGCACAATCAGGGCCTGACTTCTCTGGACTGGGGGGCCTGCCATCCTGTGCAGGAGGGGACAGTGTCACCAGGCACCTGATCTTTGTCTCTGGCTGTCAGGCCTGGATTGATTCTCTGTCCCCTTTTGATCAAATTGTCCACACACAGTGGGGGTTCGAGAGAAAAGGGAAGAGATGAGGGAAGAGCCACGTTGGGGAGTCTGTGTCCACCGCACACAGTTGTGCACAAGGGGTTGGTCCTGGAGTAGGGGGCTGCACGCACACACATGCACACACACAGATGCACACACGCACACACACATGCACACGCACATCCTATTGGTTCTGTCTCTCTGCAGAACCCTGACTACTACAGGCATCAGTGGGTAACATGTCCCACGCTCCTCGGAGCTGAGGGCTGCACTAATGGAGGTATAGGGTCTGGGGTGGAGGAGATGACCACCCCAGCATTTCCCACTCGACCTGCCACAGGTGCAGATCAATTCCCGAGCTGGGCTGTGAGAGTGAATGACACAGGTTAGCAGAGGGCAGGGCCTGGGTGGGGACAGGCTGGGGAGAGAGGTTGGAGGTCATCCGAGGAGACTTCCTGGGAGAGGCCGTCCGAGAGCTGAGGGCTGTGATGACAGAGGAGGGCTGGGATGGGGACAGGCTGCTGTGGGAGGGAGGGAGAGCCCCATTCCAGGAGAGGGGTGACTGAGAGGCCTGTCGTGGGTGGGCACGTGGTGAAGGGCACCCAGGGGTCCTTCCCAGACCTCTGGGATCCCTGACCATTTATGGAGCCCGAGGACTGGGCAGAGCAGAGGAACAAGGCAGGCTCAAAGGAACGAGTGGATAAGCCAGGCCGTGGGCAGACAGAGCCTCTGGGAGGGCCAGGCCCTCAGGGACCTGCCTCTCACACAGGACGCACCCTTCACTGGGCGGCTGGCAGAAGCGTAGCCCCAGGGGGTTGTCCTGGCTTGTCTCATAAATCTCGCCATTTACAGCTATTGACGAGCGTGAATGTGGCCCATCAGCCCCTGAGCGGCGCGTGCACAGGGCCAGGAGCCAGGACCCTCCTCAGCCCGACACCAGGAATTGGCAGATCACTGGCCACAATCCCAACACGTGATTGTTTCAGTGAAAATGAGACGTAACGATCAGGCCAAGGCAGATTATTGAGAAAGTCTCCCAGCCACTCAGCTGTCGGCTTCTAACAATAATCAGGGCCCCCCAAGGAGACGCAGCTCCTGGTTGGGGGGGCGATGGGCAGGGGCGCAGGTGGTGGGGGCCTCGTTGTCTCCAGCTTCTAAGGAAGCTCCAGACACCCAGGGGGCCTTGGAGAAAGGGGGGCATCTGGGTGGCGGACCCCATGCAGGGGGGGTCATTCCTGGACCCAGGCCCAGCATAGCCGTCCTCTCCTCTCTCCCAGATGGACAGAGAAGCGGTGTTGGTGGGGGTGAATCGCAGTCCCCACTCCAGACAGCCATGGGTGGGGACCCCAGGGAGGCCACTGGGAGTGAGCCAACAGGGAGGAAAGGCCTGACTGCCAGCTGGATGCAGGAAGGAGCGGGGGGGGGGGGGGGGGGGCAGGGGGGAGACCCTGGACCGCTGGCCAGCCACCCTCCTTCCTCCGTCCCGCCTGTTTTCCCGGAGCCCTGGGAGGGGCTGGGTCCCGGCTTCAGGGTCTCTGGCTGCAGGTGCTCACAGTTGGCGCTGAGACCACAGAAGCCATGTGCTATTTTAGGATTCAGAAGGCCTGTAGGGGGTCTGCGGGAACAACCCTGCGCTTCATCCTTGGGGGGTTCCTGAGTGGGTGCAGGAGCGCAGAGGGGTCTCGAAGTCCCTGCTCCTGGGAGTTCACTTCCGAGGGTGGGTCGCAGCCAGCAAGGGGTTAAAACAGGAAGCGGCTGGCAGGACTGAGTTAAGACAATGATGTTCTGCTGTTTGACGTCATTTTAATTCCATTTCAAGAGCATTTAATCTCATTTGCCGATGACTGATCCCCGGCCTGTAGATGAATTAACACGCGGCACCTCCCTGGGGGGAGCAGGACTCTTAACAGAGATGTGGCATCATTGCACCCTCCTGGCCTCTCCATGGGTGGGGTGGCGCTGAGGACCTGACCCCTGGGCTTGGCATTTACTCAGCACTGAACTTTCCAGAAACCCGCACCTGCCCTTCCTCTGTGGCCTCACAGTGGCGGCTGGGACACACCCGTCCCTCAGGCCCAGGACAAAGGCCCCTGGACCAGCGCTTTGAGGCAGGCTCAGGGTCCATGACAGCCCGTGGCAGTGTCAGGGCCGCACTGGAGGGCGACTGCACCTCGCTGGGGTCATGAGTTCCCCCTCCACCCAGGCCCCTCCCCCCCCTAGGCCTAGGGGCAGCAGGCAGGTCACAGCCCCAAAAGCCACAAGCCCCAGGCCCAGGATGGAGAGAAATTACCTCTGGTCACTGTCTCCCCTCCCCCACACCTGGCTTTCTTCTTGCTGGTAACTCCACACTTTCCAGAACCTTCTGCTGGTCATACTGACTGCTCACTGTGTCCTGGATTTTGCTGAGCTTTGGGGATTTAAGGGGGTACATGTTCAAGCTTAGGGGCAACAACGGTGTGAGGGCCTGTTTGCAGGACTCCAGGGCACTGTTTGCATAGCCAGGCTCCCTGTGAGCTCTGGGGGGACACAGGGGTGTCTGTGGGGGGCTCCACACATGGTCTGGCAAGGGACGTGGCCCCAGAACTCAAGACATCTGTCCCCTACCTGAATGAACCTCAGGTAGGGGACAGCACCTGGACATTGGGGGACCTGGGTGGGGCCACAGACATTGACCAGGAGACTGAAGGACAGTGTGACTCAAAGGCTGGATGTGGGATGTTGGGTTTGTTCGTAGTGATGGATCTTACCGTATCAGACACACAGGTATGGCCACTGTGGCTGGCATGAGGTTGACCCCCAGCATCTATGCAGCCCAGTGATGCTCAGACCTGTCACCATGGCGCCTGCCATCCCCTCAGGGATGCAAGCCAGGCCGGCTTGCTCGGTGCCTGGGAAAGGAGGCCCGTGGGGCTCTCCCACTGCCTAAGGGCTGCATGGGGTCAAGGAGATTGTGCTTCTTGGCTGCTGGAGCCAATGTCCATTCAAGTAACCCCTCCTGAGACTGAAGCCAACACTAGGGTGATTGTCCATCTCTCCACCCACCCACCCGTCCCCATCCATCCATCCATCCATCCATCCATCCATCCATCCATCCATCCATCCATCCACCTATCCATCCATCCATCCATCCATCCATCCATCCATCCATCCATCCATCCATCCACACACCCATCCCTCATCCACCCTTCCACCAAATCCATCCATCCACCCATCCATCCACCCACCCACCCATCCCCATCCATCCATCCACCCACCCACCCATCCCCATCCATCCATCCACCCATCCATCCATCCATCCGTCCATCCATCCATCCATCCATCCATCCATCCATCCATCCATCCATCCATCCATTCACACACCCATCCCTCATCCACCCTTCCACCCACCCACCCATCCATCTATCATCCACCCTTCCACCCATCCATCCATCCATCCATCCATCCATCCATCCATCCATCCAACTGTATTGGGATCCTGCTGTTTTCCTGGACTCAGACCCAGGGACAATCCCATGTCTGTAGCATCTTGGGCTGTGACAGAGGGTAGTTTGGGGCTGGGTGTGGGGTGGGCTCTGGCAGCTCAGAGGAGGCCCTGGACCCAGATTTCTAAAAATGATAATCCTTTCAAATAAGCCACCATGAAATGCGTGATTACACCCGAGGTGTCAATCCTTTACAAGACGTTTCAGGAGAGTCAAGTTACAAATGAAACAGTAATCCTTTCTCAGAATCCTAATTTGGGTCTGGAAAACAGAGTTAGTGCACCTCTAAGAATTTCCTAACAGGTTCTTTGGAAGCTCTGACAACCAGAGCTGGGTTCTCAGAGCTGGGCAGGTGCGAATGCCACATTAGCAATCATTTTAATGAAAATAGTGTGGATTAGCACAGATGCCATGGGCACAAGGTCTGTGATGCCCAACAGCAAAGTGTAAATTCAGAGAGTCCTGGGCTGTGGCCTGGCTCTGCTCCCTCAGCTGTGTGACATGGGGATGCTGATTCTGCCTTCCCAGGGGCTGGGCCCAACAGGTGCGTGTCTGTGGTGGGTGCAAAGGCCCTCGCCTCACACACCCGACTCTGGGGCCACTCCTCAAATGTCCTGAGAGGGATGGAGGCACCCCTCAGTCCTGGCTGGACTGGACGCTGGACGCCTGTGGGAGGCCAGGGCGGGAGGCTTTGTGGGGAGGGCTCTCCCATTATTGGATTATCTCATTTGCAAACAATAAATGTCGACAGCAGGAGACCATGTCAGACATCACCCTCCACCCCCTGCCCAGGATGCAAATGTCGCCTTTATCTGCCTCTGCCCTTTTATTAAAACAACCACAGAGACGGCGGACAAACAAGACAAAGACATGTAAGTGATGTCACCTCCTTCCATCGCATTAATGAGGCCCAGCCCGGCGGGGCGGAGCGGGGAGCCGGAAGACTTCGATTAAAACACCACCAAGGGGCAACACTGACCTTTGCTTTAACGACTGACCCAGAGAAGGGGCTGGTGTGACAGCTGGGACTAGCGTGCCCTGGGTGTACAGCGATTACACTTAAATAGTGGATATTTACTGTCCCCCGCGAGGAGCTCGCCCCCCTCCCAGGGAGGTTTGTCTCCTGGTTGGGAAGGTGCACATCCCGCGCCCGAGGTAGAGGGCTGGGGACAGACAGGTGCCCTGTGAACAGGAGATGCTGAGGGCCAGGAGGATCACGGGGTTCTTGGGAGGAAGGGCTGGGGCAGGTGGGGGACTTCGGTGGAGGGAGCAGGTGTCAGACGGCATGTCCTGAGCTCCTGCCAGGACAGTACCACGGAGGGCAGATTTCATCTGCTGTGCTCTCTCTAGGGGAGGGAGTGCCACCCACCACTGACTTCCCTCAGCTGCTGTTGCTGCTGCTAGTACCACTGCTACACTGCCCCCCACTGCTCCCACTGCTACACTGTTACCACCACTGCTCCCACTGCTACACTGCCCCCCACTGCTCCCACTGCTACACTGTTACCACCACCACTGCTCCCATTGCTACACTGCCCCCCACTGCTCCCACTGCTACATTGCCCCCCACTGCTCCCACTGCTACACTGCCCCCCACTGCTCCCACTGCTACACTGTTACCACCACCACTGCTCCCACTGCTACACTGTTACCACCACCACTGCTCCCTCTGCTACACTGTTACCACCACCACTGCTCCCTCTGCTACACTGTTACCACCACCGCTACTACCGCTACTACCGTTGCTACTGCTGCTGCCCCCACTATTGCCGTACTACTGCTGCCATTATCATTAGTAGCTTCTGCTACCACTACGCTGCTGCTATTTCTGCGCTGCCATAGGAACAGTCTTACCTGCACCTAATGCTTATGGGGCTTTCCGAGCACCAGACCCCCTAGTGACACCACTCCCTTGCTGTGTCGCTGGGAAGCAGGGGTCACATTTCCACTTTACAGGTTCGGGCAGCTGCCCTGGGGCATCACGGCAAGTTCCTGAGGCCACAGGACGAGGTTGGGGAGCTGGGGTTTGCCAGGGCCTGTGCTCTTCCCAGGGCGCTGAGGCCCAGAGACCTGAGTGCTGGGGCCCGGTGGGCTCCACCTCCAGGCACATCCTTTTGGTGGAATGAGGACTTGCTGGGGTTTGCTCGCTCTCCAGCCAGCCCTGGGGGCCTGGCTGGGTCTGAGCAGGGAGTCAGTGCTCTGCTACTGTGGGGGAAATTCATGGCCGACCCTGAGTCCATTTCTGACAACCCTGAACACTTCACTTTATACAGAGACGTAGCCTCAATGTTCAAAGTGCTAATTCCTGACCCCATGTAATGTGGCCCTGTGGCCCTGCCTGGTGTGGCGGGGCTGGGCTCAGCCACGCGGCACTCTCATATGTCTGCAGGTAACACACCTGGGCAGGTGTGCACACGTAGGTGTGTGTGTGAATGTGCCTGGTGCACACAGGAGCTCACGTGGAAACATGCACTGTGCATGCCTGACTATAGACCCTGCCTGCCTGAGTGTGCGAGCCCTGGGTGCCCCCCATGGGGCTCCTCTGCCTCCAGGCTGTCCCCCAAACACTTGCGAGGAGCCCTGGTGAAGCCTCACCTACTTTCTATGCGCTGCTTTTGCCTTTTATGCGGCAAACTGAGAGGAGATGAGAGCAGGTGCAGGATGGCAGGTCCCTGAAGGGATGTGACCCCCAGGTGTCCTTGTCTCACATTAGGGTGCAGGGGAGGCAGACCTAAGCTGATCTGCGCTGTGAGCCAGCACCTGCTGAGCCCCCTGGCCAAGGGTCGAGCTGAGGGACAATATCTGTTAACAGCTCAGACTCTGGACCCAGATGCCGGGGCTCAAGTCCCAGTCCGCCTTAGCTGGCTGTGTGACCTCAGGCATGTTGCTCACCCTCTCTGGGCTGCCATATGCTCCTCTGTGGAGTGGGAAAATTGCAGCACCTTGCTCCTGAGGCCTGTGTGAGGGCTATGAGCGCTGAAACGCAGGGACAGCACACAGCAAGTGTTCACACTATCATTACATTATTGCGGGCGGATGGGCCAGAATTTAAATAACTCTGACATTACATATGCAGTCAATTAAGCCTTCCCAGAGCTCCAGAAACATCCAGCCGCACCGGGGAGAGGCAATTACTTGCTGCCGTCAGGTGTTGCTAATGAGGATGCTGAGCCTGGGTTTCTGGACCAGGCCCTTCTGTACCCCCGGGAGCGCTATCTGGGTCCTTCTGTCCTTCCGTCCTTCCCATCCTGCAGCCCGTGGGCATAGTCAGCCAGACCGTGAGCCCTGCAGGCAGATGGTGCTTCATCCCACCCCAGCTGTGCCGGCCCTGGCCAGCCCGAGCCTGGCTCAAGAGGCCAGGAAGGTGGGCGCTGTGGAGGCCGGGCTGTCGGGGGGTGGGGTGGGGGTGAGGCTGAAGGCTGGTCATGAGGCACCTGGGGGAGACCTGGGCAGGTTGGTGCTCGGGCCCAACCTGTGTGAGCTGGGGGAGCTGCCGGGAGGTCCTGCAGAGCCAGGGTCCAGAGCAGGACCTCTGAGCCCAGCATCCGCAGGCTGTAGCCTCCCAGGCTGGAACCAAATGATCTGCAGGGATGCAATTTCACAGCAGACTCTGTCTGTGGCGCCAGCAGAAGCCCAGCAGAGCAGGGTGAGCCCCCCCCCGGGCCAGACCCTGCACCTCCGGGCCCAGAGAGCCGGTCCCCCTCCAGCCATGCTCTGAAGTGCTGGCCCATCCTGCGCCCAGGCTGGAACCTGCACTGGGACGCCATCGTCTCCTGCTCGCAGTCTGGCCGTGAATGCCTCGGTGGTCGGGTACCGTGTCCCGTGGGGTTCTGCTTCCCTTTGCTAACTCAGTCAGTCAGTCACTTCTGGTCTGGGCCAGCTCCTGGCTCAGGGCACTGGTGGGTCCTGGAGATCCACCTTGCATTTCCCCTCCCCAGGAGGCCTTCCCTGCCCCATCCCCCACCCCCAGCAAACCCTTGACCCCAGGTTTGTCTGGGACCACGGGAGGGGCCTGGATGTGAGGAGGGTCTCTGAGAGCCAGCATGAGAGGACATGAGCTCTGAGCCTGGGAGGAAGGTGGTGAGCAGAGGGGTTCAGGGACAGGGCATCAGTAGGAGGCCAAAGACCCCAGCCCACCCCTGGGGGAGATGCTAGGCCTTTTCCTACTCAGCTGGCCAGGCACTTCTGGCCACTGGGGGTCAGTGCCATAGCAGGATTTGTGACTGCGCCCACACCAGCCTTGCACAGGCAGACCACCAGCCTTACTCCCCATTTTGACGTCTGGAGACGGGCCTTAATTAGCTGCTTATGGGCAGCTGCCCGAGACCTGCTCCTGGGAGGACACCAGGACTCTAACCTGTCTGGGCCACTTGGGGAGGCAGGTGTAGGCCAGGAAGGGGGGGGACAATAGTGCGCCCGAACCTCTAAGAGCGCTGTGCCCGCATCTCTTATCCGCTCTTTTTTTATGAAAAACAGGTGTGTGCCTTGGTGACATAGAATGAAACTGTCCTCCCATCACGGGGAGCTTGGTTTTCACACCTGCCCTCAGTGTTGGATCAGACTGGGAGCAAACGTGCAGGAAGCATTTTCTGGGCTGGGGCCTGAGGGTGGGGAGGCCAAGAGGAGGTGACGGGACCCCAACCCAGATGCCCCAGAGCCTGAGCAGGCAGGGTGGGGGTAGGGGCTGCTTTCTCCACCCTGGGGACCCACACTGGGTGGGGCATGGACACCACCCTGGTGGATCCCCCTGGGCGGGCACCTGGCTTTTCCATTGGCCCCTCCCTGGCTCCCTGCCCCGCTGCCCACCTCCTCCGGCCCTTCCTCAGGCCTATCAGGGTGGGGCCTGTTTATGCAGCTGGGCCTGGAAAGAGGTCAAGCGCTCAGACAGACAGGAGCAGCCATTAATCACGGGGAAAATGGAAATTACCCAACACTGGGGATCGCAGAGAGAAACACAGGAGTGGAGGTCGGGCGATGGACGGGGTGCTTCCGGTGACGCTGGCACTGCCTGGGCTTGGGGCCCACAGGTGAGGTCACTGGGGCTGCCTTTTACCCCAACCCCAGCCAACCTTCCCAGAGCCTCAAGCTGCGTCCCCTCCAGCCCTGGGCAGGCACCACTGAGAGTGGGCTTTTGCAGGGGGTCTTGGAGGACAGGCTGTAGTTTGTCACTTTGGGGACCAGCACTGCCCTGAGCAGAGAGCCCTAATGCAGGCCCGGCTGACGGGGACACGTCTGGGGCTCTGGCACCTCCTATGAAGACCTGCGGATTGCTGTTATTCATGGTCACAGGACCTCCAGGGACACCCCTGGGAAGATCCCTGCCAGCCTCGGGCCACACGGTCACTGCCCTCAGCAAGGTCCTCCTGCCTGGTGTGTCATCCTATGACCGGCTCACTGGCTCTTCCAGCCACTGGGCATGGGGACACAGAGCCACCCAGTGGACAGGACCCCATGGTCATGAAGGCCACATCCCAGCCATGTGGCAGCTCACACGCCTCCAGGGACAGCTGGCTCAGGGCTCCCCCTTGGCTGCCCACCCAAACAGGAGTGGAGAGTTGATGGGCAGGTACTGCCACATCCTGGGCAGGGACACCAGCCCTGGAGCCCTGCTGACCAGAGGCCGGTCCCCCATAGCTGGCCAGCACCCCCAGGAGCTGCCTACCTCACCGGCTGCCAGGCCCCCTGCAAAGGGCATGCAGGGGACCTATGGGACCACAGCACAGTCAGGGCCTCTGCCTGCTGGGCACCGTCGTGACTAATCGGTGACTCAGTAAATTACACAGTGAGACAGATCCGTGAGGGCTGGGAAAACGCTGCGGAGTAATTGGGGTGCTCTCATCAGCAGAGGGGCGGTTTGCTACCTGTCAAAGGGCATCTGTCACCTGAGTCTCTGGATGCAGGCTGCTGGGAGGGCCGAGGGCCCGGGGGAACCCCACAACTCCCCGGGTCCCCAGCATCTGGGTCACATACTGCCAACCCGGAGAGGCCTGGGCTTCCCTGTACCCCACATGCTCTTGCTCAGCATCCCCACCAGGTGGGTTCCCTGGTGCCCCACCCAGGCCGTGGCTGTCTGGTCCCACTCTCACCCCTGTGGCCCCTTGCCTGGGAGCTCTTGGTCTCTCTGGGCACCTTCTAACCCTGGGGATGCAGCCAACACTGTGCCCCCTCGGGAAGCCTTCTCGCCCTCGGGGGGGCCCCAGCCTGGGTCGCAGCCTGTGGGGACAGGCGGATCTGGGCAGCCTATGGGAGGCGGGATGAGGCCTTGGAGATGGGCAGACAGGATCCCTTACCTCCAGGAGCGCTGGGCAGCAGGGCTCATGCCGACCCGGAGTCCCCGCAGGGTAAGCGAGGGGTTGTGACCTCTCCTTCCAGTGGCTGGAGCCCCTGAGATACAGGCGTGGGGTCACTTGGCCCCTCAGTGGCCAAGAAGGAGCTGCAGCTGCCTACCCCTTCCGCGCAGCCATGGGGGATGGGCTGGTGTGCAGACATGGGGGTCACTGCCACTGACCCAGCCCCTCGGGCCCCTGAGGACTCCCTTGCTGGCTCTGCCCCTCAGCTCGGGCATCCTGTGCCCACCCAGACCCAGCAGAGTGGGGACTCTCACTCCAGGACTGGCCCCGAGAGTCCTGGTGGGCTGCTTGGGTGAAGGGGCCAGAGCAGCAGCCGGTGTGGTCCCAACTGACCTCTCCCGGCTGCCACCCACCCCACGGCCCCGGACCCCAGGCCTCCCACCTCATGTACCGGCCTGGCCTTGCTGCAGCGCCCACCCGGGACGGTTTAATTGAAATGCCCTATCCAGGGCTTATGTTAAAAATCAAATACTCAAAGCACCAGTACCTCTTAGATGACAAAAATTAAACCCTAATTGAATTTTCCTAGGGAGAAATATCGTGTTGCAATTTAATTAAGAAAGTAAAAGACCGGGCTTTTAAAAATAGAGATATATGCTTTTTAATTCAGGGTTATTTGCAAAGCAAATTACGAAATAAAGAGAACAGCTCCAATGAGGAGGTTGGATACAGACAAGGAGCTTGGCTTGGTCCCTGAGTGTGGGGCAGGGTGGGCAGGGCTGGTCCGCCTCCGCCGGCTCCCGCAGGCAGCCACCCGGCTCTCTGGGTACCAGGGACGGCGACTGTCCTATGTCCCCGGACGCAAGCGCTGGTTTCAGACAGGCTGCAGGCCTGTCTGCTTTTCGAGCTTAGACGCAGGGGGAGTGTGAGAGCCCGGGCTCCTCCCTGTGAGCTCAGAAGCGAAGCTGCACAGCCACGCGGTGCCCGCCCCCCCGCCCCAGACCCCCCACCCCCAGGCCCCTCACCCGACCGCAAGCCTGGGCACCCTGTCTTTGTGCTTGTTCCTTGTGTTTGGAGAAGCGTTTTGAGAAACTGGGCTGTATTCTGAGAACCAGCTTAAAATGGAGCTTAGTCCAGCATCTGGCCTCAGGCTGGGGCATTTCCCCCGAGCAGACCCGCTGGGCCGTGGCTGCCAACACCCGCCTTTGCCTCGGTGCCTGTGCCTCCTGCCCTGGCCGCCCTGGGGTTGCAGGGTGGCCTCCCCGACCCAAAGTTTGGTCTGGATGTTGATACTGAAGGTGCCACGGGCACCAGAGGCTCTGAAAGGCTTGTCCCTCAGAGGATGAAGCTGTCTGGGGAGTGTGGGCAGCTGGTGGCAGCCGGCTCTGGGCTTCATGGTGCCAGGGAGGGGGCCGGCCGAGGGTCCCCCACACTGCCCAGCTCCTACCTGTGAATGTTTCGAGGTCCCGAGGGATGGGCCGCTGGGACATCCTCAGGCTCAGCCCTGCTCGCCTTGCCTTCCCGCATAGTTGAAGCGTGACCCCAGCTCGAGGACCGCCTCCCTGACCCCTGGCTGTGGATGCCCGCAGCGGCTGGTCCTCATGGAGCCGCAGTGCCCGGCTCTGGAGGCCAGCAGCAGACTCCTCAGCCTGGCTGCCTGGCCAGGAGGCCCCGCCTGACCTCAGCCCCGCCAAGGACACCCGGGCTCTGGCTGACAGCTCTCGCCTTTGTCCCCTGGCTCCCTGTTTGCAGCTGCCATGGGGCGGGAGGCCACCGCCTGTCTCTGGGCCGTGAAGCAGACAGGCCCTGTGGCGTGTCAAGAGGCAGACTTCAAGGTCAAACGGGGGAGGCATCGGCGCTGGGTGACGGCCCAGGTAATGAGACCTGACAGGTGGGAGCCAGGCGCTGGGAGGGAAGCCCCTGCGTGTCTGGGGCGGCCGCCAGCCCAGCCAAGACGCAGGCCGCCTGTCCTCCTCGGCTCCAGCTGACCCCTCCTCTGCACACTTCTGCTGGGTTGGAAATTCAGAGGTAATTCTGACGGCTCAGAGGGTGAGTGATCTGGGCAGGTCTGGGCTCCTGGGAGCTGACCAAGCCTCGCGGAGGAGCTGGCGGGACCCTGGCCTCACTCCCAGCCTGGCTTCCAAGGCAGGCCCGTGTCCCCCACTTCCCCAGGGACTGGCAATTGCACCCATATGGAGATTCCTGGAGAGGGGGGGCTGTGGGCACCCTGGGCAGTGATAGAAGTGAGGGCTCCTCTGTCCCTGGGTCCTGACCAGGAGGGTCCCTCCTGCCTCCTCCCGCTGCCACCTTCCCCTCAGAAGACGCATAAAGCTTTTGCTTTCCAGAGGACGGCGATGTTTTTGTAATTAAAGGCTTTTCACAGTTTTGTCAGTGGATCAGCCCAGCTCGTGAGCAGGAGTCCAGGCAGGTTTCATGCCTGTTTGTCAAAGGGGTGAGTCGTTAACAATGGACCCGGCTGCCGCTGCCCAGCGTGGCCCCGCCGGGGAACAGGTGGTAATTAAGTGAGGACACAGGAGGTGCCTGCGGTTTCTGGGGGACCGTTTCCTGGGGGGTGAGCAGGGCAGCCTGTCCGGAGCCGGGACCCACCTGCCCGGGCAGCTGTCCTCAGTTGGGGCGGGAGGGGGTGGCCGGCCCCCACCCCAGGTTGTCCCCGTCAGTGGCCTCACTCACTTGGCGCGGAGAGGGACACAGGGAGGGGAAGGGACTCTGGTGTCCCGGCCCCCCTTATACCTGGCTGCACAGTGGGGGGACAAAGGAGTGCCAGAGAGCCTGGTGGGTGGGCCAGCTGCAGCCTGGTCTCCTGTCACCTGCAATGTGGCATGTCCGTGGCCCTGTCTGCTTCTCTGTGTCCCCACACTTTCACTTTGGTTCTTGGCTTCTGCAGCCAGAGCCTCTGTTGGTTAGAATACGACAGGAGTTGAAAAGATTGCATGTTATTAACAGATGATTAATAGTCGGAGAGGCTCCTGCCCGCCTGCGAGGCTGCACCTGAGGGGCCGGGCTCCCTCTTCCTCAGGCGGCTCCACCGGCTGACCTGGGGGCCGCTGCTCCCGCAGTGGCCATGAGTGGGTTCTGTGCGGAAGGTACCCCTGCTGAGCCAGAGAGGTGGGGAAACTGAGGCCCAGGGAGGTGCCTGGCTGTGGCCGAGGACCTCATCCCAGGGCACTTTCTGAGGACACCACACCCTGTGCCTGGAGATTTTCCAATGGGCCAGGACAGGCCCGAGGCTGGGCAGGGTGGGAGCACTGTCCCCTGCCTCCCGCCTCTTCGCAGCATGCCTCCCCCATCTGACCAGTGGCTCCATGAGCACAGGGCCCTGTGTTCACCCTTCGGGACCTCAGGGTGGGCGGCTCAGGGTGCACTGGCTCAGGGTGGGTGGCTTAGGGTGGGCGTGTGTGAACCTCCTTGGCTGATAGTGCCTCCTGGGACACCAGTGGTCTCCAGCAAACCAGGATTCTGCTGGGAAAGGAGATGGGGTCCAGGGAGCAGGCACCCCCTTCCTCCTCCAATGTGCTCCTTGCCTGCACTGCACCCCTAGAGATCTCTCCCAGCTGCCTGAGGGCCGTTTCCTCCTAGTCCAGGAGTCCCACCTGTCCCAGCCCTGCAGGTGAGGAGGGTCTCAGACCCTTTACCCCAACACAGCCCCGGGAGAAGGGAAGTGTGAAGGGGCTGGAACCTATGGGCTGGACCTGCCCCCAGACCTGCCTCCGGACCTGCCCTTCCCTCCCCCCCCCCCCCAGCAGGGGTGGATCTTTTCAAATTCATCACTCCCCACACTCAAATGCACAGAGAAAAGAATGGGTTTTGAATTAGTGAAGCCTTTTTACGGAGGACGTTTGTCAAGGATAACCTTTTAATTATAAAGAAAAAGACTATTCTGCAGGCGGTTGTGTGAAGGGCATTCTGAGGGCACCTGCTCCCAGCAGGAGGGCAGAGTGGTCTGGATCTACGCCCTTTCAGAGGTTCCTCCTCAGCCCCACCCAGCCCTCTACCACCCACAGTTCTTCCCTTCCAGGCTGGCCCTGGCTGCATCCCTAGGAGCAGAGTGCCCAGAACAAGGGAGGTGACAATCCCATTGGTAAGGAGTGTGCTCAGAGGAGGCGGGCAGGGGCCAGACACTGCCCATGTCCGGCTGGGGAGTGGGAGAGAGGAGATGCCAACCATACGGCCCCTGGGGCAGAGCCTTGGCAGGGGACTGATTGGTACCTGGGCAGGGAGTGGGCTCCCAGCCACCAGAGGTATGCAAGCAGAGGCACTGGGCTCCTGGTGGGGAGGTGGGGCTCCTTTGCGTGGCCCTCTGAGCTGGGTCAGGGTGGTCTCCACAGATCCAGGCAGACAGTCGGAGGAGGATGTCTCTCAGTCCCCAGGGCAGGGGGTGGGGGCTGTGGCACCTGAGCAGCTGCTGGGGGGGAGCTGAGTGTGTTCCACAGTCTGCCACAGGGATAATGCCGCTTCTTACAACGTGGTAATTAAAATCCTCCCCGTGCACAGCAATAAATCCACACGGCACAACTTTGTAAAAACGACCTTGTGAGATGTTTTCCAGCCGCAGGTTTCATCAGTGTCTCGCTCAGAGGCCCCGGACACGCGGCGTGGGCCCCTCCTGACTTCCTGCAATGGCTCCTGGCGGGACTCCTCCCCCCCTTCCGTGCCCCTCCTCCGAGCCTGGCACCTGCCTCTGCCCCCCCCCCCCATCACCCACCCGTTCGGAGCTCCCTGCCAGCGCCCCCGCCTCCCAGGCTGCCTGACATGGGGACAGCATAGCTCTTCAGACGGGAGTTTGGGGGTCACCCCACCAGTCCTGTCCCACATCAGGCAGAGGTCCTGCCTGCTCGGCTAGGAATCCTGCCCTCATGGTGACACTAACAGCTGCCACTGACAACTGTCCCCAACCATGCCCGTGGTGACGGTGATATCGCTCCTTTGCGCAGGCTCTGCCAGGCCCGAGCTCCTGGCAGGACGGTGGGAATTTCCATGTCACAGGTGGGGAAACAGGCTCGGTAAGGTTCTGGCTGCCTCCAGGTGCAGAATGCGTCCTGCAGCCTCAGGATGGGACACGAGGACGACAGCTCCGGCCCCCTTCCAGAAGGAGGCCCTGCTGCTCCTGTGTCCCCCTGCTCGGTGCACCCCGAAGGCCCTTGTGAAGGCCTCCTTCCCTGGCTCGGGGGCAGCGAGGGCCTGGGAGGGGTGAGACGAGGTCCACACGCCCTGTCCATGCACCCCCACCTCCAGGCCTCCTCTTCTGCACAGGCAGGGACCAGGCTCCGTGGCCCCCTTGATGGGGGACAGGGTGGTCCCTGGTGAAGAGCCACATCTGGGGCCCCGTGTTCCCCTCGCGTCCCTTGGTGTTCTCGCCTCGGGGACACGCCCAGGGCCTTCTGAGTGTATAACAAAAGCACGGAGTTGATGCATTACGGGAATGTAATTGTATTTTTATTGCTCATTACATGTCGAGTTAATTACATAGCAACCGGGTTTGTGCTCTGTGATATCCCAGCTAAACCAGCGAGCGGGTCCTTGTCTGGAGCGGGCTTCAGCCACGCACCCAGCTTCCTCCCACAGCGGCAAACCGAACACAAATGTCTGGTCCCCAAGGTGTCCTCATCTTGGTCAGGATGGGTCCTGGGTCCAGGAAGGGTGGGCAGTGCCGGGGCCCCACCTTCCACATTGTTCCAGAGGGTTCTGCCCTGTGAGGCCCCTCACCCCGGCCCGACTCCCCCTCCGGGCCCCGCCTGGGGTCTTCCTGAGGGGACCAGCGGGGCTCAGCTCCTCCAACAGCCTGGAAACGGCTCAGCGAGGTGCCATGGCTGGGGACAGACCTGCTTTGGCCAGGAGAAGACCTTTGGGTGGGCAGCCGGCACTCACCCCAGAGCTCTGACGCCCAGGGCCCTCCACGTAATTTTGGGGACCCTCCAGCCTCCGGTGGGCCACCTGCCAGCGTCTCAAGAGCGGTTGGAAGCACAGCCTTCCAGGGCGCTGGCCGCCGCCGGGACTTCTTCTCAGGAGGGAGATTGTGACAGAAAACCCTTCTTCATTTATCCCAGGGCACGAATTGGAGAAAAAGCGAAAATGTGTTTCCAAGGACACTGCGCTGCTTGCGTGAGTGTGTGAGTGTGTGAGTGCGTGAGCGTGTATGACTGTGTTTGTGAGCGTGCACATGCACACACAGGAACACTACTGGAAGGAAACACACCCCGAGGCCACCCAGCACCTCCGCGGGTCCGCAGGGTCTCGGGTCCTTCCTGAGTGTCCCGCTGTGCGCGGCAGACGGGCCTCGCTGACCAGACGCCCTCTGGAGCTGCGGGTCCGAGCCTGGAGCAGCTGCTCCCGCCCAGAGCGGGCACATGGGGCCCATGCGGGCCGTGGACTCGGCCCTGGCTGCTGGGTCAGGACCCTCGGGGACTCCCGCTCGGCCTCTCCAGGCTCCTTCGTGGTGGCAGCTTCGGGGTCGGGCACCGCTGTCCTCGGGAAAGTGTTGGCTGACTCAGCGTCTACACCTTGTTGCCCAACAAACTTTCTGTTTTGTTTGTTGTGTCCCAAGCGTGTGTCCAGAGCAGTTTCGTGAGAGAGAAACTGAGCCCCAGGGACCCTGGTGCCCACCTCCCGGCCTCAGTTATCACCACCCGGGGGATACATCTGTTTCACCTGCACACTGGGCCCCCAGTCCCACTGGTTACTTTGTAGCAAATTGTTTCCTATTTAAATTTCTCAGCATGTACCTCTAAGAGAGAAGGAGCCTTTCAAAGTATACATTTCGATACCATCTTCACACCCTTTGGTACTAACGACACCCCCGCACCATCCGGAACACACGGTCAGGGCTCCAGGCTCACCGACGGATGGACGTGTCCACGGCGGTTCCGTGTGAACCACGGGCTCTCCCACGACACCTGGCCGGAGGGGCGCTCCCGTCGACGGCAGCCCCAAGCCTCTCTCGTCTGGCCATTTATTTGTTGAAGAAACGAGGCCCCACCCTCCGCGTTTGTGGGTTTCGCCCTGGAGGTGCCATTTGCCCTGCTCTTCTGCCCCCGTGTTTCCTAAGCCAGAGGCCAGCCCGGAGGCCGGGCCAGGCTCCAGCTCCGGATGGCAGCAGGGCCACCCTGGCCGTGTGGGCGCTTCCCATGGTGTCCCAGCGGGGCTCCCACGGCCGCATGTCTCACCCGACGCAATGTCAGGGCTCATCGGTGGGCTCGGGCACCGCCCTTTGTAAAGTGTCCCACCGGCTGCCCGCTGGACGGCCCAGCAGCCGCCCTTCCAACACGCGAGGCTGTCGCCCGTCGCCCGTCACCCTCCCGTTAGAGCGTTTCCTTCGCAGCGATTGAGTTGCCTTGACAAGCAGCTCATCAGAAGGAAGAATCGGATTCTCTCCGCCGAGCACTTTCCACAATAACAAGAAGGCGCCATAGCAACTCCCGGGAGTGGCCGGGGGTGTCCCTCCCTCGGCGTCATTGCAGCGCCTTGGAGCCCGGCTTCTATTCATCCAACGCGCAGGTGACGTGCGGACAAAGGCACCCACCGGTTGGTTGATGTGCAAAGTATGCCACCTCCGGCCAGAGGGAGGCTGCCCGGTGCCCCTGACGACTGTCCCAGGTGCCCCCGACTGTCCCCCGCTGTGCCCAGGAAAATGCAGTGCGGACAGCGGACAGTGACGTCCACGGCGCCCCCTTCAGAGAGCTCACGGCCTGCGGTTCCCGGGACCACCGCACTGCCAAGGAGCTTCGGACGGAAAACCTGGGGAGGCGGACCAGCCGCCCCAGCCTCTAGGGCCGCCCCGTGCCCACCAGCCGTCCACCGACTGTGGGCAGGGGAGCCCAGGTGAGGTCAGCGGGGCCCAGCACTGACCCACAGCACCGTGGGAGGCCTGAGTCTGGACGCCTGTCGCCAGCACGCTTTGGGGCTGTTTGTGATGTAGCCATAGATCAGCAATCCAGCCGTAGGTGCCGGGAGCAGAATGGTGCCTCCGCAAACCCCTGCCACAGGCGCCCGGGCGTCGGAGCGGGTGGGGTGGGAAGGCTGGTCCCGGCGGCGGGCACGTGGTCACACTGTGAAGAGGCGGGGGACGGCTGGGTACTTTCCTGGGCCCCGTAAGTGGTCACGGTTTGTTTGTTTTTTTCCTGGCTATAAAGCGCTATCACGCAGGTCTCAGTCCTTTGTCGCAAAACCGCTTAGAAACCAGCACTTTGTGCCCAGGGAGGAACTGTCGCAGCAGAGCCAAAGCGCAAGCGTTTCCCGTGAAGAGATTCGCGGGCACAGGGGGTCTCTACCCGTCCAGGCTGTTCTGTGGGCAGATCGTTCACAGAGCTGCCCCGCTGCGGTGACGGAAGCCGGGCCTCCTGGAAGGTGGGGTCGGCTCGCCGCCTGACAACCTAGTTGTTTCACGCTTCCTTTAACCTCCCTGGGGGCCGGCTGTCGCGGGGACGGTGGTGCCCGGGGAGGCTACGGGCTCCCTCCGGAGGGCAGGTCCCGGCCAGTGGGCGAGGGTGCTCCGGGTGCTGCGCCCGGGCTGCTCGCCGAGGCCGCTCCCGCCCGTCACCTGCTGCCCGAGGACAGGCCTGGGCCAGGCAGCGGAGACGTCGCCCGTGACACCGTCGTCTCGGCAGCGGGCAGAGCCGGCCGTGTAATTGGACGGTTCAGGAGTAAATTACCTGCAGCTGGAAACAAGACGGAGCTTTTAACTCGGGCATTATAAGGTCAGGGCGCAGGCATCGCGGGGAGCAGCAGTTACTGAAAAGCGAGCAACGTGGAAAATGAAATTTAAAATTCAAAGCCATGCGTGCGGGGGGGTGGGAGGCCCCTCCGGGAGGGGTCGGTGGCTCTATTCGCATCTTTATTTTCCTGACACGGAGAGCCCACGGGAAGTGACTTTAATATCAACCTGATGAGAGGTAAATCTGGGAACAAAGCTGCCAGTGTCCATGGGAAGGGAGGGGGCCGTGTGTGACTCAGTTTCCCCAACGCCATTCCTCCTCTCTGCAGGGGCGTCTCATCCCACCCCAGGGCCCCAGCACCCGAGTCTTCCCCGCCACGGTGGGCTGCCTGGCTCTGCCCTGTGCTCAGGAGGCCGCCTGCTCTGCGCCCTCCCCTGCCCTCTGCGCCCTCACCCTGTGAGGCAGGGGCTGCATTGTTGGCACTTGTAGGGGATCTCCCCTTTGTGAGGTCCCCACCCTGTCCCCGGGGCACTGGGGACTTCCCAGGGCTTCTCCTCGCGGCCATCCTTCACGGGACACTTCGAGGGTCAGCGATTGTGCCAGCACAGAGGCTCAGGGTCTTAGAGGGACTTGCCCAATGTGAGACAGCCGGCACTGTGTTGGTGACGGCCGGGCACCCTGGTTACGGCACACGGCCTTGGGATCTGGAACGTCCGGTCCCTCTTCCCTTCGTCCCCACGGAGCCCTTCTCGTTTCTGGCACAGGGCCCGGGCAAGGACACCGCGGGGCAGGAAAAGCCCTAGAAAGGGTGATGTCCACGCCCAGCCCTGCAGTGCGCCAGGGGGACCAGGCCCCTGGGACAGGCGGGCACAGCGCTGAGCCAGAGACCACAGCAGCCCTCTTGGCCGCCACCACTGCCCGAGTCTTTGCGTGTTCTTGAGAAGTCAGGCCAAGGCAGGTTTTCCCTTGTTAGCCCGCGATTTATCTCTGCCGTCTGCTCCGGCAGTTACGACGCCATCATATGCTTCTCAGCTCCCGGAGTCTTGTTGTTTTCGTCTCCTGTTTTCATCCTTAATGGTTTATGTCATAAAAATTCTCATTACTGTAGTTTTAGTGGGAGTTTGGAGAGAAAATAATGAGATACATACGCTCAGCCTGTGATCCGAATGAGAATCCCCGCAGGGTATGAAGCGGCCTCTCCCGGACGCTGGCGAGGCTGGGCTCTCTTCAAGCACTGACGAGCCCCCAGGCTCCCTCTCCTGGGAAATTCGTGTTCACAGGCCCTGCCCGTGTGGGGGGCTGTTTGCCTCCTCTTATCCACCTGGTGGTGTCCCTTATATATTTTCCACGTCATCTCTTGTCAATGAGGTGCATTGCGGGTGTTTTGCCCCATCTCTGACTTCTCGTGGTTTCCTTTAGCTAATTGAATTTAATTGGAATTAGTGGAATTCATCAGTTTCCTCTAGGTTTGCTGTGTGTCGTGCCAGTTACGCTTTTCACTTTTTGTCTTTGATCCCTTGAGATTTATTTCTGAGCACGGTGTGAGGTAGGGATTCATTTCCAGGGTTGCTGTTTTTTTTTGTATGGAAACCAGTTTCCCAGAATCTTATAAAAAATTATTTTTTTATTTCACACTAATGTGCAGTTTATCATAAGTATGCTTCAAGCCCCCCGCAAATATGCATTTTAACTGCCCTCATCCTTTCCTACTGTCTGTTGTCCATCCAGCCTCTATACCAAGTGGTCTAATGGCTTCAGTTTTATCATATCCCTGATGTGTGATGGGGGCAAGTCCCCAGCCCTCTCTTCCTCTCCAGGACTCTCTTGGCTGATCTCAGTCATTTGCTCACATATAAAATTTAAAATCAGTTTGTCAAACTGCATGAAAAGACCTCTTGGGATTTTTGTTCTAATTGCATTAAATCTTTACATCAGTTTTGGGGAAATTGACATCTTTATGAATACACAATATATCTCTCCTTTTACTTAGGTTTTCTTCAAGGTCTTTAAATAAAGCTGCAATAATTTCCCCCATAAAGCATTTACATACTTCTTAGCTGTATTCCTAGGTATTTTATGTATTTTTTGTTGATAGTATAAATAGCATTTGAAAATTTATATTTTCTGACTGATTGTGCTTGTTCTTGATGTATGGAAACGCAATTGGGTTTCAGATCATGATTTTGTATCCAGCAAATTTGCTAAATTTTTTATTTTATACACACACACACACACACGAAATTTTATATATGTTTTACATATATACAGGAAGAAATAAATTTCTTACTTATATATATACAAACACACATATTGGTGGTCTTTTCTCTTTTCATTTCTGATGCACTTATTTATCTTCTTTCTTTACTAAACTGGATAGAAACTTTGGTTAACGTTTTCAAAACTGTGGTAGATTACACATAACATAAAAGTAACCTCCACTTTTAAGTGCACAGCTCAGTGGCATTAAGCACATTCACACTGCCAGGCAGCCATCCCCACCATCACCTCCAGAACTTTCTCACCTTCCAAACTGAACCGCGTGGGCATTTCACACTCATCCCCCCTCCCCCCGCAGCTCCACCACCCTCGATATTTGTCTCCCTGGATCTGGCTTCTCCAGGGTCCCCTGGGGGCGGGTCACAGCATCTGTCCTTTGCTGATGTTAGATATAAGCCCATGAAGCGTATAACACCTATAAGAATGTAAACAGCGTTTACAACATCCAAACCCGTAGAGGAGGGAAAATAAGAAACTTTAAAAAGCTGAATTCCCATGAAAGCTAAAAGAGAGAAAAGAAGAGAGGAAAAGTATGACCAATAGGCAGGAGGGTGGAGAAATCAGGGAGGAGCCTGCCCATCGCCCGCCGCAGGTGACTGCCTGCAGTGCCACCTGTAGGCTGGAGGAGCACATGGCACCCCCGCCTCCCCGACCTCAGCGCCTCAGATCCAGCCCTCCCAGCTCTGAGTGAGGTTCCAGGGGACCAGACCCCTTAGGGACCTTGCCAACCCCTCGACCAGGGTCCAGGCCTGGATGAGCTGCCTGCCTGCAGAGGACTCTGCCAAGAACTCCGAGTGGTGCGGTGGACCCGTCATAAAGCAACATGAGATGCTATAAAAAGTTTAATCGTGCACACGTGGCAGGCATTGCATTTAATTTATCGCTCTGCAAAATTAAAGCCGTTCTGGGGCTTGCCGTTATTCACGCGGCGCAGAGTTATTTATGGGACACTGTCAGAGCTGAGGGGACTCAAAATTCAGGTCAGGGAATGTCAAGTTTTACAAAGGTCCCCCTCAGTCCCCAGAGGCTTAGACGCATTAGGATGACGCTCCTGTATCCCTTTGCTGTAGCAGCAGGCAGGGGAGAAATTTCTGTGGTCTTCTCCCTTAAGAGAAATCGAACCGCGTTGGAGTCCCAAACGCTGCCTCTCGCTCCCGTGTTCCCTGCTGCAACCCCTAGGTGGTCGTCTCCTGCACCTGCCCTGGGACCGTGTACCCAGATGCCAGGTGCTTGAAATGCATGCTCCCACCGGGTCCAGCCCTGCGAGGAAGGCGTGATCCCCTCCAGGGGACAGATTTGAACCTGGGCTCAGAGAAATGCAAGCCTGGCTTGGTGCTGTCCACGTGGGAGGTGCTGAATCTGTGATTTCAAAGAGAACCCGGAGGCAGTGGGCTCGGGCCTCTCCGAGGAAGGATAGAAGCGGTTTGATATACGTCTGGGCAACCGCTACAGCAGACACCATGGATACTCCCTCCAAAGCACTCGCTCAAGCAATTACGTACCAGGACTGATTGGATGGGGGGCCTCTGACCGAGCCTCTAGGCTCTAATTAGCCAGGTAATAAGGCTGTTTGTGTCAATATGCCGGGGCGGACGGAACCGCTGCTCAGAGGCTGCCTAACGAGGTGGGAAGTTGGGGTGAGCAGCCCCAGCGAGGCCCATTGGCTCACCAATGGGCCGTGGCAGGCCCCTTGCTCTCCTGTCTGCAGGGCCCGGGAAAGCCGGGTGGAGGCCGGGGTGGGGGGGTGGGCGGCAAGGCAGACAGCCCACGGTGGTCACTCGCCCCAGACCAGCAAGGCACCCGCCCAGCCGGAGGTGCTCTGACGCCCATGGGAGGGCTCACTGCCTGCCCCGCAGTGAGCGGCCCCGCTGTGGATAGTAACAGGGATACGGTCTGGACAAAGTCACAATAGTAAGTAAAATGTGGGGACTTCCTGTTTCCGCCCAGCACGCGGAGAGCTCAGAATCGTCGCTCCTGCCCACACAACAGGAAAAAGGTGGACACACTGAAATCGGTGGCTTTTCTCAGACCCATTAGAGAGTGTAGGTTGCAAAGTGAGCCCCTCAGAGAAGCCAGGGCCGGCCATCCAGTCCTTCCCCGCAGCCCTCAGCAAGCCTGCACCCGCCCCCCCCAAACCCGTGTCCCATCTCCCCTCCTGCACTGGAGCCCCAGCTGAGGAGGGAAGCAGTGATACAGGCACAGGGCCCAGCCTGGGGGTCTGCCTGGAGGAAGGGGCCAAGCCCCACCCCCTCAAATATCTGTGTTATATCTGAGTCTGTTTCCATGGCCGCACTTTCTTTAGACTCTGTTTTTCCGTATCTTCTTCCGGTGCCTTGTCATTTTCTGCTGAAAACCTGACATGTTGAATTGGGCCGAGGGAGCCAAGGTTTGGTGTGAATCCAGCCAGGAGCAGGGCCGTGTTCGTGAGCGCCATGGCTGCAGGTGCCGGGAGCTTCTGGCAGCCCTAGTGTCCTGGGCAGCCAGGTGCTGGCTCTGCAGGTCCCCTGTCACCGCCCCGTCCCAGCAGCCGGCTGTCCTCTCCACCAGGAAGTGCTGGCCTGAGTCAGCAGGTTGGCCAGGGCCCGGTGGGGGCGGGGAGGGGGCAGGGCTGCCTCACTGCCATGGCTTGGGGGGCCCCAGCCCGTCCAGGGACTGGCCTGGGAGCGCTCGGGAATGACTAATGCTGGCTCTGCCGGAGCCCTGTGACACTCCGTACCGGGAAATTCATTGTTATTGCCACGCACTGAATGTCAGATGAACCCTTAATGGTGGCGGAGCTGATCTAAAATATGACCCATGTTTCAGATGACTTTGGGTTATTGAAACTGCACTCGGGCGGGAGGGAGGGGGAGAGCATGTCTGCATCTGTGACCGAGGAAGGGAGCGCAGGGCTCTGAGGCAACAGGTTGGAATGCCCGCTCTGCTCCTGGCTCTGCTGGGCCGGCAGGGGCTTCGGCAGCCAGGGGGGAGCCCCAGCACCTGTGGCCAGCCCCACGCCTGCAACCAGCCCCCGCCCCTGCCGTCCTGGCTCACGACACCCTGCTCTGGCCCATCCCAGGGAGCCACGGTCGCCCAGAGTTGACACTAAGCCGGTGGCCAGACAGACGAGGTGCCCCTGTGTGCGGCTCCCACTCAGCAGGATGGCACTGGTCTGGGGGACGCTGGAGGCTGTAGCCCCACCCAGAGGCTCACCTGGGTGATGCTTAGGACACAGGACCTGAGAGCCAGGGTCCCACTGGGGGCTCCCCGAACCTCTGCCTGGCCGTCCAGAGCCCTCATGCTGCCCAGCTCTGGCCACCGGCCTCGAGGGTCAGTCTCCCAGGCCCCTCCATTTCAGCCTGCCACAGACTGGACCTCACCTGCTCTAGACAGGGCCTGGCCCATCTGAGTCCTGGCCCCTGGAGGCCTGCGGAGGCCCCGTGCTGGCCGAGCCTGCGCTCCCCTAACCTAGCACAGAGCAAGGCTGGGGTGGAGAGGGGTCAGCAGCCCCTGCAGTGACCAGGGCTCCAGGCCCTCCCCCCTCCCATGACAAGAATGGCCGGGACACCCTCTTATTCTCAGTCCTGGCGGGAGCTCGGCTCTGCCCTGGTCACCGTGTCCAGTGGGTCGGCTGTGTGCTGAGCAGTGGGTCAGCCGGGGACAGACAGCCCTCTTCCCTCCTGGAGCCTCCCCGCCCGTCTCCTCAGGCCGCCAGCCAGGAAAAGCTTCTTTCTTCCTCTGTTTTTGTTTTCTTCCATTTCTTTCTATAAAAAGAAATTGCTTAGAGATGATTTAGAGCTTTTTGCTAAAAGTGCATTTTATCAGCACAGAGCGAAGGCGATTATCTTGCCCCAGCCGCGTCCCCCCCACCCCAGGCGTGTTTCCAGCACATTCTCAGGCAGCCGCTGGGCCCTCCGCCTCCGCCCACACTGCCACTCGGCCTCCGGGACGGTGCCCTGCGCCCCACTTCCCACACTCTGAGGCCCTGACGACGGAGCCCCATCTGGGACGTCCCCTCTTGCCCGCAGACCCCATGGCTTCCCCCCCTCCTGTTCTGTCCCCTGCCTCCTTCCCAGGCCTCTCCATGGGCACTGCGGTCTGGGTTCTGCCCTGAGAGGACCTGCCGGTGGGGCCCTGGGCGGGCAGAGCTGGGCTGGCAGCGGTGTGATGGAGACTTGTGTCTGGGAGGGCACTGCGGGGCATTTTGTCCGGGGCTGTGTTTAAATTCATCTGTTCCCACGCCGCTGTGCACTCACCCCGCCTCAGGTCCTGGGGGCACATCGCTGGTTGCGGGATGGTTGCCGCCTGAGCGGGGTCCGGTGAGTCCACCCAGCCCAGTGTTCACCAGGCCCCTGTCACAGGCCCCGAGAGCAGCGCCTGTGTGTCCTGCTGTGCTGGCAGGGCTAGGTTGGTGGCCCCTGGGGGCATTGCCTTCGGAGGGAACCCTGAGAGCCAGACAGCAATGGGGGCCAGGTGGGCCCCTGGAAGGACGGTGACCTCCAGACTTGGCCCTCAGGTCCCCCCAGTTCCCAGGGCAGTGGCCCCATTGCCCACCCCTTCTATTGGAGACCAGGCCCCTCCAGCTCTTCAGGTGAGAATAGATTCCAACGGGGCCTGGGTTTCCTCCCTCACAGGCCCCTGGACACCCCAACATACGTCTCTCCACCAAATGTCTCCCAGCAAGTGTTTGCCAAGCTTGGGCTCTGCCTGGGCCGGGCGGGGGCATTGAGGAGCTGGGAGGGGAGGTTCAGCGGCCCTCCGCTCACATCTGGGGGTTCCCGGGGAGTAAACTCATGTGTGGGGTCCCCCGTGTTCCTAAATCCCCTAACACAGGTCCTCTCTCAGACCTGCACTCGGCCGGCGGGAAGCGCTGACGGAGTCAGGAGGGATGGCGCCCCAGGACACCTCGCTCGTTACTGAGCTGTGATGGGTACACCGGCAGGCGCGGCCCGAGAGCACGCGGGCAGCGGGAGGGGCGGCCGCAGCTGCGCCCCAGCGTGTCCACCCTTGGCCGCAGCCTCCGACCCAGGACAGATGGGGCCAGGCCAGCAGGGCCACCTGCGGAGCCCCTTCCTCGGCTGGCTGCTTCCTTTCGGAAGGGTCTGTGGCCCTCGGGGGCTGCTGAGGCCTCGCCCTGTGACAGTCAGCCCATGTCCGGCCCTTGCCAGGTGACCACCCTCCTCTCGCCTGTCCCCACCGCACCTGCTGTGACTCGCCAGACCCTCCTTCCCCTCCTGGCCCGAGAGTGCAGAGGACTGGGCTCCTCTGGGCGTCGGGCGGGGCGAAGCTCTGGGCGCTGGTGCAGACAGGCTGGGAGGGCCGGGAGGGAGTGGGCACAGGAAGGACGGTCCCTCTGCTGGATGCCGGTGTTGGCACCATGGCAGGGACCTGGCACCTTGGAAAGTGAAGGGCGGTTTATTTTCTTCCAGAAGTTTTGGGCTCTCCCCACCCCCACTGGGACCTGAGCCTGCCCAGCACTGTCCGCTGTCCTTTGGGGTTCGAGAGGCTGCTGTCCTGTGCTCCCTCCTGGGGCCTCAGGACGTTGAAAGGAAGCTGGTCCTTCATAGACAAGCCACCCGCCTTCCACTTTCCCCTGAAGGGCACACCTTTCCCTGACCTCCCTGGAAACCATTACTCTCACTGTCCCCAGAACAGGAAGGACAAGGCTCGCCCCCCACCCCCCACCCCGGCAGCCTGGTCAGTGGGCTGAGGGACAGAAGGATTCAGGCCTGAAGTAGATCCAAGACCAGGCCCACACCTGGTGTAACCCCCTCTCCCAGGTGTGGGCAGGACCTGGAGACACATCCTCTGCTGTCACCTGGCCTCTGCGGCCCGGGGCACCGGACACCTAGTCACTGCCGCCCTGGCCCAGGGGGAATGGGACCGGGCCCCACCTTTGCCAGCAAGACGCCCACCTTGTGCACTGAGCGGGGATTTGCTGAATCTGGCTGACATGACAAACAGCTCTTAGTGCGATAAAGACGCGATGACACAGCTCATCAGCCCCCAGCTGCATCCTCACCAGCTGCCCGCTGCCGAGGGGATGCCCCGACCCAGCCTGCAGGTCCCCAATGTTTTATTCCTAAGGAACAGAGCTCCCTTCCCCAGGAAAGAGCCCCAAGTGAAGCCGACTCCCCACCCGGCTGAGCTGGGAGACCAAGGCCTGGCGTGGTGTGGCCGGGGGTGGCATCTGCTGTCCGTCTGTCCTGCTGGGAGGCTGTCTCAGGCCTCCTGGTCCCCCAGGCCGTCCCACCGTGGACAAGGCCTTTGCTCTTGGTTTCCGGGGCGAGGGCCTGTGCTGATGGGGACCAGCTCTGCGCACCCCCTCCCCACGGCTCCGGGCACCTGCCTGCAGGGACTTCACAGCTGAGAGAAACGAGGGGGTCCTGCTCCCCCCCCCCCCCCGATGGCCTGCAGGGCTGATTTGCAGGATGAGCTCACTGTCTGAGAAGCGCCAGCTCAGGGCTGGGACCTGGGGCCCTGACAGGCGGCCGTTTCTCAGAAGCAGAGCGACAGGTACTGAGGGGCTGGTGCGAGGAGGAGCCAAGCTGGACTGTGGCAGAGGGAGGGTGTGAGGGCCCTGAGACCCCGCATGGGTGACCATCAGCTGAAGGGGGGACAGCCCACGATGGGCTCCCAGCGAGGGCTCCTGGGAGCCTCAGTTTCCCCACCCTCTGCGGGTGGCGGGACTGGAAGCTTTTCCCTTCTATGCATCAGCCACAGACCCACAGAAACCCAGGGCCACCCTCTAGTCACTCATCAAACGTCACCGCCTCTCTCCTGCAGCGCCCTGAACGGTGGCCACTGGATGTCCGTGTGGCCCAACCTCAGACCCTGGGACAGTCACCTTGTTTGGAAAAAGGCTCTTTGCAGATGCGACTAAGGTAAAATGTTGAGATGAGATCTCCTGGCACTAAATCTAATGACAAATGTCCTTATAACAGACACATGCACTTGGAGGCGGCCACGTAAGGACAGAGGCAGAGGCTGGGGAGATGCGGCCACAGCCCAGGAGCACCTGGGCCCCCAGGAGCTGGAGGAGGCAGGGAGGCCCCCCCTGGAGCCTCTGGAGGGAGCGAGGCCCCGGGACACCTTGGTCTCGGACTTCTGGTCTCTGGTACCCAGAGAGGGGATAAAGGGGCGTTTGAAGCCCCCAGGGTGTGGCCATCTGTTGTGGTCACCCCGGGAAGCACGGGGGACAGACCCAGGGACTGTCGTCTCAGGGGGAAGCCGGGCTGGGGGCAGAGGGTGTGGGAGTCGAGGCCCTGCCTGGTCCCGCCTCCCTCTCCCTCTGAGGCCCGAGTTATAATCGTACAAATCACCCGAGTCTTCGAGCTCCTCACCCGGCGAGGGCCTCGGGGAGGACAGCCTCGCCGTTCGTAAGGACCTGCTCTCGTAACGACCTGATGATGAGGGACGGCTGACGGGCCCACCATGTGACTGTCACAGGCAGCTTCCGCCCTTGGTGGCCGCTCGAGCCTCTCGGGTGAAGTTGGCACGGCGCGGGCTCAGGGCCTGGGTGAGCGCATCACACGCCTCACGCCACCAGACCCCGCTCTCAGGAGAGCGGGACACTTGTGATTTCAGAGAAATATCAACAGCGTCCGCGTTAACCGCCAGCTGGCTTCGTGTGACTTCTGTCCAGTGTTGCAAATCCTTTCCACAGTTATCGGGCGGGAGCTAAAGGGTGGGGCCCCGGGGCTGCTCCTGGTGGCGTCGGGGACGCTGGTGATGGAGCCACGGATTCAAGGGGCCGAGTTTGTGGGACTGGGGAGAGGGTGGAGCAGACCCTCCTCCGTTAGCGTCCTGAGCCCCCAGGCCGGCCACGTGCCGGTGCTGTCCCTCTGGTGGTTCATCCTTGAAGCTGGCCGGTCACCCAAGGACCCGAGGGAGCCTCAGGAGCCCCCCTGCCCCGCGCCCTGCTCACGGGATGGGAATTTGGTCAGAGCCCTTTGCTTTCCCTCCTCTCATCCAGTGACAGGGCCCCAGTCCCCCGTCTGCAGAGGAGAGGAACCAGCCTGGACCTCCGCGCGGCCGGCCGGTGGCAGCCACCTTCCCTCCTGCCCGCGCCCGTCCTGTGTGGCAGCCACTTGAGCACCCCTCCCGACGTTATTTTTATTTATACACCTGAATTCTCCAGAACAGCTGCTTTATTGAGATCCATCCATCACGAGGCTTAATTAAAACAACGCGGAGCAGCGAGCTCAGTGCGGACCAGCAGAGCAAATGTTTGTTTTGCTGTTGTCAATTAAGGCCGCACGTGGGGCGCAGCCGCCCCGGCAGGAAGCCACGTGCGGTCCGGCCGCCCCCACCCTCCCTGGGACGAGGGAGGGGGGTAGCTGAGAGCCCAGGAGGGAGCCCGGGGGGCTTTCCACAGCGGTGTGGGGGCAGGGTCTGGAGGGCGGAGGGAGGGCGGGTGCCAGGTAGAGGGTGCTGACTCAGTGACAGGCACAAACGGGACGACCAGGCTGTGTTCCCGAGAGGAGAGTGGATCTGGCCGGGGCAGGAGTGAGGGGACACTAGAATAATGACAGTGACAGGCTCCGGGAGGCCGAGGGGACACGAAGCTGGCTGGATCCCAGGGGTGCAGGGAGCGAAGCCCCGGTTCCCAGGCTGTGCACTCGGCCCGGGGTGGGGGCTGCGGAGTGAAGTCGGGCAGCTGCTCAGCCCGAGAACTGCTCCCGGCTGTGGGCCGGTGGGGCTCTGGGGCTGGGTGTGGCCGGGGCCGGTGCTTGGACCTTGAGCGGTTCCTCAGGGGTGAGGGAGGCAGCCAAGAAAGGGGAGCCCCCCCTTCCAGAACAGGGGGGCAAGGTGCACAGGAGTCTGGGGCCCCCTTAAAGGACAGGGGACAGGGCACAGAGGGTGCTGGATCAGTGGCATCAAGGATGCCAGGGGGAAAGGAGACTTGGGGGCCAGAGCTGGAGGGGCCCTGGGAAGGAGTAGTAGACAAAGGGTTTCAGATGCCGGGATCTGTCCCTTTACTTATGCTAATTAGCCTCCTTTGATTTGCCTGGTCAATAAATTACCCAGATGTAATTGGCTTATTTGCGCGGCTTGGGAGCTGAGGCTCTGACGTGGGGCCCTGGCCCTCTCTCATCTGCCGTTCGGTCCTGATCCCACAGGGCGGAGGCCCTGGGGCCAGTCCTGTGTGAGTCCAGTCTCTGGTCTGATCCCTCACTGTCCACCACGCGGGCCACCACGCGGGCCACCTCTCGGGCCACCTCCAGGCCCGGACGCCTGGCTGCAGGAGCTCCTGACCTCTGCTGTTCCCACCTGGGCCACATCCTTCCCGCAGCAGCCTGGACCGGCTCTCAAACACGGCTCCTGTGACGCCTCCCTGTGTCCCTGTGGCTCAGGACATGCTCAGCCGCCCTCAGTGTAGAAACTGCCTCATCCTGGGCCCTTGGGAGTGACTGGGGCTGCCGACAGCTGTGCAGGGTCTGTGCGGGTGACCCTCCTCCCGGACCCTCCCACCTGGGTGCCTGACTCAGCAGCTGGTGATGTCATAAGAGGTGGTTACTAGGCAACCGGCCTCTGCAGTCAGGGAGGCGGCTGCGGGGTTTGAAGGTCCTGCCAGTTTCTTAAAATATCAGACCTCAGAGCACATTTGGTCCCAGAGAAAAAACGAAAACCCAGCCAGGTTCACGCTGCTGCTGAAGCCCCTTAGCTCTGCCCTCTGACTGCTCGGTTTTCCGGGAGATCGCGTCGTTGCGCGTAGCGGGCCTTTGCCAAGTCTACAGTGCTGTCCTTGAGGGTGACACGGGACGCGGGTCCCAGCTGAGCCGTTAGGTGCCTTGTGTCTGTTACGGAGCGTTGTGAGCCGAGGAGCAGCGACACCCCTCGTCACCCACAGGGGCCTCCGTTACGTGCCCCACTCCTGACCCTGACGTTGACCCGCCCGGTCAGATGTCCTTACCGATGGCTCACAGGACAGAAGAGGAGCCCGCCTGTGGGACGGCTGCTGGGACAAGATAGACAGTACGTCACAGGAGACATAATTCAGGGTCATCTCCCTGGGGAGACGGTTCAGGCTTAAAGGGAAACATTAAACAGGACACAACCCACTGTCCCTAGGAAGAGAATGGGTCGACTGGGCCACATTAAACTCGGAGCTTCAGCCCTGGCCAGCCTGGCTCAGTGGTTAGAGCACGAGCCCACAGACGGAAGGGTCCCGGGTTCGATTCCGGCCAAGGGCGCAAACCTCAGTTGCAGGCTCGGTCCCCAGCCCCGGTCGGGGCGACCGCGGGAGGTAACCAGTCGATCTCTCTCACATCGATGTTTCTCTCTCTCTCCCTTCTACTCTCTCTGAAAAGCCATGTAAAAAATATCCTCAGGTGAGGGTTAAAAAAAAATAAACTCGGAGCTTCTGTTCATCAGGGAGCGGAGGACCCTGCCACAAGTTACTGGTGCACAGTGACTGTCCCGTGGCCAGGTTCAGAGCCTGTGTGGCCTTCTCAGAGCCTCCGGGTGGAGGGCCGAGAGGGATGCCGGGCCCTGGGCCAACCTCAGGACATGTGTGTCCTGGCCGCTCCTTCTGGAGCTGGTCCTGCCGTAAGCCAGGGGCAGGGAGGGGGGGTGTCTCCTGGGCGTTGGCTCCAAGCATGGGGTGGAGGGCCAGCCTCGCTGCCCCGCTGAACCACCGTGGGCCAGTGGCTCTTCCTTCAGGGCCCCCGTAGGTAAATTGTGGGACCAGATGAGCTGCCCAGGCTGGAGGCAGCTCTAGCATTGGAGGCCTGGGGATGGCTTGCCTGGGGTTCTGGGGTTCCCTGGTTCCCAGGGAGAAGAGGTAAGACTGGTGGGCTCCTGGCCAGGTATGAGATCCATGTCTGAGCCCCTGTCTCCTCCACAGGGTTGGAAGAGTTGCTCTCTGCCCTCCTCCCCCGACCCCAGCTGCAGTCCCTGTTCTCAGGGTGGGTCTTCAGGTTCCTGGGCACCAGAGCTCTGCCCTGTGTCTGGGACCTGCGCTCTGGCATCAGGTGCTCCCTGCACACCAGCTTCACTTTGCAGCCGGCACCCACTGTGACCAGAGACTCTTCCTCTAGAACATGCCCATCAACCCCTCTCCCATCTCCACGCTCAACCTGGGTCTGGCCGTGGCTTCCCTCTGCCTCTGTGAGGCCTGGCGAATTCTGACCAAACGTCTAAGGACCTGACAGATTCAGGGCACCTACCCACCTGAGGGGCCAGCATGACCGCCCTCTGCAGCCTGAGGCCGGGGTGAGGCTCCAGGTGGGCACCTCCCCCAGCATAGGGCAGAGCACTCAGCTCCCTGCCCTTCAGGACTGCACCCCCCAAGCTGGCCACATCCCTGCCCCTCCCTCCAGGGTTCAGGGCCTCCTACTCCCTTGGCCTGCTCTGAGCTCAGCCCCTGGGCGGCCGGGAGCCTGGCCTTCCTCTGCAGACAGGGTACAGTATGAGGGGTGGCAGTGACAGCCTGCCTGGTGCCCAGGACAGGGAGGGGCACACATGGGGGCTCCTCCCTCCTCAGCCCCCCCGCCCCCCCCCCCCCCAGCCAGGGGCCTCTGGAAAGAGCTCTGTCCCAGGAAAGAACTCCCGGCCCCAGCGCGTGAATATGGATTTGTGCCTACGGACAGGAGGTGGCAGGCTCGGCCCTAATTAGCGCTGCCTACTGCCTCGGAGCCCTGAGAGCTGGGGCGGCTTCAAAGGGGAGCACCCCCTCCCCCGCCCCACTAATCCCCTCTTCCAAGGGCAGCACCTGCCTCCTCCTTCCCCCCTGCGTGCCTCTCTGGCAGCAGGCCGCCAGAGTCCCGGCTATTTAATTAGGACAGAAAGTTCCCCCAACCCTGGGAAATGATTTAATTTCAATATTTCCTTTGCTGAGCGCCAACCCCTCCCCCCCAGTCCTCCCAGGCCTTTCATCTGCAGCTCAGCCCATCCCCCACCTGAAGCCTGGGCCCTCCCCTCTCATTCCCTGTTAGTGTTCAAGGGACCACACGGGGCCAGGGCTGGCGCATCTCTGCCAGTGCCCGCCCCCCGGCTGCCTGCCCCCCTGGCTGCCCGCCCAGCTGCAGCTGGTCACCAGCTGCATGCTCACCCCGCCAGCCTGGCCTCATTCCCACACGCCCTCGGTCCCACCCAGAGCCCTTGGCCAAGCAGTTTCCTCTCCTGGCACCCACCCAGGCAGGTAACCAGGGAGGTGAGGGGCCTCCCCAGAGGCCTTGGCCTCGGGCAGCACTCCTCTGCCCTTCCCTGGACATCACAGCTTCCACTTGCTGGGCCACCCACTGGGACTCTAACCTGGCCTGTTGTACCATGCTCCCAGTGTGTGCACCTGTGTGAGTGTGCACATGGGTGAGGGTGTGCAGGTGAGTATGCTGTGCAAATGCACATCTGTGAGTGTTTGCGTATGCACCTGCGACAGTATGTTTGTGCCTGCGAGTGCATATTCATGTGTATATGTGCACATGCTTACACGTGTGTGCATGTATTGCATGCATATGTATGTGTGCAAGGATGTGTGTATGTGCTGGTGCACACACACATGTTCATGCATGCATGCTTATGCATGAGTCTTTGTGTGCACGTGCATTCATGTGTGCGTGTGTGCACATGCATGTGTACATATATGTGTATGGTCGTGTGTATACACATGCATCATATTGTGTGTGTGTGTCACCATGTGTGTGTGTCTCTATGTGCACATGCACATATGTGTGTATGCGTGCCCAGCTAGACTGGGAGCTGTCTGAGGTCCAAGCCTGGTCTCTCCTACTTCTCTTTAATCAGCTGGGTGCTGGTGTCCATGACTGACCTGTCTGGGGCCAGCCCAGGCCAAGCCCATGGCAGGTGCTGGAGAAACACTGTGAGCAATGCACGAAGAGGCACAGGGACTGAGTCTCAGGTAGCCCAGGACTGGCGGCCAAGGGGGCAGGGCTCTGGCAGCCCTTGGCCCCTTCCTGACTCAGTTTCCACAGTTGTACAAACACACGGGTCTCTGAGATGAGCTCCCAGTGTGCAACCAGAAGAGCGTAGTTTAGGCAGGCTTTGCTGTGACCTTGGGGAGGCAGCCCTACCTCCCACGCCCCCTCACCTGGTCTGAAGCCCCACTTGGCACCAGCCACCCCTCCTGGGTGCGTTCTGCACCCTCACTCCCCCCTGCTCCCCATCTTCTTCCACTTAGGCGGCAGCGAAGGTCCTCGAGCCATGAAAGGCAGCTAATGAGGGGTGTCAGCTGGGCAGCTCTTCCAGGCCCTCGCCACTCTGAGTGATTTCTTAAAAGGGAAACTCTAACCTTAAGGAGTCCTTTGAACAGGCCGCGAATGAACAAGAAACACAGCCGAGGAGGCTGCTCTGAGCTGGAGGAACTGAGATTAGAGACAAGATTGATTTCCCGCCTCCTGACTCGCCGGGTTCTGTTCATTGCGCAGTCCTGGCCGAGAGCGGGTCCTGGGCTAACAAATCACCATCATTGTTTTTCCCCCTCCCCTGCCCATCCCCCACGCCAGATTTATGCCTTTTCCAGACAAAAACTTGCTTTGCAGACAGGCGCCCACGCAGTCTTCTCGGCATTGAGTACTGGCGGTATTGATCCTGCGCCCGTGAGCTCATCTCTACGGATCCCCACCAGGGTGATACACTCATGCCGCGGGGCCTGACCCTGGTGAGCTCCCCAGCCTGGGACTCCCTGGGACCCCATAACCCTACCAGGAACCCACTCCTCAGCCTGCCATCTGTGTACACAGAGGCAGCATACAGCTGGCCTGGTCCTCAGTGGTCACTCTGTAGGCACTTGATACAAGAGTAAATGAGAGAGCAAGCGAGTGAGTGAATGAGTGAGTGAATGAATGACAGAGTGAATGAATGAATGAATGAATGAATGAGTGAATGAGTGAGTGAATGAATGAGTGAATGAGTGAGTGAATGAATGAATGAATGAGTGAGTGAATGAGTGAATGAATGAGTGAATGAGTGAGTGAATGACAGAGTGAATGAATGAATGAATGAATGAGTGAATGAGTGAGTGAATGAGTGAATGAATGAGTGAGTGAATGAGTGAGTGAGTGAGTGAATGACAGAGTGAATGAATGAATGAGTGAATGAGTGAATGAATGAGTGAATGAGTGAATGAATGAGTGAGTGAGTGAATGAATGAGTGAATGAGTGAATGAATGAGTGAGTGAGTGAATGAATGAGTGAATGAGTGAGTGAGTGAATGTGTGAATGAGTGAATGAGTGAATGAATGAGTGAATGAGTGAGTGAATGAGTGAGTGAATGAGGGAACGAGTGAGTGAATATTCATGCTGGGAAATAGAACTGGGACTCTTGCAGCTGGTGGAAGACAGACTGGTCCTCAGGGCTGGTGCCCCCTCAGGACTTCCTCTCCCTGTCCCCCTCCTGTGATGCCTGGGGAGGCCCTGGGGTCCCTGGAGACTGGGACTCTGCTGCCCAGGGGGCCGCTGTCCTACAGCCCGGAGCTCGGGAAGCAAATGTGCACGGAAGTTTGAGCCATTTCTCTCCGCTCTTATGAAACACTCCTCTAAATGCCTGCATATGGCTCTCCTGAGGGACACGGGGAGCAAAACAGCAATTAAAGTCCTGTCATCCGCTTGTTCAGGCCGTTAGGTTGTTCAATCTTGCATAAAAAATGGCGCGTGTGGTTAACCGGAGAAGCACCTGGCTGTCACTGTAAATCACGGGGTGCGCGCTCCACCCAGGCTGGCCGCGGCCTCCTCAAGCGCCCGGGGGGCAGGCACCGAGCCCTCCGCAGGGTCCCGCGCAGGGTGAGAGCAGGCGGCTCACATGGGCGGGGGCCAGGCCTCCGCGTCATCCCTGAGCCCCCAGCCTGGCCAGGAAGCTGGAATCACTTTTGGAGAAGCTGCTCGTTGGGCCATCTGCTCGGACAACGCAGTGCGTCCCAGGACAGCGTTGCCATGGCATCCGGGCCACGCCAGAGCGCCAGGCAGCTACCTCTCAGCCCCACAGGGCTGGACGGGGCGGCGGTCAGGCCCCGCTCCCGCTCCCCAGGCAGCAGGAGCAGGGCCGAGGTGTCCCATTTCCCGGTGAGGAGAGGAGGGTCCTTTGTCACTCCCAGGATACCCCTCCCGGCCTGGGCCGGTGTCCGCTGCAGGCCCTCCCTCCTCCGGCAGCACGGGAGCCAGGCCTTGTCCTCACTTTATGTCCCCGTTTTATGGCATCTCAGGAGAAAGATGGCTTGGGCTGTGAGGCTCACCCCCCGTGAGAGGTTCCTCTCCTTCGACACGTGTGGTTTAGTTTCGATTATTTATCATAACACTGGAGAGGCCACAATAAAAGCGTCAAAGTGTGTTTAACCGCAGCTGGGGCAAGGGTGGCAGGTGGAGGGGCACTCGGCCTGGGGCAGGGCCGGCAGAGGGTGGCGGGGGTGGGGGGAAGAAGCCCAGCCAGGGGAAGGGGGCCGGCGGGGGGTGCAGGCCAGGATCCGGCTGCCACAGGGACAGTGACTGACGGACACGTTATGCTCTGTGCACTCAAAGTGACATTGTGTTTCAGGGCCGTCTGGGCCCCGGCTGCTGGGCAGTGCAGTTCACAGACAGCGGTGCCTTCTCCCCGTCAGTAGCTGCGACGTTTAAATGACCAGGAGCCTGAGGACCGCACAGGAGTGTTCAGTTCCCGGCTGTTGAGATTCCCAGCCTCGTATTCCACCCAGCCAGCTGTCTTCCGCCCTGTCCTTCTGCCATCCACCCTCTTGTCCACCTGCCCACCCACCAGTCTGTCTATCCAGCCACCCTCCTGTCCATCCATCTATCTGTCCACCTATCCATCTGTCCATCCACCTTCCTATCCACCTGTCCGCCCACTAGTCTCTCTCCATCCATCCACCTGTCCCCCACCTGTCCATCTACCTGTCACCCACCTGTACGTCTGTCTACCTGTGACACTTGCGCTGCAGCAGATCCCATTGGAGACGCAGAAGCACACGAGACCAGGCGCTGCCCTGGGGGAGAGACGGGCAGTTAGTAACAGTGAGCGCTGGGCCCTCGGCGCTGCTCCAGACCAGGTAGAGGAGCCATGGCGACTTTCCCAGCCAGCAGCCGAGGGCCCGAGGCCTGAGAGGCTGCACGCCTGGGAAGTGGAGAGGCTGGGACCGGTGCCCCCGCCATCTGGCTCCATCCAGAGCAGGCTGCCTCGACCTCCACCCAGGGGCCCGGGCCACCTGCTCCTCCCACAGCTGCGCCTTCACTGAGGGGTGAAGAGCTACATCAGCCGAGCCACAGCAGGCTCTCCCTGGGTCACGCACATCAGCTCCGGTTGGAGGAAGAAATCGTGGGTCTGGTGGGACCACAGCCAAGGCATTCTGTCCCGCACAGGGCCACTTTCCAGAGGAGAGAGACTCGGAGGGAGATGGGCCTGCAGGACTCACTGGTCCAGCATCTCCTATGGCAGAGGGGAGACTGAGCCTCCAGAGAGAAGGCAGCTTGCTCAGCACACAGCGAGGTCCCTGGCTCAGGAAGCACCGTGCCCATGGCTTTCTCCTTCCCGGGCATGGCCTGGGGCCCTGGGAGGCCACTATGCTGCTATCAGTGTCTCCCCCAACACAAGCCAAGATGCCAGAACGCAGCCACACCCCCACTGGCTGCCTGAGGTGGCCCCTGCCTGCCCCTCAGCAACTCCACCGAGCGCTGAGTTGTGGCGAAAATAGACAACCCTTGAACCGGTGCCCGGCTCTGGGTGGGATTCTGTGTCTGTGCACCCAGTCCGCGCTCCTGTTCACCGCTCAGTGTGAATTCTGTGCATGAATCGTACTGTCTCGGGGGCTTTGGGACCAGACGAGCGAGGCAGAGCAATGCCATTATGCCAATGGGCCAGGGAGGGGCCCTCCTTGGAGGCTCATTTAGATTTTAATTAAACTGGCTTTCCCAAACAATTTGCAATAAATTAGCGACAACCAGGGCGTGGAGTATCTGGGGGAGAGGCAGGCCAGGCTCTGAGGACGGTGGCCGGTTCTCACCTGGGTCACCCGCACGCAAGGTCGTTCACACTTCCAGACTAGCGCAGGCAGGCTCCAGGCCAGCCTGTCCCCAAGCTCAGGGCCCCGCTGCACTCCGTGGGGGGGGAGCCGCCAGCTGCCCCCACATCTCACACCTGGCCTGACACCCAGGCTGGTCCCCACCTAACCACCCATCAAGTGAAACTCCAGTGGCCGGAGAGGAGTGGACCCCAGCCTCCGTGATGCTAATGGCGATCCTCCCGAGACCCTGTCCATGGGAGAGCCCCCTTGGGGGGAGGGCCAGGCCCAGGCTGCCGCCCAAGGGGCCCCGGGCACCCACTGCCGGCCGGCAGAGTCCGGGCCACCTGCCTGAATGAGAACATCAGCTCCACCTAGGAAGATTCTGAGTGTGCGGCTTTGAAATAACGAAGCCCCTTTAATGAACCTGGTGGCACGGAGCCCAGCGGCTGTCCTATGCGTGTCTCCTGGCCCGACCGGGCACCGCGCCGGCAGTAACGTTTCAGGTGGCTTGGCTGGCGAGGAATCGCGGGCCACTGGTTTTATGGCCGGCTCCCGGAGTTACTGCCGCACAGGGGAAAGGACAGCTGTTTCCTCGGCTCTCGGGGGCACCTCAAGGGTGTCAGTGCTAATTAAACAGAAGGACTGTTCTTAACGAGCACCTTTGTGCGAGCCAGAGGCCAGCTGTGGGAGGAGTGTCACCGTGGCTGCGGGAGGCGGGAATGCAGCGGCCCCGCCCTCCCCTGCTGTGTGGCCCTTGTCAGGGCCGGGGGTGGCGTGGTGGCCACGGAGCAGCTTCCTGGGATGACCCAGAAGGTTTAAGAGCCATTGGCGCCCTGGCTGGTGCAGCTGAGCGGCTAGAGCGCACCGACGGGTCACAGGTTCGATTCGTGGCCGGTCAGGCGTGCGCAGGAGGCCACCGATCCGTGTGTCTCTCCCAAATCGGTATTTCTCTCTCTCCTCTGTCTCTCCCCCTCCCTCCCTCTTTCCCACTCTCTCTGAAAAGCAACGGAAAAAATATCCTTCATTGAGGGTTAAAAAACAAAAGAAAGAAGTGTCACCGGAGATGACAGAAAAGGGCTCTGGCTGGAGCGCAGCTGGGCGGGTGGAGGAACTGGAAGGACAGGCGCAGCCCCAGGGCAGGGCCGCACCCGGGGTCCCCTCTCAGATGGCGGCTTGAAAGTCTCAGTCATTTGACCTCTGGGCCTGGGTTGTGTAAGTGAAATCTGATGGGAGATGGAGCAGGAGCCGGGTCTCGAGGCCTGGACTCCCACAGACCCCACCTCTCCCTGCCCCCACCTCGGCTTCTCAGTCACCCGCCCTACACGGTGCCCAGGCCCTGCCAGGCTCCCCTCCCGCCCCCACACTTGCCAGCCAGGTCCTGTTGGGGGCCCCGGTTCTGTGTTAGGCACTGGGGCTGCTGTGGAGGGGGCAGTGGCCGCAGGCCCTGACCTGGGGGGTGCTTACAGTGTAAAGGGGGAAACTGATCGAAGTCTCTCATGGGGACTTTGGGGGATTGGGGGGCTCTGGGCAGTGAAGCCAGTGCATGGGGGTTCTGGGGGTGCAGCCAGTGCATGGGGTCCTAGGGGGGCAGACTTGCCCCGCAGAACTTCTCTGGTGCACCACTGGCGGTGTGACGGGCCAGGGCCTGGGCCAGGGCTGGGAGACCTGAGTAAGGTCCAGCTCTGACCTGACCCTGACCGAGGTGCCTTCACCAGACCTTCCCAGACTCATTCCTCCTGAGTCTGTGGAGGGTCTTCAGATACACCCCCTTTCTGAATGACCCTGCTGTGGCCTCCCAGGGAATCTTCCCTGTCCCCCTCCTCCCAAGGGGGCACTGCTGGGACTCTTGGAGACAGGGCTGGGCCTTTGCCCCTGGAGGGTCCCTGGAAACTCTGGCCCCTGAAATCTGGCAAATTCTGCTGTCCAGGTTCCAACCGCCGACTCCAGGAAATGGCGCGTGAGCTGAAATGATTAACAAAAGTCACCACCTCGTGAGACAAAGCTCGTTTGAAAGCTGGCTTATTCCTGGTGGGAAAATGGGATTAGCGTCTAAAACATTTGAAAATTAACTGGAAACAGGCTGTCAAATAACTGCAGAATCAGCGACCCGGGAATCGTGTCAGGGACTCGGAGTTTGATCTTCAAGCCCAGGGCGTCCGGCTGGGGTGGGGGCGGAGCCAGTGGGGCTGGGGCTGGGTCACGGGCCCCCCCGCAAAGGGAAAGGGAGCGATCCCCCAGGAGGCAGGAAAGACCCTGAGACTCCGTTAACTCCGAGGAGACAGGCTGGCCTGGTCCGCGGCCGCCTCGCCCAGGCTGTGGGTTATAGTTGTTTTGAATGAATTAATGATTGAATGAGTGTCTCAGTCAGCATGAGCTGCTGTAACAAAATACCACAGACCGACCGGGAGGCTCGGGCAACACGGTTTCCCAGTTCTGGCGGCTGGCAGCCCAAGTCCAGGGTGCTGGCAGGTTCGGTTCGTGGTGGAGGGGGGGTCTCTTCCAGGCTTGTAGACGGCCACCTTCTAGCTGTGTCCTCGCATGGTGGGGACAGAGAGCTCTGGTCTCTTCCTTTTCTTATCTGGGCACTGGCCCCATCGTGGGACCCCACCCTCATGACCTCAGGTAACCCCAATCACCTCCACAGGCCCCACCTCCACGTCCCATCCCGCCGGGGGCTGGGGTTCCACCCCTGGATTTGGAAGGGACACGAACGCTGGGTCCATAGCAGTAAGTGAGCAGATGGTGGAGGCCTCCGTGCCAGGCCGCACACGCCTGGGTGGCGAGTGTTAAAAAACAATCCAGTTATGGACATCAGGTTTGCATTTCTTTTGTTATTGTTTTTGTTCAAGCAAACAAAGTAAAACAAAATCCCCAAACCAGCCAAACAAAAGGATCTGTGAGTTGTTAAAGTGAACCTGGCATAAAGCTGTCCCTCCCTTTCCTCCCCGAAGATGAGAAACAGAGACGGGGCCCCATCCTCACGGAGAACAGGAACCTGGGCTCCCACCCCCGGGCGACGGCGTGGGGAGGGCAGGCAGAGCCCGGCTCCGTCCCCCGGGGCCACCGAGGCCGCCCCTCGCCCGCCGGCTTCGCGCAGAAACAACCAGGCCAGGAGCCCACGGAGGCCCGTGAGGAACAGCGCAGGAGAGAGGAAGGAAAATGAAAATCAGAGACAGAGGTTTCCACCACGAACCCAAGGAGCTGAATGAAAACATCTTTTCTATAAAACAAAAGCCAGAACAAGCTTAGGTAGGAAACAGTAAGACCCCAGGAGAGGGAGCAGGGGACAGAGGGGCGTCCCGGGGCCGGAACGCATCCGAAGCCGAGGCCTCCGAGGAGATGGCACTGAGGATGCGGCAGTGTGAGGGCCAGGCCCGCAGAGCGACAAACCAGCCAAGACGAGCAGTTACGGAGCATCGCAGACGCGGGGAGCAAAGGGGGACGGAAAGGGGAGACACATACATGACCGGCGGCTGACAGGCGAGGGCCACACAGACGGGAGAGGAGAACAGCTCGGAGGAGCCAAGAACGCTTTGTGTTCCTGAGGGGGGCCCATGTCCCTGAGGGGGGCCCGTGTCCCTGAGGGGGGCCCGTGTCCCTGAGGGAGACCCATTTCCCCCCCAGGGCTGTGAGAAAGGCAGTCGGACACCAGCCTGTGCTGGGCTCCAGGGCAGGTGGCTCAGCTTCTCTGTAGGGACACGGATACTGGAAACAGGGAACAGATGACGACAAATCCTCAGGGCGAGAAGTCCGAGCCCAGAACCTCATGTCAGAGTAGGGCTTTACGGCTGTGATTCCAATATAGAATAAAAAGGCTTTTCTAAAAATATTCATGCATCAAGGGAGGGAGTCCCCCAAGCTCTTTTTAGAGAAATTAGTAGACAGCAGCTTTTACTCGGCCAGGAGGCGAGGACCACAGGCAGAGGGACGGAGGCTGTGACCCAGGTCAGGGGCCGGGGCTGCACAGAGGGATGGAGCAGAGCGGGCCGGGGGCCGGGCAGTCACGGGAGACCACCTACCACAGGGCTCAGGACAGCAGCCAGCCCTGGACACACCTCTCCTCCGAATCCGCTTCCCCGCCCTGGATTCGGGGACATCGCCCACGAACGAGTGAGGCAGGGGGGTGTCCCGAGAGTCGGGCCTGGGTGGGGCGTGGGAGTGTCCATGTTCACCCTCTCAGAGGGGAACCGGAGGTCACCATGCCCTCCAGGCTCCCCTCGGGGTCAGGATTAGGCGAGGCGGGGCTGCCCTCCCCGGGTCCCGCTGCGCCCACTGCCGGCCCACCCCACCCTCGGCTCGGGACTGCTCCGAAGAGCTTGGTTAGAAACGGCGTGTAAGGTCCACAGGCGCTGGGTGGACTCTGCCTGGCCCCACAGTTCTCTGTAGACACACGTGCTGAGCACTTGCACCCGGAGACCACCTCCCAGGGCCTGGCCCAGGCAGCTCCCACCCGCCCAGGCACTGGTGGCCCCAGAGGAACTCACTTCTCACTCGGGGCCTGACGGGCCTGGAGGGGCCTGGAGGGGTGGCCGGGCCAATAGGGACTCAGTGCTGTGAACACGGACATGAAGACCCAGCCGTCCACCTGCAGTGTCCCGCCCAGCTGCTCTGGCCAGTCACCTGTCCAGTGCCGCTCTCACCCGAGCCGCGGTGCCCTGTTCTGCTGGGGTCCCTTCATCCACCCCTCAGTCGACAGCGAGTCGCTTGCCCGGCCTGGTCGGGCCTGGTGCAGCCACATGTCCTCCTGGCTTTCCACCCCGTGTCAGGGGACAAGGCTCCTTCTCTGAAGCCTGCGTCCTTGGTAATTAATGCTGATGACCACCAGAAAGACACAGCCCACGTGGCTGGCATGGAGGGGCTCTGACAGGAGAGGCTGCCACCATCAGAATGCCACCGCCAGCCTGGATGTCACTTGGATAACACCTCGGACACACGGGACTCAGGAAATACACCCCCTGGATGTCCTGAAGTAGCCCATGCAGCCTCTAGCATGTCAACAACAACAACAATCATATAAAAATGAGAGGTGGCCCCATGGGGCGCTCTATCCACCGGGTGTCACGTGACCCTATGAGGGGTGAGGGCATCACACCCCTGTTTATAGGTGGGGCTCAGTGGCTTCCCAACATCCCGGGGCTCTGCAGCGGTGAAGCCAGGTTCTGGGCCACGGCCACGCACAAGCCAGTACAGGGAGGGCCGAGGGGTGGCCCCAGCCCTGGTGATGAGGGGGTCGGGGTGACCTCTGGGGCCACCCCTGGTGGAGGTTGTCGGGAGGTGTAGGGCAACCTTCCAGGGAGGAAGACATGGGGACACAGTGCTTTTTCTTCCTTCATTGCAAACGGCTCCACTGGTTAAGGATTTGAGGGTAAAAACCACAGAAGGAGGAATCAAAGGCGCAGCCAGCAAGAGGGTGCTGGTCAGGCAGGGACTGGGCACGGGCGGTGGGGTGACTGAGAGCACCCACGCGGCCCCAACAGGACGAGGGCTCGGTCACATTTGAAAACAGTCTGATCACACGTGTCCCACGAGAGACACCTCAATACACTGTGATCTTCGGTATGAAAACAAAGGGCTGACGGAGGTGTTCGTACAGGCAAATGCCCACGAAAAGACAGAGGAGTGATGATTATATAAAAAATATCCAAAGCAGCCCTGGCCGGTGCTGCTCAGTGGTTAGAGCATTGGCCTGCACACTGGAGGGTCACGGGTTCTATTCCTGGTCAAGGGCATGCACTTGGGTTGCGGGTTCAATCGGCTGCGTGCAGGAGGCAATCAATTGATGTGTCTCTCTCACAGTGATGTCTCTCTCTCTCTCCCCCTCCTCTCCCTAAAAAAAAAAAAAAATTAATGGAAAAAGATATCCTCAGGTGAGAATTAACAATATATATATATACATATACCCAAAGAGACAAAGACACCAATACATAGTAAGAGATATTACCCCCAACAAAGCTATAACAAGCTTGAGCCTCAGTGTGTTCAACATTTAATATCCAAATGTACAAAGAAAAATCGTCAGATACGGAAAACTGACAGGCCTCAGATGTAATGGAAAACTCAGCACAGCATCACTAATAGGTGCCGGATCAAGTGTACGAGAGCAAATCGGAACATCGAGGTTCCGAGCCACAGAATTAACAATGGAGAACTATAATTATTTTCTGTTACATTTTACCCCGCGGACATGAAACACAGCTTACTTGTCCGTAAACTGATGAAAATGAGACACACAAAAGCAGTCCCCAATCTCCTTCATTAGGGAAAAGCAAATCTTTAAGAAATGAGCCATCGTTCAACTACCAGGTGAGCAAGATCAGAAATGTTTTAAGTTTAAATGTGGTGAGAAAGTAAAGGAAGGATACTCCTCTCTTGGGAGGGTGGTGTAGACCAGGTGCTGCTCACAGGCACTGGCTTCCCCATGTAGCCATGCGACCTGTTTCAGTCAGCAAGGGACAAGCAGAAGTGACAACCTCATCTCCCTGCAGAAGCTTGAAGGGCCAGACTGTGGTCCACGGAGCTTGCTTTTCCTCTGTCACAGTGACCCTTCCTGGCTCCCACGGTGACGACATGGTCAGGACTGAGCCACACACCAGGGACGTGAAGCCTTCACTGTCACAACCCAAGGTTTGGGGGCCATTTATTACCAGGTAGGGCCCAGCCTTGGTGACTGATACGGGGCGATCAGGTGGTTCCCATGAGAACATTAAATGCTCACGAAGTGTGACTCAGCAATCGACTTTAGCCACTGCCATTAAAAATACCCAGTTTGGCCCTGGCCCATGTGGCTCAGTGATTAGAGCATCGGCCCAAGCACTGAAGGGTTGCAGGTTCAATTCCCAGTCAAGGGCACATACCTGGGTTGCAGGTTCAGTCCTCAGCCCCAGTTGGGGTGCATGCGGGAGGCAACCAAACAATGTGTCTCTCTCAGATTGATGTTTCTCTCTCTCTTCCTCTCCCCTCCCTTCCACTTTCTCTAAAAGTCAAGGGAAAAAAATATCCTCAGGTGAGAATTAACAACAACAAAATACCAGTACAGTTTTCTTTCTGAGCATTTGGCTAACATTTCATGCTGAGAGCAAATGAAAAGCTGCATAACATACAAAAGTGACCTGTTTAAAGGGAGCAGAGAGCTCTGGGGACACGGGGCCAGAGGGACTAGACTTCCCACCAGACAGGCCTCGGAGATGAGCCGAAGGTCTGCAGTCCATTTTCCTGGGGCCTTTGCTGACCTGGGCAGGATAAGAGGCTGGGGATCGAGGTCCAGGTAGGACCACAGCACTGAAGAAAGGGAACCAAGAAGGTCCAGAGACCTGAGGGAGTTGAACACACAGCAGACAAGATGCTCGTCAGTTCTGGAGCTGCCCAGTGTGGAAAGATAAAATCTGAGCTTCAAACCTCTGAAGACATAAAGTTTGTTCTGAAGACTCCCCTTGCTGGGAGGACAGAGACCCCCCAGCAGGTAGGGGACTCTTGCCAGCTCACCTGGAGCTCCCTGCAGGTCTGTATTCTGCAAACAGGGGGGTCTGAGGATGGTCTGAACTGTAACCTAGCCTGGACCTGGCTCAATCACTGGGTCTGGGGGTCAGCTCCCCACACTCTCTGCTCATAGGACAAAGGGAAGGAGTCATGTGCACAACAGATGTTGTTTATATATCATGTCCATCAACAACAACAAAAATAATAATACCAGGCACATCAACAGATGCCTCTGGAGCCCCAAGGTGGGACTAGGAACCCCAAGGTGGGACTAGTGCTCCTGCGTTCAGGGGACTCTTCACCCCAACCCTAGCTCAGCTCTGCTGCTCGACCACTTCCTGGCTGCAAGCACAAAGCCAAACTTAACTTTTTTTCTTTCAGGTTTGTTGTTGTTTTAGTTTTCTGTTTAAGAAAGAATTGCCTCTCCGAGGTCATGAAGCCATTCTCACAGGTTTTCCAAGAGGCACCAGACATTAGCTCTCAGGTTGACATATATAGCCCATCTCAGAGGAGGCTCTGAATGTCATCCCTCCTAGGAATGGAGTCTCTTTCCCTCCATATGTTTATCCAGGTGATTCAGCATCATTTGTTGATAATTAATATTTTCTTTCCACATTCAATTACTGGGGTATGTTATTTAAAAATCAATTGATCATGTAAATGTGGGTCTATTTTGTGATTCTCTTTTGTCCCATTGAATAATTTGTCTACTTTTGTAACAGTGGGGAACACTAACTCACCCTACTATTCTTTTGACATCGTTTCTGTAAATGCTGACTCTGACTAATATGTAGCTTGTAGAAGAACAGCATTTTGTATAAGAATCGTAGGAACTACAGATGCAGACTCCAACCTTCAGTCATCCCATTCTGGGAGATTTGCTGACCTTCAACCATAGTACCACAATGATGTAGAATCAGGGTGGGGAAGACCAGGATGGCACACACCAGACCATCACTTGAGCAGTTTCGAGATCCTTATTGGAATAGATTCTACCGGTCTGCACGTAGAGAACTTTTCAACCACATCCCTTTGATCTCTTTGTTCTGCCTCCCCCACCTTATAAAACCTCCTGCTTGCACTGAAGTGAGGAGATGGGCTTTGGGACGAGAGTCCCCCATCCTCTCAGGTTGCCAGCACTTGAATAAATCACTTTCCTTCTCACCAGCACCTGCCTCACCAGTTTGACTTTTGTTGCTCCAGGCAGCTGAGCCTGGGTTTGTTACATTTTTATACCAAGATACACTGTCTTAATTACTGTAGCTTTATAGTAAGTTCTGAAATCAGAGACGTTTTTCCTTCATTCTACTCTTTCAGGTTGCACAACGGTGCAAGGAATTCTTGGTAATTTAAAAAGTGGTCTGCATGTTTATTTTTTGTATCACTTAAAATTTTGTTTAAACTACCCCAGCCCCTTGTGGGTAGTTTAACCAGATGGGCCAGAGTTTCGTCTTCTGGGGTTTTCAAAGACTTAAATCTTTTACTGACTTGTTAATTCTCATTTTTCTCTTTTTTAATTTAATCATTTCTGTTTTTTTCCACCCTTTTAATCTTCCTTGGAACTGCTTTCAAAAAACTTGTTGACTTGAAAGTTTTCATTTTTTATTTTCTTGTTTGATTATGAAATCATTTAATGACGTGGCTTTTCCTTTGAGGACAGCTTTGTAGAAACCCCTTTGTTTTAGCAATTTCTTATTTTCCTAATATTCTAGAATTTAAATAATATTTCTCTTTTCTTATCTCCTCAAATGTTATATTTACAGGAGTGCTTTTTAATAACTGGTTGGCAAGGATTTTTGTGTTTGTTTGTTAAAAGTTTCTAGTTTTATCTCTTCAAGTTAAAATAATTTTATTTGTACAACTGTAACTTTTTAAATATACTGAAGTATTTATTTGCCTAGAAAATCTCCTGTTTGGAAATCTTCCATTGATCACTTGAAGTATTGTTTTTAATTACCCAAGTAGTCATGATTACATTCTCATTGTAATAAAAATGCAATAACATGTAATGTCATTATATACAGGGTGTCCCCCCAAAATGTACATGCACTTTAACAGCTGATGACTCCCTTAATTTTCACTCCTTTTCAGGTTTAACTGATTTGAAATAATGTGTGAAGCCAGACTAAGCTTTAAACAAAGAAAAATTTTGGGGGGGCCATTAGACTTTTTTTTTTTTATGGGGATACATATGTCAACCTGAGAGCTAAAAGTTGGCACCTCTGGAAAAACCATGAGAATGGTTTCATGACCTTGGAGACACAACACTTTCTTAAACAGAAAACTAAAACAACAACAAACCAGAAAGAAGAAAAAAGTTAAGTTTGACTTTGTGCTCCCAGACAGGAAGTGGTTGGGCAGCGGGGCCAAGCTGGGGTTGGGGTGAAGAGTCTCCTGACATTGGGGACACTAGCCCCACCTTGGGGCTCCAGAGGCATCTGGCAGGTGTAAACACGGCGATGGAGTGGCAGGTGGATGATGTTGGCAGGGACCCTGTGATGTCGCATCGGGACTGGAGCCTGGGGGTGGGGTCAGTGCTGGGGGATGGTCAGGCCTGAGCAGCCCTGCGGCTCTCCATGTCCCCAGGCACCAGGCTGCACTTGCTTGCCAGCCAGAACCGATGGCCAAGGGACAGCTGTCCCAGCACAGGTCTCCAAGAGCAACTAGTGGCCCCTAAGAGGGGCCAGATGCATGGAGTGAGCTATTTACAGGCAGCTCTCTGCAGGGCTGCCCCCAGTTCCGTGGGGCAGGAGGCTGGGGGACGTTGTACAGCATCACGGGGTCCTCAGGTTAGGAAGAGGGAGCAGGTGGGCTGGCTGGTCATCAGTGGAAAGAGGAGGCCCAGGGTTGACCGCAGGTGTGCCCCTAGTGTGTCTGACACCCGCCCCCCATGACTTGGTTTCCCCATCCATCAAGTGCCCTGACATGCTGGGGAGGATGCTGCTGACACCATGGCTCTCGGCTGTGACCTGGTCCCAGAGCCTGTCCATCTCCCCACAGGTTCACCAAGCCCAATGTGTTGCTGCCAACCAACCACCCTCCCAGTGACCCCTCGCAGGCCCCCATTACGGTCAGCAGGCCCACACGGGCTCCTGCCCACCCCATGCCTCCACCCGAGGCACAGCAACCTCCCCCCCCCCCGACTCCCACAGCCGGGGCCCCTGGGGGACCCCGTGCTGACTTGAGACACTATCGCACCGGGCGATCATCTGTTAAAAGCATAACTGGCTGGATCGAGTTTGTAGCTTCAGGGACACTTCTCTGACAAGTCCCTCCCCACCCACCTGCCCTCCCACCTTCCAGGCCCACCTCCCAGGCCCACCACCTCTGCTCCTGCCTCTCTGTTCCCCAAATTAAGACTGATCAGCACAGAGCCCAGAGCGTGGCTGCCTCAGGGGGCACTTTGCTTTTCCAGGCAGGGAAACCGTTTAATTGCCATTTCGTGGGGCCTGTGGAGTGGAACCGGGTCTGCTCAGGGAGGAGTGGAGAGAGCGCCGGCTCTCGGGGCAATAATGAGAGTGCTGTCATGACCCCCGTCAGAACCGAGCTGATCGCTTAATTGCCGCAGGCTGGCAGGGGCTGGAACCCTGTCCTGTGATGCCTGGTGCATTGCCCCGCGCTGGCGGCTGGGCTGAGGGAGCAGGGCGCCCCTAGGAGGGCTGAACCAGCCTCGGAGCTGCTGCCCCAGGACCTCGCCAGGCGGGTCCCTGAAATTGCACTGAGTGAATGGCCCGAGGCAGCCCCTGGACCCCACTCCAGGTGTGCTCTAGCTGAGGCCCAGAGGCCTAGGTCACCTGTCCGACCCCTGCCCTGCTGGCCAATTGCTCCTTCCTCCTGGCACAGCCTGTAGGCTCTAACTGCTCCATAGGAGATGAGTTGGGGTTCACAGACTGGACCCTCTGTTGCCAAGGATGGGGTGGGGGGTGGGTAGGCCAGGTTCAGGGAAGACACTTTCTCAAGGGGAGACAAAAGGGGGGTGCTGATGGGTGTGTTGAGGGTGCTTCTGGGAGGACCCAGAAACCCTGGAGCTGAAGGTGTCTGAGGCCACAGGCAGCAGGAAGTGGTAATGTGGGCCCCTGAAGGCTCTGGGGGGTAGCTGAGCCCAGGAAGCCCCTGGAGCCCAGCCTGGGGGGGGGGGGGTGCAGATGAGGCTGGACACACATGGGGAGCAGGCAGAAACCCCAGTCCCTCCTGGCTTCCATACCCCCCTGACCCCTGAACCCCAAGCAGATGCAGGAGGTCAGCGCAGGACACAGCAGCTGCCAGAAAGTGCTGTTTAAAGGCTTAAGAGCCGGAGGCGGAAGAGGAGACAGTGTGTGGGCCCCGGGTGGGCTCACTCTACCAGGGAAACAGGGGCAACAGAGACCCCCATTTCCTCCTCGCTGGAGCCAGGGCCCCAAGGCAGAGGCAGGGCCGGGCGGCTAGGGGCGCCACTTTGCCTGCTCCCTGCAGCTCTGCCAGGCCCCACAGGCCCGCCCCCAGCCCATGCCCTGCGCTCCTGGCTGGAACACAGCCCCCAAGCTCCACACCCCCCCTCAGCCTCCCCAGTGTCCAGCCTCGGCCCCTCACCTGCCCTGACCACAGGCTCAGACCGGGAGTCCCGGCTGCAGGCTGGAGGCTCCCTAGCACCCCAGGGCCTCCCCAGGAGCCCACCCCAGGGTCCCCTCCCTCCACCACGGCCAGTCTGTGACCTCACCACTTTTCAGACAAAACTCTGCCCTGGGACACCCCTAAGGGGCCACGCTAGCCCCTCAGAAGGCCCTGCCTTCTGCCCCTCTGCTCCCGGAGGGTGGAGGCTGCTGGGAGGGGTCTCTCCGGGGCCCCTGCCTGCTGCCTGTCTCTGGCCATGGTCACCCTCACCCCTCCCGGCCTGCAGGCCCACCCTGGATGGCACCCCGTGGCCCCAGCAGCTGCGGGTGGTCTTGTTTACAGCCCCGCTGCCAGCAGGAGGCTCCACACAGGCAGGCCCCACACTGCCCTTCCCGGGGGGCAGGGCTGACGGTCAGGCTGCCACGTCCCGCCCTTGTTCCAGGGTCCAGCCCTGCGTCTCACAGTGACGTTGTCTCCCAGAAATCATCTGGTTTCCAGCAAAGCCCTGCTCTGCCCACCAGATGTGGGGCCTACGGATGGAGAGTTTGGCCCAAACAGAAAAAAATTGCAATGAATCTGCTCAGGGGCGGGGTGTTCCTGCCCACAGCCCAGCCACCCCTGCCCGTGGGCAGCGCCACCCTGCAGGCACAGTCCAGGCCCCTGTGCCGATTTCCCATGTCGTTCTGGGCCCCGGCCTTTGTCCACCATGGTCCCTGGGTTTCCCTTTCTCCTTCCCACAGCTCTGGGGCCATCTCAGGGATGGTGTCCCCACACCCCTGCTCGAGAGGCAAACCTGGGCTGACTGCGGAATGTGGCTTTCTCAGGGGAAACAGAGCCTGAACGCTCACTGTGAGCCCAGCAATGTCACTGCCACACAGGGACCCCATGGTTGGGGGCCTGGGCTTCGGGGGGACCACGTGGGCCAGGTGGAGAAACCAGGCAGAACAGTGACACGTCAGCACCACCAGCATTTGTTGAGTCCCACCAACCCACCCCTTTCTGAACGCACAGATGCAGTGACAGGTGGGGAAACTGAGGCATTGAGATAGGCAGGGATTGGCCTACAACACCCACAGGGCTGCAGTGGGCTTGGGTCTGAATCCTGGCCCCCTGATGCCCTGCCCAACACCCCACCCTTCCTTCCAGCTGCATCTTGAGGGCTCAGAGTCACAGAGGGAGAGAGAGCCAGACCCCTGCCAGGGGTGGACACCTCTGACCACGAACCCAAGCGAGCCTCTGCTGTGGGACAGGGGGGAGAGGACCCAGTGGACAGAGCGGCCAGGAAGGCTTCCTGGAGGAGGGTGCTCTGGCTGGACTGCAGGATGGGCAGGGTGGGCAGTGTTCCTGGAGGAATGAGCCAGGAGCTGGCGGCCTGACAGACACCTGCTCGGGGCCCCACCTGCAGGTACTTGGCTGGCACGCAGACCCCCACTCAGCACCCGGCTCCTCAACGATGGATGCCTGAGGCGGTGAATCCGTGCTTTTAATTACAGAACACAAAGCGCATTATCAACAACCTGTTTCACAGGACAAAACAAAGCCATTTGCGGAGGCCAGGCCGGGCGGCCAGCAATCAATGGCCTCAGCGCCTCTCCCGCGGCCAGCGCAGACTTTCTGCTCCTGACAAAGAGAAACGGCCCCGAGGTGGTGGATCTTTTCATCCCTGACCCTCTCAGGAGCAGTTTCAGCGGGCAGATGGCTCCTTCCATGAGAAATGCCGATTTTGTAAAACGCAAAGTGGACACTGGACGCTCGCTTTGCAAAGACGGCAGATGCCAGGCCCCTGGCTCCTTTCTGCCCCTCACCCGCCTCTTCCAGCCCCCAAGCCCATCTGCATGGAAATCCAGGAGGGGACCCTGCCTTGGCCGGCCCCACAAGGCCACACAGTGTCCCCCACACATGGTAACCATGCCCTGAGCTGCACGGAGCCTCCCCTCACCAGGCTCAAGGGGAGCGGGGCATGGGCAGGCACAGGGCCAACGCCTCCATGCACAGCCCACGTCAGCCTCTTGGGGAACCCCAGCATCCGCCATCCGAGAGACAGGGCCCTGAGTGCGGCCAGGGCTCCTGGGGTCCCCCACCCATGAGGTCAGGGGAACATTGGAGTTAGGTCCGTACTGGCAAAGGAGCCATGAACACCAACCTTGAGCTGTGTGGCTTCCGCAGTGACCTGGCAAGCACCTCCTGGACCGGCTGTGGAATGAACGAAGCGGGAACTGGAGGGGGGGGGGGGTAAGGACCTGCCCTGTCCTTCCCTGTCCGTCGGCTTCCTCCTGGCCCTCCAGGGAGGACAGGCCGGGGCAGGTGGGCCTGGGAAAGAGCCAGAGGAGGTCCTGGCAGCCACGGCTGGGCAGCTATTTGCATGGGTAAGTGAATCTGGGTAATTGTTATTCCAGAATTACACTGTCTGCAGGGGAAGGGGTCCTGAGGCAGGTCCCGAGGGAGCCCCTCCACTGAGGTCTGCACAATGTATTTGCAGCCGCAGATAGTGACAGGAACCCGCTCACACCAACTTTCAGCGGCCTGTGGAGTAGGCAGGATGGGGGGGGGGGTGCCTGAGGGTGGAGCCTGCCAACCCCAGAACCAGACCCCACTCTTAGGAGGGCCCGAGATGCCTGCTGGGACCTGTGCTAGAGCGGGGAAAACTGAGGCCCAGCCCCATCACCCAGGCTGTTAGAGGGGAAGCCCAGGTGGGAACCTATGTTCTGACTCCAATTCTGGGATAGCTGCCACTGCTTTCCCCTCAGGGGTCAGTTAGCCCAGCCACCGCTCAGACCTCCCCCCTCTGGGCCCTAAGAATCTCCTGCTCACTCTGCCTCTGCCCATGGCCTTTCCCCAGGCAGGCCTGGCCCACCCTCCACAGGGGCCTGGACTCGCCTGTTCCAAGGTAATTCACCTGCTCCAAGGTAGCTCATCTGCCCCAAGGGAACTCACCTGCTCCCAAGTAACTCACCTGCCTCTGGGGAACTCACCTGCTCCCAAGTAACTCACCTGCTCTGGGGAGCTCACTCTCTAACTCACGGGCTCCTCAGCCCTCTGACCCTCTTAGGCCCCTTTGTTCCCAGTCCCTGCACCTGGGCTCCCCAGCCCCACCCTGTTCCCTGTGCTCTGTCGCCTCCTGGTTTGCCCAGACCCTCTATTTTCCCAGGTCTGTGAGTCCTCCCACAAGCTGTCCCTCCCCCTCCCAGACCCAACCCCCCTTTGAGGCCCAGCCACCTCCTCTGAGAGGCCCTGCTGCAAGATGAGGGGGCCCCTCCGGCTCCCAGGCCCTGGCTTCTTCCTGTGCCTCCCCTGACCCACGTGTGGCTCTGTCCTGTGTGCTCCATGCACCGTGGGTGGGACCCAGCACTCCTGTGGGGGCTCAGGGGGTGCACAGCTCAGGGTAAGTTCCCTGTTTGCTAAAGGGACGCATAAGAATGCCAGTGTCCAGAACCAGGGCGCTGAACTTGGGGCTCAAGATCACGTATTTGGGGGGGGGACAGGGAACGGGGCTTGTCCCACCCAGACCTTCAGTGGGGCTGAGAGGCTCTGAAAGAGGTCAAGGGGGTGGCAGGGACAGGAGCCAGGCTGGCCCCCATCCCCATGGCCTGGCGAAGAGCCGGGGTGTGGATGGGGGGGTCAGGCATTTCCTAGATGGGGCAGGTGAAGGAGCGGCTGTGTGGCCATGTTGTGACGAGTCAGGTCCCCTGGACTCTGGCTGCGTGATCTGGGTCCCTGGTGGCCACGGGCCTTCAGTGTGTTTCACTGTGCTCCTCAGTACCGGGTCCACTCGGGAAGAACCGTCAGCATCGACTGGCCATGAGCCTGTGGGATCTGAGAAAGCACATTCACTCATTCACTCACTCATTCATTCACTCGCTCAGTCATTCATTCGCTCAGTCACTCATTCATTCACTCGTTCATTCATTCACACAGCGGGAGGCGCCGAGCTCTCACCACCTGCTGGCAGTGCCGGCTGCAGAAGTGAGCAGGGAGGAAGCCCCTGTTTTCGGAAGAGTCACCCCAGATACAGAGGAGCCGGCTTCCTTCCGGGGCGAAGCCCAGGATGCAGGCCCCAGGCCACCGACCAGCTCCCTCCCCCACGTTGCAGGAAATGTGTTCATAAAATATTGATTGGTTTGCACGAGCCTCGTATTGTCAGGAGGAAGGGATGTGGAGACTTGCATGTAGATGAGGTTCGTTCAGCGTGTCCTTAACCCTCTCCTGCCCGGGCCTCGGCCTCCTAGCCAGGTTCTCCAGGAACGGACAGGAGGCCGGGTGGGCTCGGGGCAGGAGGCTCGCCAGGGTCAGGGCGGCCCAGGACACGGAGCGCGCTGTGTTCAGCATCTCCTCTCGAGCTCGGTCATGAAGGTCATCCTGAGCTGTGGCCGTCTCGTCTCTCTCACTCAGGCCACCTGGTCACTCTCCTGCTGGACGCAGAGTCCAAGCTCTGTCAGCGCCCCACCCCGGGCCCGGGGCAGTGCCCCCACCCCCACCCCCACCCCCGCCCCGGCTGCTCCAAGCTGGATCCAGCAGCAGATGCAGACTCCAGGGCTTCCCACCAGGCCTGGGCACTGCGTCATCTGGAAAGGAGCACGAGCATGGCTCTGAGGCTGGCGCGAGCTTCCGTCTTGACTTTTAAATGTCATAATCCTGCCTTGCTAATCATGCTGGGACCCGTGGAGGCGCCTTCCGATCTGGTTCAGCAGCCAGGGCTCTGGGCACAGGGAAGCGGGGGCAGAGAAGCAGGCCCCTGCTGACCTTAGTATCCACTCTTGTAAAATGATGGGGCGATGGCACCTGCCCTAACGCCGTGGTCAGAAGGAAATTGTCATGTGCGGCTAGCAGAGTGCCCACAGTGACAACTGGTCAGGAAACAGCATCTTTCCTTACTGTGTGTGGATGGAGGGAGGGATGATGAATGAGTGAGCAAATGAATGAATGAATGAATATAAAGTGAGTGGATGAACAAATAAATGGTTGAATGGTTCTGCAGGACCTCAGCATCCTGCTGGGTCTGACATCACTCCCTCAGGAGCCGTGACCTCCAGGGAGCCTTTACCCCCGGCTCTGGTGCACTCGGACTATCCTTGGCTGCTCCCTGGGGTTCCCTACAGGTCCAGCGTTCTTGCCAGGCCAAGTTTCCCGCTGGGCCCCTGGCCCTGTGCTCTGCTCAGCCCCCTCTCGCAGGTCTGAGCCTCCCAAAGGCCTGCATGTCACTCGACATCCTTCCATTCTCGAGCCCCATCCCAGCCCAGGACCTCAGGAACCTACTGACCCTCTGAGGCCCATCCTCACCCCAGGAAGGCTCACAAAGCTGCTGCCAGGGACAGTGCTCCACCCACTCAGCGACAGGGACCCCACCAGTAATCTGCAGGCAGTGTCCTGGTTTTAAAAGTCCATCCCCACCCTGGGTGGCCACCACTGTCCAGTGCATGGGGGCCTTGGGGTCACAGTGAGGGGGCTTGCCAGCGTCTCCCAGGTATCTGCACCCACTCACCCATCTATCCATTCACCCACCCCCCTAATATCCATCCATCCATCCATCCATCCACCCAACCACCATCTTTCCATCTTCCCATCCATCCACCCAACAAACTCAAAAACGGGTCCTGTGTGCCTCAATCCCAGGTAACTTGGAGTTAACTGGCTTTGGGGGTCCCCTGGAGGGTTTTTGTTTGCTTTCTGGCACTGGACAGTAAAGGGCTGGAATTATCGCCTCACCAGCCACGGGCTCTGGGTTTGTTCCATGCATGAGCAAGGGTGGGGGTGGAGTCTGTCAGGGCATGGTCACATTCCAGGACAAAAATGACATCAGCCCCCGCCTGCCCTGTTCAGTCATGAATCCCGCAGCTCTCCCTGCCCCTGACAGACAGACAGATGCCTTTGTTCTCCTGTGTCTGGGTTCTGAGTTGGCTGATGCATCAACTCTCTCTCATCCCCACCCTGTCAACACCACGCCCTGCTCATGTCTACACCAAATGTGCTACCCATCCTGCCTGGGGCACCGCGCTCACCTGAAGGGGCCCCCAAGGTGAGGCTGGGACATGGTTCTAAGTAGAATGAAACACACCCAAGTGCACACGCCCATGGGCAGGCGCACAAGGTACACGCACATGCATGCACACACATGCACACACATGCACACTCCCATGGATGGGTGCACACGGGAACACACACATGCATGCACGCACATGCACACTCCCATGGGTGGGTGCACACGGGCACACCCACATGCACGCACACACATGTACACATGTGCACACATGCACACTCCCATGGATGGGTGCACACGGGCACACCCACATGCACACGTACATCTCAGCTCTGGCTGGGTCACCACTTTGCTGTTTTTAGGCCAGGCCAGCATCCTTTTTTTCTGGGGGCAAAGCTTTGGAGGAAACCTTGAAGGGGGTTCTGGGGGTTGGGCCTCTCTGTGTGTGAACTTGGCCATGCCTCCCACGCGGGATTTCACTTTTCCCAGAGGGAGAACCGAGTCTGACCCAACAAGCTTCCCCAGCCCCGCAGGTCTAACACTCCAGGAGCTGTGAGGGCAGGAGCAGGTGGCAGGTGAGGGATACCTGTCACTTCAGCAAGCAGTCAGATGACAAAGCGAGGTCCGGGACCGCGTGGAATGGCCTCTGGGAGCAGGACCTGGAGGGGCTCTGGGTCATAAAGGGGGTCACTTCCTCGGTACTCCCCGGACCCACCTCCGTCAGGCCGGCCACACCTGTTCTTCACTCATCATGTTTCAGGTGCGGAGCCTTGGACCTGCCTGGGGAGCCCCCAGCAGCTCCTCCTGTGGTCATTCATCTCGGTGTCCCCTGTCCTAGGAAATGATGATTCACAGCCCAGGCATTCACGGTGGACAGAAAAGGGTGGCTCCCTGTTTAGAAGGGGGAAAGGCTGCCGGCCCCGACACCACTCACCCACTCACCGGGACCCCTGCCACCCAACCCCCAGACCTGTGGCCTCTGCTTTCTGTTTTGTGAGTGTAATTAACTCTTCCTGCTTTGCCTCTTTGCTGATTTTGTTTTTTATTTTTTAAATATATATTTATTGATTTCAGAGAGAGGAAAGGAGAGGGAGAGAGAGAGAAACATCAATGATGAGAGTCATTGATCGAGCCCACAACTTGGGCACCACCGGGAATCGAACCCCGATCGCCTGGATCCTAGGTCGATGCTCAACTGCTGAGCCCGCTCGGCCGGGCTCTTTGCTGATTTTTTAATTGAAAACCGATAAGCAGCATTTCGACACAATGTAAACACTATGGTAACTGCATTTCGACACAATGTAAAGATTATGGTAAGTTGCATTTCGATACAATGTAAAGATTTCGGAGCAGACGCCTTCGGGCTCTAACAGAGGAACTCCCATCTTAACCAACTAACAAACCAAATGAATTAATATATGAAACAATGGCCTTGCAGCACTGAGACAGGCGGTGCAGAAGAGCAATGTCTGAGAGAGGAAACCAATGAGGCGACCCTATGAGGCCCCGGCTGACTGCCTGGAGGTGGTGTCTTGGTCTCAGCACAGGGACCTGGTCCCCTGACTTGAGGAGACAAAATTGAGAACTCAGAGAAGGCATGTGTGTAGAATTTGCAGAGCAGGCCCGGCCGGGCATGGCTCAGCGGTTGAGCGTCGACCTAGGATCCAGGCGATCGGGGTTTGATTCCCGGTCAGGGCACATGCCCGGTTACCGGCTCGATCAATGACTCTCTCATCATTGATGTTTCTATCTCTCCCTCCCTCTCCTTTCCTCTCTCTGAAATCAATAAAGGTATATTTAAAAAAAAAAAAAAAAAGAATTTGCAGAGCAGAGGATCTGAATGGATGGAAATGCGTGGACAGCAGAGAGCTGCAGAGAGGGGCTCCAGAGGGCCAGGACCTACCTAAAGATAAAGGGGAGGGACTTACCTCACAGGTTTTAAGACTGATTTTATAGCCTCCAGTTCTGATGTGGTTTAGGGACAGACAAAAGAGAGCTGGGACAAGACCCAGTGTCCCTGTGAACTTGGCACAGGTTGGAGGGGACCTGCCCTCATCAGGCGGGTGGGCCGCCGGCACCAGTCACTCACATGGTAGGAAAAGGTACTTCCCATCATGAAAAAACAAACCAACCACAGGTGGGTAAACTGCCAACGATAACATGGGATTTTTACACCAACAACTCGAAACATGAGCGAAAGTTTCCTGGATCAGACCCATTAAAATTTAAAATTCTGTTCAGCAAAAGACACCATCAATAAAGCAAGAAATACCAGCCTCCGTCTGAGAGGATATATTTGCAACCCCTATGAGCGATAAAGTATCACTACCCAGATCCATAAATAATTCCTGAAAATCAATAAGACAAAGGCAGGCGGCCCAATCGGGCGAACGCAGGGCTCGGCCACCGCGCGGGGAGCGAGGCGCCGTAAATCCGGGAGACGCCCGCCGCCGCCCAGCGTCACAAATTAGAACAACGGGACGCGCTCCTCACTCGTTAGCGGGTGAAAAATTACTCAGCCCGCACCGAGCGCCGTGGCCGTGAATCTGCGGGAACCGAGCCCGGCGCCGCCGGCAGCGGTGACACTCAGCAGTCCCGGGACGCGCGGGGATGCAACCGAGCGCTCGCCACGCGCGGTCGGAGCGCGCACGTCGGACGCCGGGGAGCTGCGGACTCGCCGCGGGGACCCCGCACACCTGTCGCCCGCGGACACCCCGCACACCGCGCGCACGGGACGCGGCCGGGCCGCCGGGCCGCAGGGGGCGCTGTCCGCGAGCGCGGGAGGCTGCGGGTCACCCCTGGGCAGCCAGCGCCCGCCGCGCCCCGTTCCCACGGCGCTTTAAAGGAACGCGTGGCATCGGGCAACAGGGATGGACTTCAAACCCTTGGCGTGAGCGGGAGGGGGCGTCAGGGGAGCAGCTGGACGAGACCCGACGGGGTTCACTCTTTCTGCAGCCAGGGGGCAGATGGGCCCTTAAACTCGGTGGGGTCGCCCACGGGTCGGGCAAACGTGAGGTTAGAAATGCCGGCCTTCCTGGCGGCCGAATGTCCTGGCCGAGGCGGAGCAGACAGACAGACAGCCCGGCGGTCGTTCCCGTGGCTTCCAGGGAGGGTGGGGGCCATGGAGGGGACAGGATCCAGGCCCTGAGGCCTGCGGGCTGCACAGGAGCGAGAGCCCTGGGGGACCCCATAACAGGACTGCTTGGGGGGGCGCTGAAAGGTCAGAGCGCCCGGTGGGCACCTGGTCTGGAGCTGGAGGTGCAGAGACAGTGCAGGGAGGGACAGCGGGTCCACCTGGGCAGCTATGGGCTGTACTGACCTGGACCCCTCTGGGCTCGGGGGAAGGGGAATGACACTCCCCTGGGCCACTGAGGTCAGACGTCCGTGTGGCTAGGTCTGGCCAGTGACCTGTGGGTCAGTCCTGAAGGGAAGGGAGCCCTGGAAGAACTGATGTGCTGTCTGATGTAGGCTCCTCCCCAGCCAGGGGATCCCCGGGACCCTGTGCGCAGAGGACAGAGCGGGGACCCCACCAGCGGCAGGTGGAGCCAAGACCAAACCTGCTCGTCTGCAGCGGGGGTTCCCGCCTGTCTGCTCGGACGTGGGGGGTGCAGGAGGCCTGGCCCCTGGCCCGGGCGAGCACGGAGTTCAGGCGAGTCCCCGGAGCTCAGCGGGGTCACATGAACATGCAGGGAGGGACCCCACTGTCCCACTGCTGGGCCTGGCGGCACCTCACGGTCAGGAGCAGTGACCATGGAGCAAGACTTGAGCAAGAAGCTGGATTCTCAAACCCGGTTCTGGGCAGAACGTGGCCGCCGGGTTGACAATAAACAGGAAGAAACGCTTTTTTCCACAGTGGGGAGCGTCTGCCCAGCTCTGGGCTCCAGGGATGAGAATCTGGGTTCAGCGTGGCCCCTCAGGGAATGGATGGGAAAGGGGGGACCCCTTGGGGGCTCCAACCCCAAGGCCCAAGCCCGTCCCAGAAGGAAGCATGACCGGAGCACGTGGAGCTGACAGCCAAGTGGACCCCACTGAGTCGGAGGAGGGGGTCCCTCTACCCAGAGGCCCCCCACTAGGTGCGTGCAGAGCCAACGAGAACGGTAATTAGAATGCAAGGCCGTCCCCATGCAATGCATTATGACCTTAATATCAGTAAACTCCCTTAAATATTAGACACAGTAGGAAATATTAGTTAAATTATCACAGCCTAATATGATCAGTTTCCTCCAGGATAAAACGTGACAAATGGATTTTAATAAACAGAGGAGAATTATACGCACCATGTCCGTGGTTCCTGTCAATTTTATTTAGAGTAAAATGCCATTGCCATAATTAGTTGGGTTTTACTGTGTTCATTAAAAGCTTTCCTAATGACCGCTTGGAGGAGTAAGTACAATTAATTTCTCTCTCGAACATCGGCGAGATTCATCAAACAAACAAAAAGCAAACTCGGGGGCCTGTGTGAGACGGGCCAGGGCCGGCGGGTTTGCCTGCCCGTCGGCCGCTGGCGTTGAAACCGCTCCTGAGATGCGAGTCGGGGGCCTGTGCAGGCCCCAGGCGGGAGCCTGGCCGACCCTGTCAGGGGCACTGAGCTGTGACACGAAGGCCTCCTCCTCCAGGCAGCATTCCTTGATTATTCCAACCTCAGGGTGGGACGGTGGGCTGGGGGGGGAGGGGTGAGTGCAGTTCAGTGCCCGGCTTGCTGGAGGGGCTCAGAGAATCCTTGGTGAAGGAATAGTCCAGCACCCCTGCCCGGTTCCCTGGTAAATCCCGTCCTGCTGCACATCGGGAGTGTTTGTGTTCACAGTTACACTGGCACAAGAGTAGCGTTTTAGCACTTCGGGGTCCACACAATTATTTATTTTTAAAGATTTTTTTAAAAATTGATTTTTAGAGAGAGAAAGGGAAAGGGAGAGAGAAACGTTGATGTGAGAGAGAAACATTTCTCAGCTGCCTCCTGCACACCCCTCACCAGGGACTGAGCCCTCCACCCTGGCAATGGCCCTGACCGGGAATCAAACTGACAACCTTCCGGTGCTGGGACTATGCTCAGCCAGCTGAGCCCCAATAGCCAGGCCTCCACACATTTTTTTTTTAAATACATCTTTATTGATCTCAGAGAGAGGAAGGGAGAGGGAGAGAGAGAAAGATAGAAACATCAATGATGAGAGAGTCACTGATCGAGCCCGCAACCCGGGCATGTGCGCTGACTGGGAATCGAACCCCGATCGCCTGGATCCTAGGTCGACGCTCAACCGCTGAGCCTCGCCTGGCCGGGCTCCACACAATTTTTCTAAAAGTCGTTCGTTACTGAGTTTGAGAAACATGGCCTGCTGTGGACTGAATGTCTGTGCGCCCCCAAGTGCACATGTTGAAACCTAACCCCTAGTGTGATGGCATTAGGAGCGGGCCTTTGGGGGGTGATGGGGTCCTGGGTGGAGAGTGGGAATGGTGCCCTTATAAAGGGGCTCCGGAGGGCTCCCCACCACCACCATGTGAGGTCCCAGCGAGAAGACGCTGCCTGTGAACCAGGAAGCGGGTCATCAGACGCAGAACCCTCCAGCCGTTGCGCTCGGACTCCAGCCTGCAGGGCCGTGGGAGACGAACCCTGCTGTTCGCCAGCCCCCCATCTCCAGGGTTTGTTAAGCCGCCCAAATGGGCCCTGATAGGAACACACACAACCCTCGCAGAGGAATCCGGACTGTAAAAGAAGAGCCCTCGCTAACTGGGTGCGACTGAGGGTGTTTCTGGATGGAGTCCCTGCCGCCGGCACCTGGTGGGGACAGGGGACAGGGAACTGCCACAGCAGCAGGTGCTACAGAGACCTGGCAGGACCCAAGGCCCCCGGCCACCTTGGGAAAGCACGTTGAGAAGGGAGGTTCCCGCGTGAGAAGTGTTTGCCGAGAGCGAGTCCGCACCCGGGTCGTTTCGCTGGAGATCACGCCCACGTCGCCTTCATCTGTCCTCAGAAGCCGCCCTTGCCAGCGGGGCACAGAGGAGACAGACACACTCAATTATGCCAGGGGTGACGCGGGCGGCCGTGCCCGCAGGGACCAGGTACGCCGGGGGGAAGATCCCACATGGAGAGTCAATCAGGGGGCCCTAATTGGAAAGCAGTAATAAAAAGTAATTGAGTTTAATACATAATTTAGATCATTGCCCGTTAAGTCAGTGCCTCCCGCTTAGGTGCGGGAAGAAATTATTTATCTGTGGATGGGGAGGATTTCATTTGTTTTTATAATGGAATATTCGCCAATTGACTTTAATAAGAGCGGTTTGCTCAATCAGATTTTGAATTGCTGCGGAGATTGGACGTCCGTATGTTCATTTCTGATGAGACGCACTTGGCGTGTCCACAGCCCTGGAGTCGAGGCCTGTTCCCCAGTGAGAGGGCCCGGCTCTCGTCCACCAAGACGGAAACTAAGCCGTCCTGAGGGCAGGAGGCTTGGCTCCCGACTTCCCTATTTATTTTCTTAAAGAGCGAACATTGCCCGGCTGGCGTGGCTCAGCGGTTGAGCTTTGACCTAGGATCCAGGAGATCGAGGTTTGATTCCCTGTCAGAGCACATGCCCGGGTTTGGGCTCAATCTCTGGTTGGGGGCCTGCAGGAGGCAGCCGATCAATGACTCTCATCATTGATGTTTCTCTCTCTCTCTCTCCCTCTCTCTGAAATCAATAAAAACATTTTTAAAACAAAATTTTTTAAATAAAAAATAATAAAGAGGAGACACTAAGGCTTCTTTGTGGGGCCTTTTTCCTCTTGAAAACGGTTCCGCGGCTGCAGATAAACACCTGTGTTAAATACCGAGAAGGAACTTAACCACTGCGCGGACTCGGCCGGCCTCTGCCAGTCGTTAACATCTGATTTCCTCAGCAATCCCGTGGCCTTGAGGTTGCCACTAACCCACCTCCCTCAGGAGCACAGGAGGTCGTTGGGGCCGCGCTGGCCTTGGCCAGGGGTCCCAGCCCCCCGTTGCGTGGCCTTGGGCAGACCCAGTCTGGCCATCTCGACTCTAGGCCTCAGCTTCCAAATCTACAAAAGGAGATAAAAGCCTTAAGCTAGTCGAGAAGGACGCTGCCAGCCTTGGGCTCTGCTGGGTTCTGACCGGCACTGCGGTGGTTCCTGGTGCCCCCCTGAACTAGCTGCCCTGCCCCTACCCACTGTCCGTGAGGCACAAAGCATGTGACCAAGATGCAGGAGGCCCCACCCTCCCCCTGCTGCTCATGGTGCTGGGGCCTGTGGGGTCCCTTCCTGTCCCAAAGGGGGGCCAATGATGACGTCCCAGGGCTGTGGCTGTTGTTGGCAGGTTGGGGGGCCTAGCGGGTGTCCAGGGGTTCCCCTGGGCTCACTGAGGGGCAGCTGTGCCGGTTGTGGCCAGCATTCTGGTTGCTCCTGGCACCCAAATGGGGTCACTGGGCAGTTCAGAAACAGGGTGAATGGGACCCCAAGTGTGCACAGTTCAGCCTCTGGGCCCCTCCCGGCAGGACTCTTAGTCACTGAAGCTCAGTGAGGAGGAGAAAGAACTTGGGAGAGAACCCATTTGATATTTGGAGCCCCTCACCACGTGTCTAGCATGTGTGTGCCGATGGAAGTGCTGGTGGAAGTGCTCTCGGTGCTGCCCAATACGGCGGCCACTGGCCACGTGGGCCACGGAGCATCCCACGCGTGGCTCACTCCGTGTTAGCTGCCTTCGCTCACATCCTTGTAAGCGGCCACGTGGGCTGGTGGCCCCCAGACCAGTGTCACCCGAGGTGATTGGGGAGGCTCGGCTGCCCACCACTGAGAGGCCACCAGCCCAGGCCACGGCCCCAGAACAAAAGGGCTTGTTTACAAATCGTCCATGGGAATTGAAGTCGCCAACCCCGGCATTGGGCCTCCTGCCAGCCTCTCGGATTGGAGGGTGATTGATGGAGATTGCTTTACCTGGGCCTCGCCGGTCTGTGCCTGCGAGTCGCTCACGCCGGCTCATCCTGGAGGCAGCCCGAGGCCCCGTATTTCACGATGACAGTGTAATCACTGAGCCACATTAAAAAGTCATTATTGTTTAGAATCCAGCTTGGTTTAGAAAACACTTACTATAAAATTCAACAGCCTTTGTAAATTGCTGAAAGGTTTACTCCCGAATACCCGGTGCCATGGCCGAGACAGGGACTCCCTCTGCACTGGTTCTGGGGGGTCTCACCGATCCCTGCATTTATGGAGAAGGTGAGTGAGTGATCAGAGGGCGAGGCTCCTAGATGATGATGAACTGAATTTGCCTCCTCGTGTGAAAACTCCCCCCGCTCCTGAGACCCCGGGAGTCAGCTTTGGGGTGTTTTCAGAGCAGCCTGGAAGTTGGTTCTCTGGAAGGCAGGGGTAGTGAGGATTTGTTTCTCCACTTGTCTTGCTTTTTGGTTCCTCCCTGGAGAAACTGCCACTGTGTCCCAGAAGAAGGGCTGTCCCCAAAGTGCCCGGTCCTGCCCTCTGGGTGGGTGCAGACACCGAATCTCTGTCTGTGCACATGTGGGTCCCTTGCTGGCCCACGGTACAGACAGGACTCGGAATTCCTCCTGGTTTTCCTGAGAGGTGAGAGTGTCCAGCGGGTGGCCTGGGACACGGGGCTCCTGGGCGGCTTCTGAAACTGGGACCCAGGGTGGGAAGGGCCCGGCGGAGCATCGGCACAGGCTTGACTCCACCCCAGGAGGCCCAGGTGGGGGTGAGAGCCCACAGAGGCTGACACCCGACCTTCCAGAAGGAGAGCAGCCGGGCGACCCCTTCCCTGCGAAACTCGATCCCGACGTCCCACCCACAGGCTTGTGAGCTGAGACACGGGCATTACGTTAAGTGACGCGTTGGAGGTCATTTGTCACGATGCTTGTCACCGTTGCGATTTGGAATATTTTTACAAGAAATAAATGTTTCTCCCGGCTGGATGGCTCCGCGGTTGAGCATCGGCATATGATCCAGGGCGTCACGGTTCGATTCCCGGTCAGGGCGCCTGCCGGGGTTACAGGCTTGGTCCCCAGTCGGGGCGTGCGGGGGGCAGCCGATCCACGACCCTCATCATTGATGTTTCTCTCTCTCCCTGCCCCTTCCTCTCTCTGAAATCAATAAAAAAAGAAAGAAAGAAATGTTTCCAGGAGACTCTTACCCAGGTTCACTCTCGAGCTCGCCTCTCCCGGGAGGCTGTCCATTGCCTTACGTAGTCAGGCCCCACGATCAGAGCCTGGACGTGGGCCCCGTCCTGTTCCCTGCACGCACTAGTGTTAGCCTCCGGGCGGCTGGCGTCATCCGTGTCCCGTGTCCACGCCGACCACAGCCCATGCCTTTGTTTCTCGCGTGTCCTCCGGCCCCCGTCTGGCTGGGGAGGCAACACGGCCTCCCGACTCGGGCCCTGGCCGCCATGCTGTCCCCTGCCCCAGCCTGTGGTCTCCCCTCCCTCCCCAGCTCGGTGGCCCCCAGCCCTTGAATGCGGCTCTGCAGGCCGGGGTCCCTCACGAGGCCGGCCCACGGCTCAGCCTGCAAACACCTTGTTTGTTTCTTGCTCCTTTATTGCCCACCTTGCCCCAGGAGGGGAGGGACCTCCCGAGCCCCCAGCCTGACTCTGGGCAGGAGCTCGGTCACTGTTTGTTGAGTGAGTGGACGTCCTTGGGTCCGGCTCCAGCAGCCCCCTCCGCCCGCTGCCTGCTGGTCGGAAGCAGCCCCTTCCCTGGGCTCGCTCTCCGCACCCCCACCCTCTTCTGGTCTGCTCTTCCTGTCCTTTGTTTGCTCCTATTTCCGGCTAGTTTTTTTTCCATGGATCTACATTCTTTGTCCCAGGGTGTTATTATGGGATGGTGCGAACATTCACGGCAAATCGCACAGGATAATCTGCACACGGGGTGATCTGCACCAGCCCCCGGCCCTAACAAACAGCAGCGCGTGTCACCGCTGGGCAGGCTGCAGAACTGGGGCGCTGAAATGAGTGGGACCCAGGTACCCTCCCAGCCCCTCCCTCCTCGGCAGCCTGGCCCACCACGTTTTCTTTCTTTTTCTTTTTTTAATATATCTTTATTGATTTCAGAGAGAGGAAAGGAGAGGGGGAGAGAGAGATAGAAACATCAATGATGAGAGAGTCACTGATCGAGCCCGCAGCCCGGGCCTGGGCCCTGACCGGGAATCGAACCCTGATCCCTGGATCCTAGGTCGACGCTCAACCGCTGAGCTGGTTTTCATCTTTGCTACAATGTATCCTGCTGTCTCAGTAAAGATATAAAACTGTACACAAGTGGCGCTAACTACGTGTACAATGGGCCACTGTCTCCTGCGTCCCGCACGCACGTTGCCAGGTCCACCTGGTCAGCACAGAGCTGCTGCCCCTCCGCTGTAGCCAGCGGGCAGCGCTCGCGCCAGGGTCCCCGCCTGCCACCTTCCGCCGCTCCCGTGAGTCCTCCCGCGCACACTCCCCGCCCTGTAGGAAACGCGACACTGTCTCCAGAGCCTAGAAAGACGGTGGCCTTGAGGGTGCAGGGCCTCCAGGCCTCGCCTTCCACCCGGGCGGTGCCACGCGTGAGCCTTGTCTGAGCGCCTGCTCGCCGACGGCCGGCACAGCTACCATCGGCCCCTCGTCTCTGTTAACGGGATGGTAAAACCATCGCTTAACTTGCACTTCTCTGGTTCCCGGGGAGAGGGCACCTTTTTCCATGCTCGTGGGCTATTCAGTTTCCTCTTCTGTTAACTGACGTGGCCGGTGGCACCGGCCTCTGCGGCGAAGGCAGCCCTGCACCTCTCCTCGTCTGGGAGCTTCACCACGAGGGGGCCGGAGCTCATCCACCCACAGTGATTCTCCGAGTCCTCACCGCTGGCCTGTGACCAGTCAGATGGCCGGGCGCCCACCCCCCGCTGCCCACGGGCCGCCCCTCCCGAGACCTCGTGGGCCTGGTTACCCCCACTTTGCCGCCCACCCAGGCAGCTCACGGAACAAATTCTGGGAGGACAGTGGAGTGAGTCACCGTCCAGTTCAAAACCCTCCCACGTTGAGATCGAAATAGTGGCTGGTCCAGGGCGCAAGCGGGCTAGTTTCTGCCCAGAGCGAAGGGCGGGTGGAAATCCGTCTGTCCACCCAGTAGCAGCCCTGTCGCTGCTGGGCTCAGAGCCCGGGGCCCTGCGGGCCTCCCCCAGCCCCAGGGCCTCAGGGTCCCCCGTGAGCTGCAGTCACCCCTCTCTCTCTAGGACAATGAAGCCACAACCCCGTCAGCGAGCCGCCCTGCGGGGCCCAGGTTTCCCAGACAACGGAGCGCAGGGGGCGTAGCATAGCAACGGGGGTGCGGCCCCTGCCCAGCCTCCCCTCCCCGCTGGCTCCCCGACACCACCCCCACCAAAGGGAAGGGGTGGCGGGGGGCGGGGGTGTGCACGGAATTCACACGTTTAGCCTGGGAGCCCAGGCGCGAAGCGGAGGCGCCTGCATGCGGGTCGTGAGCGTGAGGGTGACAGCCGGGGCGTCTCCGGCTCCCTTAGGTCCCGACCACGGGCCAAGGGTGCACCCATCACGAAAGGAAGGAGGAGCCCGGCCGGGGGTGCCTCAGCGGGTGAGCCTCGACCTGGGGTCCAGGGATCGGGGTTCGATTCCCGGTCAGGGCACAGGCCCGGGTTGCGGGCTCGATCAGTGACTCTCATCATTGATGTTTCTGTCTCTCTCTCCCTCTCCTGTCCTCTCTCTGAAATCAATAAAGATATTAAAAAAATAAAAATAAAAAATAAATTTAAAAAAAAAGAAAGGAAGGAAGGAGGGACCCAGCAAATCCATCAGGTGTTTTGTTTCAAACGTACACTGTTGTGCCCTGGCCGGTGTGCTCAATGGTTAGAGCGCTGGCCCGCGGCCTGAAGGGCCCCGGGTTCGAGTCCGGCCCAGGGCACGTACTCGGTTGCAGGCTCGATCCCTGTCTGAGGAGGCGGCCAGTTGGCGTGTCTCGCTCACGCTGATGTTTCTCTCTCTCTCTCTCAAAAAGCAATGGGAAGAACGCCCTTGCTGAGGATTCAAAAAGCAGCCGCCGTTCGCTATTGTGATAAACTGGCTGTTCACGCCCCTCCCTGACGCCGCGTGCTCCACGGAGGTGTTGGGCCGCGCTCCAGGCGGCGGCGCCAAGGGCCCCTGGGCTTCTCCTTCCTTCAGCCATTACCATTTCTCTGCTCCAGTGGTCCCTGGCAGGTCAGTGAGGTGGGACAGAAAAGCCATCCCTTTGTGTCACTTTGCTGTGGAATCTGTGATGCGCAGAACATGACTGATGTCTAGAACATGACGTCCTTGCAGAACCAGAGCTACGCTTCCTTCTGCCAAGTCCCAGAAACAGGCGGCCTTGGTCCCCATGGGGGCCACGCGGTCTCAGCCCGAGTCAAGGGCACGGGCTTGGGGAGTCCGAGAGCTTTGGCGTAATGCCCCGGGGCAGACGGTGAGAGGGGCTCTGGACTGTGGCTCCACGCCCCCACTCCCACGTCCGTCCACCCACCTCCTCTGAAACGGAAGGGGCCCCGAGGTGGCCCGGGGACCCCAGGGAGAGACTGGAAGAGGCAGTGCCTTGGGAGACCCACGAGGCTGGCACCGCGCCTGCTGCTGATCGCTCCCAATCCGGGTAACTGGGTTTCCCGAGTGGGACGAGCGGGCAATGCAGTTTCCAGGATGATTGGCTCCTGCCAGGGTGGGAAAGGAGCCTGAGTCCTGGGAAAGAGCCTGGAGGCGGGGAGATCGCCACCTGCCAGACCCCAGCTGCACCTCCAAATAGACAGACGTCACATCTCCATTCCCCAGGAGATGGACTCGGAGACCGAGGGCTCCTGGTCCCGCCCAGACATTCATCCCACAAGTCACTCCTCGGCCAGAACTACCTCTGCAGGTGCGACAGCCCCGCCAGCTGTGCCATCTGGCCTCGGACTGTGGTGCCCCCCTCCCCCGTCCAGGTGTTCTCCCAACCCAAGTGCCCCCCCGTCCAGGTGTTCTCCCAGTCCAGGTAGTCTCCCAACCCAGGTGCTCCCCCGTCCAGGTGTTCTCTCAGTCCAGGTGTTCTCCCAATCCAGGTGTTCTCCCAGTCCAAGTGCTCCCCCAATCCAGGTGCTCCCCCGTCCAGGTGTTCTCTCAGTCCAGGTGTTCTCCCAGTCCAGGTGTTCTCTCAGTCCAGGTGTTCTCCCAGTCCAGGTGTTCTCTCAGTCCAGGTGTTCTCCCAGTCCAGGTGTTCTCTCAGTCCAGGTGTTCTCCCAACCCAGGTGCTCCCCCGTCCAGGTGTTCTCTCAGTCCAGGTGTTCTCCCAATCCAGGTGTTCTCCCAGTCCAGGTAGTCTCCCAACCCAGGTGCTCCCCCGTCCAGGTGTTCTCTCAGTCCAGGTGTTCTCCCAGTCCAGGTGTTCTCCCAGTCCAAGTGCTCCCCCAATCCAGGTGCTCCCCCAGCCCAGGTGTTCTCTTGGTCCAGGTGTTCCCTAGTCCGGGTGTCCTCTCAGTCCTAGAGTCCAGACCTGAGGCCCAGCAGCCTTCCCTGTGGGGTTAGAGGCCCTGTCTGGAGGCCAGTGGACGTGTCCACCCTGTAGGGAGCGGGCTCAGGGCTGACCCGAGAGGGGGCCCCACCTCAGGACCAGTGCCTGGGACCCCAGGATGTGTCCGGGTCCAGCTCACCGTGACCTTTCAGATTCGCTTGGTCTGGCTGCGTGAGGACACCTCAGTGGACTGCACAGAGGGATGACCCACCTGCGGCCCAGTGGGCTCCCGGGACCCAGGCCGCGGCACAGTGTGTGTCAGACGTGGTTAATGTCACCGGGTGCTGTAATTAGATATTAGAACTCTCGCTGCGCCATCATAAAATAACATGAACGAATAATAAAAAATCGTAGTTATAAAGTCATCAAAATGTAATAAAATGCTATTATTACAAAGGCTTAAAATTTAATGACGGTTTTTTAGTGTGTCACTTGTTATATAATTAAAGTTTAAAAACAAGAGAGTAATTAAAATGGAGACAAGCTTGGCAGGGGGTCGGATCTCCACCTGAGCTGGGATGGGGACTGGGGAGGCCGTGCAGCCTCCGGGGCCTCGGCCTCAGTCAAGGGTGTCTGGGTCCAGGCCAACCTCTGCTGTCCCGGAGGGGGGCTCCCAAGGCCGGCCCATATCCCCTCAGCATACCCCAAACTTCAGCTGCCAGCACCCACAGTTCTTTACCCAATACCAGGTCCTCCTGCTGTCCCTGCCACAGGCCAGCAGTGCCTGGAAGGGACCCACCCCCACCAGGATCTCCTGGGATGTGGTGGGTGACTGTCCCAGCTCACTGGCCCTTTGGGTGGTCACTCCAAGGCTCCAGGACGACACCGGGCTCCTGCTCTGCTCCCACGAGCTTGCTGCATTGGTTTTCTGCCCTTGTCTCGCTTCCTGCCCATCCCAGGTAAATCCCTCCCCTGGCCCAAGGAGTGCTCAGGGGACACTGGGGACTGAAGTTGTGTCCCGAGCCTGAGCCGGCGTCTCAGACCAAACCGTGAATCCTGGCCTCAGACTGAGCCCCGACCCGGCCACAGTGTTTCAGATCTTCTCACTCCCTTCTTATTGCAGCCTGAGCCCCTCTGGGAAGCTCCACTCGGCTGGCGAGTGATCACAGCCTCGCCCGGGCCCCAGAGCCCTAGAAGGGGGGTGCAGGCTCCCGTCCCAGTCCCTGACCCAGGTCCCCTCCCAGCTCCTTTCCTTACGGTCTAGATGACAGACCTCCGCAGGGCAGCTGGTTTAAGCAGAAGAGGGGCCAGAGCCCAGGTGGCTTCAGGGACAAGTTCCCTATAATGTAGCTCTGACCAGGGGGTGGCCCACCTTTGCCAGCCAACCAGGGAAGGGAGGGCACTTGCCCTGAGCCCCACATTGACCACGCTGACCCTGCAAGGACAGCCCATCCCAGGGCCACTCAGTTCCTAGAGACTAAACCACTCACCCCACCCACTAGTCAAATGCAAACCAACCCACCCAGAGCCCACACCCTACCCCTGCTATGGGCTCTCACACTCCAGGCCACTGTCCCCACCCCCCCCAAATACCGGGGTCCAGGTACCAGACAACCAGGGACAGCCCTGTGTCCCAGAGCCCTGAAATAGTCGCACCTGCCTGTCCTCAGCCTGCTTCCCCCCCTCACCCCTTCCTTCCCGCGGGCACCACAATCAAGGCTCTTGTCCATGAGTCACCCCTTCGATGCCTCCAGACCTACCCCGGTGCCTCCCCGTGTGGCCCTGTGCGATTCAGGGCCCCCCTCCTCCTGGGGTCTGTGAGCCACAAACTATCTTTCAGGGGTGTTGTCTCCTGATCGGAAAAATAATGTGCCATCTGCCCCCCTGCTCGGAGCAGCCAGGTGGGGGCTGGGTCCCCTCCGTCTCCCAGAGGCCAGGCGAGGCAGCCCTGGCCCCGCCAACTGCTCCCCAGGACAGGATCCCAGGCCCCTCTCCACTGCACCTACTTCTGTGGACACACTTGGGATCCTGGTCCTGCCGGGGCCAGGGGCCTCGGGTGGGACGGAGCCTGGGAAGGGTGGCCGCCCTCCCCACCCACGGGCCTCGGGCCAGCGTCTGCCCACCTGCAGCCGCAGGGCCCGGTGGGCCGGGCGAGCACCTGCTCTGTGTCTGGGAAGGGCAGCCGTCTCCTCGCTGTAGATCATCCTTAAAAAAAGAAATCGGAGACACCCCAGGCGCCCCTCTGCAGCCCCATAAATCTGGGGGGAGGGAGCCTCGCTCCACGAACACAGTCTTTTGAATTTTAAATGGCCAATTTGGTCAATGAATCAATTTCACTGGGCCGAGGCAAGCGCGCGGATGGGAGCCGCTTTAAGGCCTATTTCAGGCGGCGAGAGCCTCTTTGTTCACGCTCCTCTCATGCTGTTGGCCTCTAATATTTCATCTATATTCATTTTTATAGCTTTCCGAATTATAGATGTCAGCTAAAATTTGAAAAAAGAGAAGGGGCGAGGAGAGGCGATGGAGGAAATACCACCATTGAGAAGAAAGACTAAGTTTTCCAGCCGGAGCCCGGGTGTTGGGACGCGACCCCACCACTCGCAGCGGGTCCTCCCACGGCCCGACATCAACTCCGCATCCACCGAGGATGGGGCTGGGCCAGCCGTGGGCAAGGGTGAGGCAGATGCCCCTGCGGGTGGGGCTCCTGTTCTCCTGGGGAGACAGAGAGAGAGGCCTGAGAGCCAGCAGGGGGGAGGCCCCAGTGCTCAGTGCGGGGCAGGGTGAGGGTCCAGGCTGCCGAGGAGCCTGAGGGCCGGGTGGCTCCCCCCTGCTCCTGCAAGCATGCTTCTCCATTCCCATCCTGCCCGGAGTGTAACCCAAGGCCACAGTTCACGTTCTACTGATTTGGAATCACTCTGACACAACTGGCTTAAAAATTAATATGTGCATCATCTTTGAGAAACAGAGGGTTTGCTCTAAAATTGAAAGTGTAGCCCCAGCCGGGGTCGCTCAGTGGTTAGAGCATCGGCCCTCACACCAGAAGGTCGCAGGTTCAATTCCCGGTCAAGGGCATGTACCTCGGTTGCAGGTTTGAACCCACTCCATCGGAGCACGTGCAGGAGACAACTAATTGATGTGTGCCTCTCACATCGATGTCTCTCTCTCTTTCCCTTCCACTCCCTCTTAAAAAAAAAAAAAATCAATGGAAAAAATATCCTCAGGTAAGAATTAACAAATATAAGAAAGTAAAATTGATAGTGTCAAGATCATAAGGAACATACTTGAAACCAGGGGCCGGCACACTTCCTCCATAAAGGGCCAAATGGTCACTATGTCAGCCTTTGTTGGACAGACAACCTCAGCCGAAGCCTGGTGTCATTTTGTGAAAGGAGCCTTGGGTGATACGAAAGTGCAAGACCGTGGCCACGTGCCCATCGCACTTGAATCCCACGGGCCGGACGTGGCCAGCGGGCCATGGCTTGCACAGTTGGTCAATGCCAGCTCTAAGTCCTAACGGGAACGCCCCGGTTTTCCTGCCATGTGCAACCCCAGCCAGCGGGATGCTCGCTCCAGATGCTGCATTTGTCACCCCCTGTCCTCGTTTCCATTTGGAATTTTTGCGTCTCATTTTTTCCCTCATTCTGTTCATGCTTTCCTTTAAATCCTCGAGCGTATGGAATATATTTATGAGAACATCCTCAACGGCCTTTTCCATCATCTCTGTCATCTCTGGGTCTGTTTCTATGGACTGATTTTTCTCCTGTTTATGGGTTAATCTTCCTACATCTGGCTTATCTAGTGACCTTTGGTGGATGCTGGACATGACACTGTGGAGTGTGAATTTTATCACATTCCTTTCAAAAGGGTGGGCTTCCTTCCAGCAGGCAGCGGAGTCACCTTAGTCACCTTTGGCCCCCCGGAGGCTTGTTTGGATGTTTGGGGACAGGTCCAGGGTAGCCCCTTCTGTAGCATTAATTCAGCCCACTACCAGGCCGGGACCCTGCTGAATGCCACACATTCCATACGTGCTTCCACGCCAGCTAGTGGAAATGTACATGGTTCCAGGCCTGTCTGAGCTCTGGAAATCGTTCACCTCACAGCCACCTGGTAATGTCACTTCTCCAAAGTCCCTCTGGAGTTTCACCCCATGCAAGGGGCAGTTGGCGTCCAGGCAAAGACTCTGCAGAATTCTGGGGCTCTTTTCCTGCCTACCTCGCTCTTCTCTGGTCTGCTCGGCACATTCTGGCCGCCTCAGACCCCGCATCTGTCTCCTCAACCCGGCAAGCCCCCCTGTGCCGCTCCCTCCTCCCTGCTCTGCATCTGGAAATCGCCTTCAGGTGGACGCCGGGCACGGCAGGGCTCACGTCACTTGTTCCCTTCCATCAGGGACCGTCCTGCGCTGCTTACTGTCTAATGTGTCATATTTTTTATCTAGTTTTCCAGTTTATACTCCACCCACTAATTTTTTTCACATTTTTAATGTGATAAAATACACATGACACAAAATTTACCATCTCAGCCGTTTTTAAGTAGACAGCTTAGGAGCATTAATTAAGCACATTCACTGTATGGTGCCTCCACCCCCATCATCACCTCCAGAACTCAACTTCCCCAGGGGAGCCTCTGTCCCCGTTAAACACCAACTCCCCCCCCCGATCCCTGGAACCCACCATCTACTCTCGGTCTCTATGGATCTGACTCCTCCGGGGACCTCATGTAAGTGGAATTGTACAGTGTTTGTCTTTTTTTTTTTTTTTTTGGCTTATCTCACTCAGCAGTACATTCCCAGGGCGCATCCATGTGGCAGCATATTGCAGGCTTTCCTTCCTTCTTAAGGCTGCATGACACCCCCTGTGTGGACGGACCACGCCTTGTTCTTTTATCGTCACGTGGACACGGGCGACTTCCACATCGCAGCTCCCGCGAGTGGTGCCACCAGGGATGGGGCCCAGGTGTCTCTCCCAGGCCCTGCTGCCAGTTCTCTAGGATCCGTACCTGGGAGTGGTCGCCGCCCCGTTAGCACCAGAAGATGCCCATTTCTGTGGGGTTGCTTCACTGGAGGCAGCGGGGCTGAGGCTGGAAGAGATTGCCCAGGGCCAGGCAGGTGAGCTCTGTGCTCGCTGAGGGACATGGGGGGGGAGCCTCGGCTCGGCGATGAGCTGTTTGCAGGGATGTCTCCAGCCAGTGTCCTTATGAAGAGGCAATAACTGGCCCCAGCCTGCTGGCTGGACCTCCTGCCACGTGAGTGGGGGGTGTCGGCGGGCTCCCCAGCTCCATGCCGGTGGAGACACCCTGCCCTCGCTCCTTGCCCACGGCACTCGGCCCCCCAGGCTGCCTTGATCTCCTTTATGATTGCAATAAAACCAGCAAAGTGATCCCCTGACAGTCCTTAATGACCCGTCCATCTCCCGGCGAGGGGGGCAGCGGTGACCCCGCCCATGAGGTCAGCGCGAACGTCCTGCGGGCCCTGGCAGGCGCGAGGAGCAGCGGCGCCATCTCCTAATCTGGCCCCACATCCGACAGGAGGGATCAGAAGACGCCTCACAGGAAATTGCTCCCCTCCTTGTAACCATAACAACAGATGAGGACAGGTCCTGTCCAGCTTCTGAGGGCCTTTGTCCACATGTAACCAGAAACAGACCAGCACTGGGTGCCAGGCCTCTCAGGGATGCCAGGGCTTGGGGTCCCCTTTCCTCACCTTTCCTGCTGCAGGGAAGGAAATTTTGGGATGTTTCAGGGGGCACCTGGGGGGTGAGGGGCAGAGGCCCGGCCATGGAAATGTGCGACTGAGCATCGCCCAGAGTGGCGGCTGCCTGAGCGGAAGCTGGGAGGCTGCCTCTGCTGCTCGGAGCCCCCCGGGCCCGGGTCACAGGCACGTGGCCCTCGCCCGGCGCTCTGCCCAAGTCCCCTAACTGCAGATCTGTCCCTGAACATGGCCGAGAGGAACGGAGAAAAGCTGCATCCGTGGAGGGGTGGACGGAGTCTGTGGACCGGAGGTCCCATGTAGCAAAGATATTCATTTGCCTCCAACCAGCCCCCCCCCCCCCCGAGGCCCAACCAAGCCCCACGACTCAGCTGCACCTCAATGCCTTTGCTCTGGGCACCTGAGCGGGGGCCTGGGGTCAGCGGGACCTGAGCGTGAACTAATGTCGTCCTCAGTGGCAAGTGGTCTCTGTCCTGCCGCCCTGAGCCACGTTCATATCTGAAACCAGGGACCCAGGCCGCCTCCCCACGGCTGGTGACAGTGGGCACAGTGCCCACAGTGGCCCCATCTGGCCACAGGAGGGCTCGGCGAAGGGCAGTGACCTGCAGCAAGCCAGTCCTCCCCCGTCTCCCGGGACAACGCCCACTGGTGGGCTGCCCCCCCAAGGATCTAAGACACAGATGGGCCCCCACTTCTAGGTTTCAGCCGACCTCTGACCTTCTCCAAACGCACAACCTCCCTGTGCCTCCAGCAGGTCCCTCCTCCAGCACTGGTGACCCGCCCAGGTGTGACTCAGGCACAGCCTCCCCCCGGCAGCCCCCATCCCTTAGCGCTCTCTGCACTGGGAGCTCGGCTGGGCCCGTCCTGCAGGGAACCTGCCCCTGGCCCTCTGGGAGCCACGGTGACAGCAGCTGGGCACCGGCAGTGCCTGTCCCATCCCTGCGTCTCCACGGGCGGTGGTGGGAAGCGCTCCCAGCAGCCAGGTCAGGCTGCAAGCCCGCGCCCTCTCCGGCCTGTGGGCACCCACAACGGAGGCTGGCGGGCGGGGCCCGCTGAGGGCACACAGGCAATTTTCTCCCGAAACAAATGGAGAGAAATTGCTGTAACAGGGAACAGCCTCTGTTTCGAGCTAATTTCCACATAATAGAATCAAATGACTTCCCTTTCCTGTCCGCCGGCTCCTCTGAATAATTTGACAAATTGCAAAAGCGATTTTATTATGGCTTAAACTCAGAGGCAATTCTTCCCTATGGTCATGGGCAAATGGCAGGAGGTGGGGGTGTGGAGAGAAGGCAGAGGGTCCTCCACCTCAGGAGGGGACATCTCAGGGGGTCCCCGAGCCTGCTCCACAGCTGGCCCCAGGGCAGGGGCCCCGTAGGTGGGTGGCCAGCGGCTGGACGTGCCCACATTCCAGCACCGTCTCTGGCGGGCGATCAGAGGCGTCTGGGAAGGCTGCCACCCGCCTGCCTCATGGGCGATGTGTCCTGCGGGCCTTGCCAGGGGCTCCCAGCTCCGAGCTGGTACCTGGCACCGCCGGCCTTGCACCCGGCCAAGACTTCAGCGGGTGCTGCCTGCCGACTGGCCTCATGGTGGGAAGGAGGGGCCCAGCCAACGGAGGCAGCTGGCGTCAGTCCCCACCCATTCCTCCCTCGGCCCCAACACACTGGCCTCGTGACATCATCATGTGGACTGGGAGCTCCCCCAGCACCCCAGCTGGGCCTGGGAGCTCCCCGAAGTGCAGCCCATGGCCTGGCACATGGGGCATGCCTGCTGCTCACAGTGGGCGGTGAATAAAGGCGGGTGTGCAGCGGGGTCGGGGGCCCGAGAGGCCGGCCATCCTCCCATCAGACCCACACCAGCCCGCACATCACAGAGCAAAGGGGACCGGCGACACCGTCTAAAGGGACTGTGTTTATAAAGTTTAAGGTGTTGCTGTTAAATTAAGATTATGATTCTTCTAACAATATTAGTTTTAAAATTACACAAATAACACAACGCTTCAGGGCAGGAGTGTCCCCGCCCTGGGCCTTCCCGGAGATATTTCCTACTTTGGTTTTGGTGACCACCTTCCAGATCTTTCCAGGCGTTTTCCTGCGGATTGTGAGCATAAAGACAGACGTGACGATTCCGGCGGTGCCAGAATGGCGCCCCATCCATCCCGTGTTCCCGTGACTGGCACTGGCACTGAACATATAACTCCCCTTAAGTGAGCAAGGTCACTCCTAACTCAGGAAACGTTTCCTCTGTTTCCGAGGTGGGGGTGCCAGGCTGGGGCCTGTCGGGCTCGTGGGGGGTGAGGGGGGTTACAGGCTACACCTGGACCCTGGCCAAGTGCCCTCACCCTGGGCTGGGCTGGGGGCCTCCGACGTCCTCCAGGCTGAGGGTGACAAGGGCTGAGCCTCCCTCCGGAGATGGAGATGTTCTGGAGGCCGGCATATGCCGGGGGACGCACGCTGATTGAAATATCAGTGGAGAGAGACGCCGCAAGCAGCCAGCCTGTTGCCAAAACATCTACCGCGTCTCAAAGCCAAGAGCGTGCGGTTGGAGGCTGGGCTGCCTCTGAGATAACTTAGCCCCTCCGGGGCGGCTAATTGGGGGCGGGCGCTGTAGGCACCTGTTTAGTCGCTCGTTGGCACTGGAGCCTTGACACCCCACCAGGCCCCATGGGGGGGCTAGCGGCCAAAGAAACCCCTCCAAATCCTCGTGGCCTCGCGTGGGGAGCAGGCATCCTGGATGCACAATGCACGCGGAGCCCAAGGTCGCTCGGGCCAAGGAGGAAAGTTCCGGAAGGTCTCCCGCGGGAGGAGGGGCTGCTGCAGGCCGGCAGGGTGGGAGGCGGAGGCCGGCGGGCCCTCGGTGGGGCAGGACCTCAGCCCGGATGGTCATCCTGAAACCCAGCCCTCTGGCTCGGGCCTGAAGGTCAGCCTGCCCTCCGCCCGCCTGCTCCAGGGCCTGGAGTCGGGCCTCGGGACAGGGGGTGGAAACTCCGCCCTCTCCGAAAACAAGGGTTAACTCTGCTCTGTGTTGCTGGCGAAAGCCCCGCAAATGATTTATTGATTTTTTTTCTAAAATAAAAATATGTCATATTTTCTGGAGTGGGTACAGACCAATGACTCGCACGGGCCAGCTGGATTCGAGCTTGGTAGTTTATACCAGATGCCAGCTTAGTTTGGCTGCCAAGTGGGCACAGTGCTGCCGAGCGCTCCCTGCACCCCTCCGAGCTCGCTCTCTCCGCCCCCCAGGACTCGGGGGCCTCAGCTCTGAGCCAGGCCCCTGGCGGGAGGGGCGCTGCCCTCGATGAGCTTGAGGCAGGAGCGACCCTGGGCTTCGGTGGGGCCCACAGTGGTCGTGGTGCCAGGGGCGGCTAAGAGGCTGGGGGGAGGCAGCCCTGGGGGTGACTTTCTGATGGGGACTCGAAGGCTGAGCCAACCCTGTCAGAGAAACGGGCGAGGAGCACGGCCTGGGCCCTGAGCGGGCGTGTGGGCAATGGGGGTGCACAGAGCACGGAGCCTACAGGACTAGGACGGCCCAGCTGCACCTGGAGCCCGGGGGACAGGGCGGGGGGCCTGGGGGACAGGGCGGGGGGCCCGGGGGACAGGGCGGGGGGCCTGGGGGACAGGGCGGGGGGCCCGGGGGCCAGGGCAGGGGGCCCGGGGGACAGGGCGGGGGGCCCGGGGGACAGGGCGGGGGGCCCGGGGGACAGGGCGAGGGACCTGGGGGGGGACAGGGTGAGGGGCCCGGGGGACAGGGCGAGGAGCCCGGGGGACAGGGCGGGGGGCCTGGGGGACAGGGCGGGGAGCCCGGGGGACAGGGCGGGGGGCCTGGGGGACAGGGCGGGGGGCCCGGGGGACAGGGCGAGGGGCCCGGGGCCCAGGCCGCACCACACAGGACCTCGTGCATCTTGTTAAGACCTGGAGGCTCTTAAGCAGGGAGATGGCATCAAATGCTGTTTTAAGAAGCTCCCTCTGGGCCAAATGTCCACCAGGCAGTGAATCCGCAGATCATGGTCCCCCCGCAGCGGGATTTACTCAGCCATAAAAGAAGGAAATCCTGACCCACCACAAGGCGACGAACCTTGAAGACGTGACACCGAGTGAAAGAAGCCGGCTCAGAAGCCCATGTACTTACGGTTCCATTTCTATGAGATGCGCAGACAACTCCACAGACACACAGGGAGCCCCTGGATCCAGGGGGATGGGGGTGAGGGGGGAGCGGAGCTCAATGGGTGGGGGGCTCTTTACGGGGTGACGATGCTGCTTTGGAACTAGATGGGGTGATGGCGGATGCACAACATTGTAAACCCACAAAATGACACTGCGGGGGTGTCGTGTGATTGCGTCGGGGGCCCTGGAGGTCCGGGGAGCGGGGCACTGGTGGGCGGGGCGATTATAAGAAGAGCAGCAGGACGGGCACTGGGCACCTTCCTGGATGTGGGGTCAGAAAGGGTGACCCCCCAAAGCAACAGGCAAGTGGGAAAGGCAGAGACGGCAGGCCCTGGAGCCCACAGGGGAGCCTCCATACGGGGGGCATTGGGGCACCGAGTGGGCCGGGCGATGGGGGACACGGCCTGTGACGACCGCAGTGGAGTTGGCGCCTGGGAAGGGCTGCAGGCGGGGAGCCCGCAGGGCCGGGATGCGGGGGGCCCCGAGCAGCCTCCTGCGGCTGGAGTGACGGGAGGGGTCCCACGATGTCCGCGTGGGAAACCCAAGCAGGACACGGGTGTGGGAGGAAGTGCCCGTCTCGCCACCCACCCTCCCCTCCAGGGCTGAGTGAACTCGGGGTGCATCCGGCCCCGTCTCCCTCCTCACTCACCAACATAAATGCTCACAGAGGGACGGCCTCGTCTTTATTGGTGGGTTCCTAAAGGGGACTCAGCGTCAGGGGGTGTGTGACTCGCCCACTCGCAGGACTCCCTCCGACTGGCCGAGGTGCCCCCTGCGCTGTACATGTGCCCGGGCAGGGCAGGCTCCCACCAGGGGAACACAGGCCGGCCCATGACGCTCCCGACCCTCTCGGGGGTGGTCCCGGGTCACCTCGATCTCAGTCCAATCCCGAGAAGAAACATCCAAGAAACCCCACCCGAGAAACACCCGAGAAACCGCCACGGTCGTCAAAACAAGGGAAACCTAAGAAACCGTCACGCGTGGTGTCCGGAGGGGGTCCTGGAACCGAAAATCGACAGGATGGAAAACTAAGGAGCCAGATACAGTGTGGGCTCCACTATGAAAACAATGTATCGATTTTGGCTCAGCGGTTGTAACAAATTTACCACGAGCAGGTAACGATTAACATGGAGGAGCGGGGAGTGGAGTGTGTGGGACTCTGGGAACCAGCTTCACGACCTTTCGGTAAACGTCAGCCTACTGTAAAGTAACGTTTATTCAGCCCGGCCGGTGCAGCTCAGCTGGTGGGGCGTCATCCCAGGCGCCCAGAGGTTTTCGGTTCGATTCCCGGTCAGGGTACAGGCCTGGGCTGAGCATTTGATCCCGTCAGGGCGTGTGCAGGAGGCAACCGATCGATGTTTCTCTCTCTCTCTCTCTCTCTCTCCTCTCTCTAAGCATGTCCTCCAGTGAAAATTAAAACAAAATAAAATAATGTTTATTTTAAGTCAAATGATAAAACTTACTGGTGCCGGTTGCTGGATTATGACGTGGGTTGGATGCACAGTCTTCCCACGTTGGTCACTGGATGTTCGGCCTCGATGGAGAAACACAGGGGTCCTGACACCTGACATGAGGACCTTGGGCCCAGGGGACACCGGCAACCCTGAACCCCCAGGTCTGACACCGCTCGACACCGGCTGTGATGTGTTCTCCTGCCTCTGGAAATGTCCTTATCAGGCTCGCTGGACACCCTTTCCATGCCGTCACTCACAGCCCAAGGCCCCTTAACGTTCTTCCTTCCAGAACACGCCTTTCCCGAGGGACACAACCGTGCGCTTGAACAGCCGTGACCGGGAGGGAGGAAATTCCTGGCCTTCGCGGCCACTGAACACAGGCTCTGAACTGACAGGGATCTGGGAGCCCAGGCGTGGCCACGGCCCATCCCCGTGGTCCCAGTGACCGAGTCCTAGCTCCCGACTGGCTCACAGCGGAGAGTTGTCCTCAGGGGGGGCGGGGGTGGACGCAAGTCCATCCTCAGCAGGGAGCAGGCCCAGCAGCCCCAGCCCGACACACAGCCGGGTGAGCCCCGGGGCACAGGGACCCTCACCTGAGGGGCAGGGACGGGGGTGGCTCTATATGAGCCTGGCCCTCTGCCCTCAGCAGGACCAACTCTCCACGAGACCCCAGCCCCCCCAGGCCATTTCCCCACTGTCCCAACCCCAAACCATGCTTCCATTTCTAGGGCTGCAGAGGTGGGGACTCCTGACATCACAAGCCCTCATGTGCACGGACCTGTCGGACTGGCTAGAAAGAGGCCCAGCCTGTTCCCAAGGGTTCTGGGGTCACATGCCCTGTCGTCTGCAGGGCCCTCTGACTGGCTGGCCTTAGAGAGTCGGGCCCACCTGGAGGACCTCCGTCTCCTCTGCAGAGGGTGTCGGGGCCACGGGGCTGGCCAGCTCCCAGGAAGGCCCGGCCTGGGCCAGGGGCCGCATCTGTCCGGTGACCCCACCCCGCGAGTCTGCTCACTTTCTTGTGAGGCCAGCTCTGATTCTTAAGCCTCCTGAGGATTAGGAACCACACCAGGCTGGCCTTTGACCCTGAGGCCACCGTGGACAGAGACCTGGGCCAGGCCTCTTATTTCCAGCTGCAGCTGGGGAGTGGCTGGCAGTCAGTCACCCGGTGGCCTGGGGGATGCAGAGGTTCAGGACCTGCCCGGACGGAGGCAGGTGGGCTGGGGGCCTGGCCCCCCGCATCCCTCTTCCCCATGACCCCCCAGGCTTGGCTCTGGCGGCGGCAGCCCTTCCACGGACGGGTGGGCTGTTCAAGAACGAAGGCTGTGTACCAACAACCACAGGAAACACCCAAATAGCTCCCAGCTGTTGGTTCAGAGCGGGTGAGTCCTCTGAAAACAAACAAACACGGGCTCAGAAGCCAGCCTGGGAAGCAGCGTGAGGGCCGGGGTGGCATCTCCAGTGGCATCTCCAGTGGCAGCGACAGTGAGCGGTGCCATGGGGGGGCAGGCTGGGCCGGAGACGCCCTCCCCCAAGTGCTGTGCACACAGTAGGTCCTCGCCCCATCCCGGCACAATCCCAGGTGTCCACATCACCCTCACACCCAGAAGGCAGGGCGGGGACCCGCCTTGTCCCCAGGGCAGCGAAGTCCCCACCGAGAAGCTGTGGCTGCCGCCCAGGGCCCGGGCCACCCTGTGCCTGCCCCGGGGGCTATTGAAACAAATGAGCACAAACTGGGGGGATTCACACAACACACACTGACTCTCTCAGTTCTGGGGGCCGAAAGCCCCGCAGTGACGGTGTCAGCAGGACCCCAGCCCCCGAAAGTGCTCGGGGAGAGCCCACCGGCCTCCTCCAGCCTCAGGCAGCCCTGGGCTTGCGGCCACGTCACCCGAGTGCCGCCTCCAGCTGCACACGGCCCCTCCTCTGTCTCTCCTCCAAGTGCCACTTACAAGGACAGTCGTCACCGGATTTGGGGGCCACCTGGGTGATCCAGGGGGGTGTCATCTCAAGTGCTGGGAGCCAGGAGCCAGGAGGACCAGATCCCCCTCAAAACCCTGGGGAGGTCGTGGGGTGGGAGGGGAAGCTGTCGCCCTAAAAATTAAACTAATAGCCGTAGAGCTGGGGATCCACCAATAACTTCCAACGTGAGACGTTTGGCGTAAGGAAGCGACAACCCTTCCCGTTTTTCGGTCGCTTTCGCGAATCTCCTGGGTGCGGCCCCGCTGTGGGGTTGCATGTTGATCGGGAGCCCTCCCCCGTTTCTCTGGATTGTTCTTGTTAAATTCAAACGCGTGGCCTGGGAGGGTTTTTCTTCTGGACTGTGACCCCGTGACCCTCACGTCTGCCCGAATCTCACGGCCACGGGCAGAGCCGCCCCTCGTGATGCTGAACAAACGCTGAACAGTCGGTTGTCTCGGGGGAGCAAGGTTTTAACTGTCTCTCAGTTGCCCGGTGACTCCATTTTTATAACAAGGATTCACCTTTCTCACCAAAACAGACCGTTAATCTGGTTTTGAAAGGGGAGAGGACTGGTCCCCCCACCCCGTCTGAGGTCGGGGAGACCAGGCCTCGGTGTCCCCAGGACTCGTCCCACGCAGCCTGGTGGAGGGGCCTCGGCCTTGCGGACCCCTGGATTCCTGCTAAGGGTGGGGGGCCTCGGCCACGATGTCTGCCTCGCCCTCCCTCAAGCACGAGGTTTCCCAGCCAAACGAAAGACAGGAGCCGCTTCTGACCCCCCGGGATGAACGCCATGAGCGGTGGAAGGACCCGTGTTTCAACTCCGTGGAAAACGCTGGATTTCTCCAGTGGCTTTCGTGGTCACCAGCCTGCAGGTTGCATACCAACTGCCCCTAAGGGTGTCCTTCGGCGCGTGGACATGCTGGCCACAGCGCGGGGCTCACGTCGCTCCCTCAGGCTTTCATTTTTAAATGGTCAGAAAACGGAGAAGACGGCGGAGCCCGGACACCCGCCCGGCTCCCTGCCATTGAAATCTCGTATCAGCCACTAGGCGGTGGGGTGTTTGCCCCGTGAACGAGCCACTGTTGACACGTCACTGCTGGCCGACGCGGGTCCCTCCTTGGAGGTCCTCAGCTTCCTACCGTCTTCCTCTCCCGGGACCCAGCCCGGAGCCCACGTCGCGGTCAGTGGCCCTGTGTTCTCCGGCTCCTCGGGCTGTGACCGTGTGAGGCTGTGATATCAAAGGAAACGTACAAAACCCTTCATTTCCTGAGTGACACGGCGACACCTCTCCAGAATGACCCTCCAACCAACTTGAGCTGATGCTAATGAGGTGACAATACTGGGGGGGGGGGTCACAGAGGAGCCAACTGTGCCATTCGTGGGAACTTCAGCTCCCTTCCTCCTGGGAGGGGCGCAGATGGGGACCCAGGCACCCATCCTGTCTGGGTGTGGGCGCCTCTGTAACAACCCTGCCTGGCGGGCTCGGGGTCCCCTGGGCAGGGCACACCGTCCTGCGTAGGATAAGGGGAGTGTTGGGGGTGCGCCCACTTCCATGGAGGCAGAACCCCTGCACTCGAGGCCCTTCTGGCTTCACCCCAAAGTTGCTTTTGCCATTCGCGGTCCCCTGTGTTTCCATATAAATTTTAGAGTCAGCCTGTCAATTCCTGCAGGAAAGCCGCCTGCGCCCGGCCGGCGGGGCTCAGCGGTTCAGCGTCGATCCGTGAACCAGGAGGTCACAGGTTGCTTCCTGGTCAGGGCACAGGCCCGGGCTCCAGGCTCGATCCCCGGCAGGGGGCGTTGCGGGGGGCATCTGATCGCCAACTCTCGTCAACGTTTCTCTCTCTCTCTCTCTCTTAAACATAATCAACCAAAAGCCTCCTGGGATTTTGATCGGGATTGCAACGAATCCACAGGTCAATTCTGGGAGAGCAAGCGCCTTAGAGACGCCGGTGTTCTGACGCGTAAACACAGCCCGGCGATCCGTTTACCCGGGTGCCGTTCATTTGAAGAGCACAGGCCATTCAAGTATTTTGTTGTATTTATCTCTCAGTACGGATTTCATATTTTTAAATTGCAAACGGCATCGTATATGCGTGTTTCCGATTGCTATCAGCAGCGGAAAGCAATGGATTTGTGTTTACATCTGTTTATATCCTTCCACTTTGTAGCTCACGCGTTGGTTACAGTGTTGCTCTAGGGCCCATTACAGAGTTTAGTAGATGGTCCTGTCTGCAAATAAAATGTTTTATTTCTCCCTTTCCAATCTGGATACTTTTTATTTCTTTTTCTTGCCTGACTGCCCCCGCTGGGCCCTCTGGCACAGTGCTGAGTGGGCATGGGGAGAGTGGGCACCGCCGTCTGTGCCCGATGGCAGGGCCGGCACCTGGTCTCCCGAGTGTGATGGTGGCTGTGCGGCCTCGTCAGTGCCTTCGTCAGGTGAGAACATTCCCTCCCGGTCCCAGGTACTGAGCTTTCCCCTTACAAAGAAACTGGATTTTGTCGTAGGATTTCCCTGCATCTATGGCGTCTACCGTGTGGTTTTTCTTCTTTGTTATGATAAATCACATTGCTTTTCTGAGGTTAAGCCGTCCCTGCATTCCCGACTTAATTCACGTTGGCCGCGCTGTGCCATCTATTTTAAATCGTTAGGTTTGTTTTGTTAAGATGTGTTTAGACTATTTGCACCTCTGCTCATGAGGGATATTTGAGACTTTCTTTTCTGCAGTGTTTTTGGTTTGGGGGTCACAGCCCTGCTCGCCGCAGAGGAGGGATTAGGAAGCGTCTTCTCCTTCCCAGTTTCCTGCAAACGTTCACGTAGGATTGGTATCGTTTTTACTTAAATGTTCAGTGGAATTCACTATTGAAGAAATTCAGGCCCGCGGTTTTCTTTGTGGGGAGGTTTTTAACTATAAATTCAATTTCTTTAATAGATACAGAAGCCTTTAGGTATCTGTTCCGTCTTCTTTGTCTTTAAATATGTTTTTATTGATATTTTTAGAGACAGAGGAAGGGGGAGGGAGAGAATCATCGATGTGAGAAAGAAACATCGATCGGTTGCCTCCCACACGCACCCTGGCCAGGAATTGGACCCAGATCCTGGGCGTGTGCCCTGACCGGGAATTGAACCAGTGACCCCCCAGGGCATGGACGACGCTCGGCCCGCTGAGCCCCACCAGCCAGGGCAGGATCTTGTCCGTCTGGGGTGTCAGCTCTGGTAGTTCATGTCTTTCAAGGAATTTGTTCATCTCCTCTAAGTCGACAAATACGCCATCATCATCTTTAAACATTCGTAAAACCTGTAGTGGTGCCACCACCTCACTCCTAATGCTGGTCACTCACGTCTGGCTAGAGGTTTACTGACTTTATTGACCTTTTCAAACAGCCAGGTTGTGGTTTTACTGATTTTCTCCCACAGTTTTCTTTTCTATTGAATTACACGCTCATCTTTATTATTCCCTTCTTTCTGCTTACTTGGGTTTTAATTTGCCCTTTTTCTGGTTTCTTAAGGTATAAAATAAGGTAATTGATTTAAGATTTTTTCCTTTCACAGTTTAGCGTTTGGTGCTATAAATTTCCCTCTAAGTACTGCTTTAGCATCACCCCACCTATTCCAATGTGTTTTCATTTTAGCTGAATTTAAAATACTTTTTAATTTCTCTTTTAGTTTCTTCCCAGGCCCCTGTATTGTTTATGTGTATTATTTAGTTAAATACCCGTGGTTTTCCAGATTTCCTTGGGTTGCTGACTTTCTGATATAAATCTATTGTGGTCAAAGAAACCACGTTGTATACGTTGTATAATCTGAATCCTTAGAACTTTATCAGGACTTGGCGTATGGCCCGAAATCTGGCCTATTTTAGGGAATGTTCCGTGTGTCCTCGAGAAGGAATCCTGTCCTACCCCACAGCGTGGAGTGTCCTGTGAGTGTCCATTAGGCCGAGCGGCTGAGTGTCCAAGCCCCCCGCTGACGACTGCCCTCCATTTGTTCCATCGCGTGGACAGCAGAGCGTGACTGAATTTGTCGGGTTCTCTCTACAGACCTGCTCATATTCGTTTTCTATATTTCTAAGCTTTGTTACTGGGCTCATAAATGTTTTGCATTTTTATATCTTCTTGTTTGTTTTGTTTTGTTTGTTAATCCTTGCCTGAGGATATTTTTTCCATTGATTTTTAGAGACAGTGGGAGGGAGGGAGGGACATCAGTGTGAGAGACACACATTGACTGGCTGCCTCCTGAAAGCGCCCCAACCAGGGGCCTGCAACCCCAGTACATGCCCTTGACCAAGAACTGAACCCGAGACCCCTAGGTGCGCAGGCCAACACTCTAGCCACTGAGCCGCACTGGCCGGGGCTCACTAGTTTTCTTTTTAATTAGTGTCAGCATAGTGCATCGCTCTCCATCTCTTTCATTTAAATGTCTGCGGGCTCCTGTATCTAACGTTCGTTTCCTGCGGGCAGCACTGACTGGGGCCTTCCCCTGTCCTTTCACTCGGGCGGGCGGGCCATTTCCCGCTAACGTGGATGCCGATATGAGTAGCTTGCAGCCTACTATTTTCATTTTCCCTACCCAATAAGAAAGCGGAAAAGGCAAGAGGTTTGGACAGACATCGAACCGAAGATGGTATTCGAGCGACAAGCCCATGAAAAGATTTTCAACATCACTTTTTACGATCAAAATGTGAATTAAAACTACAAGGAGGTACCACCACCGCCCCTGAGAAAGGCCCCCGTGGCCGCCCTGGCCGGGCTGGCAAGGGTGCGGACGACGGGAGCCCCCACCCACTGGGTGAGCCCAGGAGGTGGAGCAGTTCGGCAGCTTCTTAAACAGTTAAACATGCCCCTCCCGTGTGACCCGGCCGCTCCGCTCCTGGGTACCTGCCCAGGAGAAGAGAAGACTCTGCACGCGGACGGCTGTGCATTTATGTTGACATCAGCTCTGTTCGTAACAGTCCAAACCCCGGACAACGAGATGCCCTCCAGCGGTAGGGAGGCGAGGGAGCCCCTGTCCACACCGGGAGCCCCCTCGGCGCGAGAACGAAGGACTGTTGAGGATGCTTCTCAGGGCAGACTCTCCAAGCGGCTGTTCTGAGTGAAGGAAGTCAGGCGCCAAGAAGTCCACGTGTTACGGCCCCATTTACATCGCCTTCCGGAGCCCACAGACTTACCTGTGGTGCAGAAAGGAAACGGGTGTTTCCCGGGCCGGGAGCAGGGGGTGGGCAGGACACAGCGGTGATAAGGGGCGGGGGACACCCGCGCGGTGGCTTCGCCCACTCGCTGGATCATGGCGATGGTTTCACAGATGTATCCACACGTCACAACTCGCCAAGTTACCCACTTAAAAGTGTTCACTCTATTGTATGTGAATTATATCCCAATAAAGCTGTTTAAAAGATACATTTTAAGCTTAGAATTTGCCACCGGGAGAATACAAATACGAACCAGCCTTCCAAAAACCCAGCGGAAACAAAACAGTAAACAGCTCACAAAGCCAGGGAAACGGCATAAACAACAGATGCACCGACGAGCCCGGCCGGGCGACAATAAACACTGTTTGGAGACAACAACCCAAGTACACACTCTGTACGCGAGGAGCACCTAAAATGAGACGCGCGGATGTTAGAGAGGAAAGGAAAGCCGGGCTGTGCTGGGCAAGCCCGACACTGAACAAAAGGCTCGTGAAAACCAATGCCAGGTAAGGTGGGACATGCTCTAAAGGGACCCAGAGTAATTAGGCCCGAGGACCAGTTCAAGACCCAACCCAGACATAACAAGAATAAAGCAGAAGATAACGTACCCTCGAGACCTACGAAGCAAAGTTTTGTGGGGAATCCTGCGTGAATGAGCAGCTAACGCACAAATGCGGAGCCTTGAAAATGCTGAGCCCAGAGCAGGTCGCACAAACCACGCTCCGTGAGCCACGCTCCGTGAGCCACGCTCCGTGGATCCCGCCAGGGGCTGGTGGCCCCGCAGCTCAGCTGCTTTCTCTCCCAGTAACTGCCCGCACGCAGCACAGCAGCTGCGAGTAAACGCCCAGGCCTGCGGGGGGGGGGGGGGGTGATACTGTAGCAAGAACGCCAGTGAGAACGAAGCCAGACACGGCAAGGCCACGTCTCTGCGTGGAGCCCTGAGCTGGTGCCACGCCCCCTGAGAAGTCAGGGTTCCTCCCAGGTCCTGCGAGTCCCTGGGGACCACATCCTCACACCTCTGTCCTGGGGTCCCTGCCTGGAAGGCCGCCTCAGTCCTATGGCTCCTGCTACTGGTTGCCTCCCAAGTCCACGCAAACCCCGGAGTGGAATCATGACTCTTCTTATTGTTCCAAACTCTCCCCCCAGAGCCTACATGTGTCAACAGTTCACCTGGGAAGGGGGGAGGGGAAGGAGGTGGCAGCTCAGAAGGTTCAGCACCTTTTACCCTGACCCGGGACCCGCCGTCGGGCATGGCTCCTGCCTCCTTTCCTGGCCACATGCAGCCCAGCCAGGCGCCTGTCCCCCGGCCGACCCACCCCCTGTGCCCACTGACTCTCAGTCCCTTCCTCCAGCTGCTGCTCAGGCCTCTCCCTGAACAGGGTGGGCTCCCCGCGGGATGGACCAGTGCAGCCGGTGACCCCGACCTTGCACCCACTCCCCAGACAAGTCCCGAGCCTTTGGCCTCCCCAGGTCCTGGCCACGTGACCTTCCCTGGGTCCTGGCCTTGAGTCCATTCACAGCTCGGGGGGCACGTGTGCTGTCAGGGCCCCTGATCAACAGGGACACTGAGGCTGGGAGAGGCTGGGGAGCCGGACCCAGATCACAAGGGGGTGTGGAGCCGAGATCCAACGCAGGTGAGGGCTGGGGGTCTAGGAAGGCAGGTCCCTGTGTTTCTGCAGCGCCCCCAAGTCCCACAGCCGCTGCTCCGACGGGTCCCGAGTTGCTCCAGGTTCAAGTACAACATGCCAGAGGCGTGTGAGTGGGGTGTGTGTGAGAGAGAGAGAGTGTGAGACAGAATGTGTGTGTATTTGTGTGTGAGAGTGTGTGAGACACAGAGTGTGTGTCTGTCTGTCTGTGAGCACCTCGGCCTGGGACTGAGGCCCCTGTCCTTCCCCCTGTGGCGGTGACCCTTTGATGGGGAGGCAGGTCCCCCGCCACGTGCCCCTCAGGCCCACACCCCACCGAGGCCTCCCCGACAGCCTCACGGGGCCCCTGGGGCTGCAGGAAAGGCTCCTCCGGAGGCTGGCGGGGAGGGGGTGAGCTTGAAGTGTTAAGTGTGGCTTTGGAACCAACTTGGCTCTCGGATGAGGCGTGCCGCGTTCCAGATGGCTCCCTCCGGTCCCCTGGTTAGCATGCTAATTTATTCTGACTCATCCCGCCCCAGGCGGGTGTCCCGCGTCACAGGGAGCACAGACCCTCCCCCGCCGTCACCCACGCGGGAAAAGGGGGACATTTTCAGATGGGACTTCAGCAGCGGCCAGGGCAGGTTGTAACGTCCCCCTGGCACCCTGGCACCCTCGCGAGGTCCTGGCTGTCACAGCAGAGCAAGGTCGGCGACACGGGCTCCGGGGACGTCGAAACTGAGCCCTCTGGACAGAGCAGGACGTAGTCACTGGAACAAAGCCCCAAACAGGAATGGGCTGGAGTGGGCATTTGGGGGTGCAGGTGGGGGCCTGGACCCCGCCTCGTTGTCACTCCAAACCCCCAACTACTTGCTGAGACCGGCTCCGGAAGACACGGGGACAGAGGCCAGACCACCCTGAAGGTGACTCCAGGTTACAACGTCGGCTTCGGGACGCAGAGCCGCAGGGCAGCCATCCGGAAAGAGTGGACCCCCACGGGTGTGGGGAGGGGTGTTGAATGTCACCCTGGTCCCCAAATCAGAGAAGGAGTTCAGGGACCTGGGCCACGTGGAGCTTCAACCCACAGCTGTCCCTGGCTCCTGAATCAGGGGGTTCAGCACAGGGCAGGCGGCCTCGGTCAGTCCACGAGCCTGGGGGGACAAGGCAGAGCAAAGGGGGTTCACACTCCCCTGACCCCCCAGCTGGGACCTGCCCCCAGTGCTCCTGGGCCCCCAGCTTGCAGATGGCAAATCAGGGGACCTCTGAGCCTCTGTATCATGCGAGCCAGACCTCGTCATAAATCTCATCGCTTCTTGTCTCTGGAGAACCACCGGCCGGCCCCCCGAGCACTCGTGCTGGCCCAGCTCACTCCAGGGGGAAGGACTTGGGTCCCTCTCCCGAATCCACCATGAGCCCCAGGGTGGCAGGAAGAGTTGTAGGCTCCAGACCCCAGGGCCCGGTGTCCTGCTTCCCACCCCATGCTCCGAGCAACAGGGCACATGGGGCGTGTGGGGCCCCAGCGCCAGTGTCCTGAGCAGGTGGGGCTGGCACCCTGAAGTCCCAAGCCCTGGTCAGGACACACTACTGCCCACGGCCACCAGTGGGTCACCTCCAAGAGCCCCAGTCTGGGACCCACTGTCTGTCTCTGGTCTGTCCGCCTGCGCCCTGTGCATCGCCCGGGCCTGTGGGACCCCAAGGGGCTCTACAGGCACCAAACAAGATCATCAGGAGCCCGTTCAAAGCACATGGTAATTCCTTCCAGGGGGTTTCATGGCCCCCGAGAGTCAGTGGCCACGCCTCCCCGCCCAGGAAGGCCGTATTTCACCCCCAAGGACTCGACCCTGGGTGTTTACCGACAGTAATGAGACTGTCCACTGCTCGATGTTTCCATAAATAAGAGTGAGAACTGCTGAGCTCCATGCAATTCCCCCTGATTGCCTGGAAGGCGTCATTGTTTTAATAAAAAACTAATCAGCCAGCCTCCCAGCTTCTCAGGCTGGGTGTTAATTACAGAGAGGCCGCGGGCAGGGGCCGGGCATCGACCGAGGGGGGGGGGGGCTCTTTTATGTTAAAAGCAGGATTTTTAAAAAGAGGCATCTCCTCACCTTAAAAATAAAGGGGATGTTACAGGGTGTCCGCCTGACCCAAGGGACAGACAAAATTACCATCCCACATTCCACCTGGCCCCTGAGCCCTGACCGGCAGCCGCCTCCCCCTCCTACACGCACGTTTCCCGGTTCCCTGTGCGCTGCCCAGGGTCACGCGGCCCGTGTGGACAGTACCGTGTAAGCGAAGTGCTGCGTTGAGCTTCCCAGGAAGTGCTAGGAGAGGGGGGGCCTCAGTCATCAGGCTTCTCTCCCCTTTCGCTCCCTTTTGTCTTCTGTCCGGCCCTTTCTTCCTGCCTGGAACACAGACGTGACGCTGGAGGTGCTGCAGCCATCTCGTGACCGTGAGGCTACAGGCAGAAGGACAAACACAGCGTTAAGTGTGGCTGAAAAGAAAGGGCCAGAGTCCTTGCAAGCACCATGGGGACCCCAGGTCAGTTTGGAATCGGCCTACTTGGGGGGCTTCCTACTTGACTCCTGACTTTTTGTTACATAAGAAGAGAAACCCATTCGGTGAGATCATCATAAGCCGGGTTTTACGTAACACGATGCATCCAAAGCCCAGACGAGGCCACGTGGGGAAATTTCAAGTGGATTCGCCTGTAACGGTGCAGCTCCCCAGCAGGCTGTGGGGGTGAGAGAGCAGCTCCCCAAGTCGCAAGGCCGGGGGACTGTTTGTTACTGGGCACAGCCCAGCCTCTCTGCTATGGCAAGCAGAGGGACACGTGTCAGAGAAAACAGTGGGGAAAGATTTACACGCGTCTGTATCTTAAAAAGTGATTGGATAGAGGTTTTGGTTTTCATTGCATCCACCCGGACCCCTAGAAGGGGGAGACGATGCGTCCTTAGTTCTTGGTGTTACTTTTCCAGGTAAAAGCATTCGGTGCAGGGCACGCCCGCTGCATGCTGGCCTCCTTCCGTCACAACAGCCCCCTCAGCATGTTGGCGCCAGACCCCTCCTGGGGCGTGTCCTTCCTCCCACACCTCATGGCCGCCTTTCTCCTGCTTTTCAGTGGGCTGACCCCATCAGGTGCCGCATCAGGGGCTCTTCCTGGCTGTTGGACATTCCCTGCACGTCGCATTCGCCACACACCCCTTGGAGGTCCGTGTCCCACTACATCTTAACTGCAGTCCCAGCGCCGGCCCCTGCTGAGGACTGACCCGTCAGCTGGGGAAGCGAATGCGGTCGACGGGGGAGGTAGGGCCTGGCCGCTTCCCTCTGGACAGCTTGAAGGGCACGGCCTCTGTCCACACCCTGAGCCTTGTCCTCCCTGGGCTCCCTGTGCTCTCCTGAGTCCCCAGATTGTCCCCTTCCTCTCACTGTCACACTTCAAGCCCATGTCTCCCAGGCCCCTCACCTCCCATTTACCAGGACGCGCTGCACAGCCCACAGCATCCAGCTCAGTCACCTGACTTCTCTTGCAGATGTAACGGCCCCCGGTCCTCAGCCTGTCCCCAGCTGTCTGGCTCCCAAGACCACGTGGAGTGTGGAGGGCACAACCCAGAGAGGAGGGGCTTCCCCGCAGCTGGTTTCCCCGGTCAGGGGCAGGGTTGAAATGGTGACCATGCCTCCACGATGAGAAGGGGTGCCTGTCCCACACCCAGTCCCCAGGAGAGTGCGTACCCTGCCCACCCCGGGTATCCAGCTGGGAGTCCCACTGGTGCCCCCCTGCCTCTGGGAAGGCCCATCCAGCAGCCCCGGGGCCCCAAATCCATGCGCGAAAACCTCCAGGGCACGGGCCCCCCGCGGACAATCAGGGCCGCGGCACAGCCACAGAGGGGTGGGCAGATGGACGGGCTATGGGAAATCTGCTCTGTGATAAAATTGTTCATAACAGTGAAACTGGGTTTAAAGGCTCCGTTTCCACGGGAATCGGCATTTCCGTCCCTGTGTGTCTTGGAGGAGCAGGCTCCTCTCGGCTCCCCCGCCTCGGACCCGGCTGGGGTGCGAGTCCCCAGCGTTCTGCATGAGCCGGGCCCTGGTGGGGGCTCCGGGAAGCTGCAGTTTAGAGGGAGCCCAGGAGCCTCTGCTCCCCCTGCCTCGGCCCCAACAAGGGGCCCTGGGCACGCAAGCCGGGTGCTGTGCGTGTGGAAGCCTGAACCCGAGGGCCCACGGGCCCCTACCGGCTGGGTTCCCGGCCGCCGCCCTCTGAACTCAACGGGAAAAGGTGGAAACCAGAAGGGCGCGACTGGCCCCAGAGCGGCACCTGCGGTCAGCTGAATGGGGGACCCAGATACCGGGGAACCCTTGTCTGCACCAGGCCCTCTGAGTTCATCCTGGACCAGGGAGCTCGTGCCCGCAGAGGCCTGTGCAGCAGGGGGACCAGGTCCCTCCCCTGCAGCCCTGTCGCCCGGCCGCACTCACACCCCGCAGGCCGAGGCCACCTGTCCCGCTTCCACACGCTCTGCTTCCCGCCGTCCACCTGGAGACTCACCTTGCTGTAATTTACAAGGCGGCTGGAGCGCAGGGTATTTTTAATAAAAATTAGGTATAAGCAGATACAGCGGATTAATGGCTGTATTATGATTTTATAGTTCTCTGTACACAGCGGCCCGGGGAAGACAATCAGAGCACAGCCATTTCAGGCAGATAAAATGGGGCATTTATTTTTAATGGAAAGAGAATTTCAGGACTCACCCAGCCGTGGCGAGCGCTGCTGAGGGCCCTCGCTGGGTGGGACAAAGAGGCGGCAACGGCGAGGCCTCTCGGAGGAGCCCTGGGGGGGCGGGCCCCTGGGCTTGCCAGGGCTCAGGTGGGAGTGGGGACCATCAGCCGAAAGCCGGAGTGACGTGAGGCCCTGCCTGAGAGAGGGGCCCGGGTGGAGCCTGGCAGCCGTGGACCGAATGAGCTCTTGAGGAAGCGGATGCTGGTCGGAGCCGGGGAGGGATATCCTGGGCGCTGAGACCCACAATCCCCTCTGCGCTTTTCCTGAGGAGCAAACGTTTATGCGTCACCTGCGTTCTCCCTGAAACCACAGTCATGACTTGGATTCAGCCCACCTGGCTGGCGGCGTGGCCCTGGGTCGGCCTCCGCCCGGCCAGTCTGGCCCGAGCTCAAGCCTGGCTGGGGGCGGCCCTCCCCTGGCTCCGCCAGGCCACGGCTCCTCCTGGATTTACTGGCAGAGGCCCCGCCCCGTCTCTCCAGGGCCCACCAGGCTGAGCGCAAGCTCAGAACTTGGAAACTCACCTCGAGTGGGAAGGGAGCCCCCAGGGCGCTGTGATCGAGCCCACCGGCTACAGCGGCTGGGAGCCTCCGGGCATCCAGCATCGCCTGGGGGAGCCGGCCTGGGACGGGGCAGCAAGAGGCAGGCTTTGGAGATGAGGGGGGACCAAGGCGATGCCTGCATGCGGCTGGGCCCAGAGCCCCTGAGCCATCAGCGCCCTTGTCCAACCTGCAGGCTGAGCAGGAGTCACCCTACCAGTCCTCAGCCCCTTGAATCCTGCCTCATGGGGCCTGGGCAAGGGTCAGGCTGGGCCTGAGGCGGGTGGGGGGACAGCACCTCCACCTGCCACCCAGAGGAAGGGGACAAGCAGGCAGGGGAGAGTGGGGGACAGGTGGGTCTCAGGAGCCCCCAGGCCATAGCCTGCCACACCCTCCTCACCCGGCCCAGACAGAGCGATGTTCTCAGTTACCACCCAAGAGGTGGGCCTGGCAGGGAACAGTCACTGTGGCCAGGCCTGCCGTCACTCACCCCAAGAGGAGTCTCTCGGACTTGACCCTGCCCCAGTGGCTTCCCCAGAATCTCGCATCATAGAAAAACAGGGACCACACCACCCAGGTTGTCAGTCCTCAAATTGGGCCAAGAGGCTCCCGGGGGGACAGCACCTGGTCCCTCTCACCTCCCCAACCCAGGAGCAGGACAGGGGGTTGTCCTCCCTCCTCTCAGGCCTCTCTGACTCCTGGAGACGTGGCAAGTGCCTCTGTGGCAAAAGGTCTGGAAGGGCCCAGGTTGCAGGTGTAATCCTCCAGCCAGTCTTCATGGGGGGAACTCTTCCCACGGTGACTCCGAGGGACCCTTAAGTCACAGTCACCATCTGGACCCTCACCATCTGGTCCTGAAACCACACTTGGTCAGTCAAGCTCAGAGCAAGTCTGAGGACAGTGCCAGCTGCAGCTGGGCACCTCAGGCCACCCCAACAGGCTCACCCACCACCAGCCCAAGAGGGGCTTACCCAGCACTAGGACCAGCCTCTGAGGACAGGGACCCAACTGAGGGGGGTGAGAGGACCCACCAGAGCAGCACAGGGAGGAGCGGCTGGGGCTCCAGACATGCAGGAGACGCTCAATCAGTGGGTCAGTCAACAAACACAGAAGGAACCTGGGAGCCAGCGCCCCCCGGAACCAGAGGCACACACGGAGCTCCCACTTTCTAAATCACACAAATTAATTTAGAACTGAGAGCGGCCCCCACGGCCAGACCGCAGATTTCACAACAGCTGACAAATTACCGAGCCCCTTTAAGAAGACAAACGATCCTCTCCCCGTGGCCTGGTTAATTATGCATGCGCTTTTGTTAGGCCGCCTTAAATATTCTCCGGCTGTGGGTTTGCACTCCGACCTGCAGCTTCATTTGTGCAGGCCGAGCAGTGTGCCCCCCACCCTATCCAGGCACCCCTGGACCGCTGGCCTGGGACCCACCGTGCAGGCTGTCCCCTCAAGACCAGCCGGTGTCACTGCCAGTCCTGCCTGCCTCCTCCACCCGGGCCCCGGGCCCAGCGCAGAGCCAGCGGCAGCCTGCCTGGGAGCCCGCCTGGCCTCTCCACCTCCCGAGACCAGAAGCCCGGCCCTGGTGGGTGGGGAAGCAGAGACTTGGGCCAGAGGGACCAGCCGGGGCCACAACCCAGGCCACTCTCAGCCCGGGCCCCTCAACGACCTGGTGTTCCGTCACTGCTCCCCCACAGCTCCCATGGCTCAGGGCTAGAGATTAACTCTCAATTCAGCCTCAAATGTTGCACCTGGTTGAGTCCAGAGGACCAGAAAGGACAGGGCAGCCGCCGTGAGCCCACTGGATGCTGGGAGATGCATGTGGCTCACCTGTGGCCTGGAGCATGCGGGGGGTGGGGGGGTGGACCCTGCTCCCCAGCACCTCTACACACAGGTACGCACACGCCCGTGTGCACACATCCACACACACACAGACAGACGCATGCACACAGCCACACGGGGGCCCAGAGGCCACTGAGGACAGCACCACCGAGCATCCTCTCCACAGAGCCCAGCTGGGGAGCCGCTGACCTGTGGGTTCACCTCCTTCTACCTGGGAGCCAGCTCAGCCAGGCCAGAGCCTGTGAGATACCTGGCATGACCTGAGCCTTAGGGTGACTTCTGTCCTGTGCACCTTCCTCCCACCCTCTTGAGGCACCTGCAGCCCAGCTCTGGGCAAACCATGCACCCTGAGGCCTGCCAGCCGCCCCGGCCCCCGGGGCTGCCCTGGGAGCCCAGAGACGCCTGAGTCAGAAGGACGCCCTCGGCTTTCTCACGAGGACACCCAGAGACACAGTATTGTATCCTGAGGGGGGCGCTGGGCTGGTGTGGGGGCTGGACAGGGCCTGGGGGAGCCTGTGGTGCTTGGCGCTGAGAGGGCCCCACTCTCGCCTTTGCGCTCACTTTGGAAACTGTCGGGTCAGCAGTCTGGCTAACTACCTGCTCACGGTGGCCTTAAAACTGTCCACGCTCATAAATCAGCCAGGGATTTAAATAAGCGCTGCTGGCAGCAATTTTTCAGACGCCCCCCACGTGCAGAATCATGGGTGGAGTGGAGAGAAAATGAATTGAGATGGCCCGGACAGTGGCAGCAGGCCTGTCACCTGGAAGGTGGATGCAGGGGCTGGCCCTGTGCATGGTGGCTGCTCAGCCCCAGGGCCGGGGCTCCATGGGCAGCGAGGGGGCCCCCCCACCTCCTCCCCCTGCGGAGGTGCCCACCCCACAGCCCAGACACCACCCAGCTGGCAGAGTCTGGACTAGCGGTGCCCAGTTCTTCTCCCTCTGGGACTCTCTTGTTAGCGGCAGGAAGGCTTTTCCCAAGGGGAGCACATGCTGAGGCTGGATCAGGCACTGAGCAGAGATATGGCCATAAACAATCTGCTCCCAGAGCCTGCAGGGCCTCCCCTTTGCCCCGCACAAGTCACACAACATCGGTCCCACAAGCAGGGCCAGGAGGAGCAAAGGAAAGGTTAACGCCTGCTCGGGACATTTTCCAAGACCACCCCTCCCCCACAGCAGCAGGTATGTCCCTCCTGTCTGCACCACCCAGCCACGCTCATCACGTGGCCCAGACTCAGAGCCCCGCCTGGGGCCAGAGTCCAGACTCAGTGTGCGCCTCATCTGAAGCCTCAGCATGGGCTCAGAGATGTGGCCTGACTTGCTTGTGGTAGAAATGCTGGGGGAACCCCTGTCTATATGACTCAAACCCCATTGCCGATCCCCTACCTGCCGGGCAGTGAAACCAAGTCCAGCCGCCTGGTCATCTGAGCACAGGTCATCTCATCCCCCTTTCAGGTCTTTCTAAGACGATAGGCCACCTGGAAGGCAAAAGCCACCACTCCCCTTGCAGCCCTTGTCTAGCCCTGGGTCCCGAGGAGCTGGCCAACACTGGCCAACAACAGGGACCGCCAGAGCTCACTGGAGCCTGGACAGCACCAAGACATAGAGGATTCTAGGTGGGCACCCTGAGGCTGCAGCTGTTCCCCAGGAACCCTCGCCCCTAGAGGAAGGGCCCCTCCCCACACCCCATAGGAGGGCTCAGGCCAGGCTGCAGAGGAGGGGTGGGGGAGGAGCTCTTGGGAGGCCAGCCTCAGCTCAGGCTCCAGACAGCTCCATGGGCACCGGGTCACTTAATGACTCCACTGCAGGTTCCTGGGTGGCCTGGGACCCAGCACCCACCATGAGGAGGGGCCCAGGCCCTCTCCTAGGGCAGTCTGGCTCTTGGCTCAGTAAAGAAATGAGTGTGGCCCAGCCCGCATGGCTCAGCGATTGAACGTCGGCCTAGGATCCAGGAGATTGCGGTTTGATCCTGGTCAGGGCACATGCCCAGGGTGCGGGCTCAATGCCCAGTAGGAGGCCTGCAGAAGGCAGCCGATCAGTTACTCTTATCATGGATGTTTCTCTCTCCCTCTCCCTTCCTCTCTCTGAAATCAATAAAGATATATTTTAAAAAAAGAAAAAAAGAAAGAAAGAAAGAAAGAAAGAAAGAAAGAAAGAAAGAAAGAAAGAAAGAAAGAAAGAAAGAAAGGAAAGAAAGAAAGGAGGAAGGAAGGAAGGAAGGAGGGAAGGAGGGAGGGAGGGAGGGAGGGAGGGAGGAAGGAAGGAAGGAGGAAGGAAGGAAGGAAGGAAGGAAGGAAGGAAGGAAGGAAGGAAGGAAGGAAGGAAGGAAGGAAGGAAGGAAGGAAGGAAGGAAGGAAAAGAAAGAAAGAAAGAAAGAAAGAAAGAAAGAAAGAAAGAAAGGAAGGAAGGAAGGAAGGAAGGAAGGAAGGAAGGAAGGAAGGAAGGAAGGAAGAAAGAAAGAAAGAAAGAAAGAAAGAAAGAAAGAAAGAAAGAAAGAAAGAAAGAAAGAAAGAAAGAAAGAAAGAAAGAAAGAAAGAAAGAAAGAAAGAAAGAAAGAAATGAGTGTGGGTGTGACCCCTGAGGCCAGGGCTCAGCTACCTGGGGCCAGCTAGTCCTTCCTGGGCACTGGCAGCCCCTCCCAGTGCCTGTGGGGCCTCCTGCCCGGCCCCTGCCTGCACCCCATTCCCTCCAGGCCCCAGTCAGGTGAGGCCACCCAGTGCGAGCAGCAGGGCCTTGGGGCCCTGAGGCGGGTGCGTGTGACTCCCCAGGGCCCCCTGAGGCCCCAGGCACACTGTCCCCCTGAGTGTGGTGTGTTCTCTCCCAACCTGAAACCACACCTTAGTGGGTCTGCCTTTGGGAGATGCATGGCCCTGTCTGGGTCCCGGGGCACATGGGGTCCGCTGGTCAGACAGCTGGTCTTGCAAACTCACCCCACCTTCCACCCCTCCACCCGCCAGCCCAGGGAGGCTGCTCCTGGCTCCTGGCTGGTCCTCCGGCGCCACCTGGTGGCCAGTCCCCCACCCCCCGCATCAGCCAGCCTGGGCCCTGGCCTCCCCTCCGCCTCCCTGCCTGGGGCTGGGCGACCTTTCCTCCTGGGGCTCCTGGTGGTGACCTGCAGGGGGAGGTCTCCAGCCCCCTTCCCACCCCGTCCTGGCTGCGAGGGCCCGGTCTGGGCAGTTTGCTGCAGCGGCTCCGGGTGTTGATCACGGAGGAGCCGGTCCCCCGAGGGGAGGCAATAAAAACAACATAATGCGAGAAACGAGAGCCCGCCCAGGCGAGGGCCCGTCCGGATTGCTAATCACATTCCATTCCTGAGGTCTTTAAAATCCTTCCTGTGCCACGTTATTGTCTGGAAAGAGCTGTTATGACTCATATAAAATAACTTATAAAAAATTCTAATCAGCCGTGGTCTGAAATGCAGCGCCTCGCACCCGGCTCTGCCCCTCGGGCTGCGGGAGGGACGTCTTCAAGCCTCGCGCTGTCCCCTCCGCCTCCTGCTTTGGGTCCCCATCAACATGATGAGGGTGCTGTTTTGTGAACACCCAGGACTTTCCACTCGGCAGCGAGGACGGGTCACCTGCCGGGCTGGGGGCCCTGTCATCGCGGCACAGCGGTCCCCAGCCTGCCCAGGCCGGAGCAGCCCTGCACCATCCTCACTCTCTGCTCCACCTGGGTTACTAGAAAAGGTGACAGCGGCTGCCCGGCCAGCACGGTGGCCAAGCCGGCAGACCCATTAGCGGGACCGGGAGTCTGAGGCCCCGAGCAGCTGGTGGCTGGGTCATTTTTCAGGTTCTGCCCAGAGAGCCATCATCCGGGCAGCCAGAGCCGCATCCGAGCATGCGGAGCCCAGACCCGCACCCAGCCCTCGGCGACGGCCGAGTCGCCCTGTCTGGGGCCAGTTTCCACGTCTGATGCCCAGCAATACGCCCCTCCTCTTGGTCAGGCTCTCTAGGTCCGGCCACTTGGCAGAGTGTGACTGGAGCACTCGCCTGTCCTCAGAGTCCTAGGTCTCCAGGCGGGGAGCAGTCCTCGGGGCACCTGCAGCCCTAGGGGTCAGCGCCTCAGCCAGCTTGGCCAGGCTGCTCCATGGTCCGGCCGCACAGCATCACCATGACTGTTCCAGAAATCCAGACCCAGGCGTGCCCAGACCTCCAGAATCAGAGTCCTGTTTTCACAAGGTCCCGGTCACATGGCTGCAGGAAGCTCTGAGGCTGCCTCTGGAATGGACCTGAGCACTGTTGCCACCATCCACGCTGGAGGTCACTGGTCATCACCCCATCCCAGGCCCCCGCCCCAGATCCCAGCCTCAGGAGCCTCCACACCCTGGACCTGGTCACACCCCTGTCCAGCTCTCCCTCTGCCCCCGGAACCCCTTTGGTGGGAGGTCCCTTGACAGCTGTCTCCCAGCCGCCCTCATCTGTGGGGACCCTGTCTGGACCTCCCTCTGCATTAGTCTGGGATCAGCACTGGGTACAAACGAGTGGACAGGCCTGTTCAATGAGGGGCATCCGTGTCTCACAGCCCATGCCAGCTTCCCAGCCTCCAACCCTCAGCCTCCCCAGTGCCTCCAGAAAGAGGTCCCCGTGTGTCTCGGGCATACCCCCTGCCAACCCCCCACACCGGCCAGTCCCGCCCCCTGGGCTGGAGCCTGAATGGGACCCCCTGAGGCACCTGGGAACAGGGCACCTCGCAGAGCGTGCGGTGGGAGAGGCTGCGAAAGCTCTAGATAAACTCTAAAAGGGAAACGCCGGTGTTTTACCACGGAATCAATTGGGCTGTAATTTTCATGCTCCGAGAGGGGTTTTACCTTAACGACTCCGCTCCTCTATCGCGCTCTGCATAGGACGCCCGCCCCACCTTCCCGGCGCGGGGCTCGGGACGTTCACAGCCAGCTCGGCGTCCAGCGCTCAGTGCGCACGTAGCGCTGATTTTATAGAATATTCTGCCATCCCGTTAACACAAAGTCTAGCGCTTAATTAGCCGCCACCAGCTCCGCTGCCTGCCGGGGCGTGGGCGGGTCTGTGTGCCTCCGGGCGGCACGAGGTGGCCGCCTCCTCCCCAGACTGGGCGCCGGAGGCTGCAGGCCCGGGAGGCAGAGCTCAGGACTCCTGGCTCCCAGAGGGGACCAAGGGCACCTTCCTCCCAGAGGCCTTTGTTCCAGCCATGCCCGAGCACCTGCCGTGTGCCTTGGTGTGTGTGTGCCTGTGAGCTTGTGTGCCTGTGTGCGCATGTGCGTGTATGCATGTGTGCCTGTGTTCCTGTGTGCCCATGTGCATGTGTTCCTGTGTGCCTGGGTTCCTGTGTGCCCATGTGCCTGTGTTCCTGTGTGCCTGGGTTCCTGTGTGCCCATGTGCATGTGTTCCTGTGTGCCTGGGTTCCTGTGTGCCCATGTGCCTGTGTTCCTGTGTGCCTGGGTTCCTGTGTGCCCATGTGCCTGGGTTCCTGTGTGCCTGGGTTCCTGTGTGCCCATGTGCCTGTGTGCCCGTGTGCATGTGTTCCTGTGTGCCTGGGTTCCTATGTGCCCGTGTGCATGTGTTCCTGTGTGCCTGGGTTCCTGTGTGCCCATGTGCATGTGTTCCTGTGTGCATGTGTGCCTGTGTGCCTGGGTTCCTGTGTGCCCGTGTGCATGTGTTCCTGTGTGCCTGGGTTCCTGTGTGCCCATGTGCCTGGGTTCCTGTGTGCCTGGGTTCCTGTGTGCCCATGTGCATGTGTGCCTGTGCGTGTGCATGCGTGGTCCTCAAGGGTGAGCCACCAATCTTGGAAATGGCAGCCAAGTAGGGGACAGCAGGGGACAGCCCAGCTGACTAGGGTGCTTCCCACCACCCCTTCCCAGACCCAGGAAGCAAGGGGGCTTGTGGGAGGCGTGGGGCAAAGCGCGGGGACACGGGGAGATTACGGATCAGGGCAGCAGGGGAGGCAGACTCGCTGACAGGAGCCCAGCACAGAGGAGAGGGTGACGTCTGGAGGGCCGGAGGATGCCACAGGGCAGTGGGGCCAGAGCCGAGTCCTACAGGAAGAGCCCCGAGGCCAAGGCCACATCTGTCCCACCATCGACACAGAACCTGCCTCGACCCAGCCCCCCGTGGTCCCCGAGAGCCTCCTGAGTCTCCTCAGACGCGTGGGGACACGCAGCAGGGGCTGAGGCAGCCTCTGACCCCAGGGGTGCAGACCAGGTGACCCTCACTGCAGAAACTCAGCAAGTGGCCACAGCGTGGTGTCCTCCCAAGGAGCCAGGGACGCCACTGTCCCTGTCACCGCTCTGGGGACCCCTCTCAGCACAAGTGCAGCTCTGTGAGTCTCCGGTGGGGGCTCCTGGGCACCATCGGGGTGGGAGGGGGAGAGAGAATGTGAGGCTCGCTCTCAGGTCCACTTAGTAGCCCCCAAAAGAATTAGCTCTTTGCCGAGAGTCACGTCACAGCCCCACCCACTCCAACGTCGCGAAGACCCCACACTCCCACCCGACTCCCTCCCGTTAGATTCACCTTCTGCCCCTGGGTCTGCAGGGCATTCCCCCCCCACCCGGGCTTTGCGCCTGCTTGGGGGGGGGCCCAGATTCTGGGACCTGGGAAGGCTGTGGTCCGCTCCCAGCCCTGCCCCGCTCCCTATTGTCCCCCAAGGGCACCCCCGCTCCTGACAGTGGTTTTGCTTTTGCTGTTTTTTAATTACTTTTCCTGAAACTTTGGGCTGGTTTCATCTTGTCAATGAAGAAACGAGAAGCCCAGGGATGCTGTCGTTGAAATGCAGTTGGTGGCGCCTCCGGCACCTCCAATCAATTCTCTTCTTAATAAGAAATGGAAATAGGACTCGGCCAGGAAAGGTAGGATTCCGCCCAGCACACGCAGCTTCGAGATTCGGCTCCAAAGGCCTCCGTGGGCCCCCAAGTCCCCCCACCTCTGAGCCCCTGATCCCCAGGCCACAGGACGTGGTCCACAGTCCCTGCCTGGCCGCCCTGGGAGGGGGCTGCCTCTGGGGACCCAGCCGGCCCCTGCAGCTCCCAGCAGGTCGGGGCAGATGCTAGGGCAGGGTAGGGGCCAGGAAGCAGGTAGGGACAGCCCTGGAGCCCCCACAGCCCAGCCCCTGGAGGCTCCAGCCCCCTCCACTCAGCGTCAGGGTGAGCATGGGCAGGGGTGAGGTGGGAGGCAGGCACAGCCCTGCAGGGGAGCCCCCTCTCTTCGGCTTTTGTGACCCGAGTCAGCACCCCAGTGAGCCCCAATCTCCGGGACTCTCTCCAGCAGGCAGCTTCTGCAGCTCCTGTCGTGGTTGTGGCTTATGGATGGCCCCCCAGGAAGCTGGCTTGAGGGACGAACAGCTTTATAAATAAAATTTATCATTGTAATTATGGCTCCTGTGGAGAGCTGGGCACTTTTACCGCCTCTTGGAGTCATGAATAATTTAGGAGAAGGGAATGGGCTGCCTCTGTTAGCGGGCAGTGGGCCCAGAGGTCCCCATTATCACGGCTGCTGGGGACACCAGAGGCCCCACGGCCTGGGCCTCCGGCTGGAGTGGGCCAGCCACACCAGGACCCAGGGGTCCTGGTCATGCTCTGGGGGGCCATTGCCAGGCACCCCACCTTCTGAATCAGGGCTCTGGCTAGATGGCCAAAGGGCCCATTCTTCAGTCTGAGGATGACAAGCTGTGGACCCCTGCACGTCCCAGCTGTGACCTAGGCAGGACCCTCCACCTTCATCTGAAAACCAGAAGAGAAGCACCACTGAGCACCCTGGGGACACAGAAGCTGACACCAACCAACCCCTCCAAGCTGCAAGCTTCCCCCCCTGCACGCCCCCACCCCACGCCTCATCCCTGGGGTGTGTGGAGCCCTGGAGAGTCCTCGAAAGCAGGACTCATCCTTTGCTTGCCTCCACTGATAAGAGGTCTCACTACCTCGCTGTCGGCCTTTCCTGCCCCATAGAAACCCTCCCTCCCCCTGCTTGGTCCCCCCTGGGTCTTATCCAGATCACACATCAGCCCCTCCAACCTGGAGCCTGTGCTCTCCCTCCCCCCCCTTCCTTTTCCCCTGAACCCCCACCCTCGGGCTTTACTCTCACCTGCCCACCAAGCAGCTCTGGCCACGCCCACTGGTGACTTCCACTCCTGTCCCTCTTGAGTGGCGGCGCCTGTGGGTCCTGTGGCCAAATGACTCAGGTCTCTGCGCCTGCCCTCACAGCTCCATCTCCTCTTCTGGGTTGTCTCCCTCCTCCAGGGACACCTGTGACGGTATCTGAGTCCCGCTGGGTGACCCAGGATCACCTCTCCCTCTCCAGCCCCTTATCCCAGCCACACCTGCAAACACCGTTTTTCCCAAATAAATTAATTCACTGCTTCTCGAGGTGCGAAGGGACATCTTTGGGGAACCATTCCTCAACCCACCACAGAGGGTGACCCTGAGTTAATATCCCCCACTTGGGGCCGTGTGAACCAGACAGGCACATTGACTCCCCACCTGGAGGCCTCCCCCCTCTCGTCCTAATCCCCTGTGGCACCCCCTAAACCCACTTCCCTGCAGTCTGGGGCGAGAGAATGCCCCCAAGGTGTCCACATCCTAACCCCCCAAGTCTGTGATTTGCCATGGCCTGTGGGCCCCACGACTCTCCTAGTCTTGTTCCTGCCTGTCCCCTGCAGGGATCTGCAGTCCAGCAAGACCCAGGTCAGAAGAGGGGACTATGAACCTGGTCATAGTAGGTCGGAGTGACAAGGTGGAGGTGGCCTTGACCCCAAGCGTGCTGCCTCCTGGAGAAGCCACATTGCTGAGCCCCTGTGGCCTCCCGGACCCCTGAGGGCAGCAGCAGCCCAGGGAGTAGCTCTGGGGGCTGGGGGCCTGCCAGGCCCCTCCCACCTGGGGCTCCACTCTGGGGCAGGGTCTGACCGGAGGCTGGACTCTGATCACCCACTCTCTTGCCGCCCACACCCTGCCCGGCCCCCACATCACCCCACTTTCTGCCCCTCCCTGCCCCGGCCTCTGATCCCAGCCCATGGGTTTTCCCAAAAGCTGTGCAGCTCCGAATGGGCTGGGAGGCCGCAGCGGCCGGGGGGTGGGAAGGGGCACTGACCCCTTATCTTGTCTGGGGGCCTGGCCTGTGTTCTCGGGGCATGGGAAACAGCCCCCTCCTCTCCCGATCTGGGGCCAGTGGCCTGTCCTTGGGGTCGCTGCTATTTCTGCCAAAGAGGAGAGGTAATTATAGCTCAGCCCTTGCCAGCTGGCCGAGCTCCACAACTCGGCAGAGGGGCCTGGGCAGGGACGCAGGCCGGCCGCAGATCGGCCCTGCAGGCTGGCGGGCCTCACCACCAGGCCAGAGCCGGGGCTGGGCAGTCGCAGCCCTGCCCACCTGTGCGACCCAGCACCCACCTCTCCAGGCTGCAGCAGTGGTCCTGCCCTCCAACACCTGGCCAGGGCCATGCTGCACCACCCCCCGCACACCCTGGGAGATGCCACGGAGCCTGGGTGCCACGGAGACTCACAGATCCAGCAAGGAGCCAGGTGAGACCCCAGCTCAGGGGAGTGGGGAGATGCCCACTTCCCATCTGGGAAGGAAACTGCAAGAGCAAAGGGATCCCCAGTGAGGACACGGCCAAACAGCCCGCAGTGGGCGGGTGTGGACCGAAGCCGCGCAGAGACTACACTCTGGCCCTGGACAGGGACAGGGAGTGGAGGGGCACCCTTCCCTTTCACCCGAAATGTAGGCATTCAGGGTTAAAACAGGCGCAGCCCCAGGCAAACCAGGGCTGGTCGATGGCCCCAGAAGACCCAGCTCCCTCTGAAGCTCTTGGGGTCTACACGGTGGGGGTGGCCAGTGCACTCGCCTGGCACCCTGAGCCCTCCCCAGGGGACCAGGCTTGACCGAGGGCCCCACCACCCCTCCACCCAAGCTCCTGCCTAAGGCCTGGCTGTGGGAAGAGCAGGCAACTCAGCTGATTCCAACCCAGAAGCTGGAGCACAGGTCTCTCCAAACTCCGCCGGGCAATGAGCCAAATACCGTCCTTTCAGGAGCCACCAGTAGCCAGGGTCCGAAGCCAGGACAGTGGGCGTGAGATGTGAAGGGGTCATGGGAAAGGGGACTGAACTCAGGGGACAGCAGGGCCCAGAGACAGGTCCAGAGACCAGCCAGCCTCCCCCAGAGGCCCAGGCCCTGCTGAGGGCCAGTCCACGCAGGCGCAGCCGAGCGGGAGTAGCTCGTGACTCGGGTCACTGGGGCCCAGGCACTGCATTTGGAAATCCCCGGGAACTGGCCCCTTTCCGAGCGGAGGCCATCAGTAGGAATCCCCGTCCTGGCCAGCCCTGCTTGTGGGGTCACCCATTTGGCACCTACTCTCTGGGCGCCTCCAGGGGTTAGCATATCATTTCTGTCCTCACCATGCTTTGGGTGGTCGGCAAACCCGGCCTGCCTTCTACACGACTGGGACTCGGGACGGCTGACCTGCCGGGGCCACCTGCCCCCGTGCCTGGGGCTCTAGAGGCCAAGGTCGGCCGTGCCCCATTCAAGGGTGCACTTCTGCACCCAGCAGACACACAGCCATCGCTCAGCCCCTAACTGTACCTCAGAGATGTGTGAGCTGCACATTTCGGCGTGGGAAGGGGCCCTGGGGCCACCAGGCGAGCTCCGGCTTTCCAGCCCCTGGCCAGGGCCAGCCCGTGAGTAAGCAGGCAGCCCCGCGGGCCCCCCAGAAGTCCTCCTCTTGCTTAATTCAGAAATGCCTGCTGCCTGGGGAGCTGCCAACCTCTTCCTGTTCCCCTCCCTGCCCCCTCTTCTGAGGGAGGCCACATGGGGTGTCCACGCTCCCCACTCCATTCCAGCTGGGAGAAGGGGCAGCCTCCGCCACCATTAATCCAGCCAGGCTGCCCAGGACAAATGCTTGACCTCTGGAGATGCAATGCCCCCCAGAGCCACCGAGCCCCATGGTGAGGGCCTCCTGCAGGGCTGGACTGTCCAGAGGCGACGAGGTGTCCGGGCCTCGGGCCACTCGGGCCGCTCTCCCTTGGCTGTAATGGAATCTTCTCAGCTGGCTTGTGAGCCACGGCAGCTCCGGTGTCCACTCTGCTTGAGGCTCTGATCGCCGTGATCGAGGGCCGGCAGGTGGGCGAGCTCCCGCGGAGGCTTGGCACCTGTAGGAGCCCAGGTGGGCCTGGGCAGCACGCGTGTGAGTGTATGTATGTGGTGTGTGCATGCATGTGTATAGGTACGGGTGTGGGGGGTGAGTGTGTATGTGGGGGGTATGTGTACATGTTTGTGTGTTTGCATGTTGGGGGGGAGTGTGTGTATGTGTGTCTATGTGGGATGGGAGTGGGGGGCCCATGAGCTCCAGACTCTCTGGTCAAGGTCCTGGCCTGGTTCTCCCACTGCTACCAGACCAGGGGCCCCTGGAGTAGGTGTCACTGGCGACAGGACAGCAGGGGGGCTTGGGCGGGGCTCTGTGGGACCCATTGCTTCTGCAAGCTCCTCGCCCCCTGTGCCTGACGTCCTCTTGGGTGGACGTGCACAGTACAGGGTTTGAGGGGTGACTAGGAGTTGTATGGGTACTGAGCCAGGCGCCAGCCACAGGGCTAGAGCCAAAGAAGGACCCCTCCCCTTGCAGGGCGAGCACTGCACTGGAGTCTCAGAAGAACCCTCAGTGAGGACAGAGACATGCCAGCAGGCTGGGGGGGGCAGGCCCAGGTCGGACAGAGCACGTGGGTTGGGGGCACAAAGGTGACAGCCTGGCCCAAGAGGAGGAAGGAAGCCCAGTGGGTGGTATTACAGAGCAATATGGCTGGGTGGGTGGCAGGAGAGGTGGCTGGGCCCCAGGGCATGGCATTACCCAAGGTACTGAAGCAGGTGAGAGCAGGCCCAGCCTGCTTCGTGCACCCCTGGGGACTGGTGGGTGCAGAGCTGGGCTGGAAAGAGAGCCTTGGTGGGGCTGCTGGGTGCCATCACCATCTCCAAAGGCTTTGAGCCAAAGGAGGGGGGCATTAGGCCAAACCCCTCAGACTGCCCAGGGTCTTGTGGATGCATGGCCTTGGCCAGACCTCTGCTCCCAGAAAGGGTTCAGAAGTCAGAGCTCCCTGTCCACCCCAGAGATGAGAGGGGGTGTGCCCTCAGAGAGGGGTGCCCTCCCCAGGCCAGGCGGGTGCGGGGATGACACTCTGTAGGCCCTGGGCCTGGAGCTATTTTCCACCCGTTATCATCCATCTGTCACAAGCTGGCCTCAGAGCAGAGGGCACTCGAGTTACACATGTTCCCTGCCAGAGGCCCTGAGGACTCCTCTCCCGTGCAGGGCCCCGCCCTCTAGCATCCAGCCCTGGAGGGAGGCACTGGGCCAGCTGAGGCATGTGGGGGACAGGCCGGGGGCAGTGCTGAGAACACACTTACATGCACACACATGCACATGCGCACACACGTGCACACCCAGCACACTTACATGCACATGTGCACATACATGCACTCAGCGCACTTTCATGTACACGCATGCACACCAAGCACACTTACATGCACACACATGTGCACACCCTGCACACCTTTATGCACACAGGTGCATGAAGGCACAATCACACACATGACACACAGTCTCACATGTGTACACACTCACACGCATGCACATACACAGACACTTCCTCACGTGCACACTCACATGCACAAACACACATGTGCTCATACGTGTGTACACACCTACACATTGCTGTCCTACCACCCCTGGGGCAGACATGGGAATCCGGGAGCCCCGGGGGCCCTGTGCACAGTAGGGTTCCACCTCTGGGTGCTGCTGGCAGGGCCACCAAGGGTCCAGCCCTCCAGGTCCCTGTGTGGCTCGGCCAGTCCCAAGCATCCCCAAGCCTGTTGCCTCATCAGAAAGGTCCCCCTGGGGACCGAGCCCCAGCCTTTGGGCCGGTGGTGGCCTCAGCTGCAGCCCCACTGCTGAGCCACTGGCCCGCAGGCCACCCTCTGTGAGAGCAGGTCCTTAAGCTCAGCGGCCTCCCTCCTGCCACCTTCTCCCTGGGCTAGTGGCTCCTGCCACAACTCTATTTGCAATAAAAAACCTGATGCTGCGATAGGAGAAAATTGTTTCCTTTTGAAATAATCGCCACGGTCCAGGCGGGTCTGCACTGACATCGTTCAAGGGTGTGCTGCTGGTCGGAGATTTATGCCTGCCGAGGGGCCAGCGGGCCCAGCCCCCTGCTGTCTCCCAGGTGAAGAGAGCCGGGGGGCCTGAGTCACACACCCCTCCCCCAACCCGCCCTGCCCTGCAGCTCCCCGTGCACCCCCAGAGGCAGCCCCAGCCGCCTCGGGCCTCCACTTCCCACATGTGCACTGAGGGTGTGAGCCCATCACCGCCCAGGGCACCCACAGGACGGATGGTCAGTGCCTGGCCCCCTCCACCTACACCTGCACGGGTGCCCGGCAGGGTCTGCACCCCGAGCAGGGCCGGGGGAAGCCTCAAAAGTCAAGGACCCTTCAAAGGGTGTGAAAGGACATTCACCCCAGAGGGGCTGCGAGAAGAGAAAGGGGCGCCCAGGAGCCTGGCCGCAATCAGGGGCTGCGGAGTCGGGGCAGGCGGGCAGAGATGCTTCCCGCAGCCTTACCTGTGACCCCAGGCCCTGCAGGTGACAATGATAAAGCGCAGGCTCCCCGAGCACAGGCCCTACCCGGGCAGCGGCCAGGGCCGCGCGGCCTCGGAGCAACCGGCAGGCGCTAAGGCTGAGGCCGGAACGGGGTGCCAGCGGGAGGGGCAGCTCCCTGGGGATAGTCCCCCCCTTTCGCTTCATCCCCGTGTGTGTCGCTTGTGCAAAAATGCTGCCTGTGTTCCCCCTAGGACCATGTCACAGTAAATGAGGACGGCGGGGCGAGCCTTGAGCCCCGACTCCCGGCCAGAGACGCGACAGCCGACCAGGGAGAATGCGGAGCCCGCTCCGGGCGCGCCAGCGCCCAGGCCAGGGCGGGTAAGGCGGGCCCTGGGCGGGCACGAGCGTCCAGGCTCTGCCCTCCCTTCCAGTGGCCTCGTGCTCAGCTCCCTCACCTTGTCCAAGGGGGGTGGGGGGGCTCACTTCCACCTGCTCCCCACCCTCTCCCCAGGAGGGCGACAGGAAGTGCCCCCCCTCCATCCTGAGACGAAGCCAGCCAGAGCGCCGTGGCCCCAGGCCCGGGCTACAGAGGACCTCGAGGCGTGTGAGGTTCCGTGAGCCCTTGGAGGTGGCCGTCCACTGTAAGAGGGGCACAGGGCCAGCCGGCCTGGGGTTCCGTGGGGGGGGTCCTCAGCTCAGGTCTCTTCTGAGGCTCAAGGCCTCTTCCAGGCTCACCGGGTCATTTGCAGAATTGATTTCCTTGCAGCTGTAGAACCCACAGCAGCTACACCTTCGAGGCTCGTGGCTGCTGCTCTCTGACCACCATCAGGCCCTTTTCTAAAGCGCTCACCTGATTAGGTCAGACCCACCCAAGCGAATCTCCCTCTGAATTGACTCAGAGTCGACAGGGGGCCTTCATCAGCAGGAGCCCACCCCCTTAGACACATTCTGTTGGGCAGAAATGAGTGGCAGCCCCTCCACCAAGCGGAGGGGATGGCACAAAGGCGAGGACACTGGGGGTGGGAATCGGGGGACTTCTTAGATTCTGCCTGCCACAGCCCCCCAAGAAAAGTGCTTCGTGAGTCCCAACAAGTTGTGGGTAAAAGTCACTGCCCGGACAACACAGCATCTCCCCAGTGGCCCTTCAGCAGGAACTCCCCCCACCCCTCCCGCCGCCACCACCCTCTGGGGTTCAGCCCTTGGCCCCACAGAGAAGCCGCTCCTCACACTCCCCCAGCCAGGGAGGAAGCAGAGACTCTACAGATGGGGAATCAGGGCCCAGACAAGCCAGAGTCAGTCTGGGGTCTCCTAGTGGGCTATGGGGGTGAATGGGGGTGGGGGCCCTGCCTGGCCCTCTCCAGGTGCCTGCTCCTGTTTCCCAGGGCCCACCACCCCTGTAGCCCCCCAGACTGCCTGGGGGTCACCCTGCCCTCACTCCCACAGACTGAGAGCAGTACCCAGGGTCTTGGGGTGAAGCAGCAAGGCCTGGCAGATCCTGGGTGGTGCCAGGCAGACTGGCTGGTAGGGGGGTGGGGGTGGCCTGGACCTCTCATCTGTAAAGCGGGGTAGTGTGGGTCCTTTGGGTGGGCGGAGTGAGATGAGCAGCACTGGGGTGCCCCCAGCAGGGGGCCCTCACTGCCTGAGCCCACTCTCCTCTCCTCCCCAGACATCGCCGGCAGGGAGCCCACACCCACCACCAAAGGTGAGTTCTGATCCCCCCCCTGCCTTCCCCAGGGGCCCTCAACACCCCACATGCAGTGCCCAGAGCGGCCCCGGCCCCAGGCCACCCTTGGACATTCCCCCAGAGGCCCGGGAAAGGATGGGGGGACCTCCACACCCCATGGGGCAATGGAGTCACCGCAGGGACCCCACCCCACAGGCAGAGCCAGGGTGCCAGCCCTGCCCTCTCTGCAGCCTCCACAGCCCCGCGGGGAGGAGGGAGCCCTGGGTGCTCCTGGGGTAGGGGCTTCGGGCTGGGCTCACCTGCCCGTCCGCCCCAGCGCCACACCGGCCCAGGCCCCGCGGCTCCCTGCTCCTGCGGCTGACGGTGTGTGTGCTGCTGGTGCTGGTGCTGGGCCTGTACTGCGGCCGGGACAAGCCCATCGCGCTGGCCCTTGAGGACCTCCGGGCCCGGCTGCTCCTCCTCGCCCTGCGCCTGCGGCACGCGCTGCTCACCTGCTGGCACTGCTTCCTGCAGCTCTGAGGGCACCAGGCCCCAGCCCGGCGGGCAGGGCGGGCAGGGCCCAGGGAGGGGCTGGAGCAGCGTAGGGTGAACCCGGGACTAAGGGGGTTGTAGGCCGGGCCCCCAGGGGTTCAGGTCAGACACGGGGTCCGAGGCCCACTCCTGTCAGCACAGCCTCTCCTGTGTCACAGGCCGGGGTCCACTGGGAGGCAGAAGCTCCATTAGGAAAAGGGGCCCCTACTAAAATCTCTCCCCTGGGGCTCTCACCCAGAGAGAGACATGGGGACCCATCTGTATAGGATTCACATCAGTGGCCAGAGCAGAGGTGGGGACACTGAGCCTTCATCTCAGCATCTCCAGGGCCCCTCCTGGTTTCATAATTTGGGGATCCCATAGCAGGAGGCCCAACAGAGAGGGACCTGTGGCCTAAAGGTGGACCCACACCTGGTCCTCAGGGGCCCTCAGCATCATAGTCCCCCCGACTGCACACCAGTCCAGCCCCCCAGGACTTCACCTCATCTCACCACACCCCCTGAAGAAATGGGCAGACTGTCACCCCATATTCCAGATGAGGAAACTGAGATTCAGAGAGGTCGGGTCACCTGCCCAAGCTCACGGCAAGCATAGTCCCCGGGCTCAGCCTGTGCAGCCCTGTCCTATCTGGGGACGCACCTGCAGGGAGGGACAAGGCAGCCCGTCCTCGCGGCCGAGGGCTGGTCACTGCGGAGACTACGGCAGATGTGCTGGCTCTGCAGCCCACAGACTGTGACACCATCGTTTCTGGGGAAAAACAGCTCCGGGCGGACACAATCAGCCTGAAAAATGACCGGACCCTCTGTCTTCAGCCTCAGGAGCCCACCGGGCGCAGTGGGCTGGGCCCCCCAGGGCCTGTGCAGATGCGGGGGAGGGGCTCGGGGTGAACCCCAGGAGCAGCACAAAGGCGGTTTTGACCCTTGGTGACAAGTGGATGAAACTCTGAAAGGGGGGCTGAAACACAGCCACCTAGGAGGGCTTGGTATGTGTTTTTATTTTGAATTTGAGAAATAAATGCATTTAAGTTTAAGAATCTTTACTTTCAGTTTAGCCAGAAGTAGAATTAAAACACGGATGTTCATTGTCAAACAGCAGGGAGAAGCGGTGGGTGGCCCCACGTCAGGAGCCCCACCTGCCCTTCCGTCCACCCCAGGAGGGCCCTCCCCTGACCACTGCAAGGGCACATGGCTCCTGTCCCATCACCTCTTCCGGGGCCCAGCTGCCCCTTTCCTGGAAGCCCCAAGGCCTGGATGTCAAGGTGCCGGGGCAGCCGGCCTGTTCTGCGGTGATCGGCAGTGAGCGGACGCAAGTCTCTGCAACCCTGATCGAGGGGCTGCCCCGACCGGTTCATAGAGTCCACAGGGCAGACCCGAAGCTCTGGTGGACCCTCAGGCTCCAGAAGGCCCTGCTCCCCCTTCTAGCCCAGCTGGCTGCTGGGGGGACGGAGGCAGAGCCACCCACCTTCTGCCAGCGACAGATGAGGGGCCACAGGGGCTGGCAAGGGTCCCCACAGCTGGCGGATGAGGGCTGGCTGGCTGGGCCAGGGCAAGACCAGGTCTGCTTGGGGGCCTCAGGTTCCGTCAAAACCCTTCCCCCCAGAAATCCGCTGCTCTGCTTGGAACCCCACTGGGCTCTGGGCCCAGGGCACCTCTGTAATGCCAGGACCCTCTCACCTGGCCCCAGCTAGCACAGGAGCATCATGAGGAGTGGCCTCCCCTCACCTCCCGGCCCATGGACCCCTCCAGCACCTCGATCCAGGCCCAGATCCAGGGCCTCTGCAGGCCCCGTGCCCCTCGCCTGGGAGACCAAACCCGTCACTGGCAGTGAGAGACACGGACGTGGGGAGCGGGGTCTTCCTCCCCCGAGGGTGGGGAGCAGCAGCGAAACAAGCTTTGGCGCACGCGTGGCAGCTCAGGAAGCCAATGTTGCTTAGAGAGCCAGGGGCGGGGTGCTCTCACACCCCGGGTGCCCCCTCCTAGACAGGATACAGAGGACGGTATGTAGGTGGGGGGGCCAGGGAACCCCTTGAGGGGTTGCTCCACATGCCCTGTGTGGGCAGCGCCGTGCCCTCTGGGTCTTCGATGGGAAGGCAACCCCCTGGGCACCAGGGCACCGGGGCACCAGGCTCCCCAGTGGATGGAGGTGCAGAGGAACTGCCAGAGCACTACGTGTCCACACTTGTCCTGGTCTCGGCCCACCCCTTCCCATGCACGCACACGCACGCTCACATGCACACACTCACGTGTGTACACGCATGCTCACACACTTGTACATGTGCACCACCCTCATGCACACTCACTCACATGCTCACATGCATACACTCACATGTGTGTACACGCATGCTCACACACTTCTACATGTGCACCACCCTCGTGCACACTCACTCGCATGCTCACATGCATACACTCACATGTGTGTACACACATGCTCACACACTTCTACATGTGCACCACCCTCATGCACACTCACATGCTCACACGCATACACTCACACAAGTTGTGTATGAGCACACTTGTGCACATGCACTCTCACATGTACACTAGTATCACACCCACGTTCACACCCTCACACGCACACAGACTCCTGCATGGTACCTGGTCTTTCCCTCCCACCAGCTCAGGCCCAGCCCACATGCAGTGAGACAAAGGCCGGGGCCAGGCCACAAGGCGCTCTCCACCCCCACCCAGGCACTGCAGCTGCCCAGGACACCCACATGGGATGCTCCCCGGGACATCCACACAGCCACCACCTGAGCTCAGGCCAAACGACCGTCACCGAGAACAGGGCTGGACACCTGGGGGCCATGCAGCGGGAACAGAGGGGACGCAGTCCTGGGGGGGCTGCCCAGGGTCAGAAGGCAGGGACACACCTGAGGTCCTTCCTGCACTCACCCCTGCTCCCAGGTCACGCACAGGGTTCTTGTCCCATGCACCACTCAGGAACAATTGACAAGGTGACATGTGGCCATTGTGGGCTGGTGGGGTCACTCTGGGGACACGGTGCTGCCACAGGATCGTGAACAGAATGACACCTGGGCAGGGGCGGAGGCTGGACCCAATGGCCAGAGGGGTCTGAGAGGGTGGGCGCCCTCCCACCCGCCTCGCCAGCCGGGTCTCCCTGGGCAGGTCCCAGGGGCCCCAGGTCCTCTGTGCAGCCCTCAGGGAGAGCCAGCCCCCGCCCAGTACAGTGGGAATGGGGCGCCCGGGTGAGCGGGGTCACTCACGACACTCAGTGCCGGGGGGACACGCAAGGCTGTGGGGCCCTGTGGGGGCCCAGGCAGACCCCCCGCTGCTCCCCCAGCGCGGGGCGTGCGCCACAGGCGGTGGGGGCGCCCGGGGCCGCCTAGATGACCGCGCTCTTTTCCTCCTGGACGGAGGCGCGGGGGCCCGGGCGCGCCAGCAGCAGCTCCTTCTCGTGGACCAGGCTGTCCAGCAGGTCCTCCTGGCGGTAGTTGTGGTAGACTTTGAGGAAGGCCAGCACGGTGATGGCCAGCCAGGCCAGCCACGAGGCCCAGAGGCCGAACTACAGCGGGCGGGAGGAGGGCGGCGTCAGGGGGCGGCCAGACGCGCGCCCCGCGCCCTGCGCCCACCCGCGCACCCGGCCCTGGGAAGAGGAGGGGACCTGCTGGGAAGGGACTGGGAAAGGACGGGGAAGGGACGAGGCAGGGACGAGGCAGGGACGAGGCAGGGACGAGGCAGGGCCGAGCCCACCGCGGTCTCCTGGAGGGGAGGGCAGGGGAGGGCAGGGCAGGGGAGGGCAGGGCAGGGGAGGGCGGGGCGGGGCGGGGCGGGGCGGGGCGGGGCGGGGCGGGGCAGGGCAGGGCACCGCAGGGCAGGCCTCCGCTTTCTGCCTGGAACCCCACCTACCCAGGAGCCGCACCCACCGGACCACGCCCACCCGGGGGCCCCACCCACCGGGAGGCCCCGCCCACTCTGGGGTCACGCCCACCTGGGGGTCACGCCCACCCGGAGGCCCCGCCCACCCAGAGGCCCGCCTACCTGGGCGACGGCAAATTGGTCATAGAAGGCAGAGTTGTCCACGTTCAGCTCCAAGTCGATGTCCTGGAGCTCTTCGCAGCTGAAATGGCAACACGCAGCGGGGGCAGGTGACTGCCAGGCCACCAAGCACAGAAAGCAGCGGGCATCACCCCATGTCCTCAAGGTGGAGCAGACGGGACCCTAATGCCACACAGACTCCGGCCTAGAGACTCTGTCCCTGGACCCCACTGCCCGCTAATACAGGGGCTGGCAGGTAAACCACAGGCTTGAGTGATGCCTACAAACCCATCAGTGGGCCGGCTGGGCCGGGCTTGGCTTCAGCCCGGGGTGAACGAGGCGTGGGCTCCAGGCCCATAGCCTTCTGAGACATCAGGACACATTAACAGGAGCATGAAGCCCAGAAAGAGGCCCAGGCTCTCCCTGGAGGGCGCTGGGGGTGGGGGTGAAGCGCTGGAGTTGGTATTAGTGAGGGAAGAGAGCTGAGGCATCTTTCTGGAGAAGCCCAAGGCCAGGCCTGGGGGCCCCCTGCTCTGAGGGCTTTCGGAAGGAGAGAAAGGGGGTAGCCTGGGGGACCCAGCAGGCAGAGCTCAGCTCAGGGTGGGCAAGACTCCACCCACCATGGAGGAGCTGCCTGGGCATGGAGCCCGACGGAGCCGCCCACCCAGGATGCTCAAACCGTCCCCTGGTGTGTTTCCCCGGCTGCTACACAGGCCACTAGGCCCCAGGGTGTGGGCACAGGGTGAGGAGATGAGGTGCCCCTCAGGTTGGCCCTTTCGTCCATCTCATATGTGAGGATCCAGGTCTGATTTTGCTTAAAGAACCTGGAGCCTCTGGAAGAGGGGACCCGAGAGTCTGCCTTCCCAGGGTCCTGGCCTGGGGCACTGGGCATTGCCCCCTCTGAGGGTCAGGCAGTCACCGTGCTCCAATCAGGGCCACCCCCACATCAGACACTGCACCCGGCTCAGGGCCCAGGGTGGCCACTCTGGCCCCGAAGTCCTTTGTCCCCAATCTGCTCAGCCCGGAAGCCGCTGCTCCTACTCTTCACCGCCCCCACCACCTTCCAAAGCCTCCAGGACACAGCCCCCATTGACACACCCCCCTGGGCCTCTGCCTCTGCTGCGTGGCCACACCCCGGCTTCCAGGACCTGGAGCCCATCCTGTCAGGTCCCGTGATACAACTACATGCCAGACTTGACAGGGCAGCTGGATGCTCTGACCTCCTGGGCCACCCCCCCCAGAGCCACCCCAGGGCGTGTGGGGCCCTGCTCTGAGTGGAGCCACAGGCCCCCTATCTGGGAAGGGGGTGTTGACGTCCAGGGGCAGGTCCCAGAGGAGGAGCGGGCAGGTGTGCACGGGTGGGATGAGCTAAGCTTCGGGCTCAGGACAGGACTCATACATGAGGAGGCCATCCAGGGAGCAGGGGGCAGGCCAGGGGCGCACCTGTGGGGCACAGTGCCCTTCTCGGTGACAGCGTCGCACCACATGGTGAAGCCCACGCTCACGATGGTGCTGGCGATGAAGATGAGGAAGACAATGAAGGCGCTGACCAGCAGGTTCAGGAAGGCGTAGAGGAAGGAGCTGCGGGGGGGAGAGGAGAGAGTGGGTCACCGCGCACCACCCCTGGGTTTCTGCCCATCCAGGGGCCACTTCCCTCACCCTCCAGCCCCTTGTGCTGGCCCCAGGCTGCCCATCCTGTCCTCTCAGAGACCCAGGATTGGGAACCTTGGTCACCACTGTTTTCCGGGAATGTAGGGCCAACCCTCAGCCCGAGTCTACCCGGATCCCAGCACACATGCCAAAAAGATGGGGCCTCCTTCAAGCCGTTACCCACAGGGCCATCAGTGTGGCTGGTCTGGACCTGTGCTAGGGGGTTGCCGCTAGACCCGCTCTTACGTCCCCACTGAAACCTAAAGGCCGAGCTGTGACCAGGTGGGCAGGAGACTCAGGAGGCGGGGCCGTGAGGATGGATCTCGCTCAGGGCCAGGTTGCACTGCCCGAGTAGCCAGGGCTTCCAGGGTCCCCATGGGCACTGCCCCACCGGGATGCTTACACAGGTTTCCATGGAGCCTGCCCCACTCTACAGATTTTGGAAGAATTGGGGGTGTCCAGAGCCTCACTTGGCCCCAGCCTCCCCTCCCCTTCCCCCTAGGCCTGGCCAGGGCAGCGGTCAGGACGGGAGCTCGCACACACAGGGTTAACCATCCTTTCCCCGCAGCCTCTCAGGGTGCCCTGCCTGGATGTGCCGTCTCCATGGTGACAGCATCCCGGGAAGCCCTGGGAGGCTGGGGCAGGCAGATGGGTCGTTTTAACCCGGCGCTCCCCAGCCGTCAATCACAAACCGCCGCCACCTGGATGCTCACAGGGCTCAGCTCGGCACAGCTGCCCAGGCCCCCTGGCCCGAGGCTCACCCTCAGCCCATCCATCTGCCCTGGAACAGCGAGCCCCCCGGAAGCCACAGGTGCCAGATCCACGCACTCATTCCTTCAGTCTGAAGCCAGGGTGCCCCGTACACAGAGCCGCCCCTCACAGTCCTGGGCACCAGCTGTCAGGCCCCCACTCTGCACAGGGACACACCCTCCATGAGCAGACAGCCGGCACCAGCCCCAGGCAGAGCCCCAGCCCCACAGCACCGGGAGGCTCCCCCAGCTGACACGTGACCTCCTGCAGACCCCAAATCCAGAACCTTAGTGTAGTGGGCTGAATCGTGTCCCCAGTAACATGTGTCCAAGTCCTCACCCCTGGTACCTTTGAATGTGACCTTATTTGGAAACAGAGTCTTTACAGATGTCATTAAGCTAAAGATCTCCCAATGAGGGCATCCTGGAGTTAGGGTGGGCTCTAGATCCAATGAGCAGTGTCCCTATAGGAATATAAGAGCCCCGGCCGATTTGGCTCAGTGGCTGAGCATCTACCCATGAACCAGGAGGTCAGGGTTTGATTCCCAGTCAGGGCACATGCCCGGGTTGTGGGCTTGATCCCCAGTTGGGGGCATGCAGGAGGCAACCCATCAATGACTCTCTCATGATTGGTGTTTCTATCTCTCTCTCCCTCTCCCTTCCTCTCTCTGAAATCAATAAAGATACATTTTAAAGAATAAAAATTAAAAAAAATAAAATAAGAATATAAGAGACAGGCAGAAGAGGCCACGTGAAGACAGACACAGAGATTGGAGTGATAAAACCCTGAGCCAAGGAACAGCCTCCAGAAGCTAGAAAGAGTCAGGGAAGGAGTCTCCCTCAGAGGGAACCAGCACTGCCCACACCTTGGTGTTGGACCTCTGGCCTCCGGAACCGTGAGAGCAGGTGGCCTTTGTTACAGCCGCCCCGGGAAACCATGCACGTGGGTTGCTAGGATTGCACCCCTCCTCCAGGTGTCTCTCCCCACTCCCAGGTGAACCGCATCCCACTTGCTGCCAAAATAGGACCAGGACAGCAGGTGAGGCCGATGGAGGCCCAGAGGGAGAGAGGCTTGTGAGGACAAAGCAGGGCCCTTGCACACCTGCTCCGCCCTCACATCCCCAGCCAAGACCTCCAGGGGCTTCCCTCCAGACCCTCCCGCACCACCAGCCTCCCCAGGACAAAGGGGATGCGGGGAGGACTCCCCAGTGTCGCAGGCGCCGGGCCTAGGCCGGAGCGCAGGGCCCGAGCGGGCGTGGCGCTGTCCGCGGTGCTGACGAGCGCGCGGAGCCGGGGAGGGCGGCCAGGTGAGCTCGGATGACGGAGCCACACGCACACGCGGGGCAGGGGGGGTGGGGGATGGGGGAGGAGGAAATGCCCGGAAGCGGCAGGTGATGCGCATTTGGGGAGAGACGCACTGGCTTCCTAAGGAGAACGGGTGCGCGTCAGGGCCCTGGGCTCCGCGGGTAGACAAAGGGCAGCGTGCGCGCGAGTGCGCCTGGCCCAGGACTGACATTTTCGGGCCTCCGAGCTCCGGGGGAGAGGAGAGCCCGGGGGCGCTGGGGGCGCGGGAGGGGCGCCGTGCGGGGGCGAGGGCTGCGTCCGTCGGGCCGGGCGGCCCCCGGGCGCCCACTTACCCCTCGTGCCCCTTGCAGAGGAAGAACAGCGTGCGCCAGGCGTGCGCGGCGCCCAGCAGCAGCGAGAGGAGGCTGGCGAGCAGGCTGAAGCGGCAGGCGGCCGGCGGGCCCCACTCCTGCACCGTGAAGCGCTCGCGCTCCTGCACCGTGAGGTTGGCGCTGAGCCACATGCCCTCGGTGAAGAGCAGGCAGCGGCCGCGGAAGTCGCGGCCGTTCTCGGACAGCGGCACCACCGCCACGAAGCTGAACAGGAAGGCCAGGGAGTAGCAGGCGCACTGCGCCAAGAGGAAGCGGCTGAGCGCCATGGCCCGGCCCGCGGGCCGCCCGAGTCGCCGGAGGAGTCGCGGGCCCGGGCCGCGCGCGGGAGGCTGCGCAGTGGCGGCGCCGGCGGGTCCTGCGCGCCCCGCCCGGGATGCGTGCGCAGCGGCCCCGCACGCGCCGCGCCCGCGGTCAGCACCGCGGACAGCTCCCGGGCCGGAGGGCGGCGGGAGCGCACGGCCCCGGCCTGGGGGCCACGGGGGCAAAAGAGCGCCGGGAGGGAGAAGCGGGATGGAAACCCGGAGAGGGGACGGTCTATCCAGACCCGACGCTCTGCGCCACCAGCGGGACTAGTAGCCGCCTGTGTGGGCCTCGCCTGGGCCGGTTCTGCAGCCCCGGCTCCCCATTAACTTAAGGAGCCTGGGGAAGAGGTTCTGGAGGGACTGCAGGAGGTGCCACGGTGAGGTGGGAGTGGGGTTTGCAGTCCAGGCCGGCATGGTATTTTTTCCACTGATTTTGAGAGAGAGAGTGGGAGGGAGGCAGGGAGGAAGCAAGGGAGAGACATCAATTGGTTGCCTTCCACGTGTGCCCCAACCTGGGATCGAACCTGCAACCTGGCTACGTGCCCTTGACCGGGACTCGAACCCAGGACCCTGCAGTCCTCGGACGGACGCTGTAACTGCTGAGCCGCACCGGCCAAGGCACTGACACGATTCTTTGCTGTAGTCGTGGAATGTGAGACATATGAGGCAAGGAGGTCAGAGAGCAGGGCAGCTGGGATCTGTGGGAACAGCTCGGGGGTCATCCACGGAGAGGTGGGGGGCGAGGCCTGGACGTGGGAGGAGGGAGTGGGTCCGGAGCTCTTTATGCTTCTGCAGCGCGTGCCCTCAGCAGGAACATCTGTTAAATCGCCTGCCACAAGCTTGGCCCAGAGTTGATATTTGTAAGATAAATAATGGATGCCCTGGCACCTCATTAAGACAGCCTTTGCGGAGAAGGAGCCTGCCGGCGCATTCATTAATGGAATTAATGCCTTTCCCGATTCCCTTTAAGGCTAAGTCACGTTTAGTCCAATTCCCAGGGCGAGGAAGCCACGGCGTTGCTCCTTCTGAAAGAAACGGCCAAATGGTTTAAAATCGCATCAGCATTTTTGTTGCAAGCACTAAGAAGTGTTTTTGTTTTATTGCCAAAGTAACATATGCTCATTTTTAAAATCAAGCAGTGTACAGATGTATAAGATAAAAAGACAAGGTCCCCTTCTCACCCCCACCCCCACCCCGCCCCTCCCCAGGTGACTTTTCACACTCTGATGTCTACTTTTCTGAACATGTTGCTAACCACGCACCACACCCCCACCATGTATACAATGTTTCAACACCCCCACCATGTATACAATGTTTCAACATCCCCACCATGTATACAATGTTTCAAACGACACATACAGCTCTCAGAGTCCTTATTCAACAATGTATCCCGGGTGCCAGTCCCTGCCCGCAACAGCTCTGTCCTGTTTTCCTAATGACTGCGTGACCAGCCCCAGTAATGACTCCCCGCCCGGGCCGCCTCACTGCCCCTCTCGGGTGCGCCCCTCTCGTGTGGGTGTCTGGTGTCCCCGGCGCTTGCTGTTCCAGTGCCGCTGAGCGAACCTCCTGGTCCATCTACGCTTGGGCACCTGGGCCAGCATTTCATATAAGAGAACTTCTTAGAAAAGCAACCTCCAGGCCATGGGGTAGCACATTTTAAGCGTCGACAGAGAACCAGTTTCCAAACCAGCATCTAAAGATGTACATGTTTACCTTCCCTCTGCAAAACTGAAGAATGTCGGTGGTTTTAAGATTCTATCAGTTGTACACAGAGAAAAACTTTCCTTGGAGTGTAAATGTGTCTCCTCTGATGCTCAATTGTCTCTCTCAATTGATGTTTTTTTCTCTCTCTCCCTCCCTCCCTTCCATTCTCTCTAAAAATTGATGGAAAAAATATCCTCCAGTGAGGATTAACAACAAAAAAAAGATGTACATGTGGCAGCAGCCCCTCTCTTGGAGAAACACTCGGGGTGCCACTGTTGAGTACCCCAATTCAACCAAAGGAAGCCACTTAGGAAATTCAGCTCCTCCCCCGAACTCAGACAGGAGTGGAAACCCTGTCCATCCGTTACACAGAAGGTTGACTGCTTCGAACATTTTGAGGCTGTTACACGTGAGGGTTTGGCCAAAACCAAAGACCCCTTGACCCCTGAGAAGGAAGCAACCAATGGAAAAGCTAGAGAACGGAATGAGTAACATCTGCCCCTTAAAAGGCACGAGGCTCTGCATCCTTAGAGACGGGCTCCACTTAACCCTCAAAAGTCGGGAATTCCCTGTCATTGAAATAATTCCAGTCTATGAAAAAATATGGGAAATTCCAAAATTCATTCTTTAAAAGTCAGCGTTACGTTCATGCCAAAGCCTTAGTAGAAGAGTTCACATTTTTTCTCCCTCATGAGGGCAAAGCTCAGGCTCTGGAGGAGACGACTCCCCTTAGTGACACGGGGAGGGCGGGGTCTTCGGTGTGGCCTGGGCAGGGGGCTCCACGGTCCCCCCAGGGTCACTGGACACAAGACCTGCCCTGTCTCTTTGAACTAAGACTCCACAGCCACTGGTCCTGGCTCAGGCCGAGCCTCCCTGCAGCCCGACCCTCGGCGGGGGGCCGGTCACTGCCCAGGTGAGCGGCACTTACCTGCGCGCATCAGTTTTTTTTTAACAGGTGAAGGACGCAGCTGCCGGGTGAGGCGGGAAACCTTCGGGAGGGTGGGGCCTGAACACAGAGCGGTAGGTGTTCACCGGCACCGGGCGGGGGGTGTAAAGGCTGAGAGGCAGGAAAGCAGACCCGAGCGTCCTGCACTGAGGCATCTGTGTCCTTCCCGTGCCCTGAGCTTGCCTGCTTAGGTGACCTGCACCCCGCACCCCAGGGACGGCCCTCTCTGCACCCGGGAACCAGATGACGCAGTCACTCTTCTCAGAACAGGGGCCACGGGAGGAACCTGGAACCGCCTCCGTCTGGAGCTGCGGGCAGATGTGTCAGCAGAGCTCCGCCCTGCGTCACCACTGCCTTTATCACGAGAAATAGACCCCAGGAAACCAAGGGAAGAACCAGAAATAAAAAATCGTCCTGCCCTGCCATTAGAAGGCCAGTCGCGAGGCAGCAAATGTGCGCACAGAGGCTCAGAAATTGTTCCGGAAAAAGTGCAAATTGCTGCTTCGCTGCATGTAAATGAACCGCTAATTGCTCTTTGCAAACAATATTTATGCAAATGGCCCTGCACAGATGACACACTCACGTTCACACTTGTCACCACCTTCCTTTCATCTCTGGCATCTCTGGAGCGGGGGCAGCCCCACCGCACGTTCCCTCTTCCTCGCGTCCTGCAGCCCCACGCGCCCTGGGAAGACAGCCAGGCGTCCCTGCGTCCTGCCCGCCACATGGAGGTTTGTTTTCAGGCCCCTCTGTCCCCACATGGACGTAGAGGCCCGCAGCTGAGGTCAAAGCAACGTCGTCTCCGTCACAGTCAGCGGATGACCAGGGACCTGGGAGAACATTTTCCAGACACGTCATGGTTCTTCTAAGAGGCAGACTTTCTAACATGGCTAAGAGAAGGGCCCACAGGTTGGAAGCAGAAACTCGTCAAGTAAGACGAGTAATCACAGAAAATAAATTCACCTGGTTCTTGAGGCAGTGAGAGGGGTGTTAGAAGCCCTCACTAAGGAAACGTGCGTTAAAATTACCCTAAGCAGCCCTGGCCGGTGTGCTCAGTGGTTAGAGCGTCAGCCAGCAGACCCGAGGGTCACGAGTTCGATTCCAGCCGAGGGCACGTACCCGGGTTGCAGGCTTGATCCCGGCCCCGGCCTGGGTGCATGTGGGAGGCAACCAGTTGGAGTGTCTCTTGCATCGATGTTTCTTTCTCTCCTCCTTCCACTCTCTCTGAAAAGCAACGGGAAAAATATCCTCAGGTGAGGGTTAAAAAATAATTTTTTTTAAGCTACCCTAAGCGGACCCTGGCCTGTGTAGCTCCATTGGCTGGAGCAACGTCCTGTGCACCAAAGGGTCGGGGACTTGATTCCAAGTCAGGGCACATGCCCAGGTTGCTGGTTCAGTCCTCGCCCAGGTTGCGGGTTCAGTCCCCACCCAGGCGTGTGCAGGAGGCAACCAATCAATGTTTCTTTCTCATATCGATGTCTCTCTCGCTGCCGCTCCCTTCTTCTCTCTCTCAAGTCAATAAAGGCATGTGCTTGGGTGAGGATTTTTTTTTTTTTAATTTTTTAAAGACTACATTCCTTTAAAAATAAAAAATGTCCCTAAGCGGATGTATGGGCACCAACGCCGAGGCCCGTGTCACCCCAGAGAGCCCAGGGTCAGTACAGAACAAAAAACACATACAAGCAGGAGACAGGATGCCCCACCCTCAAAAGAAATGACTGTGAAAAAGGACAAGATGGAAAATCATCCCAGCAGCTGAGTTCACTGTCTGCAGAGAGAGAGCACCCAGGAATCACTGGGGAGGTTGGGCGGGGGGGGGGGAAGGGGGAGCATGTACACATACACACATGTACATGCAAGCACACATGTACTTGTGCGCACACACGTGCACACAGCTTTAAGCCTGGAGAACACCAAATGCACCCTCTCAAGCAGTCATGGAACATTCACAAAAATTTATCATATATCAGATCACAAAAAGCAGAAATTATTGATAAAAGAAATTTTTAAGACCATTCCACTTGGAAAATTTTAAAAAATCTATTAAACAATTCATGGGCAAACGTGGAAATAGCAACTGAAATGGCTTCATTTTAAAAATAATGATAGTGAAAATACCGCGTATTGGGCTCTGTGGGACATAAAGCCGTGATCAAAGGGGAATCCCTCCCTCTGGACACTCTCATCAGTAAACATGAAAGAGCGGAGAGAAATAAACTCCCAGCTCAAACAGCTAGAGGAAGAACCACAGAACAAAGATAAAAGTAGAAAGTAATGAGGTAGAGAAGAGAGAAAACCTGGGCCTAATTGATAAATCAAAATCCTGGATTTTTTAATTAACAAAATAGGCAAACTGCGAGCTAAACTTATTACAAACTGAGAATGCTCAGATACACCGCATAAGAAATGACAAGAAAATAACCACCGGAGCAGAAGGAATGCTGAAAATCAAGGGACTAGTTTGCAGGCGTCTCTGCAAATAACATTTAAAACCTTGATGTTATGGATTAAATGGTGTCCCCATTTAATAAAGAGAGAGATTCATTGAAGTCCTAACCCCCAGAGCCCCAGAATGCGGCCTGATTTGAAAATAGAATTTTTGCTGATGTAATTAGTTAAGGTGAGGGCCCCTTAACTCCCCCTAATTAATCCAACACGACAGGTGTCCCTGGGAGGGGAGGGGAATTTGGACCCAGACATGCACGTAGAGGGGAGACGCCATGTGACCACCGAGGCAGAGGCAGGAGCTGCACCTCCCGTAACAAAGCATCACAGGCAGAGGCAGGAGCTGCATCCCCTGTAACAAAGTATCACAGGCAGAGGCAGGAGCTGCATCCCCCGTAACAAAGTATCACAGGCAGAGGCAGGAGCTGCATCCCCTGTAACAAAGCATCACAGGCAGAGGCAGGAGCTGTACCTCCCGTAACAAAGTATCACAGGCAGAGGCAGGAGCTGCACCTCCCGTAACAAAGTACCACAGGCAGAGGCAGGAGCTGCATCTCCCGTAACAAAGTATCACAGGCGGGCAACTCACTCTACAGACATTTATTTCTCACAGTCTGGAGGCTGGAAGGCCAGGACCAAGGTGCCAGCAGGTTTGGTTTCTCCTGAGGCCTCTTCCCGTGGCCTGCAGGTCGCTGTGACCGGTGACCCAGGTGTGTCCACGCGGTCAGCCCGCCTGCTTGTTTCATCTCTCTCCTATTCTCACTCATTTTCAGAATCTTTTATCAGGTACACATGACTACTGAGCACCTGAAATGAGACCAACTGGTCTGAGCAATTAAACGTTAACATTTACTTAATGTCAGTTAACTCAAATTTAAATAGCTCCCTGCGGCTCACGACCCTGTGTTGGCTGATAGGGTGTGAGGGTTGGGGTGTTTGACCAACGGCCCCAGGACGCCGGCCTCCCACATGCCAAACAGCAGGTTGGTGTCCACCTCGCTCATGGGCACAGCAACCCAGCTGGACCAGAGGCCAGCCCGTGACGCAGGAAAGTGCTGACGGTATTGTTGAAGGCCGCGATTTCTGCCACAGGCGCGAAGTTAGGGAAGAATGAAGGACCCGTGACCATCTGGCCACTTCGGGGCAAACCTCTGACCGTCCAGAGCAAACCACCCAGAGAGAGAAACGGACACAGGCTCAGAGAAAACCTCTGCACGGTACACCCAGCAAGGAACTAGATTCCAGAGCGTGCGAGGAACTCCTATAAAAAGCAGTGTAAAGGGGACAGACACACAGCCAGGGTGGAAAAGGGAGTGAGAATATTGTCAAGGGGGCCACTGGGTGTCTGTCCCCTTTCATTCCTACATGTGGCCTCCTGCCTGGGGGGGACTCAGCCTTTCCTGGAGCCCCGGCCTGGCTGTCACCCCATCAGCATGGCCCGGGGGTGGGGGGGCACCTGCTGTCACTCGCCAGGCACTGAAGTCAACCTCCTGGTTCTTGACAAATCCAGCCCAACGCACCTTTCTTCTGGCAGCCTGGCTGCAGGTGCTGGGGAAACAGGGCCAGGACATGTCTGTGCCTGAGAGCCAGTCAGGTGAATGGTCACTGGTGTGGACTGTCCCTCCCCTCAGGCTCTGCAGGCAGCGGGGTGGCTGCAGACCCGCTGTCCCCAGCCAGGCCATCCCTGGTTTGAGGTCTCAAAGCAGGTTGGAAGGCAGGGTCCTAGAGCAGGGGCTTCTCTCCCTGGGGTGCCCTGCAGGCAGGGGGAGCCCTCTCACCCAGAGCCCCTGACTCCCTGCGTGAAGGCCACACGGCCCTGCAGCAGAAGGGATGTTTGTGACCGCAGCCTTCCCCCGACCCCCCACCTTATCAACCCACCTCCCCCCCATGAGCACAGCCCAGTGCAGGGAAGGTCAGAGAAGGTCTGACAGGGGCCCCACCAGCAGATGGTAACAGCTGGCAGCCCTCTCCTGGGCCACCTCTGTGGGTCCCCCAGAGACCCCGCTAGGGACCCCCACCCCTTGGCCCAGGCTGCACATCTCCAGCCTCTTTCTACCCAGGTTGCCCCATCTCACAGAAGCCCTCCTGGGGTCCCATCCACCCAACCATGCCTGCCCCTTCTGGGGTACACAGGGCTCCCCGTGGCTGCTGCTCATGGTCCACATGAGCTGCAGGGAAGAGAACTGAGGCCACAGTCATGTTCATGCCATTCAGTTAGCACCCTGGGGAGGGGACCCGCCCAAGTGCCCTTCCCCCACCCACCCAACCAGCGGGACCTGAACTCTTCCTGCTGACTTGGAGTTTAACGGCTCACCCGGCTCCTCTCTGAGCTCCCACCTTTTATTTTCTGGCTGAGTGAATATTATATGCACAGGAGCCCCGGAAGGCGCCCCCCGCCCCCGGAGGGGAGCGATGGCCGCGTGGGGAGTGTAAATTTCTGGTGCGCAGCCCGGGCTGCTGAGGGCAGGGCCGTCCATCTCCCACTGGCCTTTCTTCCACCCTTGCGCGCCGCCCAGCAATTCACTGTGTTCAGCAGAGACGCAGCTTCACAACTTTATATGCAAATCAATAAAAAGCCTTCTGCCATCTCACTTAAATCACTGAATAATTAACCAGGCTGGAGACTGCCTCCAGTTCTCAGCCAACCCTTGGAAGTGAGAGGGGTCAGTGCCCAGGCAGGAGAGCGGCCCCGAGCACCCAGCACCGGCTTAGGGCCTTGCCCCGCCTGGGGATGGGCAGCGACCCTGTAGCCCCGGGGGCTGGGGACCTGACCAGTCCTGTGGTCCTGGGAATTCTGCCTCCCTGCCCAGCAACCTGGGACCACCCCTCTGGGAGGTAATCTGAGCAATGACCTTAGCCAACCGCATTATGACCCCTGACCTTGACCCCAGGATGCCCCTCCCTCAGTCTCAGAGAGAACAACATCGAAGGGGAGCAGAGGGTCTGCCCAGGGAGGCCAGAACCCCAAAAGGTCACTCTTCTCACTCCCCCTCATCCCCCAAAAGTGGTCAGTGCAGAACTGAGCTCAGGGCCTGCAGGGTGGGGCAGGACACGGGGTGGCTTCCCGTCCCCAGTGGTCAGCAGCAGCACATGCAGCCATGTCATCTGCCCAGCAGCCCCCCATGTTCCCAGTGACCCACACGCCTGGGCGGTCTATCAACACAGCATGGAAGGGCCACTTGCGGAAGGACCGGCTCTCCCCGCCCCCGACGTGTCCTGGGCAGATCAAGGAAGCCGGCCTCCGGCCTCCAGGTGGCCGTCACAGCTGGGAAGGAAAGCCCCGGGCCAGGGGGGCTCGTCTTCTCGGGAGTGTGGCTGTCACCCGCACTCCCGATGGCACGGGGGACCATCCCGTGTAGAAAACAAGGACATCGCTGAGTCGAAAAGTAGGGCTCGGAGGGGCCCTTTCTGAGAGGGAGGGCATCTCGGGGCCACGAACCCCCCTGCTTTGCCTGTTTCCCTTTTATGCCGCGTAAGGCTGAGCGTGAGGAGCCCGGGGCCAGAGGCGTGGAAGGGGCGTGGGGCGAACGCGCGGAGGCCGGGAGGCACGCAGAGTAACAGGCACCGCGACCGGCTTCATCCGACGAGATGCGGTTAAAAATAACACACCCGGTCCAGCAGAGTCCCCGAGGGGCAGGATGGCCCAGCAGGAGCTCAGTCCGCACTGTGACGGGCCAGGTCCCCTAAAGGGACCGAAACATGCACAGAACCCACGTGAATGTCCCAGAGACACAGGAGGGACAGCACTAAGTTTAACGCTGTTTATAATTTGTAAAACTCTGACGGCTTCGAATACGAGACAGCATCCTTCACGCCACGAAACCTATTTCCAAGCCCCGTGGGAAATGTGGGGCTTCACAGAGAAGGGAAGACACGTCTCCTCGGGATGAGAGGTCAGGCGAGCACATCCCCTCACCCCCGCAACGCGGTCCTGACGCCCGGGGCACGTGCAGGATGCGCGGGCTGCGAGCGGGAGAGAGAACCGTACGACCCATGGATATGTGGCCGCAGAGACGGGAAACGTAACCAGATCCGCCAGCTGCTGGAACTAATGAGAGTTACAAGGTGAACCTCAGGAATCGATAACCTGACCCTGCGCCAGCAACAGTCACCCAGAAAATACGATCCCGACCCCGGGCCGCCGAGGCCACGGCAGCAGGAGCCGCGTCAGCAGAGCGTAGACGGGGCCCGCTCGGTGGGCGTGTTGGAATCCGTGGGGGACACGGAGAAGGTGCCACAGCCACGGGCGTGGGAGTCAGGACAGCTCCACCGACGGGCGTCCTCAAACTAGCTTCTAGATCAGTGTCACGCAAGCCGAAGTCCCAGCAGGCTTTTCAGGAAACTCGCCAACCTCATCCTGAACTTGTGGTCCAGGAATGGGCACCCGATTAAAAAAAAAAAAAAAAAAACAGAGAGAAAGGGCCCAGTCCCCCAAGGAAGACAAACCGGGGAGCCATGGTCACTACAAATAAAATAACAGGCCAGTGTCGTGCGGATGAAGGAGCGAGTTGGCCCTGAACAGGCGACTGGCCATGCAGGACTCGGGAAGGGTGGCCACAGTGCAGGGAAAGCAGCCTGTGGCTCGGGGAGAGGGGGCTGGGCCCCTGCTTTACACCCGGTAAAAAGCTGGCTCCAGATGGAAGGAAGGTGGAAACGTAAAAGAAAACATGCAGGCGCGAGGGGGCGGCCGTGTGGGGACCGACTCTGACCGGCAGCCCACACGGAGACCCAGTGCCCCCGGCGTCAGAGACGTGCAGGGAAGACCAAGGGGCCGGCACCCGCCCGCTTCCCAGTGGGGCCAGCGGGTGGGCGCGGGAGGCCTGGGAAGGGGGACTGCGTGTGCTGCTGGGGTGCGTGGCATCACCATTTTCGAGGGGAGGCCTACGTGCCCCGTGGCTGGGGGTCCCAGCGTGGCTCAGCCCCGCAGAGGGCAGAGAGGAGGGTCCTCACCCCCAGGTGGACAAAGGCAGGAGCGGCAGGACCCCACCATCGTAGGGGGCCTGGGGTCTGCCCCCTGGAGCCCTTCAGACACAGTCCCCCCACCCCCACCCCGCCTTTGTAAGAGGGTGGGAACCTATTCAGGGTTGGGGGCTGACTGAGCACGGGCACTGGGGACCGCCCGGTACCACCCTCCGCATCGGCGCCCAAAGAGCCGAGAAAGAGCGAGCAGAGGACGGCTGGAGGACAGCCTGGAGGAGGCCCTGCTCCTGTCCCCTGGAGTCTGCGGTGAGCCGGCTGGCGCTCGGGCCTCTCCTGTGGCACCCTCTCCATCCCGTCTGCCAGCTAAATCTTACTGAGGTGTGAATGGCTGATAGATTTATAGGCACTGACTTTGCAGCCGGACACAAGAGACAGGACACACGGAAAGACCATGAGGACTCTGCAGGTGTTGCCACCGGTCAGCAGGGCCACCCTGTGGGACCTGGGCAGGGTGAGCGGGCACAGGCCAGGTGCTGGCTGGGGCTGGGGACACAGAGGTGGCTGCTCCCAGCCCCCAGCCCCTCCTTGGAGATGCCACTTCCCCCCCCACGGCCACCAACTCCAGCTTCAAACAGGTCTCGGGGGAAGGAGAAGCAATCTCCTTCATATAAATGTTTAATTGGGAATTAATATTTATGAGGCTCCGGGAGGGCCGGGCTGCGGGCTTAATAAATATTAACAGGGATGAGTCTCCCGTCCCAGCCCGTGTGAATACCTCTGTCTGTGAAGCATCTTTAATTCAACACCGGCTGGGGAGGGGCTGGGACCTGCGCCCCACTCCTGGGGGTCCTGGGGGAAGGGGAGGGGGCGATGGACCCTCTCCTGCGGGGCTGAGCCCCGATCACACAGCCGCCCATCGGCCGGTCCTGCGCAAGCACCACACCACCGGAGCCCACGGAAACCCGCATCGCAGCCGCCGCCTCCCCGCCCCACGCGGGACCTGCCTGCAATGCCGCCTCCTACAGGAAGCCCTCCCGGCCTCCGCTTGATCCACTACCAGGGGACCTTGACCCGGCCCAGCAAGCCCCGCGGGTCAGGGCACCCCGAGAGGACCTGGTTTTGGGGCCGGGAGCCCAGGGGGAGGAGTCCCCGACCCGCGCCCGCAGCCGCCCGCAGCCTCCCGCAGCCGCCCGCAGCCGCCCGCAGCCGCCCGCAGCCGCCGCGCAGGGGACCGTCGGCGGTGGAGCTCGCGCGCCCTCGCGTGGCCGGTGCTGGCACGACCTCCACGGCTGCGGCCTGAGACCAGGGGCCGGGCCTGCGGGGACCGCGCACCCACAAGGTCCCCGGCGACCCGGCGCGGACTGGCGGCCTGAGACGGCGCCCTGCCTGCTGCCCCTCCCGGCCTGGTCAGGGACCCTGCCCGGACTGTCCTGCAGGGGGAGGGGGGCGGGGGGCACCACCTCTGTCCCTCCCAACACCCCACTGGGTGGCCTCGCCCACGCCGGACGCCTGGACACCTCGCCTCCATCTAACCCCACCCAGACCCGCCTCTGGGGCCACCGTGCCGGGGGCAGCTTCCAGGATGCCAACCCCCAGCCATTCTTACCCAGAGTTGGGTCCCTCTTCACCCCCATGCAGATGGGCCTGTGGATTTCTATGGGGTACAGAGCCCCCCAGGGTCGCTGAGCTCCTGTCCCTAGCCCATCCCGCCATCTGCCCCGCTGCCCCTGGACCCCACCATCCCTGGGAAGGGGGGAGGCAGGGGAAACAGCACCTCCAAGGTTTCTGAACCTGGGAGCCCCAACAGACCCCACCCAGCTCCGCGTTCCTGGGTGGGGGCTACAGGCAGAGGCGGGTCAGCTCCCCAGGGGTGCCCAGCGCTCTCTGGGCAGCTCTGCGCCCGTCCCACTGGCCGGGTGCCAGACCCCTCCCTGGGCCACCCCACCATCTGCTCTTCCCCGGGTGTCCCACACCTGCTCCCTCCTGCTACACACGCAGCCAGAGGGACCTTCTTAAGCACTTGACCCTGGCACCCTTTCTTCCTGAAGCCCATCTGTGCCACATGCCGGTGACAATTCTGAACTTGAGAGACGACAGAGCAAAGCTTACAAAGTGCCGCGGGCGATGCCCCGCGGGCAGGTGATGCCCCGTTCTCACCTGAGAGCCAAGGGACCGGGCACCATCTTCCAGAGGAAAACCCGGGGACCCCAGGGCTCCCCACCCGGCCCTCGCTCAGCTGGGGGAGAAGCGACCGGCCCGGGACATGCGAGCACCAGCCCCGGGCACCGCCGGCAGGCCTGTGGAGAGCTGTGCGGAGGCTCCTCGAAACAATTAAACGTGGAACTGCCTGTGACCCGGCGACCCCACCTCTGGGAACTTATCCGGAGAAACTCGAAACGCTGATTCAAAAGAACGGGTGCAGCCCCAAGCTCAGCAGCGTCCGTTACAACCGCGAAGACCTGGGAGCGGCCCCGGCGCCGTCGGCAGGTGATGGACACAACGGCCGCGGGACACCCGCACCGGGGACGCTCGCCATGGAAAAGGAGGGTCTCGGACCCTTTAGGACGAGATAGATGGACCTGGGAGAATTACGCTCGGTGACATAAGCCGGTCAGGGGACAGGTGCCATGTGATCTCACTCACACGTGGAACAAAATAAACAACATGAGCTAACAAACAAAACAGAAACAGACTCAGAGACAGAGAACAGAGTGACAGCTGTCAGAGGGCAGGGGGCTGCGGGCCGGTGAAAAAGGTGAAGGGACAAAGGGGGGGGGAAATAGCCCTGGCCGGGCAGCTCTGTTGGTTAGAGCATCGCCCCAAGACACCAAGGTGGCGGGTTCGATCCCTGGTCAGGGCACATTCAAGAGTCAACCAGCGATGCATAAATAAGTGGAACAACAAATCGATGTCTCTTTGTCTCTAAAAATAAAAAAAAAAAGTCAATAAAAATATATTTTTTAAAAAAGACACAGACAACAATGTGGTGATTGCCAGAGGGAAAGCGGTTGGGGGAGGTGGCAGGGGGCACAGGGGGAATGAATGGTGGCAGAAAGAGACTTGATTTCGGGTAGTGAGCGCCGGACGCCGTGTGCGGATGGTGTACTGTGGAGTCGTGCTCTTGAAACCCGTATGGTTTTATTGACCAGCGTCTCCCCAATACATTCAACTAAAAAATATGCAAAGACTAACAAACTGAACGCCTCACATGCCCTTTCTTTAAAAAAAAAAAAAAAAAAAAAGTAAATTCAAGAAAGAGGGAAAAATTGAAAATCGAGAAATTAGGATGAACAAAGAAACATAGTTATTCTTACTAATTTTCAGCAATGGCGTCGTAAAGTTTACTGTGATTGTGGAGAAAGGATTTCCTAGTAAAAAGCACTAATAACAGCTAGAAACTGAGCTTCTGGGGGAAGTCAGCCAAACAGAAGAGATGGGTTTGGAAAACCAAAGGAGTAACTGGAAGCTCCAAGAGGAAACACACGAAACAGATGGCCGTGTGCAACGTGAATGGAAAAACGCTGTCAGCCTTTCTACTTTTCAAATTTCAGGCTAACCTCTAATAAAATACAAATAGAATGTAAAACTTCTAAACCACTAGGGCCAAAAACATCAAAAGCGGAAAGAAAGGGAGGAAGCAACAAGTCTAGCACGGGATTGAGAGCATGAGCCTCGGGGCCACGGGCCTGGTGTTTGTCCCAACTCTACTGCTCACCCGTCTGTGACCTTGGAAGTCCCTTCCCTTCAGTAGGCCTGGGAATAACGACTTTCGCCTAGAAGACGGTTGTGAGGGTTGGGAGGGCACCTGGTGAACGCTCTCTAGAGAGCCCATAAGAAGATGAACCACAGTCAGAACAAGACCAAGCATGCAGGCACCACAGTAAACGTAAACGGGGTAAACTTTTCCAGTTAAAGGCAAAGGCCCTAAGTGGGATTCTTAAAAATCCAGCTGTTGTTTACAGGAAATTCACCCAAAACAAAATGACACAGCTTGAAAATATGAACAAAGATATACCTGGCGAACTTTATAAAAAGGAGGCAGAACTGCCCTGGCTGGTGTGGCTCAGTGGTTAGAGCGTCAGCCTGTGCACCCAAGGGTCATGGGTTTGATTCCCAGTCAAGGGCACGACCTAGGTTGCAGGTTTGATCCCTTGCCCCAGTTGGGGTGCCTGCAGGAGGCAACCAATCAATGTGACTCATCAATGTTTCCCCCCCCTCCCCCTTACCCCCCTTGCACTCCCTCTAAAAATCAATGGAAAAAATACCCTCCTATGAGAATTAACCAAAAAAAAAGAAGGCAGAACTTGTGGCAATATTAGTATCAGACAAAGTACATTTTAAGGCAAATGTATTAAATAGAATAAAGAGGGAGTTCTACTTAGACAAAGGGTGCAATCCACCCTGTGGACCTCTGAGAGTAACCCCTCTGTGTCCCTTCTAACTGGGCAGCCATGCACATGCACATCCCTGCACACACGCACACAAGACCCCCTGCATGGCGTCCGACACTCATGCGTTCCCCCAGTGTTGCTGAAGGGGGCTCTCGAGGCAGGAGAGCCAGTCCAGGCATCTCAGAACATGAAGACATGCTGAGGGGGCCCAGTCGTCCAGCACAGACACAGTACATATAGACAGAGGGTCCACCAGAGAAACAACCAGCAGGGTGCATGGGAGCACACACGTGTGTGTGTACAGAGATTTAACTATAGGGAACTGGCTCATGCAATTATGAAGCCTGACAAGTCCCACCATGTGCGGTCAGCAAGCTGGAGACCCAGGAGAGCCAGTGATGTTCAAAATCCTGAGAACCAGGGTAGTTGACAGTGTAGGTTCCAGTCCAAACGCAGGAGCAGACCTCTGTAAGTAGGTCCAAAAACAGTCAGGCAGGGAGAGTGTCCCCTCTTACCCAGCCTTTTATTGTATTCGGGTCTTCAACTGATTGGGTGAGGCCCACCCACAGTGGGGGGGGGGGGGCAATCTGCTTTACTCTGTCTACCCATTTCAGTGTTAACTCTCATCCAGAGACACCCTCACAGACACACCCATAATAACGTTTAACCAAATACCTGGGCACCCCACAGGCCATTCAAGTTCACACATAAAACTGACCACCACAAGTAGCCAGCCCACCATCCATCCCAGGACATAACTTGGGGTCAGCTTGGTGGATTCCGAGTTCTTGGTATCTCATCCCTGTGCCTGTGCCCAACCTGAAAGACGGGCAGGCAAAGCTGCAGCTGATTGCTCCCCTGTTCCAATGTCAGGGCTGCTGGTGACAAACATGCCCACAGCCCACAGGGGCCCCTCCCAGGGGACATCCCATAGCCACACAAAAGCCTCCGTGGGGATACAGACAGCCTGGACTTGGCTGCAGTGAGTACCAGAGTCATGGAGTCAGAAGTCCCGGCCCCTTCCTGCCCCCTACCACTTCCCTCTGAGATTCCTCAGTCTGTTCCATGCTTCCATGTCTCTGGATCTATTTTGTTTGTCAGTTAATTTTGTTCATTAGATTCCACCTATAAGTGAGATCATGGGATATAACCCATGGACAGAGAAGGCCTGGGGAGAGAGTTGGGGGGGGGGGGCAATGTGGGGAAAAAGGGGATATCTGTAATACTTTCAACAATAAAGATTTTTTTTAAAAAGTCCCAGCCCCCATGGGATTTAGGAACTGACGGAGAAAGTCTCAACTAATTATTCATGAGACCCGAGCCTTCCCCTCTCTGCTCTGGGCAGGGCCAGAGGATGGCTGGTCACATCACGGTCCTAGGGGGAGAGGACCCCAGCCCCACCCAGGCAAATCCTCTCACTGGTCTAAGAGGCTGGACAATTGCTTTTTTTCTCTAAGGAGGAAAGTCCCACCCAGTCTTGTAAGAAATTAAATTTAGAAATTAGATGCTAGGCTGGCAGAGAACACAGTGGAGCCCCCGACAGGGCCAGACTGACGCATCCACTGAGACCACATCACAGTTATTAACCTTTTGCTCCAGAACATACGGAGAAAAGCTGCTGAAAACCCAGGGAGAACTTGCCTAAGTGACAGTCACAGCGGGGGACCAACACACCTCCTGCAGCAACTGCCAGATCAAAAAGAGAGTAAAGGGAAAGAAACCTTAAATAGAACAATTAGCCACCATGAATTAATCGACATCCAGGACTTCACATTCAACAAAGAAGGTGCATTCCTTTCAAATGCCAAATAAGCAAACAAAAAAAGAGCATTGGGGAGCCCCCAGAAAAATCTCAATAGGTTCCTAAAAGGGGAAATCATGCAGGCAGTGTCCCCTGAACATGCAGTAAAACACAGCACTAACAACTGACTGCTTTTTAAAGCTCTAAACGCTTATCAGCTTGGCAGAGCAGAACATCAGACCCATCCTGCCACCTACGGGCTGGACGGTTCTGCTTCCTCACCTGCGGAGGGCTCACCATTGCCTGTACATCTCAGTGTTCTGAAGATTAAGCAAGATAAAGCACTTAAAATACGCAGCATGCAGACAGCCCTCAGTGCATGTCAGTTCCCATCACTGGGGTAGCAGGAGCCACACACATTTTTCTGGTTGAGGAGGGAATGAAGTATCAGCTACAGACTCTCTTGATGAATTTGATGATGAGGGTACTGCACATCAATGCAGCCAAAGCAGCTCTCTGAGGACAATGGATAGCCTTAAGTGATTCTGATAGGAGGTAGGAAGGAGTGAAGCTATGCTTTTCTCTAAGAAGCTGGGCATAGAAAGAAAACAAGGTCCACAACCAGGCCCTGGCTGCTTCCTCTCTCTCCCACACCCCCTTTGAGTGGCATTTGAGTGACACACTGGTTACACTGCTGTTTGGGTTTTTATAAGGAACATGTGTTACTTTTAAACTATAAAAGAGCAGGAAGGGACAGGGCAGCAGGACCACTCCAGCATCCGCAGCTCAGGGCTCCATCCACCAGACTCTTCAGTTTCCCCATCCATTTATCAGGAAAAATTCCAAGCACACAGCAAAGTTGAAAGAACTGCTCAGGGACCCCACATACCGCCCTCCAGAGTCCACTGTCCCCACATTGCCAGGTCAGTTCCCCTTTCTCCACCATCTCTTCATCTCTCAGCTGCCCTATTTTTTTTTTTTTAATCCCCACTGAGGATATTTTTCCATTGCTTTTCAGAGAGAGTGGGGGGGGGGTAGGGGGACAGAGACAGAGAGACAGACATCAATTGGTTGTCTCCTGCATGAGCCCCGACCAGGGCCGGGGATTGAACCTGCAACTGAGGCACATGACCTTGGCTGGACTCAAACCCAGCACCCTTCAGTCCACAGGCTGACACTCTAACCACTGAGCCAAATGAGCCAGGGCTGTCCTATTTTTTTATTTTTTTTTTAATCTTCATCAGTGGATACATTTTTATTGATTTTTAGAGAGAGGAAGGGAGAGGGAGAGAGAGAGAAACATCAACATGAGGGAGAAACATAAATTGATTGCTTCCAATACCCACCCTGACGGGGGATCAAACCCACGACCCTTTGGTGCACAGGACAACGCTCCACCAACTGGGCCACACCAGGCAGGGCTGTCCTATTTTTTAACACATCTCAAAGTAAGTTGCAGACATCAGCCCACCCCCTTCAGCTCTTCAGCAGACAGGTCATTAAGGAGGGTTCAATGTTTGCCTGCAAGTCTGTTGTTTCTTTGAAAGAAAATGTGCCTCTAACGAGTGACATTTGCCTGGAAAGGGAGTGGGGCACGCCACGCACTGCGTGGATGAACCTTGAAGCCAGGACATGGAGTGAAAGACACTGGCCACAGAGGAGCACCTACCATGTGATTCCATCCACGGCAAAGTCTAGACTAGGGGCAGAAAGCAGGTCAGTGGTTGCCAGGGCCTGGGGACATAGTAGGTAGGGAGGTGACAGATGATCCAAGTGTCCTGCCCATGAGCTCTGTGTACGCCACCCCCACCAAGATTTAGAATCACCGTCACCGCAGGGCATTCCCCTCATACCCCTCCCAGGGAATCCCTGTCCCCACCCTCACCCCCAGGGCACCCAGACAGGAGTTTTGTCTCCACAGGCTGGTTTTGCCTGTTCTAGAACTCACATAACAGGAACCACACAGAACGTACTTTTGTGTGTTAATTTCTTTACTCCGAGTAATGTTTCTGAGATGCACCCATGTTCCTGCTGTGTTGACCTAGGAATAAAAGACCAAAGTGAGAGGCAAAAAAGCATTTATTTCAGATCAGTTAGAATATTCTAGAAGCACTGGTTCAGGCAGAAGCCCAAATAGTGTTCAGTTAGGGGGCAAAAACAAGGGTAATTACAAGAGAGGGGAAGGGACAATGACATCCGTAGAAGGAGGGCGCAGCTGTTGGGGCTGACAAGAGAACACAGCAATGTCCATTCTAAAGAATGTTTTCCATTCCCAGTCAGTCCTATAATCACAGTCTCTGCTTTCCTGTTATCTTTGCGACTTTTGCAAACAGTTGCTTGAGATCCAAGGTTGCCCCAGGCCAAGCCCAGAGGTTATTTGCTGTTTAATATTCCAAAGGTTTGAGGCAGGAGGTGAGCCAGGCAGTTCCCCTGGGATGACAGCTCCAGCTCCATGTCTAAGTGGCCCCATTTATATTATTTTTACACATATATCAGCGGTTAATTTTGATAATAAGTTATGGGTTAGTCTTTTAAATATAGCCAACAAAACCTAAATATCATGGTCATTTAATACTCACCACCATCAATTTTAAAAAGAGAATTCTATCATATCAACCATCTTCTTGGACATTTACACCGTGGAATACTATGCAGCTATGAAAAAGAAGGTCCCCTTACCCTTCCCGACAGCATGGTGGGACCTGGAGAGTATGATGCTGAGCGAAACAAGCCGGTCAGAGAAAGACAAGTATCTCACTCATAGGTGGCATCTAATGAACAAATAAACCGGTGAACAAAATAGATCCAGAGACACAGACGCATGGAGCAGAGGGAGGGGTCTCAGAGGGAAGGCGGAGGTGGGTGGGCGGGTGGGGAGAGGTTCACTTAAGAACTTTTGTGCAGCCCGGCTGGGCGTGGCTCAGTGGTTGAGCATCAACCTAGGGTCCAGGCGAGCGGGGTTCGATTCCCGGTCAGGGCACATGCCCGGGTTGCGGGTTCAATCAATGACTCTCTCATCATTGATGTTTCTCTCTCTCCTTTCCTCTCTCTGAAATCAATAAAAATATATTTAAAAAAAAAAAAAAAGAACTTCTGTGCATATGTGCATAACCCATGGACACAGACAACGGCGTGGGGAAGGCCTGGGGGAGGGGTGCGGGGGGGAGGGGATCAGTGGGGGGAAAAGGGGGGCATTTGTAAAACTTTCAACAATAAAGATAAATTTTAAAAATAATAGTAAAATAAAAAAGAGAATTCTTTAACAGGCATAAACTTTCCCCCGTTACCTGCAAGTCGAGACTCCTCCCCACCCCCTGAACCCCCCCAGCCCCGGACCCCCGCATTGGGGAGCACAAGTCAGCGAAGACGAAGGAGGTGATGCCGCTTCTCGCCACCAGAGGGCGCGCCTCGCCCTCAAAGGGCCGGGCGGGGCTGCACCTGCGGGTCAGGGGTGCAGGGTGGGGAGCCGACTGGGAACCCCGAGCCCGGGGCAGCTCCTGGTTGAGGGCCTTGGCTGAGGCACTGGCCGGCCCCCGTGTCCACTGTCCCCACCCTGGGGCCACTGGGTCTGAGAGGACTGAGGGTCCCATCCCGGCAGAGGCAGGAGGTGGAATCCGGGCCTGGCAGATTTCTCGGGGTGGCGGGGTCGTGGGCATCTGTCCCCCTTGGGGCACTGTGCAAAGCACCTGCCCCCCAGCTCCATCTGACCAGACCGAACCCCACACACCCGCCCCAGCTTGGAGCCCCCAGCCCTGCGGGGCTCTGGCCCTGAGGATGCCTCCAGCTCCCGAGCTGGTTCTGTGCACAATGGGCCCCGGGGGCCCTTCCGTCCCGGGCAGGTTGGGGAACCCAGGGCTGGGCGGTTTCCCGGATTTCCTTTCGATATTTTCAGGCCTGGGAGCCCCAGGACCCTCCACGGGAAACTTCCATGTGGGCGACTGGCACGTGTCTTGCAGAGAGAGACCCTGACAGCGTGGGGTCAGGAGCAGGGGAGGGTCCCCGGACCTCAGAATGGGGCACACCTGTGGCAGGTCCTTCCAGGCCGGAAGCTTCACGGGGAAGATGCAGGATGTGGGGGGGTAACCTGGGGTGACAGGCAGGCAGACAGGCTCGGCGCCCCACCAGCTGTGACCACAGAGCTGTCTCAGGGGACAGCTAGGGCGGCCTGGTCCCCAGAGGTTCTGTGCCTCCCACGCCCGCCCCCCAGCTCCAGGGCCTGCTGACGGTGCCAAATTACCTGGCAATAAAGGCCGCAGACCCAGAAAGAAAGGAAAGCAGAGAGGCTGCTGCCACGGGCCGCCCACAGGAAGGGGAGGCGAGGGGCAGAGCGTAGGGTCCCTCCCCGCACGTGGGGAGGGCCAACCAGCAGCAGCCACACCTCCCTCAGCGTGGGGCACCCCGTTTTCCCAGCTGAGGAGTTTGGAAAGCAGGAGCTTGTGAGGGGGGCACTCAGGATGCTTCCGGCAGGGCGGGTGTGAGCCGGGCCTCATCAGAGGACACAGTGTGAAGATTAATCAACAGAAACCCCAGTTAACTTGGAGTGGGCAGGGCCTGCAGGGGGGTGCTCAGGCCCACCACCAGCACCAATCACCCCAAACGGGAAGAAGCTGCCTCCCATCTCCAACAGGCGGGAAAGAGGGTCTTCTCATTGCCCTGCAACCGCTCAGCCCAGGAGAAGCCACAAGACCCGACGCCCAGTTTCCTCCAGGGGCTCTGGGTTTTCAGCGGCGCCTCTGGGCTCCCCCTTTGCTCCACAAAAGAACGTTCCTCTCCCCGTTCTCCGCACGTGCACGTGGTTCACCATCGGACTGAATGTCCCGAATTACAATTCTTTGTTGTTCCCAAATAAACCCATTTTGCTAGAGAAATACGGAGCTCTCTGTTTAAGGTCGGCGGGAGAAAATGCAGGGCGTGAGCCCCACGGGCCTGAACGCTTGGAAGGACCCACGGAGCACCCTAGTGGCCCAGGGCAGCAGCAGCTTCGGGAGGGGTGAGCTGGGACCCAAGTGGGGCCCAGGGAGGCTGTGTGGGGAGGCCGGCCAGGGATGGAAGGTTCTGGGTGGGGGGAGAGTGAGGATTAGGAGTTGGCTCAAAGGGTGGGGAGGGGATTCTTGACCCTCCTGTTTGGAACCCAGACCCACGGGATGAAGGCAGCACTCGGCCTTCTAACTCCAAAGGAGAGGGGCAGCCAGGTGAGGGGCTGTCCAGCGACCAGGACCCAGGGCCCCAAACACTTGCCAATAGGGGGCATGGCCTGGGCCTGGGCCTGGGCCTCCTGTGATGTGGTGCCCACGACCTCCAAGGTTTCCTGACTCCAGAGCTGTGGGGGGCTCCCAGCTGTCAGATCTGGACACGGGACACCGAAGGCCACAGTCTGGGCACCAGGGATGCTCCCAGCTCCCAGGGTGCTCAGCTTTTCTCAGACAAAAGAGAGCGACTTGAAATAACTCCTGTCTATCCACATGCTGAGAGCTCTTTGGGGAGGGCCCTCCACCCACCGCCCGTGACAAACCCAGTTTGCCTTTTTTTTTTTGTTCACCTTGACAGCTCTGGGGGAAATTCTGAGATGTCCTAAATTACATCACGTCAGCCGGAAGGTGGGAGGAAGACACAAGACAGGTTAATCAGTTAATGGCTGTGAGCAGAGAAGCCAGGAAGACTGATAACATTCCCAAACGCGTGTTGAAACTGCATTTGCGCAATGTCCAGAGAGAAGAGCCGGCCGCCGAACCGCAAGCATCCTGCCTGCGTGATCTCCGGACCGTTGCCCACATCCAGCCCTAAAGGGCAAACACCCTCCTCGGGCTCTGCACTGCCCCGGAGCCTGCCCTCCTCGCCTTCTCCCGCTGTCACCCACAGCCAGCGTCGGTGCTTTCAAACAGCTGACACCCTTCTGCCCTGGCCTGGCTCAGTGGCTAGAGCGCCGGCCCACGCACCAAAGGGTCTCGGGTTCGATTCCCAGTCATGGGCGTGTCCCTGGGTTGCAGGTTGATTCCTGGCCCCGGTCAGTTGGGGCTTGTGCAGGAGGTAACCCACCCATGTGTGTCTCTCTCCCTCCCTTCCCCTAAACCCCTCCTTTCCACTCTTTCTAAAAATGGATGGAAAAAATATCCTCGGGTGCGTATTAACAAAAAAACACAACTTACATCTTTTGTCCCAAAACTGTTTCCATGAAAGAGCCCATCGACTCCAGGGCGGGGCCAGGTCTCCCCCAGGCCAGGCGGCTGCTGGGGGCTCAGACCACACACCCCAGGACCTGGTCGTTTTCTGGTCAGCAGGTGACTCTTTCAGAAAAACGCTGGGTCGTTACAGTTTATAGCAACCTGAATATTTCTGAGGTATGGACGTGTCTGTCCCTGGTCCCCTCGGGCCTTCGCCGCATCCGCCTGCTCCTCCGTATGAGCTGAGCAAGCCCTTCAGCACGCGCTGGGCTTTTTAAAGCTTCGCTGAGTATAACTAACGTACCAGAACCTGTGCACAGGCGACGTAAACAATTTGAGGAGTTTGCAACAAGCGCTCATTTTCACACCCACGTGAAAGTCATAATTTTAGCCCTTTTTGACGATTATAATTTAACTTATTTTGCAAACCTGGTCACTTGCTTTATTTATTTGTTATTTTCATCACCACCTGAGGATATGTGTTTACTGATTTTTAGACAGAGGAAGGGAGAGAGAGAGAGAAACATCGATTGGTTGACCCTTGTACTTGCCCCAACCAGGGACCAAACCCACAACCTAGGCACATGGCCTGACGGGGAATTGAACCCGAGGCCTCCTGGTGCACCGGGCATCGCTCCCACCAACCAAGCCCAGGCCGGGGCTGCTTCATGTATTTAATGTTGAACAGAAACATCCTCAAAAGTGACGCCAGCCCCCTTTTGAAAAGTCCCCAGACAACCTGATTTTCTCCCCCTGACAGACAACTTGGGCATTTTACCTGGATTCCCGCAGGATTGGGAAGGTTTTTCTTTAATATATGTTAATTTTACAACAATATGCCTCGGGGTTAGTCATTCCAGGTCAGTTTCCTTGCGGATGGGATATGTCTTCTCAATATAAGTTTGAAATCTTTTTATGCCGGGTGAGTTGTCTTGGATTTTTATTTTTTTTTAGCGCTTTCCTGTTTGGTTTCTCCAGGAACTCCCATCATACATGTCTTAGCTCCCTCTCTCTCTCTTTTAAACACCTCCATTGAGACATAATTTACATAATGAGACATAATTATAAAACGTCCCCATTTTAAACACACAGTTCAACATTTCTTAGCATATTTACAAAGTTGCACAACCAAACTCTCACCCTAATCCAATCTGAGAATGTTTGCATCACCCCAAAAAGAAACCTCACAACTATCAGCAGCCCCAGCGCCCGGCGTCCACGAATCCACTGCCCGCCTCTGTGGGTCCCACGCACACACCCCACCCCCGTTCTGGACATTTTATATGAACGGAGCCGGACGATGTGTCCTTCTGAGTCTGGCTTCTTTCACGTAACACCACGTTCTCGAGGTTTATTCATGTTGCGGGTATGTCGGGGCCTAATTTCTTTTTATAGCTAAATAATATCCCATTGTGTAACTACGCCATACTTTGTTTTGTTTTTTGTGGGATTTTTGTTGTTGTTAATCCTTTCCCAAGGATGTTTTTTCCATTGATTTTTAGAGAGAGTGGGGGGAGGGGGGAGGGAGAGAGAGAAACATTGATGTGAGAGAGACATCGATTGGTTGCCCTCTGCCCACACCCTGACCAGGGCCGGGCATCAGACCTGGTGCCCAGGCGGGTGCTCTAACCACTGCGCTGCCAGCCAGGGCTGTGCCATATTTTATCAGTCCACAGACACTCGGGTTGTTTCCACCCTTTGGCTCTTATGAATATTCACGTGCAGCTTGTCACGTGGACGTTTCTAATTCTCCGGCACACGCCTAGGAGTGGAAACGCCCATCATGTGGAAACTCTAACGTTTGAAGGATCCGCCAGGCTGTTTCCCACGGCGGCTGCAGTGTCCCCCCAGCAGCGTGTGAGGGTCACCCGGTGATGGGGACATCCAAGCGGCGTCCTAAAGAGGCCCACCCAGGACCCAGCCTGCCAGCCCTGGAGTCGGCTGCCTTGGAAGCAGATCCTGAGGCCTCAGTCAAGCCTGCAGGTGGCGGCGACCCAAGCGGACATGCCACCCCATGGGTGAGCCCAAGCGGAGCTCCCAGGGCCAGCCCACGGAGGCCCCGAGGAGAGTGATCGGCGGCTGTTTTAAAGCACTAAGTGTGGGCTGGTGGGCGTCTCTTCTGGCCTGTGGGGACGCTCGCTACGCCTGCCGGCTCCTTTCCCAGGAGTATCTCTGTACAGAGCCTGCCGGCAGCCCATTTCTGTCGCTTGTTTTACACAAAATGAAGTTTCTGCTCTGCCCAGTTTGCTCAGTGGTTAGAGCGTCGGCCCATGGACTGAAGGGTCCTGGGTTCGATTCCAGCCAAGGGCACGTGCCTGGGTTGCAGGCTCGATCCCCAGCCTCGGTCAGGGCCCATGTGGGGTGCAGCTAATTGATGTGTCTCTCTCACATCAATGTTTCTCGCTCTCCCCCTTTCCCTTCCACTATCTCTGAAAAGCAATGTTAAAAATATCTCTCAGGTGAGGATTTTAAAAAGTAATAAAATAAAATCGGGTTTCCTGGGCTCTGGAGTGGGCTCTGGGCCGCTCTCCAGCTCATGCTGCTGTGGGAGGAGGTCCACAGCCCGGCTCCTGCCTGGACTTGTTTTTCCGTCTCCGGAGTCCCGATTTGGGTCTGTCTGGGCACCGTCTTCTCCGGGCCGCGGCCAGTTGGCTCCGGGAGCCCCAGGTCTCTCCTGGCCGCTGGTCCTGCATTGGAGGAAGTTCCTGCTGCCTGTATTGGAGCCTCAGGCCCACTGGATGCCCCAGCCGGTGCCAGCAGGTGCCAGCTCGGAGCGGGGTGGGTTTACAGGTGAGTAAACAGGCTTCTCAGGGGCCTCCTGTGCTGGGCACGCTCCCTCCCGCCCCTTCCTGGCAGCTGGATGGCGACTGAACCAGACACACGCTGTGTCCCGGGCGCGTCTCCCCAGCGCCCGGCGCTGCTCCACCTCCTGCGTCCGAGACACTGCGACAACCCGGGTTTTCTAATTTTGTAGGAATCCTCTCTCTTCTCGGAAGCTTTTAGAATTTTCTTTTTGTCTTTAATATTCGGAAACAAAAATACACCTGGCTGTCCTGACTTTTTCCATTGGCACCTTCTGAGCCCTGCGACTTCCTCCAGTGCTGATTCTGGTGACAAGAAAACAATCCTAAGATGTCCTGGATTCATTACAGCAGCCGAGCGGGGGCAGGGACAGAGGAGAGGCAAAACCCGCGAAGGCTGATGACATTCCTGAGGGCGGCTTGAAATTCCGAATCTACTTCCCCACAGCTATTTCCTGGGTTATCTAAGAACTTTCCGGACGGTCGCCCAGAACCTATGCAAAGGGAGCAAATGCTTCTCTCCTGGGCTCTGTGCCCCCGCACCCCCAAAGCGGCCCTCGCCCAGACCTGCCCGCCTGGCTCGGAGCTGCCCGCCTGGCCTTCGCCGCCCCCTCGTCCACGGCCAGTGCCGATGCTTTCGGGGCGGCCTGCACGCCCCCCACACACCGGGTTCACCCGATGCATTAAAGAGCCAGGACTGTGGACCCGTCTACCTGGCCCTGCTGCTGCTGGAGGCTCAGACCTCACGCCCCAGGACCTGGCCCTTTTCTGGCTCAATAAACACCTTCAGAAAAGTCTTCTGCTGTGAAAGTTTCTATTTAACACCGGGAAAGGCATCTTCCGTGGTTTTCCAGATGTTTCCTCCCCCGCCCCCTTTGTCCCAGCTGTTGACACCTCCGCTTGGCCCCCCCCCCCCCCCGTGTCCTTCAGCTTTTCTTCCGTTTTCACTCTCCTCTCCTCTCCGTCTCCTGCTGCCACCCTAGGGCTTCCTTGGCCCGGACACTTGCCCATGTGCCCAGCAGTGCCCACCCTGCAACGTGCCTCACTATGGTGTTATTTACGCCAACAACTGCAGTCTTGTTTGGTTTTATGGTTCCCTAAGTCCCTGCTTTCTTCCTTGCTTTCTGTGGTTTCCCCGGTTGCTTGGGGAGGACCCCATATTAGCCATGAATCCGAACAGGACACGCAGAGGACAGGCCCTGGGGGTGTCCTGGACCGGGAAGACTGCGCTCTCCCAAAGCTCCCCTCCCCTCCTCTGCCCTCTGAAAGAATGTCTGTCTCAGCAGAGCAGGCACCTGGGCTGGTTAAACGGGGGACCTGTTCAGCATGGATGAGAACACCCCCCACCCATCCTAAGGCAAGTCTAGGAGAGAAAAGGCAGGGACCTGCTGAGGGGGCCTGATGCCACCAAGGGGGCAGGACCCACCCTCTCCTGACACGCACACACACGCATGTGCACACACTCTAACTTCACACCCTCTCCTACCCATCTCACTTGGTCTTTTCCAGGTCAGACTGACCGGGAGGGAAGCCAGGACAGGGAGTGGCAGGTGCTCTCCAGCTCTGCAAGGCCAAGGTCTTCCTGCCTAATAAACAAACAAGAGCCAAGGCGCCTCGGAGCAGGCACTTCCTCCCTCACTTCCACCAGAGAAGCAATCCTCCTGCCAGCCAGGTGTGTTCGTTTCGGGTCCCCTAGCAGCCCCAAGAGGCCACCCTGCTATCCCCCTACACCCCACCCCGGGGGCTGGGCCCTCATCTCGGAGGCCAGCACACCTGCGAGGAGGGAGGAGCCTGAGCTGGCAGCACCTGGGGAGGGAAATGAGCAGGCAGGTGGGAATCCCCACGGGGCCGCTGCCCACCCTCCAGGCCCTGCGGCAGCTGTCTGTAGTGGGTGGAATTGTGCCCCCCCCTCCCAATTCACCTGTTGATGTCTTAACTCCTATGTGACTGTGACTGTATTGGAGCTGGGGCCCCTGGGGTGAGAGGTTAAATGAGGTCAGAGGGTGGGCCCTGGCCCCATCCAGTAGGGTTGGTGGCCTTAGGAAAAGAGGAAAGGACACCAGGGCTCACTCTCTCCACCCCTGTGAGGATGGAAAGGGAGGGTGTCCTCGCTAGGTCCTCACCATGACGGCACCTTCACCTTGAACTTCCAGCCTCCAGACTGTGCAAAAACAAACGACTGTTGTTCAGGCCACACGCCCTGCGATATTTTGTTATGACAGCCCTAGCTGACTGAGACACTGTGCCTGAAGCCCTACAGGCCCTGGTGTCCCGGGTACTGGCTCTGCTCCACCCTGATGGCCACTGCCCACGAGGCTGGTTGGAGGTGCCACCTCATGGCCACTGAGGCCCCAGCTGGGTCCTGGCATCTGGCTGACACTCAGCCAGCAGCTCAGAAAGAAAAGCCTTGTATCCTGGTGCCCCGCCCCAGGAATGCAGCCCATCCTCCCCTCTCACCCCCACTGCCAAGCAGATGACTTCCCCACACAAAGGCCTTCTGTGCCTCTGGCCAGGTGACCCCAAGTTGACATGGGAACTGGAGAAATGGCAGCCTCGGCTGCTGGGCGGCCACAGCAGCTCCCTCGACTCTCTCTTGCTGCAGAGCCCCCTGCCCTCTCCCCCAGGTCCAACCTGAGGGCACCTGTAGAAGGGAGAAGGTCTCCAACACCCACCTGGCTGCAGGATGGGTGATTAGAATGACCTGGGCACAGCACTCTGAGAAGCCAAGCTGTAAACCACTTCTCTAGCTTCAAAATTCATCTCTCTAATCATTAATTATACATAATACAAGACCAAAAAGGGGCACAAGTGAACCTTCTGATGTGGTGGAAATTCCTATATCTTGTTCAGGGTGTGAATGGATGGATGGATGGATGGATGGATGGATGAACAGATGATGGATGGATGGATGGACGGATGGATGAGTGGACTGATAATGGATGGATGCATGCATGGATGGACAGATGGATGGATAATGGATGGATGATGGATGAACGGATAATGGATGGAGGGGTGAATGGATGGATGGACGGATTATGGGTAGATGGATGATGGATGGATGATGGATGGATGGATGGATGGATGGATGGATGGATGGATGGATGGATGGGTGGATGGGTGTTGGAGGAATGGGTGATGGATGAGTGGATGGATGTTGAATTGATGGAAAGACAGAGGGATGAATGGATGGATAGGTAGGTAGAAAGATGGATGGATGGATGGATATTGGATTCTTTAAAGGTTTTCACACTATGTAGTCTTAAGTATCCAATGACAGAGCTGGGTGGGAGCAAAGGAAGTACCAACCGATGGGAAGACTCCCTGCCCGGCCCAGCTCTGGCCCATCTCACTGTCTTGTTCAGTCTGCATCTGTAAAACAGGGATGCTCTGTCATGCCCCAGACAAGAGGCCGCAGACTTCCAAGTCCTACTGGGCTCTCCAACTTCACAGAAAGGGTGACCTCTCAATCCCAGCACCAAGGAGCTGCTTCCAGACAGCTGACCACCCCCATGGCCAAGCCCAAGCTTGCCAGCATCTCCCGGCAGCCCTTCAGAGGCCTCCGCAGTCCTGGCATCCAGTTGGACAGGCCTCTCCCGCCTGGGAGTTGTGAGCCGTGGGGACCACACCTTACAGCCAGGCCCACCTCTGCCTGTAAGGAAGGGGCTGGTGCCAGGTAGGCCCCGTAGCACCTACAGACACCTAGCCCACAGTTCCCGTGCCCCTCTTGGAGAACTGCCCATCTTGTTGAGACAAGGTCTTCTCTTCCTAGCACCTCCTTCTCCTGGCCCTCCAGCCACAGAGATGGTCCAAAGGTGGGGGTGGAACCCTGACTGTCCCTGGGAGTCCATCTCCAGGCCTCTTCTGGGGACTGGGGAGTCTCATCATCAATGTCACTTTCCTCCGAGGGCCCCCAGGCGTGGAGCAGTGAGCTGGCAGTGTGGGTAGACACGGCGCCTGCCGGGGGGGGGGGGGGGCAATGCTGGCTGGCTGGACAGAGCTGAGGCAGGAGGGGAGAGGCTGTGCTGACCGGTGGCCCCCTGCCACCAGTCAATCAATTCCTCTTTCCCTCCTTGCCTCCTCAGGTTGGGTTTCTGACTCATTCACCCAAAGGCTCTCGACTTCCTGAGAGAGCCACACCCAGTCCCAGGGCTGCCCCTCACCAGGACTTCCAGGCTGCGGGCGCCTCCACCACTGACTTCCTGACCTCCACACAGGCCAGATGCAGCACAGGGTCACCTTCAGTCCCACTGTAGACCAGAAACCTAGGAAGGGGGACCCCCTACACACGTGCTTGAGGGGCGTGCTGGGAGGGCAGTCCAGGCTGGGCACCAGGCGGTTAGCGTCTGGATAAACTTTCACTTGGACCAAAGGTCTCACCACTAAGACATGCCCAGTGGCCCACATGCTGGAAAGCACTGGCCCCGGCCACTGGCTGGGGCCTCAGCTGCCCATCCACACGTCACAGTCAGAGGCTGGAAGGCAGTGCAGCCTGGGGGGCTGCCCCAGCCAGGGGGAGTCCCTGCACTCACCAGCCCTAGAGGGGGTGAGGCCTGAACCCTGACCAGAGACCCTGCAGTGACCCCAAGGCCTCCACCTGCTCAGGTGCGCAGGGTGCAGGTTCTCAGGGATGTGGGAATGGGAGGCTCCAACAGCCCAGAGAGCTCTGCTCCAAGGCCCCAGGAGACAGGGGCTAACTGGGCCACTACAACAGGTGACAGGGAGTGGGGGCTTGGTAGCTGGCTCCCCATGCTGGGTTCAGGACAGCTCCACAGGTGCTGGGGTCCCTGACTGCAGCAACAGGGTCCCCAGAGGGCGCCCCAAGAAGCCTCTAAGAGGAGCCCCAGGTGGCCTGGTTTTGCGACACAAAGCATGGGACACCCCTCCCCACTGACTTGTGGGACCTTTGTGGGCAAAGAGACCCCCCACCCCCAACCCAGTAAGCCCAGGGAGGAGGCAGGGAAAACAGGACCTGATGGGCCCTTCCCCCTGCGGCCCTGCCCTCTGCCCCCTCCTCCCCTCCTTCCCTTCCCAAGGAGACAGATGGTGGTGGAAACGGCCTCCTTCATATTCTGGAGCGTGACTCAGGACTCAGCTGCCTCCCAGCCCCACACAGCAGGCTGCAGCCTGCCCTCCCCCACCCAGCAGGGGCGCAAGGGCTCCAGGGGCTGAGATGCCGCCCAGGGAATGCAGGGCAGAGGCCCTGGATGGTCTCTGCCAGGACTCCGCACCCCCATCTGCCCCCGGCCGCCTGGGCGACCTTGAGGAGGCCACAGCTGCAGGCACCTCCCCCCAGACCCCCCGGAGGCGCCTCACTTCCTGTTCACCCCCAGCATCAGCGCCTCACAGCCGGCAGTAGAGGGACAGCGTATCCAGGGGTTCCCTCTGGGTGGCAGTGGGCCATGGGCCTGGTGCCCTGCTGAGTCCTGGTTCTCAGGGGCACTACCCTGGCCCAGAGAGGGCTGAGTCCAGGGTTTGGGGAGACCTAGGAGGGAGCCCAAGAGAGAAGTTTCCAGAAGCAGAAGGTTCCCCTGCAGGAACCAGGTAGACCGGCCTCCAAGGAGTATGTGGGCCCAAGGTCCCCAGCAGGGCAGACCCCCTCCCAGGGATCCGGGGACACTGACTCCAGACCCATCAACTCAGATCCTTGCTCTGAGCTCCCCTCTCCCGTCAAATGCACCCCTGGGAGCCACCACGGACGCTCTCAGCATGGGAGGCACCCGGTCAGCATCTCTCGGCCGCTCCACTCCGCCCTTCCTCTCCCGCTCCTTCTGCACGGCCACTGTGCTGCCCCCAGGGCAAGGCACACACATGCACACACATGCAGACGCACATGCAGCCAGTCACACAGGCACAGTGGTGGAGACAGGGTCCCGAGTGTCTCACACTTTGTCCCCATAAGCCTAAGCTTACCTCATCCCCAGATTTCAGCTGGACAGTGAAAGGCCTCCTGTCCCGCCTGGATGACCCCACGCTCACATTCACACACACAGATGCCGATCCAAGGGCTTCTCACACCCCCCTCCTTCGACCCTGCATCAGCCCTCGTTGCCCATTCTGTCCACCCCCACTTTACAGGGGCCCCCAGCGCTTTGCAGCTGAGGTGCCTGCCCAGGACCAACACCACATCAAGGCCAGGGTCTGGGCCACACTGCCCGCAGCCCACAGGGGCATCACCAGCCTCTAGTGGGGCCTCCCCAGGCAGGCAGCCAGGCCCACAGCTCTGGAATGCGGCCCTGGGTGGCGCTCCCTGCACAGGGCTCTGCTGGGTGGGGGTCAGGCTGCACCCACTCCCCAGGGCTTCGGCACCTCGGGACTGCCGCCCAGCCTGCCCATCCCCCTCGGCCACACCCCTCTGCCTCTGTGGTTAGGGAAGCTGTCGGGTGACTCAGGCCTAAGTCAGCAGCTTAGGGAGCCAGCCAGGCTGGGACCATCCCTTTGCCAACACAGGGGCGGGCAGAGGGCCCAGGCTCAGTTAGCGGGGGTCAGCAGGGACCCTTGGCCAGGACTGAACTAGCCACACCCCTGCCCTCTCGGAGGAAAACTCACACAAAACCCCCATCAGGGAGCTGGGGCTGGTGCAGCGCAGGCGGGGAGGAGACACCAGACAGTGAGGTGGGGTCTCCGGACGAAGGAGCTCTGGGGTCACTCAAACTGCACCCCCAGGTGCCCCCAAGAGACACGGAGCTACCTGCCAATTCAGCAAACATCACCGCTGCCTCCTCAGGCAGGCCCAGTGCTGGGGCAGGAACAGAGAAAGGGGCCGGGGTGGGGCTGGGGCTGGGGCTGGGGCTGGGCCTGGGCCTGGGCCTGGGGCTGGGGCTGGGGCTGAGGGGGAGGGGGGTCGTCATCCAGACAGAAACAGGGAAGAAATGGCAGCGGGGCCGGAACTCCGAGAAGCTGAGGGAGCAGGGGCGCCTCCCTGTCCCCCGCCTGCAGGCTTCGAACCTGGATCTTACCAATGCGCTGCGTTCAGTAAACAAGTGGGTTCCCCTGAAAGTGGGAGACAAAATCAAGAGCAAGAATGCCCTGGAAGCGCCAAGAGAAAGCCTGGAGCCACGCTCGTCCTTGCCCCTGTGGCTCCCCACGTGGCTCTCGGGGCTGGGCCTCCTTCCACCTGGCCTGCCACGTCCCGCGCCTCCACCCCCGGGGCGCGCACGGACAGGGCCGGCCCTTAACTTGGCAAGAGCTGCAGCTGTGCAATGGCCGAGCTCATCACGGCTCTGTGAGAACCTGATTTCTAGTTAATTTCAAAATACGGCCAAGCTCATAAGGAATCGGAGGGCGAAAGGGGTGGTGGCTCCACCTGGGCAGCCACACAGGGCTCCCTGGGGAGGCGATGTGGTCCTGGGGCCCTGCTGGAGGCCCAGGGCTGGGCGCATGGTGGGAACAGTGTGGGGTTCTTGCTGGGGCACCCAGTAGAGGCAGGGTGGGCCTGTGAGCTCACGCATCACCCCCACCCCCACCCCACCCCCACAGGTGCTCCCACAACTGACCTTTGCCACCCTGGGCCTGGAAGTCACAGTCAGGCCTGGGAGAGCAATGACGCAAGCGCACAGCCCTGTGCCAGGAGAGGGGAGGTCAGAGTTCAGGGGGACGGAAGGGAGACCAGAGACCCTTCCAGGGCCTGGCAGGGCGAGGCGGGGAGGCAGAGTCATAGTGGGGAGGTCCTTGCCAAGCCAGAGGAAGTTGGGGGTGGGTTGGAGTGAAGGGGGAGCAAAGGCCATGGGGAGGGATCTCCCTGCAGAGCCAGGAGCCTGTGCAGAGGCCTGGGAAGGACGTGGCCAGTGCACATAGAACCACGTTTGGGTTTGGGTTCTTTGGCTTTTTTTTTTTTTCAATTATTATCCAAGGATATTTTTTCTGTTGCTTTTCAGAGAGTGGGGGGGGGGGGGGGGAGAGAGAAGCATCGATATGAGAGAAACACGCCAACTGGTTGCCTTCTGCACATGGCCCCAGGGTTGGGGACCGAGCTTGCGACCCAGGTATGTGCCCTTGGCCGGAATCGAACCCAGGACCCTTTAGTCCGAGGACTGACGCCCGCTCCAACCGCTGAGCCAAACCGGTTAGAGCAGTTCTTTCTTTCTTTTTTATTTTTTAAAATATGTCTTTATTGATTTCAGAGAGAGGAAGGGAGAGGGAGAGAGAGAGAAACATCAGTGATGAGAGTCATTGATCAGTTGCCTCCTGTACCCCCTGCAATGGGGATCGAGCCCGTAGCCTGGGCATGTGGCCTGACTGGGAATCGAACTGCAATCTCCTGGATCCTAGGTCGATGCTCAACCGCTGAGCCACGTGGGCAAGAATGGGGAGGGCCAGAGGGGGAGGGGGCAGGGGGCAGAGACCAGGCCTGGGGGCTTGGGGCCTGGAGTGCTGTCCTGGGCCACGGGAGTCCCTTTCTCCATCTCCCACGTTAAATCTGTCACCTCTCCATCCCTGGAGCGCGGAGGGGCCAGTGGACTCTCTTCTAGGAGGTAAAGAAGCTCAGAGCCCACCTTGAGGGGCGAGCGGAGCCACACCTCAATCCGGGATACCCTGGAATGAGCAGGTGGCTGAATGTGGGGGTCCTGGAAGGGACCTACAGGGACATAACCCCCAGCAGCTGCCTCATTCCATTCACAAACACTCCTATGACCTGCTCCTTGCCCAACATAAAACCCTCAAGACCCGCAGGAGAGGCCCAGGCTGGCAACACAGTGAGTGGCCAAAGCCACCAGCAAGGAGTCCCAGACTGGATTCCCACCTCTCCAAGAACCCCAGGGAGGATCCAGTTCTGCAGCCCGAACACCCTTTCCCTCGCCTTTCTCCCCACAGCTCCTCTGCCCTCAGCCCCCTCCCCTTCTCCCTGTTCCAGCCCTGCCTCTGGAAGGGCGAGAGAATCATCCCCTCTCCCGGTCTGCAGCTTCCAGGCCAAGGGCAGGGTGAGCAGAGTCTGGGGCAGGTGGGTCTCGGGCACCTTCTCGCCCTCAAAGCCCTAAGGAGCCGCTGGGAACTCCACCTGGCTGCCCCTACTCCCCACCCCCGCGCTCCTGGAACCAAGGCCCAGTGGCTTCTCGCCTCTTGCAGTGCAGAATCTTTTCTTAGAGCAGAAGACGGTGCCGTGGCCCCAGCACACAAAGCTGTCACAGCTGAGCTGCTCTCTGCCCCCATCTCGCTGAGCTATCTGCACAGAGCCAAGGAGGAAACCACTCATTCATCTGAACCTTTACTGGGCGACAGAGCCTCCCAAGGGAGGCTGGGAGGTGAGGCCCATGTCTCCCCGTGGATGAGCAGAGGCCCCAGGCCACTGGCCCCAGCCCAGCTGTGCTCCCGTCTCCTCTGCAGGCTGCATCTCCAGGCATGGCCCTGGCACTCCTCCGCGCCAGCCACCGACTGCCTGGAGGACTGCGGGGCCACAGGTGCCGCCACTCAGGGAGATTTTATTGTTTGAAGTGGCCGAGCTTGCGCTGAAGTGCTCTCGGGTCCTGAGTGCAGGGAGGTTGGGCTGGGCCTCCTGAGGGAGTCAGGCCACCGACAGCTCTGCCAACACCCCAGCCTCTGCAGCGAAGCTTCCTCGGCTGGAAGGGCCATGCTGCCCACTGGGAGGCCATGGCTGGACCCACATCTGAAGAAGTGGGTACCTGTGTGTCCCGTGGCGGGCTGTGGGATCCACACAGGGTCTCACCCAGCCCGGGGCACAGCAGTGATGATCTACAGAGTGGCCACAGACACTGAATTGGGGAGTACCGAGCCATCCCTCCCGGGGACAACGCATGCCTGCCTTGTGTGTTTCTGGGCAGGGACTCCTGTTGTGTGCAGCTGAGTCGTTAACACTGAGCTCAGGACCAGCAGCGCTGGGCTCGGGCCTCCCAGGAGCGCACCTGGTGTGTCCGCTGTGGGAGGCCCAGCCCCCAACCTCCATGCACTCAGGACCCGACGGCACTTCAGCAAAAGCTTGGCCACTTCAAACAGTAAAATTTTCAACAAAAATACAAAAACACAAACAAAAAACACAGCAAAAAACGCAGCACTAAGCAGGCCAGGAGAGGACCTATCTGTACGGGGAGATGGGACAGGAAGGCCACGGTGTGACGAGATCCTCCTGTAAGGGTGTGATACGCTGACAGGAGGCTAGAGGTTACCGCCTGACCGCAGCCTCGGCCCAACCCACTGTCCTCTGACCCCTCCCAGAGCGGGGCAACCAGAGGCCAGCGCCCAGGTGCTCTCTGGAGTTCGAACTGAGAAACGCAGGGGAAATTTGGGAAACTCAAAGACCGCCATGAAGGTTGACAAGGCCACAGCGGCCAGGCCAAGCGGCCAGGACACAGAGCAAAGGGCCAAGGGAGACGCAGGGATTAACGCGGGCGGGACCGGGCCAGCCTGTGGCTGCCGCCCCCCCACAGCCCACCTGGCTGGAGTGTCCTTGTCAACGGCACAGAGGGGGCCCTAGGGTTCTGGCCTCCCTCCAGGGTCCTTCTCCCCACCCACGCAGGGGTCCTCTGGGAGAGGCTCAGGGTTCCGTTTGCTCCCCAGGTCCGGGTGGATGAGAGCTGGGGGTCAGGGGCAGAGGCCCCAGCCTGACTACTATCCCAGCTGGACCATCCTCCCCAGCCCAGGCCCGGCCGGAAGGTCACTCACTCCCCCTTCCTCCCTGCATTCCTCCATCCACCGGATCAACAAGCTCACCTACTGACCACAGTGGCCACAGCCAGGCCCAGCTGGGGCCTGTGATGAGTCAGCGGGCGGCGCTCCCACCCCCACTTCCTAGTGCTGCCAGAACAGGGATCCAGGGGGACATGGAGAAGCCTGAAACCCAGCTGGGGGGGGGGGGGCAGCATCGTGGACAGAAAGGTTTCCTGGGGAGGCCCCACCAGCTGGGGGCTGGGGCCGGGGCCGAGGCAAGAGGCAGGGAGCCCCGGAGGGGACTGCTGGCGGCCTTCCAGGAGGAGGCACACCCCGGTGCAAGGACTCAGCGCATTCTAAGAACACGGAGCCCTGTCCAGAAGGGGCAGCCATGCCCGCACGTCCCAGGCTGGAGGGTGTCCCGGAGGCAGCAAGCACCCTCCTCCGCCAGCTCCCCTGGGCATGCCAGGCACTCGGGGCCCTCGGTCAGCACTGGCCTGCTGCCAGACGCAGCTCCTGCACTGGGGCCAAGACTGTGGGGCTGGGCAGGGGCTGCACATGCTGGGAGTAGACAGCTCCAGGCCTTGGCCCCACCAACAGAGGGGCACCCTGAGCACCGAGAGGGCACGAGACTGGCCCCAGGGCAGAAGCTGGAGCAAGGCAGGGAAGCCCCCAGGGCCTGGGTCTGAGACGGCTGCATCGGGTGCCCTGTCCTCAGCCCGGATCCCCTCCCTCACAGGCCTACCCACCCACCTGCCTCCCAGACTGCGCACACGGCAGGTCTGAGGGGACACCGGTCAAGGCAAATGCCAGCGGACACAGCTCATCCGTCTTTGTTCATCTCACCCTGGGAACAACCTCTAGTGACACTGGTCATGTTTTCACAGATGAAACTGAGGCTCGGCAGTTCCGGTCACGTGAGAGCCCGAGGTCAGGGCAGGCTTGCGTCTCCCCATTAGGCTGGGACTGGGCTGAGCACCCTCGTGTGCCCCTGCCCCCCTCCACTGGCATCTGCGCTAATGAGCCACGGTGACTGAGGGGGGACGTCAGGAGGGACTTCCAGAGCTGGGGTCGGGCTCTCTCCCGCAAGGCCGCCAGGCTTCCCAAGCCAGTAAGGGCAGGCCCCACGCTGGGCAAGATGGGGGTCATGGACAGGGGGCCCCCCTCCGGGAATGGCAGGGTCACTGAGGCAGGAAAGGAAGGGGGGGGTGACAGAAAACAAGGCCACAGCACTCAGGGCTACCGGGGGCAGGGGCAGCCCCCCAGAATCCAGGCTGCCCGGAGACGCGAGTGGCAGTCCTGGAGGGCTGCTGGGCGGAGGCTGCCCGGGCGGCCTGGCTGACGGGATGCTCGCCCGCCCAGAAGCCCAGGAACAGCCACCCCCACGGGGAACTCTCACCTGGGGCCTCAGGTCAGCGGGCCTGGGGGGCCCCGCCGCAGGTCCAGGCTGCGGGTCAGAGCCGGCCGGGCGCGTGGCCCGGGAGGGGAGGCGCGGAGGGCGCCGGGGCCCGGAGGGGCGGGCAGCGAAGTCCAGGCGGCCACCCCCGGAGCCGGGCCCGCAGCGGGGAGGGGGCGGACGTCCGCGGGAAGCCCGCGGGGTATTTATAACCCGGGAGATCCCCGCAAACAGCCCGGCGCCGGCGGCGACCCCCTCCCGGCCCCGCCCCGGGCCCGCGCCGACTCCCCACGTGGCCGCCCGCGGGCGGGACGGGCGGCGCCTCCGCTTCCTCCCGAGCCCCGCCCCGCCCCGCCCGCCCCGCCCGCCCCGCCCGCCCCGCCCGCGCCGAACCGAACCGCGCCGCGCCGCGCCGATCCCGCGGCGGGCCGGCTTCCCGCAGCCGCGACCCCGTCGGACCGAGCTCCCGCCGCCCCGCGCCCCGGCCGCCGCCCCGCCCAGTAAGTGCGCGCGCTCCGGGCCCCCAGTGGCCGCGGGGAAACCGAGTCGGGCGAGGGAGGTGGCGCTTGGGGCCGTGGAGTGGGGTAGGGACAGCGACGTGCGCGCCCCGGTGGCCAGAAGCAGCCCCGCGACGCAGGGCGGCGGGACCCCGGCTCGCGGCGGGACCCCGGGGCTCCCCCGCCCCGCGCCCCGCGCCCCCGGGCCCGCAGCCCCGGCGCGGATAGCCTCGGACGCGCGCTGCCCGCGGGTGGCGGGGTCGAGGGTGCGCCCGCTCTGCGCCCCGGGCGCCAGTTTCCCGCCCCGCGGCCGCCACGTCCTGACCGTGAATCAGACGCGGTTGGGAAAATAAACTTCAGCCGCGGGTGGGCCGCGGGCGAGGCGCGCAGGCCTGGGGCCGGCAGCTGCCCGGAGCAGGCGGGCGCACGGGGAGCCCTTAGGCCCCCGCAGGTGCCTCGGGGGAGCGACCCAGGCGCCGCGCTCAGCCCTTCGTGGGTGGGACTGGCAGGCGGGGTGGCAGGCTGGCCTGTGCTCCCCCAGTCCCACCCTGGACCCCCTTCCCGAGGAAACCCAGGAGTGACCAGACCTCAGAAGTAAAACTAGGGTGACCAGCTGTGCCTCTAGCAGCGCCCGGCTGCTCTGGGGAGCGCAGGCCGGGTGTCTGCCCGGCCGCTGAAGCTGCATGGTGGCCACTTCATTTGTGACCACAGGGTATTGCCGTGCCCCGGCTAAACACACCAGGAGTCAGAGTGACATCAATGGCTGTGACCCTGCCCCGGCTGGGTAGGAAACACCACCAGAGGTCGGGCACATCCCTGCTGGAGCCTGAGCTGGGAGGTTCCTTCCAGCCAGCCCCGCCCCCTGCTTCCTCTGGCAGTTGGACCTGGCCAGGACACTCCCCTTCTATAAGCCTCAGTTTCCCCACCTGCACTCTGAAGGGTGGGGACAGTGGGTCAGGGGTGGACTTCCTCCCTGTCACCCTGCAGTGGAGGAAGCAGGGACTCAGAGCCAATGCCCTTCCCAGTGCCACCCAGGGCAGGGGCCTTAGGGAGTGGGTGCTGCAGTCCCTGGAGGAGCTGATGTCAATGACAGATTCTAGGTCTGGGTCTGAGGCCTCTCACCGCTCCACCCCTCACCAGGTCAGCATTGGTGCAGTAGGCACCCCCTGACCACTGACCAGGCCCTGCCCTCCCATCAGTTCCTAAAAGCCCCCTGCGCGGGGCTGATGGACAGGCCGGTCATCACGGCGGCAAGCAGGAGAAGGGCCGTGCTGGGTGTCGTGCCCTGAGGCGAGCAGGTGTGGCTGCCCTTCTGCCACCACCCAGGCACCTGTCTGCCCCCCTCCCTGCTCCCTCACAGCAGAGCGGCCCCACTTCGTGGAGGTGCTGACGGGCTGTCGGAGCTAATTGCGCACACCTCACATCCTGGGACCTGGAAGCTCCTACCTTAAATAGGCTCCATCAAAGAGTGCTGTTCAAGTTGGAAAAGTTAGCAGGTTCAAAAAGGCTGCGGGGGGATGCTGGTGACTGTGGGTGCTGCCTGTGGGTGCAGGGCGCGATGCAACCGACCTGGTGTGAGCCCCTCCGTGTGGGCTGGTGGCCTGCGTCAGAACCCGGAGGGCAGTTCAAGCCCCTGGCTTTTGAGGGTGCCCAGAGGAGGATCGGGGAGACAGTTCCCCCACGGTCTGAGGGATTAGGCCTTACTCGCTGCCTAGCCCTCCCCCCACTGTAGTCTTACACACAACAGGTGTCTAATAGTTGCATGGTTTAAGTCCCAGTGGTCACGGAGGATTGGGGAAGGCACATGCACCTGTTTCAGGTTGGAGGTCAGTGGTCGGGAGTGTGTCCAGGGGAGACAGGCTGGTTTCAGCCCTTTGAGAAGCAGAGAGTGCATGGGAGGGGGTGAGCTCCCCATCACTGGAGGTGAGAACAGGACCCAACCGTGTGGCCCCCGTGCCTGCCAGCCTCGTCCTAGTAAGGAGGATCCTCCTCTGAACACGAGGCAGCTGAGTCCTAGGGCAGCCTGGGTCTGTTGACACAGCTGTCCCACCTGCCCAGCACATAGAGAGACCACCCTGGTGAAGGAGCTCCATCCCCATGGCCAGACAGGGAGGGGGCAGGAGGGCCTGTCCTCCCAGAGGGCTCACTGCCACTGGTCCTCTTACAGCCACTTCCCAAGGTGTGATCAAACAGGGCTGCCCCTCTGCCAGGTGTGCCTCGCCCCCGAGCCTGGTCTGTCCCCGTCTGCACTCCCACTCGGTGCCCTGAGCAGGGTCCAATGCTGAGTGGGTGGGTGGATGAAGGAATGAATGAACCAGCCTGCCCATCTGCCTTGGCCCCCGCCCTCATGCCCGCCTGGTGAGATTCCTGCCCGGTGAGGTTTGGGAACCGTGATTATCACGTTTCACAGATAGAGAAACTAAGGCCTGGGGGGCCGGGTTACAAAATCAGTGCCGCTGTCTGGCAAGAGGCATTTATAAAGCCCCTACTGTGCGTAGGCTTTTGCAACTGGGCCAGAGGACGGTATGTGTCACACTAGGCATACAGAAGGCGCTTTCCTGAGGATCAGGGTGAGAACTGGCAGAGCACTTGCAGGCCCGGGCTGTCCGCCTATCCTGGGAGCCCAAGTGGGAAGGAAGGGTGGGGGGTTGGGCTGAGGGGCACCAGCTCCCATGAGGCTGGGCCTGGGCTGAGCCCACAGGGAAGGCAGAGGCCTCCTGGGGAGGGGTGCATGGCCAGCGCTCCTGGGAGGCCAGGCTGACTAGGGCCGTTGAGGGGAGACCTCCAGGGATGGGAGACCCGCCCGGGAGGTGGAGGCAGACTCTGCTCCCCATTTCTCACTGAAAACCTCACATGGAAGAGTCGTGTGGAGGACAGCCAAGGGCACGGTGGGCAGGGAGGGGAAGGCCAGGCGTCCAGTCCCAGCCACACAGCCCTGGGGTGGTGTCCCTGCACAGCCCCCAAGTCTGCACTCAGCTGCTGTGGGCTGAGCCCCAACTCCTGTGCCCAGCCAATGCCCCCCCCCCCCGCAGGGAGACCCAGAAGGCCTGGGTCTGCCCGGCCCTGGGCTTTATCTCGACCCTTGCCAGGTGCTGGTGGACGCTGGCCAGCTGTGTGAGCGTGCCTTGGTCTCACCATCTGTGCCTGGTCCCCCACCCCTGGGATGTGGCCTCAATGTGCAGCCTGCCTCCCCCGCCATCCATGTCCCTGGTCCCGTTTCTGCTCCAACTACAGCTCCGCTCTTCCACCCGCGCACAGAGGCAGGGAGGCAGACATCTGCTCTTCACCGCCGGGGCACGTGCACAGCCCTGAGTGGCCTGAGAATGGAGCCCTGGGTGCTCAGATGGGATCCTGCCCACTTTGAGGGCACCCTGCCCGCCTGGTACATCTAGTTTGCCCCCACTTAGGGGGTGGGCCATGGAGGTGGGGGCAGAGGAATGAGGGGTGCCTGCAGGTGGTGGCAGAGTGATGGTAGGGCGGCCAGGACAAACACCCATCCCCGGGACCCAGGAGGCCCCCTTTGAGAGGAGGTGGGGGAGCAGCCAGGGAGGGGCCTTGCTGGTGATGTTGGCTCAGCCAACTCAGGCTCCCTGGGATAGAACATCTCATCACCATTTTACAGATGAGAAAAGTGAGTCTGGAATGGGCGCAGCTCCCTGGGCGCCCAGACGCCGAGGATCTTGCTGGCCCGGTTGGGTCAGGCTCCTGGCTGGGTCAGGCTCCTGGTGGTGTATCCCAGCCCCACGTGGGCCCAGCAGCCTGGGGGCAGGGGTGGGGTCAGCATGGACATGCTCAGCCCCATTTGAGGATGGAACCAGGGCCTGCAGAGCCTGGTCTGACCCAGAACCTGAGCTCTTCCTAGCCCCCACCCCCCCTCCCGCCCTGGCCACAGCCCCTGGCACTGCCAGGTTGTGCAGGCTGTGGCCCCTCCTCCACCCTCAATCTGCTGCTTTGTTTTCTCTGCTCTGGGGCCAGGCGGCTTGGAGCTGGGACACAAGACAGTACTGGGGGCAGGACCACCAGGGTGACAATGGGCAGCCTTCAGGTCCCACCCCAGCACCCTGAGCCTGGACTAGCACACTCATCAGAGCCTGTCTCGGGCCAGTTCCTCTTCCCTGAGCTCTGAGGGTCCTCCCAGGCCTGAGGAGGCCTTTTTTGGGGGTTGCAGGGGGACCAGGGAAGGATACCGGGCCTCCTGGGGGAAGCATTGCAGAGCTGCCTCTGGTCTTGGGAGAGGGAACCCAGGTCGTGGTGTCCCTGCCGCATCCTCAGAGCCCTGCGGGTGGAAGCTGTGGCTGCTTCAAACGCTTCCCACTGTGGACCTGCCAGGTCCCTCCCCCTGCCCAGCCCCTAACCACAGGTCTGTACAGACCACTCCCTCCAGCGTCTGCTATCGAACTGACTCAGGCACAGCAGGCGCCAGTGGCCACTGTCATCTTTGGCCCCCGTGTGGCTCCCCAGCGCTGGTGCTCCCAGCCTCAGGCTCCCAAGCTCTGCCCTGAGAGTGTCCGAGGTGGCCAGGCCCCCTGGGACCTCGCCATTGGCCCTGCCCTTTGTGCAGCTTCGGAGAATGAGGCCCCTCTGGTGACAGTGGGAGGCGAGAGCAGACGGTTGATGCCAGCCTCAGTGCAGGTGGAAGCGAAAGCCAGGCTTCCTGGCGAGGGCACCTCCACCCTTCCTGTCCTCCCACAGCAGAGCTGGGCTAGCCACTGCAGGAGGGGGCTCTCCCAGGCCACCCCAGCCCCTTCCCAGCAAACTCAGAGCCCAGCTTACCCCTGCACAGGCCTGCCTGAGGTGGCACTGCCCACCCCCCTCCAGCAGGCGCTTCCTGTTTGCCCCAGTCCTTTGTCCACCCTCTCTGTGCCTTCCACCCACTTCTGTTCCTAACCCAGGAGGGCGGGGTCCGTGGGGGATGTGGCCGGGCCAGGCCTGGGTACAGCGTGTCTGACGTCACTCAGACTTGCCCCCAGATCCTGGGGACACAGTGGGCTAAGCCGTGGCCTGGCTCCCTGGCCAGCAATGTCCCCAGCTCTGGGCCCAGCCAGCCAGCTCCCTGCCCCTCTCCACTCTCCGTGGGTGGAGGGCACCAACGCTTTGCTACAGTGCCATGGAGACCCAGCTCCTGGCTCTGCCCTTTGCTCCCTGGTGACCTGAGAGGTCAGCGAGGTCTCGAGAGGGCTCGTAGCCTGGTGGGGAAGATGACACAGGTGCTGGAGGCTAGAGGGAGCCGAGTTTGTGGGGAGAGAGGGAAACAGAGTCATGGGAGGGCGGTCTCTGCCCTCGGGGCCTCCCCTCAGCCCTCAGGGCCTGGGCTGCCCCTGGGCTCCAGAGAGCTTCTAGGAACGCCATCCAAGGGTTGCCAAGCAGTGGAAAATTTTGGGTTCTCAGAGGAGCTAAAAATACAGTGTGGCAACCCCTGCCTCCCCGTTCCGGAATCCCGCTCCTGCCATCTTACCCGCCCACCCAGGGAAGACAAGCTCACTCTTTGCACCCGCCCCCGCTGACTCTGGGCCCAGAAGCACCCCAGTCACTGTGCTCACGCTGGCAGGGCCACCCAGAGGCTGCCTCCCAGCCCAGGCAGCCAGCCAGCCTCGCTCACAGATGCCCGTGTCCCCAGCCCGAGCCTGCCCTGGCCCCCACCCCTGGGTTCCCTGAGCCCCTCTGCCAGTGTTGGCAGGGATCCAGGGATAGAAGACGACACCCCCCTTCCCAAGGGTGCCGGCCCTGGCTCCCAGTCTGTGCTTCCCAACCCCACCACACTGCTCAAAACGCAATGGGCCTGTGCCCAGGACAGAGCTTGGTGCCAGGTGCCAGCCTCAGAGCCTCACCCTCTGTGGCTCAGTTTCTCCATCTGGTCTCTGAAGCCTGGGAGTGGGGGCAGCTTTGACCCTGCCCCCCCCCCCACACACACACACACACACACTCAACTTGATAGACAACCAGGCAGGGTGGTGGCTTCTCGTGAGTCCTAGCAGCTGCCCAGGCACGTGGCGCCCAGGTGGAGGCGCTGCATGCCAGCCCGTCCAGGCATGAGCAGGAAGGCAGACAGGTGTCCCAGGAGGTGGCCAAGAGGCCCATGGACCAGTGTTCCTTCTCTAGGCTCTCAGGGCAGCCTCTGTCTCATTTACTCAGCCCTCGCCTCAGGACAGCCAGGTCAGCGGGTGACCCCGGAACGGCTCTGAGGGAGACTCTACCTTCAGGACTCCGAGACTGAAGGGGAAGGCATGACCCCACCCCAGTGGAAACCCCACGTTATTGGTAGAAAAAAGCCAGTGATCCCACTAATGTCAGAGCTTCAGGGCCTTCATCTACCAAAGCCCCTCCCCGTGGCTGCATTGGTGCGGGGGGGGGGGCACAGCCTAGCCGGCAGATGGGGTGCTGAGGCGCCCCTGACCTTTCAGCTGGCCTGCGCTGCAGTGTACGTAGACCCTGGGAGCCCCAGATGGCCCTGCTGTGTTGGCTTCAGCCAGAGAAGCTGGCTGCAAAAAGCTCTGCGAGGCCTGGCCGGTTTGCTCAGTGGTTAGAGCGTCTGCGGGTGGACACAGGGCCCCGGGTTCAATCCTGGCCGAGGGCACCGACCTCGGTTGCACCACTGGATGTGTCTGTCTCACATGGATGTTTCTCTCTCTCTCTCTCCCACTCTCCCACTCGCTCTGAAAAAGCAACGGGAAAAATATTCTGGGGGAGGGTTAAAAAAAAGCTCTGCGGATGTGAATTCCTGCGCAGGCCCGCCCCCCCCGCCCCCCCCCGCTGCGGGAGTGCTGAGGACACAGAGCACAGTTCTTTGCTGTTGCCCTGCCCTCCCAGGAGCCCCCCTCTGCCCCACCCCACCCCACCCCGTGAGAGTGAGCCCTGGAAGGTCCCAGCCCCGCCCGGTCTTGGCGCCAGGCCTAGATGGGAGCAGGACACAGCCCGAAGGCTGGGCAGGGCAGGACTGGGCTGGGCAGGGCCCGAGGGTGGAGGGACAGGCATCCACAGACTTATTACTGCAGCCGAGTGTCCCTGAGCACTCACTGCCCACTGGCCCAGTTCTCCAAGTGGAACCCTGCTGCCACCCTCTAAGACACTTTACAGATGGAGAGCAGAGATGGGCACTTCCTGGGGGCACAGCCAGGAGCGCAGGAATGAGGCCCCTCCTTCCAAGGTGCTGCCTCCCAGGCTGGCCGGGTGTTGTCAGGAATAGCGTCCCCCAGGCCCTGCCCCTGAGAACAGTACACGCAGGGTGCAGGGTGCCCGAGGCCTGCCCGGGGCCAGTTCGTGCTCCCTCCACTCAGCCCTGCTCCCCGCCACCCAGAAGGCAGGCAGCCCGGAGTCTGCCACCAGCACTGCTCGCGGTGGGTGCCCGGGGCAGGCAGGAGAGTGAAGGAGCTTTGTAGTGTTATTATGTGTGCACATGCTAATTGTTACTACATACATATAACATCATGTACGTATATAACATACGCATGCAATATATATGCATTGCATTTTACATGTTGATAGGTAATAAATTGACAAAAGGGGTGCCCTGAGGGGGGCTAGGGAATCTGGGCAGCCCATAAGAAGCAGGGTGTCCCCTGTGATTGCTTGGGGAGCACATTTGACTTTCCCTGGTGGGTCCTAAGCTGGAAGTGGGGACAGAATTCTGGAACCTGCCTGTTGCTTCCTGGGCTGCCCCTCGAGATGGACGTCTGATTTCCTGCAGGTCCCACTGGAGCAGCTGCTTCCTGGGCTGGTTCCTGCAGATGAGGGACCCGCTTCCGGGGCGGGCTCCGGGTCAGAGTTCTATCCTTATATGCTGTCTGGCCTTGGTCCATTTCTATATTCAGTCTCTCGCCCCGAAAACCAGTTGGAACACTTCTGGGACACGTGCTCTGCCCAGGACCTGCCCGGGGGGCATCACAGTGGGAGAAAAGCTGCCCCTGCCTAGCCACTGGGTCCCCAGCTGATCTCTGGACACCCCGTCCACACCAGACCGCAACCAGTGGAGCCTGTGTGCGCTCTCCGGCTTGGGATTGGTCACCTTCTGCCCCACAGACCAAAGGGGCCCCATAAGTGGGGTCTTTCTGGGGAGTGAGCCCATGGCCCCGGGGACAGGGGCCACTGGGCAGTACCGGGAGGGCTGGTGTAGGCGACGCTGGCTGGCTCTGGTGTTTCTGCATCCAGGGACCCCTGGGGCTCTTGGCTGGACAGGACACTTGGGATGCCAGAGGCCTGGCCTGGGAGAGTTCTCTGTCCACTCAGCCAGTGCCAAAGGAACAGGGACTCGGGCCAATGGAAGCGGGAAGGGGAGGGCCAGTTCTGGGCGCCTCTTTAAGCAGCAGCACCCAAGGGGGTGGCCGTGCATATGCTGAGGCCCGTCTGCCCCACTTTTCATGGTGCTGGGCGCGGTCTCATTCCCTGCCACCAAGAAGCTGCCCGGGAGGGACCGGGCTGCAGCCGGCAGCCGGGTGGCCCAGCAGTCAGCAGTGATGAGGAGCCAGGAGAGCGGGAGGGGCGGCCCGAGGCAGGGCCTGGGGTGGGTGGGCAGAGGTGGCCGGAAGGTCTTGCGCATCTGGGTGAGTGGACAGTGCGGGGGCCGAGAGGGCTGGGCCTGGGAGGGTCGGCGAGACCACAGAGTCACAGGGAGGGCTCAGGGCTTCGGGCCCTGGGGGAGGGGTTATGAGCACCCCGACACCCCCTTTGATGCCTGTCAAGGTGCTCCCAGAAGGCTGATGTTGCTAGAGGTGTGGGTGAGGAAACTGAGGCTCAGACAGGGCAGTGACCTGGTCAGGGTCTGTTGGCAAGGGCCAGAGCTGGGCACACATGCAGGTCGGCCGAGCCCTCTCTGCCCCTCAGCCAGGCTGCCTCCTGGGAGGACCCCAGGGTCCCGAAGGGCAGTTGGCCAGGTGGGAGGATGAGGGGCTGCCTCCCGGCGTGGACCCACGGCAAACAGGAGGGGCGGCTGAAATGCCAGGTGCCCACAGGCTGTGCTCTGTGCTCCCAGCAGGCCCATGGGTGGGCTCCGGAAGCTCAAGGGAGGACACCCAGGACCCTCACCAAGGCAGGGGGCAGCGGGGCCTCTGGGAGGGGAACAGGCAGCTGGGCTCAGCCTCTGAATCCAGTATGACCTCAGATGGCCCCTGGAGTCTCCCCTCTGAGTTACCGGGTAAAGTTGGGGTGGCCTCGCCGGTTCCGGGTCCCCTCCTAGGGTCCAGTCTCACTTGGGTCTGCCGTTCCCAACTCTGGGGTGGTGGGCGCGTGACCTGGCTTCTCTGGGTGCCACCTCCGTCTCCCCTCCTGTAGAGTGTACACCGCTTGCCTCGGGCAGGGGGAGGGGCGCGGCTGAGGGTCCGGTGGGCAGTGCCGAGGCCGGGCCCTGGGAGTGAGGCGCAGCGGCGTTGCTGTGCCCCGTCCCTCGGGTTCTCTCCCAGCGGCTCCACACTGCCTGTCTCAGGCACTAAATATAAGACCCGAGCCATACATGGTTGCAGGAGAGCGTGGGCCGCCCCTAGCCTTCGGGGCCGGTCCCCAGGGGCTGTGGTTGAGGACAGCGTCACCGCCAAGGGCTCCAGGGAGGGGGCCTGGTGGGTGTGGCGATGACACAGAGGCGTGTGTTGGGAGGATCTTCTGGGAGGGGGTCAGGATGCAGCAGAATCCACGTGCTGAGGGCCTGGGGGACACCCAGCTCTCCACCTGCACACAGGTTGACAGACAGGCCCACAGAAGCCAGGGCGTGGCAGGGCTGCTCCCCCACGGGGCCCTGGTCTTGCCCAGAGTTGGATGGGCATTGGGCATGACCCTCAAGTCCACCCTCCTCCCGGTCACACTCATGCTCTTCGGGCAGCCTGGGAGTGCCCAGGGTCCGGATTCACCCCACCCATCCATTGTGCCCATCTGACCCAGCCACTGGACAAGGGAAGTGCCCTGGAGGTGAGGTAAGGGCGTCCCAGATACAACATCCGGTTGCATTGTCACCACTGGGTCAGTGGTGTGGCCCCTGGGGCTGTCCTGAGGTCATGGCACTCACAGCAGGGCTGCTGCCTCCTCTGGCAGGAGCCCCTGGCACGGGAGCCAGCACCCGGTGCTGCAGGTGGCACCGGGAAGCGCTGTGACTCTGGCGGGTGGGGATCCGGAGCGGAGGACGCTGCCGGGCTGGGTTTGCTGACCCCACCTCCGTCCGGCCCCGCAGTTCGACAAGATGTCGGTGAAGGAAGGCGCTCAGCGCAAGTGGGCGGCCCTGAAGGAGAAGCTGGGCCCGCAGGACTCCGACCCCACCGAGGCCAACCTGGAGAACGCGGACCCGGAGCTCTGCATCCGGCTGCTGCAGATGCCGTCCGTGGTCAACTACTCGGGCCTGCGCAAGCGGCTGGAGGGCAGCGACGGCGGCTGGATGGTGCAGTTCCTGGAGCAGAGCGGCCTGGACTTGCTGCTCGAGGCCCTGGCGCGCCTGTCGGGCCGCGGTGTGGCCCGCATCTCCGACGCCCTGCTGCAGCTCACCTGCGTCAGCTGCGTGCGTGCCGTCATGAACTCGCAGCAGGGCATGGAGTACATCCTCAGCAACCAGGCCTACGTGCGCCAGCTCTCGCAGGGTGAGCCGTGCAGGGCGCCGGGGGGAGGCAGGCCAGGACAGACACCTTAGCGACTCAGTATGAGGCTCCAGGCTGTGGAAGGCGGTGGGAGGGCTGGGCCCACAGGAGGAGACAGTTTGGCTGGGCAAGCAGGGAGGGCTTCCTGGAGTAGGCACCAGTTTCCCATTTGCCCCAAGTCAGACACACACACACACACCCCAGGACACCTTGGAGCCCTGGTCCCTCACCAGCTGCACCTAGATGCCCCCTTTGTTCTATGACTTTGCCTCCATTCTCCACCCAGCCCTTTGCTGCTTCAGGCTCCACCCCTCCCTGGTCTCCAGCCTCCAGGCTCCCATCCACACTGTGGCAGCTGGAGTCACCTGGGACAAAAACAAAAGTCCGCTTGAGTGACCCTACCCTCCGCCTGGCTCTGAGCCCCTCACCCTTAGCCAGCCGGCGCCCTTCAGGTCTGGCCAGCACCTGCAACAGCGTCATTCTCGTCTGCTCCCCCACCACCCTGCCCCTGCCCCTGCCCCTGCCACCTGCGGCTTCTTGAAGGCAGGCCCGTCTCTGCCTCCGCGTCACGCTGCTCTGGGCTTCGAGTCTGCAAAGTCCTGCTCGCCCTTTAAATCCCAGCTCACTGTCACCTCCTCAGAAAGTTTCCCAGGCATCTGGGAGAGACCCCAGATGACCCTTGGCAGACAGAGGTCACTGTGTCCCTTGTCCACCATGCTTGCTACTCTGTGGCAGCGACCAAGTCCTTCCTGCTTGGGCTCCGGGGATGGGCAGTGACAGGTGGGTGTCCGTGTGGATGAGCGAGATAGTGGTCACCTCGTTCCTGTCTGACCCAGTCTGGGCCTGGTCGTGCCCGTCAGGAAAGTTCTTTGTGACTTGCTCTCAGCAGGGCCAACCAAGGGACATCTCCGAAACTTTCCCAGCGCAGGGGATGAGGCGGGAGGCAGTGGGTACTGAGTTTGTGGATGACACAGGCTCTGCCCAGGGGAGGTGTGCCAGTGGGGCCCAGGGCCCAGAGCCAGCCAGGGCCTTGCGGAACTAAGGGGCGGTTCCAGCTGCCTGAGTCTGCCTGTGGTCCGGGAGGGGTCAGTGCAGAGTGCCCCCCAGTGTTTGCCTACCGCCCACTTTTCCAGCTGAAGTGTGGCAGTTCTGGGCAGAGGCAGGCACAGGTGGGGGACGGGCTGAGGGGGAGGCCTGCCCTGGACGCCTGGGCCCCACTGAGACCCCTCTCGCCCTCGACAGCTCTGGACACTTCCAATGTGATGGTGAAGATGCAGGTGTTTGAGCTGCTGGCTGCCCTGTGCATCTACTCGCCTGAGGGCCACGCCCTGACCCTGGACGCCCTGGACCATTACAAGGTGAGTGGCGGGTGGCTGGGCCTGGGCAGGGTCCGGGGTGCAGGCTGACGCCCCCACCCCGCAGACGGTGTGCAGCCAGCAGTACCGCTTCAGCGTCATCATGACCGAGCTGTCCAGCAGTGACAACGCGCCCTACGTGGTCACCCTGCTCAGTGTGATCAACGCCATCATCCTGGGTCCCGAGGACCTGCGCACCCGCACCCAGCTGCGCAGCGAGTTCATCGGTGAGCCCGGCCTGCGCTGACCTCAGGGAGATGTCCCGAGCGCCCCCGACCACCCCCCAACCCCAGGCCCCAACAGAAGGCTCTGTTATGGGCCATGGAAGCCTCCCACCCCCACCTGCTCCCTTCTGTGGACAGAGGCCTTCGGAACCCCTGGATGTTAGCCCCGGAGGCTCTCAGTTCGAGGCAGGATCCTGACCCCCAGTCCCAGCCCCCAGCAGTTGTGACAGTGACCCTTTGACGGGCACCACTGAGTGTCCAACAAAATATCTCCCTCTGAGCTTCATGTCTATGGTGTCCCGTGGGAATGGCAGAGTCCCCTCCCACTCCACAGCTGGGTGCTCTGGGTGTCAGGAGTGAACCCAGGGGAAGGCGTCAGGTAACTGAAAGATGGAGGCCCCTCCGGCTGACCCTGTCTGTCCCTCCCCAGGGCTGCAGCTGCTGGACATTCTCACGCGGCTTCGGTGAGTCCCCACCTGCTGCTCCTAGAGCCTCGCCACCTCCCCTTTGGGTCCCATGCAGTGCCCCTCGGTGGGCAGGGGGCCCCGGGTCCCAGCAAGAATCCAGCCATCCTTCCCTTGCCCTGCTGGATGAGCTGCTCTGGAATTTCCCCACCCAGGGGCTTGGCAGCTGCCCTTAAAGCTGGGGTTGCCAGATACAGTACAGGACAGCAGTTAAACTGTAGATGACAGCGTTGTTGTAGTATAAGTATATCCCAGGTGTTGCATGGGACGGACTTATGCTAAAAATCATTCATTGTTTATCTGAAATTCAAATTTAATTGGGTACCTGGGAACCCACGTAGCTGAGAACCCCCATCTGAGGCCTCATCAGGACCACTCTCCAGGGCATCAGCTTGGGGTGGGGGGACCCAAGGAAGAAGAGGTGAGGCTGGTGTGACTGGTGCTGAACTGGCCTCCAACAGAGGTCTTTGGGGTGCTGAGAGGGGTTGCCCTGCTGCTGAGGGTGCAGCTCATCGGCCAGACTGAGATGACTGGCAGGTCCTGGGCCCAATGAACACTCAGGCTCTGCTGCTCTGGCGGAAGCCCCCCCTTCCAGTCACGTCCCAGCCCCCCGCCCCATCAGGTATGGTCTTGGTGCCACCCTCCTCGAATCCATCCTGTGAGCCTCTGCCCCGACCAGAGAACCCAGCCGCACAGACCTCAGCTGCCCCCTGGCTACAACGGCCACGGGCCCTGCTTGGTTGTCCCTGTGTCTGTCCAGGGTCGGGGGAGGCTGGTGGGAGCTCTGGGCTCAGCTGCCCGGTCCTTCCTGTCGCAGGGACCTGGAGGACGCGGACCTGCTGATCCAGCTCGAGGCCTTCGACGAGGCCAAGGCGGAGGACGAGGAGGAGCTGCTGCAGGTGTGCGGAGGCGTCGACATGAACAGCCACCAGGAGGTCTTCGACTGCCTGTTCCACAAGGTGGGCGCCCCCCTGCCCTGGCCCAGCCTCGCCACTGGGCAGTGGAACCACATCTGGAGCCAGCTCCGGAGCAGCTAGGGATCTGGGGCTGGGAATGGGAGGGGCCTGGAGTGGGCGGCCCGGGGATGGCAGGACCAGGAGGCCGTAGGACCAGGAATACGGGGCCGAGGCCAGGGCTGCCCAGAGCTGGCTGTACTGTCCTGGGCCCAACGGGCTGGCCCCCCTCAGGTGGAATGAAGGGACTTCAGAACCAGGAGGCTGAGTTCTGGTCCAGCTCAAGCTTCGCTGGCTGGGGCCACTGTCCCTCCCTGCAGCCAGTGGTTCTCAGACCAGGGCAAGTGTCCCCAGGGGCCCTCCAGAAACGTCTGGAGACTTTGGGGTTGGCACAAGTGGGCAGGGATGCTGCTAAACGTCCCAAATGCACAGGGCAGCCCCAACCCAGAGAGCTGTCTGGCCCCAAGCATCACTGGGCTGTCACTCGGGAACCCCGGCGCAGGCTCATCACCAGGGCCCCTGAGAGGCATCGGGTGGTCGTGGCATGGACACTTCAGGCGAACAGGCGGGTGGGTGTCAGCCCACCCCAGGGAGGGGGTGGCTGCTGATCCCACTCCGCCCGCCCAGGTGAGCTGCTCCCCGGTGTCTGCCCAGCTGCTGTCGGTGCTGCAGGGCCTCCTTTACCTGGAGCCCGGCCTCCGCTCCAGCCAGCTGCTCTGGGAGGCCCTGGAGGGCCTGGTGAACCGGGCCGTGCTCCTGGCCAGCAACAGTGAGTGACCCTGCCCACAGCCCCTTCCTGACCCAGCCTAGTGGGCACACTCTGGGCTCTCAGATCGTGGGAGGTACCCATCCTTGACCCCTAACCTGCCCCCACCTGAGGGAGGGGGCCACACCTTTCCCTCCGCCCCCGCCTGCCTGCCTCCTCTGGCCCTCTGCCCTGATCCCAGTCGTCCCCACTGCAGCCCAGGAATGCACCCTGGAGGAGATGGTCGAGCGGCTCGTGTCCATCAAGGGGCGGCCCCGCCCCAGCTCCCTGGACAAGGCCCACAAGAGTGTCCAGGCTGACCTAGGCCAGAGTTGGAACAGCAGCTCCCCCCAAAACATGGGCACCCCAAAGGCAGGTGTGGAGGGCCAGCAGCCAGCAGTGACCCTCACCGGCCTGTACACTGTCAGTGTCCAGAGCTCGAGCAGCAAGCAACCCACAGCCCTGGAGCAGCAGACGCCCACCCCACCCCTGCTGGAGTCCACCCTCCCCAGCTCCACTGCTGGGCCCCCTCCCCCTCCCCCACTACCCCCACCCCTGCCAGGCCCAGTGACCTCGGTCCCCCCACCCCCACCTCCTCCACCCCCACCACCCCTACCCCTACCCCTGGGGACCTCGTTCCCCCCACCCCCTCCACCACCCCCATTGCCTGGCCCTAGTGGGACCCTACCTCCTGCACCTCCACCCCTCCCAGGCATGGGGTGCCCACCCCCACCCCCACCCCTGCCAGGCTTGGGGACCTCATTCCCCCCACCCCCTCCACCACTCCCGGGCATGGGGTGCCCACCCCCACCCCCACCCCTGCCAGGCTTCTCTGGCCCCCGGGCTGTGGATTGCGTAGAGGAGGTCATTGTGCCCCAGGTGGGTCACAGCCTGGGCTCCACCTGGGTCCCCAGCCACCGGCAGGTAAACCCACCCACACGGCGCATGAAGAAGCTGAACTGGCAGAAGCTGCCGTCCCACGTGGCACAAGGTGAGGACCCCACCCCATTGGTGGCTTCCCTCTTGGGGCAGACTGGGCCCTGCTGGGGAGAGTGGCAGGTGGTGCCTGTAGCAGGTGTGCTCATATCTGGGCCCCCCTGGGCCAGGGCGGTCTGTCTCTGCTCTGGGTTCAGCCCCTGGGTGGCCTGGGGTGGGGGCAGGGGGCAGGAATGCATCAGAGGTCACCTGCGAGGACTCTACTCCTACACACCTTTGAAGCTGGCGTGTGTCTGACGCCTCAGCCCCTGCACTGTTCAGGCCCCTGGGTGCTTGTCATCCTGGGGGCCAGGGTCCTGTGCTCAGAAAAGGTCACGGCCACGGCCAGCTAGAGGCCAGGTCGCCTACCTGCCTGGACAGGCGCAAGGCCAGGGGAGGTGTGAGCCTCGCTGGCCCTTACCTGCAGAGCACAGCTCCATGTGGGCCTCGCTGAGCTCCCTGAGTGCCGAGGTGGTGGAGCCTGACTTCTCCAGCATCGAGCAGCTCTTCTCCTTCCCTGTGGCCAAGCCCAAGGAGCCAGCAGCGGCCCCGCCCAGGAAGGAGCCCAAGGAGGTGGGACCTGGGTTTGGGGAGTGTCCCCCTTCGCCCCCATGCTGCCTTCCAGGGACCAGCTGACGGGCAGGGTGTTTTCCAGATCACTTTCCTGGACTCCAAGAAGAGCCTGAACCTCAACATCTTTCTGAAGCAGTTCAAGTGGTGAGCTAGAGATCGAGCCCCCCTTCCTGGTCACGGGGCCCCAGCCTCCCCCAGCTGTTCATCTTGGCTCGGCTGTGCCCTCTGCAGGCTGCCCCTGGGAAGTGCACATCCCGTCTCAGGCCAGAGACAGTGGGATAATAGCCATGGACTGTCCCAACTGGGGGCCCTGGAGACCCCAGTCCAGAGCCCCTGGGTAAAAAGACCCAGAGAGCAGCTGGGACCACCCCCCAAGTCCACAGACAGGTGGTTGCCAAGCCAGAGTGAGGACCTGGCCCTCCCAGCCCCCAGTTCTTCCCTGCAGGTCGAGCACTGGCCCCTGCACGGAGCCCACTGAGTTTGCAGCTGAGCCATCCTCCTGTGCCTTGAGCAGTCACCCAGAAGGGGAGGCAGAGGGTGCTCTGGCCAATGGAGCATGGGTTATTCAGCCCCAGCCTCGTTGCTGTGTGACCCGGGCAGGTGGCTCACCTTCTCTGTGCGCCCCAACCTCATGAATGTGGGAGGAGCCCCTGGTGTGACCAACAGAGGTGTCATGATCCAAGGGCTGTCCCCACCTAACTGGCAGGGTCTCTTTTCCACCCCCCAACCCACCTCTGCCCATCTTCTCACCCCCTCCAGCTCCAACGAGGAAGTCACTGCTATGATCCGTGCAGGGGACACCACCAAGTTTGATGTGGAGGTGCTCAAGCAGCTCCTCAAGCTCCTTCCTGAAAAGCACGAGGTCAGCGGGATGGGACGGCAGCCCTGCCCGGGGCTCCTGGGGGGAGGTGGAGAGGCTGGCCCCACTGCACCCGATATACCCAGATGTGAGCGGGCGAAGCCACCAGACAGTCTAAGGGGTTTCTTGGTGGGGAGCAGAAGCTGGAACTCCACATGTGGGCCTCCTCCCTACAGATCGAAAACCTACGTTCATTCACGGAAGACCAAGCCAAGCTGGCCAGCGCTGACCAGTTCTACCTCCTCCTGCTGGGCATCCCCTGGTGAGCTCAGCTGCCTGCCCGGGGAGGGACAGGGAGGGAGCTGGGCCCAGCCCTGAAGGACAGAGCGGGGCCATGCGGACCATCCCCAGGATCCATGCCCACCTCACTCAGGCACCCTCAATCATGGGGCCTCTCAAGGGGACCTGTAGTGTCAACAACGTGGGGAGGGGGTGGACAGAGCCCTGTGCCTCCCTGAGAGACCCCAGCCCAGAATCTGGCCATTCTAAGAAGGAGGGATGCCCCACAGGTTGGCAATTGGGCATCCCTGGGACTGGGTACGGGTCTGACACGGCCCTTCCTGGGTCCCACCCCCACCCCATCCTGCTGAATCTGCCCCTGGGGCCCAGCCCAGGAGTGTGACGTGGAACAGGGACAGGGGTGGGACCCCCAGCTCTGTGCCGAGTGGAGTCTCAGGCCTTGGCCCCCGCGCTGTGGGCCCAGGGCAGAGGGTGCCAGGCCTCGGCCCTGACCACCTGCTCTGCCACCTAGCTACCAGCTGCGGGTCGAGTGCATGCTGCTGTGTGAGGGCACCGCTGTGGTGCTGGACATGGTGCGGCCCAAGGCCCAGCTGCTGCTCACCGCCTGCGAGAGTGAGTGGGGCCCGGAGCCCTGGGGGCAGCGCGGGTGGGGAACCCATCCAGCCCTGGGCTCCAACGTCTAGACCGTCCCTGAGAGCGCCCGTGGGTGCTGACCTTCCTCACCTCTCAGACCACTTGTGTACACACAGACTCATGCACACACAGACCAGGGAAGCCACGGGTTCTGGAAGATTCTGCTCAGCGCTCCTCACCCAGGGAATGGGGCACTGGCCATCTGCCCCGGGTTGTGAGGGTCAGCGAGCACTGCTGGGGACCCGCTCCCAGAGCCCCCAGCTTGCCTGGGAGGGGGCTCCGGCTGCCCTCTGCGCACCCCTCTGAGCAAGCCCTTCCCTCCTGCAGGCCTGCTCACCAGCCGCCAGCTGCCCGTCTTCTGCCAGCTGATCCTGAGGATCGGGAACTTCCTCAACTACGTGAGTGGCTGCACTCTGGCCACCCTTGCCCCCCACCCCCCGCCAAGAGGCCGGGAGACTCACTCCTGTCCCCCACAGGGCAGCCACACAGGGAACGCCGACGGCTTCAAGATCAGCACGCTGCTGAAGCTCACCGAGACCAAGTCCCAGCAGAGCCGTGTGACGCTGCTGCACCACGTGCTGGAGGTGGGCTGGTGGGCGCAGCCCACGCGGCTGGTGCCTCTCTACTGTGTGTCCCCAGCCACCCCACTCAGCCCCTTTTGGGAGCCCCCCAGTGAAACCCCGTCTCCCCCACCCCTCCTCCAGCTCCCCTCCAGGCCCAGGGGAAGGGTGGGAGGCCCATAGTTCCAAGGCCTTTTAGAAGGGCGTGGCCCTTAGCTGCTTGGGGCTGGGGGCCAGCAGAGGGATGGGCTGGGGCATCCCCAGGGCCAGGCGGTGGCCACAGCTATCTCCCTGTTGCAGGAGGTGGAGAAGACCCACCCAGACCTCCTGCAGCTGCCCCAGGACCTGGAGCAGCCCTCCCAGGCAGCAGGGTAGGTGCCTCCTGCCCCTGGCAGCTCACCTGAGCCAGGCTCCTCCTCTGGTCCCTGCCAGTGAGGTGGCTGGACCAGGCCAGGTCTCAGGGCTGCAGCACAACCCCGGGTTCCCCAGGAACCACCCCCCAACAGCACACTCACTTCTCCTTGGGACAGGACCTCGTGTCCACCGCGGCCTGTCCCCGTGTGGCTTAGAGGAACAGCGGGAGGCCTAGAAGATGCAGGGAATGACCTGGCAGTGGTCAAGCTGGGGGCTAGTCTAACGTAGCCTCTTTAAAGGCTGACCTCTGAGCAAGGCTGTACCACCACGGTATAGACAGGGGACCTGACGCCCAGGAGGAGGGGCACATTTGTGGAGTCTCAAGGTCTGGAGGGAGGGGACGTCTCTGGGGGTGCAACCGGGCTGTCCAGCTCCAAGGTCCCCTGCTGTGGATGGAAGGTCCTCTGGTCCTAGCAATGCAGGCCCAGCCCCTGCTCTCAGAGCACCTCACCCCACACTGCTCGGTCCCTCCCAGAGCTCAGACGTGCTCCTGGCAGCCTGGGGTGTGCAGGGCGAGGACCCTGCTGTCCAGCTAGGCTGGACGTCAGCTGTCACCTGACCCCGCTTGGCCTTTAGGATCAACGTTGAGATCATCCACTCGGAGTCCAGCAGCAACCTGAAGAAGCTCCTGGAGATGGAGCGGAAGGTGTCGTCCTCCGACCCCGAGGTGCGGGAGCAATACGCCCAGCGCCTCCAGGTAAGTGCGGGTGGCAGGGCCCTGGGGGGTGGATCTTCCTGGTGCTGAATGTGATCTCCAGGGAGGCAGCCCCTCAGGTATCCTGTGTCTGCCAGACCTGGTGTCCATTACGGAGAAGAGCAGGCTGGGTGGGGCCGGTGAGCATGGGGTGGAGGGCAGAGTGAGGGACCCATGCTGGGTCCTGCACGCGAGGAGCCGCCCCTGATCCTAGGGTCCGCTGCACCGGGAGCCCTGGCCCTGCACAGAGACCACTGTCTGCAGGCCTGTGCCAGTGGCCATCACCCTCTTGCATCCATGGGCCCCGCTTGAGGCTCCAGGTCAGACTGTCTGCCTCTGATAGTGGGTGGCACCCACCGTGGGCCCTCACAGGGCCTTGACTGTGCCCCGTGCCCCCAGGCCAGCATCGAGGCCTCCCAGGAGCTGGAGGAGGTGTTCAAGGACATCGAGCAGAAGAAGCTGGAGTTGGCCAACTACCTGTGCGAGGACGCCCAGCAGCTGTCCCTGGAGGACACGTTCAGCACCATGAAGACCTTCCGGGACCTCTTCATCCGCGCCCTGAAGGTGGGCTGGAGCGGGGTCCCATGGCCCCCGGCTGGCCGCGGGCGGGACAGGCACGGGTGGGGTGAGCAAGGGCTGGGGCCACGGGCTCCGTGTCTACCCGCAGGAGAACAGGGACCGGCAGGAGCAGGCGGCCAAAGCGGAGAAGAGGAAGCGGCAGCTGGCGGAAGAAGAGGCTCAGAGGCCGCGGGGCGAGGACGGGAAGCCTGGTGAGGCCCGGGCGGGAGGACGGTGGCGCTCCCTCCTCAGTCTTGCAGGGCCACCCAACCCGCTGTGGGTCATCTCCCTAGGCCACCGGGTGGGTGGGCCCTGGGAACCCTGGGAACCACGTCCCTGAGGGTCCCGGGGCTTCTCAGTCAGGAAAGGAGGCAAGAAACAGGAGGAGGTGTGTGTCATCGACGCGCTGCTGGCCGACATCAGGAAGGGCTTCCAGCTGCGGAAGACGGCCCGTGGCCGAGGAGATGGAGAAGGGGGCAGCAGGGTGGCCGCTGCAGACCCCCCGAGGGACAAAGCACCTGGTGAGACCCTCACCTGCCTCTTCACAGTTCTCTTTCTGCCATTCCCTGCCTGTGCCATCCTTTTGGCCCAACATCTTCCTCCAGGAAGCCCTCCCTGATCTCTCAAGGGAGCCCTCTCATCTCCCCTGCTGGCCTGAGATAGGGGACAGCCATGAGGTGGGGCTAGAGAGGCCACCTGCCCTGACGTTTCCATGTGTCTCTGCTAATGTGACAGCCATCTGTCCAGCCCCTGGGGTGGGCAGGAGAGATGGGACTAAAGGGCCTGTTGAGAGATGCCCCTGGGGCTAAGTTCCCTTGTGGACAGACTGAGGACACTAAGGCCGGGCCTGACCTGTGGGAACCAACGCTTGGAGGCCACCAGGGAAGACTCCCAGGGGTGGGGGGCATTCGGGTAGAAGCTGAGATGGAGGGAGGCCCCCTGCTCGGGCTTATCCTGAGCAGGGTGCCATCAGAATGGCTGGGAGGGTACCCTACCCTCCACCTACCTGTACTCCATCCACAGTGGCCTCCAGTGACCCTGCAGGAGGCCCCGTGGGAGGCACCAGTTGCCCCGCCTCTGGGCCTGGTCTTGACAAGGTACCAGCCAAGCAGCCCCAGGACTGGGACCTCGTGGATGCCACCCTCCCCAGCCCGAAGCCTGCTGGAGACCCGTCGGAGGAGGAGGGCCCCCAGCCCCAGGGGAGGCGGTCCTCCTGGTACGTCGATGCCAGTGACTTCCTGTCCACGGAGGACCCCCCGAGTCCCCAGACCTCTGCAGTGGCCTGGCCAGTGGTGCTAGGGGACACTCGGGCCCTGAAGCCCCTCCAGTTCTCCAGTGACAAGCCCCCTGGGGCCCTGGGTTCGAGCCAGGACACTGAGGACCCCACAGCCCCCTGGGGCATCTGCCAGGCCGAAGCTGACAGCACAGGAGAGGGGCTGGAGGACACAGCTGCCCACAGCCGAGGAGCCGGCCTTCCCGCCGTGGGCCCTGGAGGGGACCAAGACAAGGAAGACACGGCCCAAGATTCTGCCCTGGACACGTCCCTGGACAGGTCCTTCGAGGATTCGGTGACTGACTCCTCGGGATCTGGCACCCTCCCCAGATCCCAGGGCCGGGCCTCAAAGGGGTCAGGCAGGCGAAAGAAGAAGCGCCCATCACGGATCCAGGAAGGTAGCGTGGGGCCTCCTGTCACTGTATCCCCAGCAGGACCTGGGTGGGCGAGTCACACAGAACGCCAGGCTCCGGGCTCCGGCGTGTGGTCAGGCTCCTCCGTACCGTGCCAGGACCCTGGGCCTCTCTCTGCAGCCAGAGGTCCCCCTTGCCCCCAAGAGCCGGTAATTCCCGGGGTGGCCTGAGCCCTGCAGGAGAGGAGTCAGCTTTGGGGGCCACCGCCCGCATCGCTGCACCCTAACCCACTAACTCCTGCCCACACTGCCTGCACCAGGGAGGCTGCCCGGTGCGGGGTGGGGGGCCGGGGCACGGCTGCATCTTGGCTCAGGGTCCACGCAGCCCCGCTCCACATTCAGGATGCTGGGGAGTGATCACTGGTTGAGTTCATTTCTTTTATTTGAAAGCAGAGCTTGCCCCTGACTCTGACGGTAATAAAACAAAAAGATTCTGTGTGATCCAGTAAGGTAGGTCCTCGGCCTGGCGCCCTGCACTAACAGTGGTGGTGGCGGTGGGGACGGGCCTGCCCGGCCCTCCCAGACACTAACCCGGCTTCCCTGCAGCCGCCCAGGCCTCAGCAAGCGTCTGCCATCCTATGCCGCTTGTAGTGGGGCTCACCTGGCCCCAGCGTCCCCACCCTCTCTGGGAGGGTGGGAGCCATGCTTTGCTTAGCTGGTGCCTTCTCTGCTGGGGCAGGTGCAACCTCGGAGCTGCCCGCTGGGCAGACAGGCCTTGAGAGGGTGGGATGGACAGGGCCCACTTGGGTGTCCTCTGGAAGCAAGGTTCCAGGGCCTGTGGGAGGGGGGCTGTTGGCCTGAGCCTGGTAGGACAGGCTGAGGCTGCTTGTCCCTAACCCCACCTAATCCTTGGCTTTACTGACACCTCCACCCTGTTTCCCCCAGGGTGACACCTTTACTCTGGGTTTGTCCACAGGACACACTCAAGCCCTCCTGTGGCCCTGGTGCTGGCCACCAATGTCCACAGGGAGGCAGTGAGGGACAGGACGGTGCCAAGGATAGGCTGCCAGGGACGAGCAGACCGCACCCCCTCAGTGGGGTCTGTGGCACCCTCTCCCTGGAGGCTGGGTCCCGGAGACAGGGAGTGGGTCTGCTGAGATGCAGGCACCAACCCCATGTCCTGTGTGCAGGACAGGCAGGGTCTTTGATGCTGCCAGGGAGGCTCACAGTTGCAGCCACACAGACAGGCTGGGTGCCTGCTGCGTCCTGGCCTGTGCCGAGTGAGGGACACCCAGTGCAGGGAACCCCCATCCCCCACCCGGTCAGGACCACCCGTTCCCCGTGTGCCTCCAGCCACGCTTAGGCAGCCAGTGTCCGCTCGGCGCCGTAGCCTCACGCTGCCTGACGGCCTGGTTAGGACCCAGGTGCAGAGGTGAGGTCCGGCAGGCTCCGGAGGAGCCGGGAGCAGGGGTGCAGTTGAGTGCACCTCTCCATACAGGTTGTCCTCACTGTCACACTTTCCTCGGCTCTGGGGTGGGTCCTGGTCATTCCCTGAGTTGTGCTCTGGTGTCACCCATATGCCCTTTACAGCAGTGCTGGGCGTGTCCTTTAGGGGCCAAGATTTGGCTTGTGGCCCCAGCTGCTGTGCTGGCTTTGGGAGTGGGTTTGGCTGCATGGTCTGTGGGTTTGTGGCCACTGTCTAGCGCAAGATCAGTGTGCCCAGTGCGGGGCTGTGCTCCCCCGTCACTGCTGGCCAGGTGGGGGCACCCAGTCCGCATGCGCCAGGGTTAGCTGCGCCCTCCCGGTCCCACCAACCCCATGGCTGAGGGCCCGAGGAAGCAACCTCATGTCTTTGTTTCCCAGCTTTTTATTTGGAAAAACTTCAACCTGATAGGAAATTTTATATATATATGTGTGTGTATATATATATATATATTTTTAAATTGATTTCAGAGAGCGGAAGGGAGAGGGAGAGATAGAAACATCAGTGGTGAAAATCATTGGTCAGCTGCCTCCTGCATACCCCTTACTGGGGATGGAGCCGGCAACCCGGGCATGTGCCCCGACCGGGATCAAACCGCAATCTCCTGGATCCTAGGTCAATGCTCAACCGCTGAGCCACGCCGGCTGGGCCCTAACGGAAAGTTTGCAAGGAGATTAAAATGAATACCACCTGCCCTTCACCCTGGAATGGCAAAAACTTGCAAAGTTGTTCGTATCTGGTGGCCTGTGTCCCCACAGCCAGGCAGCGACGGTCCCTCCCAGCCAGGTGTCCTGGTCACACCCTCGTGGGTGTTGATTTCGTCGCCAGCCTCTTTCTGCCTGTGTGGCACTGCGATCGGGGGAAACACCTTCACTTTGGGTGTGTCCCATCTCCCCCGTCCCCCCAGGTCCTGATGGCGTTTGGTGCAGGATTTCTACACCTGTGACAATTGTCCCACCAAGAGCCTCATGGGACAGCTGAGGGCAGTTTGTCCGGTGCTTAGTGACAGTAACCGCGATCACCTGGCAGGGTGGTGATGTCAGGTGTCATTGACTGGAGCACAGCCCGGCGTGGTGCCGGGAGTGAACGTCCCCCGGTTTGCCTGGTGGCTGCAGAACGCTGGCTTCTGTCCTACAGCCCCTTCTCCCCTGCAATTCTGAGTCTCCCGTGTGGGTGACCCCTCCCTGTCGTCACAGTGGCACTTCCAGGCCCATGCTGCCTCCTGTGCCCTCTGTTAGCAATCCCTCCGCCCCCTCCCTGCCCATTTGCCCTGGCCCTCCGCAGTGGAAGTGGGCGGGGCACCCACGGTCAGGGGTTTCTGACCGTCTGTTTCTGCCACACTTGCCCTGTCTTCTGAGCAGTGGTTCTCAGGACACGCAGGGACAGCACCCGGCTCCAGGGTGGCCGCGGGGGTGGGGAGCTGGCAGGAACTGGGAGGGAGGGCCCCTGGATCAGAGAGCACCAAGGGCCTCGGATGGGCAGGGGCTGCTGGGCCAACTGGGAGGTGTGCAGGTGGGGGGGGGGGCTCAGGTGCCCTCAGGCCTCAGCCGGAAAGGGACCCGGCAGGAGGAGTCCGGCGTGAGGGCCGGTGCAGATGTGACTGAGGAAGTTCCAGGGAGAGGAGGTGACAGTGGGGACCCATAAGCGTAGACAGTGTAGCCTGGGCCTGAGACACAGGAGAGTAAGACGCAGGGCCCCATCCACCTCAGGTGAGTCCCAGCCTCCACAGGTGGGCACGTGCCAGCACCTTCCACCTAGAGAAGCCCTGCTGCCAGAGAAAGGGCCTGGGTCAGAGTGGACCAGGGGCACAGCACAGCCCACTGGGCAGTGGTGACAGACAGCGGGGGCCTGGGGACCCAGACGCAGGCACCCGGGCGCTACCTCCAGCAAGACTGCTCCTAACCCTCATTTCCCGTCTCCCCCGCAGGCCTCAGGCCCAAGCCCAAAGCCAAGTGACAGAGCCTGCAGGCTGGCCTCTGGGCAGCAGTGGGCCGCTGGACGTGCTGCTGACCGGGGGAGCGTCCGGGGCCAGGCTGGGACTGGGCCCTGGGACAATGGAACTCTGTGCCTTACCCAGCCAGGGACTGGCTCCGAAACCTTCTGGGGGCATTGTGGCCGGGTCCCCAACAGGCACCAGGCCAGCTCTCCTGGCACCCTCTGGACGGCCGCAGGCCCCCAGCCCTCGCGTTCCCTTCGCTGAAGCCCATGGCGCCCCTGCATGCACATGGTGCCGCCCAGGGAAGAGTCCGGTGGCTGCATCCCCCCGGCGCCTCTACGCTTGCACCCACTTTCCAGTGACCTGCGCCCAGATTCTTCTGGAGACCCCTCTCCGAAGCCATGGGAGCCAGGCAGAGCTGGAGACCCCCGATGCCGCAGTTCTCACTCCCCAGCTCTGCCCCCAGTGTGTTCAGCTGGGCTGGAACAGAGTGATTTTAACAAAAATATGATTGTTTGAGCCCAGGCTGGTGTTGCTCAGTGCTTAGAGCATCAGCCCACGGACTGAAGGTCTCTGGTTTGATTCCCGGTCAGGAGCACATACCTCAGTTGCAGGCTCGATCCCCAGCCCCAGTTGGGGTCCATGCGGGAGACAACCGATTGATATGTGTCTCTCACATCGATGTTTCTCTCTCTCCCTTCCACTCTCTCTGAAAAGCAATGGAAAGAATGTCCTTATGTAAGGATTAAATATATATATATACATACATATGTGACTGCGTTTCTGCTGTTCTGTGGTCCCTCCTTTGGGGATAGGTAGGCAGGTAACAGGACCCGAGGGCCTTGGGTAGAAGCAGGCTGGCGGGTACTGCTTTGGGCAGGACAAGGTCCCCTTGCTCAGCCCAGGGGCGGGGGACCCCGTGGAGTTGGCCCTGCCCCGGTGTGTCTGCCCCAGCGGTGGCGTCAGGCCTGCCCACCCCACAGCCTGGACCTGGCGCCTTGTCAACAGACAGATCCACCTGCTGTCCTGGGACTGGGCTTCCCCTCTGGGCTGAGAGGAGGCCAAGGGACTGGAAGGATCCTGCCCGGGGGCTCCTGCCGGTCCTGACTGCTCCGCCCAGTGAGGGGCAGCCTGCTGGTGTACGGACGCTGCCAAGGCCAAAAGCTGGAGGACGTGGACCAGTAAATCACAGAGCTGGCCCAGCATTGGGGGGGTGGTGCTCAGAAGCTGTGGGTGACCGTGGTGGGGCCTGGCCCTTGTGACAGCTGTGAGGATGTGGGCGGATGGGTAATGGACGGACAGGTGGAGGAAGGGAGGGAGGGCTGGATTGGCAGGTAGGGGAGCTGGTGGGCAGAGGGAGGGAAAAGTGGGCCCGCGCCACAGAGCACCTAGGACCCGGGCAGAGCACATGGCGAACAGGCCCCACATCAGCCCTCTGGGGGCAGTTTATATACCTAAGCTCTCCCTTCGTGACTTCAGCAGATTTACGAGGTCAGGAAATTCTAACCGTGGTCCAGTGTTAAGATATTTCCATCACCCGCCAGCCGTCGTTCCCAGCGCCCTCCCAGCCCTGCCTCTGCATCGGCTTTTTGTGTACGTTTCACGTGGACGTTTTGTGACTGGCTTTCATCCCGCATGTCTCCGAGGCCCCACTGGAGGGTGTCCGCTCTCCGGCGCCCTGCATGGCTGCCTGGCGCTCCTGCGTGGGGAGCACGCTGTCCCTCGCTCGCCTGTCTGGGGCACCGGCTGCCCCGGGTGAGGCTCTGTGAGGGGCGCTCTGGGACACCGCACGCTGGCCTGGGCCTTCCTGTGGGCGTGTGTTCGTTTCTCGGGGTTTCCAAGCAGGGAATGGCCGGGTCAGAGACCAAGTTTATGTTTAACTTTTTAAGAAACTGCCAAACTGACTTCCAAAGCAGCTGCACCGTTTTTCATTCCCGCCATGCACCATTTCGAGTTTGGGGGTGTAGGTGTGTGCAGGTGTCTGTGTCCTGGTCACCATGTGTGACATCCCACGGTGAGGCGTGGCCCCTGCAGTGCGAACCTTGTCAGCCACACCCATGTGCTCCCTGAGGGCATGGGGTCACACCGCGGGCCCCCAAGCTTGGTGACTTGTACTGCCTGGCCTGATGTGTGTAGGGCCTGCGGGGGGGGGGGGGGTTCTAATTCCGGCTGGGCCGTGTGACTGGCAGGGCCCCAGCTGCTGGGCCTGGACAGAGTTGTTTATAGAAAGGCCAGACTCTCCCAGGCCCACTGGCTATTTATAGACTGGGCCTGGAGGACTTGGTGCCCCAGCCAGCATTTGGCCCTGCAGAGCCTGTCAAACCCGGGAGGTGTCCCCTTGGTTCCCATCCAGGTCTCCCCAGAGAGGGCTCAGAGCCAGCGCTCCCCAGGGGTGGGCAGAGGGAAGCACCCCTCAGCTGACGTGACTCCTGGTGGGCATTCAAAGCCCAGTTTCTTTCATCTGGAAATAAGCAAAAAAGAAACCTCTGGAACCCTCTGGGGCCCTCCTGCTAAATCCAACCCCTTCCCCATCCACACAGCCAGCTATTGTACCCCAAATTCTCTCCCACCCTGAAACCCCCAAGTCCTCGGCACAGTCCCTCCTGGACACCCCTCCTCAGCCTGCTTGGCCTTTGGCCCTCCTGCCCCTAATGCCCTCCTGCAGGGAGGAGGCTGCCTCCCAGGGCTGGGGGCCAGTGGGCTGCCCACTCTGCCCCCCACCCTGCCACTGTCACCAGGAAGTCACAACGTTGATGCCAGCACCTAGTACTCTGCCTGTAACCCACATCGTGGCGTTTACCCCCAACAGTGCTGAGGGAGAGGAATTTCTGATGTCGCCATGTGAGAAGAGGGGCTGGGGCACGGAGGGGCCAAGTGACCTGCCCAGGGTGACAGCGGGGCTCCCACATGGAGGGAGGGAGAGAGGAGTCCAGGAGAGGCGGTGGGCAGTTCTCCATGAGTAGCCTTTGTGTGACAAGCCCAGGGTCCACTCCCTTCTTCCTGGGGAGTGTCTTGTCTCCCTGTCTCCAGCCTGGGAGCGCAAGGAGCCTCCCCAAACCCTCGGCTCTTGCAGCCCTGGCCAGAGGTTAGCGGACCGGCTCCGGGCCCCTCTGCATGGACAGCCCCCAGGGATGGAAGGAGAGGCCCTGGTTCCAGCCCCCGGTGAGGGCCTAATAGGACACTGCTGTCCCCGGGGGGACCCATCGCTGGCCCCTTCTCCCATGCCCAAGCCAGAGTGCGCTTGGGGTGTGTGTGCGGGTGGGGTGGCCCAGGCAGTGCACCCAGCTGGGAACTTAGGAGCCCAGCCGACTGTCACACGGCCTGTCCCGACACCCAGTCCCTTCACAGGCTGGAGCAAGAAAGAGGTCTGGGGACCCCGGGCCCTGCGCATCCCTGGCTGCCCCCCTGCCCCGCCAGGTGCCCTGAGAGCTCGGACGCAGGGCCCTGAGGACCCAGGGCAGCCCGGCTCTCGGACCAGCCCGGGTGCTGGCACCCGCGGCCCCACCGCGTGTCCCGCGCTGGACGCCTGGCTCCCGCGGGTGGCGGGGGCAGCTGTCCTCTCCTGCGCCACCAGAGGGCGCGCGCGGGTCCAGGGGACCCGGGCTCCCCGCCGGCAGGTGCGCGCCCCCAGCCCCGCGCCGGCGGCCCCTGCGGGCGGGGCGCAGAGACGAAGCTCCGCTTTCGCAAGCCGCGGGCGCGCGCTGGAGGGGACCCCCGGGGCCCAGGCCCGGCCGGGCGGGTCCCAGCGCCCCGCGCGCCCCGGGTCCGAGAGGGCGGGGAGGGGGAGCAAGCTCCGCGTGACGTTCGCGGGGCACCCCGGCCAGGCGCGCGGGAGCGGCCCCGGGGCGCGCCGTCCGTCCGTGCGCCCCGAAGTGCGCGCCTCGCGGCGGCGGCGGGGCGGGGGCGGGACCGGGGCCGGAGGTCACGAGCGTCACGGGCCCGCCCCCCGCCCGGGGCCGGCGCCTTTTAATGGCCCGGGCGGGCGGGCGCGCTCCCCGCGGGCTCCGGGCGGCCCAGCGCGCGGACCAGCCGGAGCATGTCCGCGACCCGAGCCTCCAACGACCGGCCCCCGGGCGCGGGCGGCGTCAAGCGGGCGCGGCTGCAGCAGGAGGCGGCGGGCTCCCGGGTGACCGTGGTGCTGGGCGCGCAGTGGGGGGACGAGGGAAAGGGCAAGGTGGTGGACCTGCTGGCCACGGACGCCGACATCATCAGCCGCTGCCAGGTGCGCGGGGCCCCCGCCGGCGCCCCCGGCCCCCCTTCCCGGGCGCCTCCACCCTCCCACCGCGCGCTCGGCGCCCCCTGCGCGGGACGCCCTCCCCGCGCCTCCCGCAGCGACCCCCTCCCCCCGCCCCACCCCCACCCTGCCGGGGCCAGGGGCAGAGCTATAAATACAAATCCTGCTGAGTTGGGGACACCCGATCCTCAGGGGGTGGGGTGCGCCGCTGGGCCCTCCGGGGGGGGGGAGGAGGCGGGGACCCCAGCTCCCAGGTGGTTTGAGGACAACGGAGACACCCCCATTCCTCATTCTGTCCGGGTCGGAGGCGGGGCTGGCGGACTCCAGGCAGGGGGCTGGGTCCTGGGGAGCCCAGCGGGGAGCCGGCGAGGAGCCTCTGGGAGGGGGTTACCCTGGGCTGGTCACCAAGAGGAGGCAGAGGGAGGGCAGGACAGCGGGGAGGACCTGGAGGAAGGCAGGGCAAGGAGGGTCCTGGCAGGGCAGAGGGACAGGGAGGAGCGTGGACTTCTGGCCAGGGTGACAGAGGAGGCCGGACATAGGCTTTGTCCCCTGAGGGCCCAGGGCGGGGCCTCTGCCTGCTGCTGGGTGACAGGCAGGCACTGGGCACTAGGGAGCCACTGCCCCGTGCCAGGGTCACCCAGCCATGCTTGCTGCTGTGGCTGACAGAGGTCAGGGCACAGGCGGGTTGGCTTGGGGGTGTACGCATTAGGGAGACAGGTTTGGAGCCACCAGCAAGAAGGCTGCCAAAGAGGGGAAATGGGTGCCCCTGGGCTCCTCCTCCCTGGTTCTGTGGCTTTTCTCAGCTCCCTCCCAGAGGCTGGGGTTCTGAGTCTCCTGAGAAGGGGCAGGCCCAATGTTCTCGAATCAGGGAGACCTCAACAGCTGGACCACTCTGCCTGATGCTGACCATGCTCCCAGGAGCTTCCTGGGGCTCTCGGGGGTCCCCACCCTCTCTCTGTCCTAAGCCATGGAGAGCAAGCTCCCCCTCCCCCCAAGAGCCCCAGGTGCCAGAAGCAGCCCCCCAGCCCCTGCTGTGTGAACAGGAGCCCTTGTCCCCACTAGCCCAGTGGGGCGCGTGGTCCATGGGCTGCTCCTCGCCTCCCACTCTCTAGCACAGGGCACCCCCTCCCGTTGTCTGCTCCAGTGATGTCCCCCGCCTTCCACATACACGGCTGGCCCGTCTCCCCTCCTCGAAGCAGCACTGCAGTTGCTGCCGATATCCTCATCTGGATGCCGCTGGGCTCTCCTGCCAGCTGCGAGATGGGTTTGGAACGGAGCTCTGCCACCTGGGTCGGGGGCGGGCCCTGTCCACTCCCTTCACTTCCAAGAGCCTTGGACAGACCGACCAAGGGCCAAGCAGGCTGGGGATGGAGTCTGTCTGGGCAGCTTCCTGAAAGGGCCACAGCAAGCCAGCCCCAGTGACCGGGTCACCTGGCCTGCCCCGGGCCTGGGCCTTCCTGATGGCAGCTGCAATCCCCACAGCTACAGTCTTTGCTCTCATCTCAGCTGTTTGGGGCCTGTGGTCCCATCTCGGGCCTGGGCCCCGGCTCCTCCCGCTGTTCTCTGCCTCCCGGACTTGTTTCCGGGGCAGCCTCCCTTCTCCTCAATGGCCTGAGGGCCTGTGTCCCCGTGACCGCCTTTGTCCCAGGGCCTCGCCCGAAAGAACAACTCTTGGTTGAGGTTGAACGAGTGAGTGAGTGGAGCCGGCCAGCGGGCCCCCAACGAGGCGAAGCACCGCCCAGGTGGGGAGCTCCTCGGCGTCACCAGACCAGGGTCCCAGTGAACACAGGCCCTGCTGCGTGCTGGGGGGGCGATCCTGATAAAATCCACTTCTGCCACAGCCCAGAGGCCTCTCCCACCGGGCCACAGCTACGGCCACCCCAGACAGCCGCGTCACACCTCTGAAGAGCTGTCTGCACCCCGGCCCCCACCCCCGCCCCGTGCTCACCTCTCTCTCTGCTCCCCCTGTCCTCTCGTCCTGCACACTGGCCAGGCTAGGGGTGGACACAGGCGGAAGAGCTGGTCCCTGTCCTGAGTGAGCGGGTGCTGGCTGGGTCAGGGGCTGCATCACAGAGGAGAAAGGCCAGGCCGGGCCTCCCTGGGAACCTGGGCCAAGTGGGCACCTTATGACCAAAGTTTGCATCCCAAGCATTAAGGAGACCTGCGTGGGGGGGATCAGAGAAGGAATGGGGGGGGCACAGTGGTGGCTGAGTGGGTCGTGAGAGGTGGAGAACCTAGGAGCTCAGAGGTCAGTAGGAGGCCTCCAAGCAGATAGTGGGGTGTGCAGGGCAAGTACAGATACTCGAGAGCAAGGCTGGGGACACGTGCAGGTGACAAGGCTCACAGTGCCTGCTCCATCCACGGACCCTCCCCCCCCAGTGATGAACATGGGAGTGAGGCGGGGCTTGGAGAGGTGCCCCCAGCAGGGACATCAGGGTTGGGTGTCAGAGCTGCATGAGCCGTTGGGGGTCCCAAGGAGGGTGGCAGAGGCCACACAGGGCAGGGAGGCTCTCTAGGTACAGGGTGCGGTGGGGGGAGCTCTGGGGGGGGGGGTTGCCTGGCCCAGGGTCACCACTGATGCTCTCTGGGGACAGGCTGTGCCTGTGGCTGGGCCTTAGCTGGCCAAATGCAGGGACAGGAAAGGTCAGGCTGGTCCGACTCCCGAGTAGCCCAGCCTCGGCCTTAGTCTTGTTCCCATGTCTGAGAGTGAGGTAGTCCCCCTTTCTTAGATCTCTGACACCAGGGAGGCAGCTGATGTCCACAGGGGACTTTGAGTGACTGGGCAGTGGGAGTGACCTCAGCACCCTGGGGAGGGCAGAGAGCTGTGCCTGAACCCAGGCTCCACCACCCAGGGGAGAGCCTGGAGGAGGCAGAGCCCTGAGGGGTGGACACTGAGATCTGCCTCTGTGCCAGCCCCCCTGACCCGGCCAGGCCCCCAGGGGCTTGGAAGTGGGGTGAGGCAGGCTCTAGGGAACTGTTGCACAGACAGGCCGAGGTTTGGGAACCCCTCGGCTTCCCAGGTCCCAGGACAGTCCTAGCTCACTGTCATAGGGCACCAGGCACAGAGCCTCTGGAACCTGCTCACCTGGGACAGGAGGCTGAGAGCAGCCCAGGAGGCAAGGGCTACGCCTCGGAGGCCAGGCTGGGCCAGGACAGGCCAGCTTCTGTCTCTCATGGGGACCCTGGGCAAGCTGCCCTCTCCACATGGTTTTCTAAACCAGGCTGCCATCCAAGCGGCCATGGCCCACTTCTTAGGCCTGCAGAGGGCAACCAGGCCAAAGCCCAAGGAAGGCAGGTGGGGTGTCTCTGCCCAACCTCACCATTGGCCACGTGTGGCCTGGAGGAGGAGAGACCAGGGTCTCTGGCATGGTCACCCTTGGCCCCTGCAGCCAGCAGGCCCTGGGCTCTGCATTCGGACTGGCTCATGCACCTGGGTGTGGCCTATGAGCTGATGCCCGGCCCTGCAGCTGGCAGGGTCATCTGATGCCCACTGGTCCACAGAGGCCTGCGCCTGTTCCTAGGGGCCTGTGTTTACCCCAAACAAAGGTGGGAGGTTGCTCAGAGGCTGTCACGTACGCAGGCACTCGGCAGGGAGGGAGGCACGGTGGCCTGGGCTCTGCTGCTAGCTCCGGTCTCTGGAGACCTCAGTTTTCCCATCTGTCCCTGAAGACCACACACTCCTCCCCCAGGCTGTCCCTTCTTTGGTGGCAAAGACAACTGTGGGTGTGACCCCGTGTGCAGAGTACCTCGCTGAGGGGACGGTGCCCCTGTGAGAAGACAAGGGCAGAGCAAGGATGGCATCCCTGGGCGGTACAGGGATCCCATGACCCGGGGCACGTCAGTCATGCGTGGGCGCCGGTCTGCTGAAAGCCCATTTTCCCCCACACTCCACGGGCGGTTCTGATGGTCAAGGCCTAGCTCACCACCCCTGCTCCCCCCCTGCATCCGCATCTCCCGTCCCCACAGCCCCCCTAGGAGGCTCACCCCGTTCCCTTCTGAACGTGGGCTCCATCCTGAGTCCCCAAGGCCTGGCGCCCTGCCCGCCCTCACGGAGCACCCTCCTCGGTCTCAGACCTCCCGCACATGCACAGCTGCCACAGCCAAGCACCTGGAAGTGCCAGGGATGCTCGGGGCCAGGGGACAAGGCAGGGCCACTGAGCTATGGGACAAGGCAGGGCCACTGGGGTGCACACCTGGACAGTAGTGACCCCAAGAGTCTGAGACAGCCCACCTGGGAGCACAGCCCCCACACCCTGCGTCAGCGGCTTGGGGGACAGGCCAGAGGGACCTCCCACAGGCATTTCAGGAGCAGGATGCCCCGTGTCCGGGACTCCTGGGGGAATGGGTTTCCAGCAGGGCCCTAGAGGGGAGCCTGCAGGGTGGAGGGCTAGGGCTCCAGCCCGCTTCATTTATCAATTCGAGGACTGAGGTCTCCAGAGTCTGCCCCCAGTTGCCCCCACCCTGGCTGGTTCAGGGAGGGGCTGGGAGACTGGCAGTCTGTCCAGTCTACGACATGAGGAGCAGGTGCCCCTGGCCGGGGTTGGGGAGGAGGCCCAGTCCTCAGCCCAGCCTGGGGTGGGCAAGGAAAGGCAATGAGGGCCCCAGCCTGCTGGGCCCTTCGAGGGTTGGGGGATGCTGAGGCCCCTCATAGCCTGCAGCTCATGACACCCCTCTGCAAGGCAGGGTGTGGCAGGGAGGGGCCCAAGGTAAGCCTGTACCTTAAGGAGACTGAGGCAGGAAGGTGGGGCCAGGCTGGGCTCCAGGGTGCTGGGGACAGAGTGGACGCAATGAGGGGCAGGTCCACGGTGCTGGGCACCAGCAGGCACGGGTCCCTCATGGGACTCTGCTAACTGTTGGGACCCAGGAGGGAGGAGGGGCAGCTGGGAGTGTCCACGCCCTGGGGGCCACAGTGCTCTCTAGTGGCAGGACATGGGGCCGCAGGCCGGGCCTCCCTCTGTGGCATGACCTTCCCTGCTGGCAAAAGTTCCAGAAAGAAGGGATCCCGTGGCCTGGTGTCCCCAAAACAGGATTGGCCTCAAAACTGCTTTTTTTTTTTTTATTCTTAAGTGGACGGTGTGGGCCCTGAAGGAGGGGCTCCCGCTGAGGGGGTGAGGAGCACTGGCCCATGATGGCTCCTGTCCCGCTGGCACCTGTCCCCCTCGCCTCTCTGCCACCGCGGAGCTCAGGCTGTGTGGAGCACGGTGGTGGCCTGAGTTTGTGCTTCTGGGAAGGGTTGGGCCCCTCATTTCTGCCTGAGAGGAGGCCCCCAGAGTGGCTCTAAGCACCCCAGTTTCAGGGGCTGCACCAAGACACCTTGGGGCGTTGGCATGTGGCCCCATGAGAGTTCAGGTGTTGGAAACAGCTTGGGCCCAGTCCTATTCGCGGAGCAGGGCACTGACCCAGCACACCCCAGACATGCTCACAGCTCCCCGAGTCCAGGCATGGACGGCATCTCGGCCCCCTGGGGGTCGGGGCCTCCCCCACAGGCAGTCTAGAGGCAGCTCCTGAGCACCTCACATTGGAGCTGGGTGGCCCGGAGTGCAGCTGGGTGCAGGGCAGGCTCTGCTAGGGTGGTCCAAGCCCCGGGCTCCTGGACACTCAGCTGGTGGTTTCTGTCCCCAGGGGGGCAACAACGCTGGCCACACTGTGGTGGTGGACGGCAAGGAATACGACTTCCACCTGCTGCCCAGCGGCATCATCAACAGCAAGGCCGTGTCCTTCATCGGTGAGTGCCCACCACCCCACCAGGGACGTGGTCAGCCCCAGGGTCCCGATATGTGGAGCTGAACCCCGGCTGTTTCCACACAACCTGTCCAGCCAGGATGAGGTCCGAGGTCCCAGCTCCCCTCAAGAGCCCTGGCCGGAGTGTCTGACCTGGGGGCCTGTCCTCAGCCTAATGGGGCATGTGGGGGGAGCCAGGGCGCCGCCCAGCCTGGGCCAGAGGAAGAGGGGGTGCTGGGGCTCCACTGAGCTCCTGGACTCCCCAGGGGTGCTGAGCAAGCTTGTATGCGTGCATGTGGGTGAGTGTGTGTGTGTGTGTGCTTGTGGGACTGTGCGTGTGCACACCCGTGACTGAGCGTGCCTGCCAGGTATGTGTGCTGATGGGCCTGGCCTCCTGCTGTGTGGGTGGGGCCGAGCCTGGGTGGGGAAGCTGGGCTTTTCCTGGCCCTGCACGAGGTCTGTCCGCAGGGGGCCCTTCTTGCTCCAATCTGCAGTTTCCTGCCCCTAGCCCAGCCCTCTTGCCCTCCCTGAAGCTACCGGATTACTTTTTGGTGCCCCTGAGAGACAGAGCCATCTCTCTCCCTCCCTCCCTCTCTCTCTGTCTCTGTGTCTCTGTCTCTGTCTCTGTCTCTGTCACAAGGCCCAGCGGCCTGTCCTGGCCTTGTCTCTTAGCTGCCCTTACTCAGAGAAGCTTGTCCCGGTCCCCAGGCCAGGCCCCTGGGACAGTCTCAGGGCTTCCAGTACTTTTCCTTCTGGCTCTTTCCATGACTAAGCCACACTCGTGACTCATCTGCACCCACCCCTCCCTGGTCAGGAAGCGGGGGGGCTGCCGTGGCAGGCGAGCGCCTGGCGATGGCATGGGGTCTGGCGCACTGGAAAGAAGCGTGGGCTGCGTGCAGCTGGGCTGAGCAGGAGGTCTCAGCGGCCCCTCCACTCGGGTGCGGACCCAGCCCAGCCATGGCTGAGCAGCTGAGGATGGGGGACCCCCAGCCCGTGCCCCAGCATAGCCTGGTGGGGTGGCCCGGCTGCAGGAAGCCCTCTTGGCACCGCCTGTCTTCGCTCCCCCCCCCCCCCGCCCCCGCCGCAGGAAGCAAGGCCAAGCAGGCACCACTGGATGGGGGTGGGGCTCTGCCTGGTCTCAGAGGAGCTGGAGGTTCATCAGGGCTGGGGGCCGGAGCCCAGGCTAGACGGTCACGAGGGTGCACCAGGAGGGCGGTCAGCTCATGGCACCCGAGAGTCACACTTAGCCAGGGCCGAAGGTGCTGGAGTTTACACAGCTGCCCCTCGGCTTGCAACACTCCCCCAGCCCTGGCCACGTGGTCATCTCGGGACGCTTGGCATTTAGATGACCTTTTGTGCTCGGTGTGGCTTGCGTAGTCTCTGAATCACTCCCACCTGGACCAATGTCCTGTCTCTCTCGGCTGAGCCTGTGCCACGGCCAACCCCGGCAGGGCCAGCACAGGATAGGGTGGCCCTGGCCAGCAGCCTGCGGTCCTGGAGGAAGGCGCCTGCGTTCAGCTTCACCTGGACCCCATGGGAGCGTGTGCCCTCGGGCCAGCCTGCCCATGCCCCCCGCCCGTTCTATGGCTGGGGCAGCAGGGCTCCCGGGAGTTGACCCGCCCCGGAGCGGTGGTGCCACAAGTCTCCGCTTTCCCGTGTTCAGGCCATTTACTAAACCGGAGCACTGTTCTCGAGGCACAATTCACGGGCCACGAAGTTCACCCACAGCTGCGCAGCCATCACTCAGTTCAATTTAGGACAGTGTTGTCCCCCCAAGAAGTTCCTTTCTGCTGCTTGCTGGCCACCCCCTTCCCCCAGCCCAGCCCCACCCTACAGACTGCTCCGTCTCTGCAAATGCGTCAGGCCCGGCTTGTTTTGTGTGGGCCCTTCTTTTACTGTGATAAACTACACACAGCATAGCCCTGACCCGTTTGCTCAGTAGTTAGAGCATCGGCCCTCGGACTGAAGGGTGCCGGGTTCGATTCCAGCCAAGGGCACATACCTCGGTTGCAGGCCTGATCCCCAGCTCTGGTCGGGGCCCATGCGGGAGGCAACCGGTCGATGTGTCTCTCTCACATCGATGTTTCTCTCTCTCTCTTTCTCTGTCCCTTGAACTCTCTCTGAAAAGCAATGGAAAAAATATTCTTGAGCAAGGATTAAAAAATACACACACACACACACAGAGAGTAAAGGCACTGTCAAGCCGTTTTGCGCACAGAGGCATCAGGTACATTCCCATTGCTACACAGACATCCCCACCGTCATCTCCAGAACTTTGTCATTTTCCCCAGCTGAGCCTCTGTCCTGGTTAAACCCCAACCCTACCCTCCCCAGCCCGGCGCCACCATCGCCGTCTCCATGGGCCTGACTCCTCACGGCAGGGGCCACACAGCGTCTGTCCCGCGTCTGGCTATTTACTCAGCGTGACGCATCCACGCTGCAGCAGGTGTCCGCCTGCCCCTCGTTTCCAAGGCCGAGTCGCGCCCCTCGGCGCGATGGGCCACCCAGGTCATCCGTTCCTCCTTGTGGACACCGGGCTGCGTCCGCGTCTCAGCTGCTGTGACCGTTGCCGCCGTGGACGCCGACGTGCCAGTGTCCTGCCGTCATAAGCCTAAGCCCCCAGCGTCCTCGGTGCAGCTCAGTCTCGTGTCCATGTGTTGCAGGCAACGGGGTGGTTGTCCACTTACCGGGCTTGTTTGAAGAAGCAGAAAAGAATGAAAAGAAAGGTGGGTCCGCGTCCCCCAGACGCGCCCTGTCCCGACACCCGAGTGCCCCCAGCGCCCGTGTTGGCCGGTGCCTGGCTGTGCGGTGTCTCTGGTGGGCGGGCCACACCTTCGGGGAAAGATGTGGTTCCTGGGGGTTCCTCGGGGACAGGAGGCAGGCGGGCGGCGACTGAGGCCACCCGCCAGGGTGTCTGGGCCAGTGAGGCCCTGCGAGGGTCATCTAGAGGCAGGTGACCAGCACGCGGCAGCCCTGAGCCCCCGAGAGGGTCATGGAGGAAGCAGAGCCTCAGGCTCAAGTTCAGGTGCAAAGAGGGCTCGTGGGAACCGGACCCCGGGAAACGGGCACCAGGAGGTGCCGGAGGTGCCAGGATGGAGACCCCGTGGGGACATAGATGCCTGCGGGAATGGGGTGGGCATCTGCTGGGGGTAAGGGTCTGGGACCCACAGCAGGGGGAGAGGCCACAAGGGGAGGGCTGGTCACTTGCTCAGCACCGGAGATGACCCTGGTGGTGTTTGCCTGGGTGGGCACTGGGGGAGCTAGCTCACCTCAGCCCTCTTTTCTGTGCCCGTCGCCACAGGCCTCAAGGACTGGGAGAAGAGGCTCATCATCTCTGACCGCGCCCACCTCGGTGAGCGTCGCCCTCCCCTGCCCGTGAACAAGGGACCCCCCCCCCCACCCTCCTCCCCAGCCGCAGAGCCCACATAGCTCCGCACGGCCTTCCCAGAGCACAGGGTGGTCAGATCATGGTCCCCACGGCGGACGGGGAACCTGAAGCCAAGGGGGACTCACGGTCACGCGTGAGTTGGTGGGGAGCAGAGGCTAGATTCTAAAACTCCCCCTTTTTAAATCCTCACCTGCGGATATGTTTTTGTTGATTTGAGAGAGAGAAGAGAGAAACATCGATGTGAGAGAGAAACATGGGCCAGTTGCCTCCTGTACCCACCCTGACCGGAACTCAAACCTGCAACCTGGGTCTGCGCCTTGACTGGGAATTGAACCCGCCACCCTTCAGGTGCACGGGTGATTCTCCAGCCAACTGAGCCACACCAGCCAGGGCCCAATTTGTCCCCTTTGAAAGGGACAACCACCTTTCCACGGGGGCCCGGGCCTGTGGTCGGTGCAGAGGGTGCCCCCCATAACTCCCAGTCTGTTTCTCCCTCGGCGCCCTCCCTGGCCCCCAGTGTTTGATTTCCACCAGGCGGTCGATGGGCTTCAGGAGGTGCAGCGGCAAGCCCAGGAGGGGAAGAAGTGAGTACTGAGGCGCTTCTCGTGGCGGCTCCGTCCAGGAGCTGGTGTCTGGGGGAGTGTCCTGTCCTGCATGACGGGAGGGGAGGGGAACCTGGATCCGGAGTCCCTGGAGATCAGTCGCCCTCGTTTACCCCCAGCCTCCCCAGTCCTGAAACCCGAATGAGCCTGCCTCTCCCTGGGGTCACGACATCCTCACTGGCTGCCACCCCCGGGGCCTGCACCTGCTGTCTGTCACCTGTCACTGGGATCCCCTGCCAGCCTTGATCCCACACACAGGCCACAGCCCCACACGGTGCCCACATCCCGCCCGCCCTCACTTGATGGCCATATTTGGGGTCGTCCAAAGATATTTATTGGAAGGAGGGGGGACTGGTTCTCACATTCTCACACACATGCACACACATGCTGACATACGTACATGCACTCACACAGCTCAGCCAGACACAGGTGGCAATGCCGAGCCTGGGGCCTGGCCGGGGGTGCAGGGTGGGCATGGCTGGCTCCCAGTTCCCAGGAGGAAGTGTCCCCAGTGCTGGGCAAGAGGGATGGGAGGGCACAGTGGGACGCAGGGCCCCACAGCGGAGGCCAGGGGCCGAGGGCAGGGTTAGTTTGGGGCTTAGGACCATCTGCTGCCGCCCAGCCCCGGGGTCCCTGAGACATGGCCATTTGAGGAGTCCCGTCGGTTCTCACTGCCATCCAGACCCCTGGGCCCTTCCGCTGGGGAGGCGCCTTACATGGCACCCAGGGGTGGACATAGGTCTGGGGCGCTGGCTGGGGCCCCCAGTTTCCAGGCAGATCCCCCGTGCTCATGGCTGCGCCGTCTCTCAGCATCGGCACCACCAGGAAGGGCATTGGACCAGCCTACTCGTCCAAGGCGGCCCGCACCGGCCTGCGCATCTGCGACCTGCTGTCTGACTTCGACGAGTTTTCCGCCAGGTACCAGGCTGCCCATAGCCCTGGGGGACTGGCTAGTGTGGGGCCCGGGGGTCCAGCAGGGCCAAGGGGCTCAGTCACTGTCACCTCTGCAGATTCAAGAACCTGGCCCATCAGCACCAGTCCATGTTCCCCACTTTGGAAATAGACGTTGACGGTCAACTCAAAAGGCTCAAGGTAGAGCAAGGCGCAGGGGTGGCCGGGGCGGCAAGCGGTTCTGACGACTTACCTCACTGAGTGCACCTGTTTCAGGGCACAAAGCCCTTCTGGACGTTTCCAAGGCTGGGACCCCGTTCCTCCAGCCCTGTCTGGGGCTGTAAATGGCTGGGACCCCATTCCTCTAGCCCTGTCTGGGGCTGTAAATGGCTGGGACCCCGTTCCTCCAGCCCTGTCTGGGGCTGAAATGGCTGGGACCCCGTTCCTCCAGCCCTGTCTGGGGCTGTAAATGGCTGGGACCCCATTCCTCCAGCCCTGTCTGGGGCTGTAAATGGCTGGGACCCCATTCCTCCAGCCTTGTCTGGGGCTGAAATGGCTGGGACCCCATTCCTCCAGCCTTGTCTGGGGCTGAAATGGCTGGGACCCCATTCCTCCAGCCCTGTCTGGGGCTGTAAATGGCTGGGACCCCATTCCTCCAGCCCTGTCTGGGGCTGTAAATGGCTGGGATCCCGTTCCTCCAGCCCTGTCTGGGGCTGTAAATGAGGGCAGAGACAGACCCATAGGGGCACCAGTCATGCTGGATTAGGGCCCACCCTAGTGACCTCGTTTGAACTTTAATGACCTGCAGTACAGCCCCATTCTGAGGTCCTGGGGATTAGGGCTCCAACATATGAATTGGGGGACACATCTCACCCCATGATGGTCCTGAGGACAGTGCTGAGTCGCAGACAGGCCCTGGGCAGGGTCAGGTTTGCGACCAGGGGCCCCTGGCTGAAGGAAAATGTCTGGATGAGCCAAGCTATGGGGTGGGGTGGGAGCTGGGTGGCTTCCCCGGCCCCCACAGCTACATTCCTCCCTTGCAGGGCTTTGCCGAGAGGATACGGCCCATGGTCCGAGACGGCGTCTACTTCATGTACGAGGCGCTCCATGGCACCCCCAAGAAAATCCTCGTGGAAGGTGCCAACGCGGCCCTCCTGGACATTGACTTCGGTACGTCCCATGGGCTGATCCCAACGCACCGTCCCTTTCGTGTCTGCGGCAGGGAACGTGGCAGAGCCCCCTGAGGGGCTCTGCTGGGGGCTTATCCACCACTGCCCTCTGCCCAGAGAGCCCCCGGGGCTGGGGTGAACTGTGGGGGGGTGGAGGGTCCCCGACCGGTTCTGTCTTGCAGGGACCTACCCCTTTGTGACTTCATCCAACTGCACCGTGGGGGGCGTGTGCACGGGGCTGGGCATCCCCCCCCAGAACATAGGCGACGTCTACGGCGTGGTAAAGGCCTACACCACACGCGTGGGCATCGGTGCCTTCCCCACTGAGCAGATCAACGTGAGTCCCCAGCCCAGGCAGGGCCCCGAGGGGGTGCGGAGGGGGGTCAGGCGGCAGTTCACGCACACAGGGACCTGCCCTGTCCTCACCCAGGAGATCGGCGACCTGCTGCAGAACCGCGGCCACGAGTGGGGGGTGACCACTGGCAGGAAGCGGCGCTGCGGCTGGCTGGACCTGATGATTCTGCGATACGCTCACATGGTCAACGGGTTCACCGCGTAAGCACTTGTCACCGCGTGGCCGTCCCGGCACCATCGACACTGGGGGTGTCCCAGACTCCTGGACCCTACTGGAGCACCTGGAGCTGGGCGTCGGGGCCCAGGGCCACAGTCTCCCCCATGGGTTGGTCACTCCATCTAGACACTTCTGCACGGTGGGGCCACAGTGGGTGGTGATGCTGAGTTCTGTCCCGGGCACTCAGAGCTGGTGAGCAACACCATGAAGGCCAGAGGGCATCTGGGCATCTGTAAAGGATTAAAATAGTTCATCTATAGATGGAGGGGTTGCAAACCCAGAGCAAAAGGACTTACACCCTTGTCCTGACAGACCCAACACGCCACTCCTGGGCCGGGATGATGGGAGCTCAGGGGCAGGGCTGAAAGGGAGACAGAAAAAGCGAGAACCTGGTGTGAGGTCCAGGGGTTAGGGCTTGGTGGGAGGAAGAACCACGAAGCTGGAAGCCGCCATTGGCATTGGAGGTGTGGACATGGGCTGGGTCTCCATGGGCAGCCTGGGCCAGTGGGCAGAGCAGCGTGAATGAGCCTGGGCATGGGCTCTGGGCTAAGACCCCAAATGTGGCAGGTGGAAGGCAGGTGGGGCAATGCCGCCGTGGGCGCTGGAGGTGTGCCCAGCCTGCCCTCTGCGTTCCTCCTGAGCCTCAGCTCTGTCTTCTGTTCACGGAGGCAGAGGGGAAGCGTGGAGGAGGCAGACGGAGCCGTGAGCACGTTTGCCCACGGCTTCTCCATTTGTGCTCCTGGTTTGGATAGGCTGGCTCTAACGAAACTGGACATCTTGGACGCCCTGGACGAGATCAAAGTCGGCGTCTCCTACAAGCTGAACGGGAAAAGGATCCCCTATTTCCCAGGTACTAGTGGGAGGTGGCTTCCCGTGGTGGGCAGCTGCCCCTGGCGCGGGGCAGATGTGACCTGGGGACCTGGCGTGTGCAGAGGCTTCGCTTGTCTGACCACTGGCCAGCACAGGCTGAGGGGCTCTGCCTGGTCTCGGGGTCCCCGCAGGTTCGTCCCGCAGTTTGGGAAGGGCTCAGAGGGACTGGCCTCAGTGGCGGGTGAAAGGCAACTGGGCACCAGCCCTGGAGCTCTGGGGGACCTGCAGGCACATGGGCGTCTAGGCCCACCTCCGGTTAGCAGGCGTGCACTGCTCTGGAAAACCTAAAACTCTGAAGATGGAAAGACGACTGTCTGACCTAAGAAAACGCTTTCATGTGGTCTGTGTAAGACCTAGCTGGGGTTCCCACACACACCCCTCCTTTGAAAAGCCTGCAGGCCATGCTGTTTTCCTGGAGTTCACATTTACGCATCTGGACTGTGGGTCACACAATGATCCCAAGCCCACCAGCGGCACCCTCCCTCGGTGGCTGTGGGCAAGCTCCCCCTCCCTCCCCTGTCGGTGTAGACACCCCAGTGCCTGCCAGGGCCCCCGACTTTTACTACTGACCCTGACCTTTGAGTGGACGCAGCAGGAGTGTGGTATGACCCCAAGGTCAGGGCCCAGGGGACTGTGCAAACCCAGAGGGGGCTGAGGCTCAGGACCCTCGGGGTGGACGGCGTGTTCCAGCATCTTCCATCAGTCGGCATCTGCGAGCCCAGGGATCCCTGCCCTGGGAAGGGCAGGGGGCATAGCTCCTTCAGGATTTCTTAACACTTTATTTTTTAAAATATATTTTTTTAATGGACTTCAGAGAGGAAGGGAGAGGGAGAGAGAGGTAGAAACATCAATGATGAGAGAGAAACATCACCCATCGGCGGCCTCCTGCACGCCCCCTACTGGGGATCAAGCCCAAAATCCAGGCATGCGCCCTGACGGGGAATCGAACCGTGATCTCCTGGTTCAGAGGTCAGTGCTCAACCACTGAGCCACGCTGGCCAAGCAGGATTTCTTAACACTTTAAAATCTCAGCGCCCCTTAGGATTTCTGGACAGGGTCTCTGGTGCTACTCAGATGTCACCCATGGACATCCCAGCAGGGCCCACGGTGAATCCGCGTGTAGGCGGACATGTCCCCTGGTTGGAAGGGGTACAGCCAATGTCTGAGAACCTGTCCCTGATCCTGAGAAAACCAAGCAGGGCAACTTGCCCTCCTCACCACTGAGCCCCTAGGGAAGCAGACCCCAGGCTGGGGATCCCTGCTGCCTAGCATCTGTGTGGTGATGGAGCAGACGTCTGAAGGACACCGCCACCCCTGTGTGTCCCCAGCTAACCAGGAGATCCTGCAGAAGGTGGAGGTGGAGTACGAGACGCTGCCTGGGTGGAAAGCGGACACCACGAGTGCCAGGAAGTGGGAGGACCTGCCCCCCCAGGCCCAGAGCTACGTCCGGTTTGTGGAGAATCACGTTGGAGTAGCAGGTGGGTGCCCTGCCCGGCCACCCTCCCCCTCCCCCTCCCCCTCCCCCTCCCCGAGGTGCCCCAGCCTGAACAACTCTTTTGCCTTCCAGTGAAATGGGTTGGTGTCGGCAAATCAAGGGACTCGATCATCCAGCTGTTTTAGTCGGTGACAGAGCCTACCCCAGCAGGCACAGCGCATCCTGTGCCCTCCGGAGCCAAAGTCGATGCTGTAAAAAAGAAATATGAAACGATTTTCTGGACTTTTATATTTCTCCTTAAGCCTTCAGCTCGACCCATGGATTTCCACGAGCATTTTAAACATCCAGAAGCCAGCACTGTGCACGTTTTTACGATCCTGCTGTTTGGAATGAGCCGAGGTGCTCGAAGCGTGGACCTTAGGTGGCTTGTTTGTGTCTCGTGGTTGTATGTCGAGTGGGAGCAGTGTAGCAATAAACATCCGAGAGCCACTGAACGGCCGTGGTCGCACATGTTTTGTTCAGACTTTGTCATTTTGTCTTGACTTTTAAACACTAGAAGGCGCCACCGATGCTTTGCCGGCACAGCAGCCTGGGTGACCCACATGTTTGGTTCACAAAACCAAGTGTCTGTTTGCTCAGAGCCAGTCTGAGTAAGAGAGGCCGCGGCAGTAAATATGTTTTCCAAAACCAAACACTTAAAAGATTTCACTCTAGAGCCTGAGCACCCGCTCCCCCTCTGCTGGGTGACAGTGCCACCCTGCCCATCTCTGTGTCAGCAGGTCCCCGCCTGGCCCTCTGGGTCTCCATGGATGGGCCAAGCCACTGGTCACGAGCCTGTTCCTGGGGCTCCACCGTGCTCTCAGACGTCTCTGACGGGGCCCAGGATGGCCGCAGGAACTTGCAAGAAGTAGGGAAAACACATTCTGCACCAGCATCCTTGGGCCTCACCATCCCCAGCAGCGCAACTGCGTGGGGTGCAGGTGACAGGGACACACAGAAACGGCCTGAGTTTCCAAAGAATGATTTCCTCCCTCACAACACAGCAGGAGAGACGGAGGGAGAGAGCCTGAGGCAGGTGAGCTCTGGGGACCCCGGCCCCCGACGGCCTCCGGGAAATGGCTTCTCCTTACGAGATGACTGTCTGGTAACCTCTTGCTACCACTGAGATGCACAATTCTGACAGCCAATCAGAGTCTACATTTTTTTAAAATATATGCTTTTATTGACTTTTTTAGAGAAAGAGGAAGGGAGAGGGAGAGAGAGAGAGAAACATCAATGAGAGAGAAACACTGATGGGCTGCCTCTTGCACACCCCCTACTGGGGATTGAGCCCAAAACCCGGGCATGTGCCCTGACTGGCAAGGGAACCAGTGACCTCTTGGTGCAGGGGCCGACCGACGCTCATCTAACTGAGCCACACTGGCCGGGTAAGAGTCTGTATTTTTCAAAAGAGAGAAATGGCTTCCAGCTGCGTAGAGAGCATCCAGCCTGGCCTCGCGAGGTGAGCCTGCCGTTTTAACTTGGGAGTGGCGGGAAGGTTTCCATCTGGGTTCTGCGGTGGCCACTAAACCCTCTGCTCGGACACGGGTTGGTGCTGCATTTCCTCCATCTCTGGACAAAATCTTCGGGAGGAAGCCCCAGGCTGTGACGCGGCATACGTCACGAAAAGAAGACTGGCACCTGTGTAGATTGAAGAAGAGATTTTCCCCGGCCACCTGAAGACAAGCCCCGGAGCAGAGCTCTGGGAAGCCTTGAAAAGGTCCGGCTGCAGGAACATGAGGGGTGCTCGTGGGGGCGGGAGCGCCGAGGGGAGCACAGGTGTGCACCTGCTGTTTCATCAAGTCACGTGCATCCAGAGACGAGCAGCTTTACGTCAGCGGCAGAGAATGTGCAGATAGGGTGGGGCCTGGAGCACCTGGAGTCGAGAGTCTGGAAAGGGGTCTGGAAGCAATTATCTTGAACCTTTTATCGGGACATAGAAAAAACAGGTGGCAGTCTCTAATCACCTGCCTCTGTGACTGGGGCTGTTGGGGAGTGCACGTGGCCAGCCCCACCGTCAGCCTCGCCCCAAGGCGAGGAATGCACTCTGTCCCCTTGGTCACTGAGCAGGTTGGAACAGCTTGGACACCCTTTCCTGTCTCACCTCTCTGCACATTTTACAGGTGAAAGCGCATCGGCTTAGAGAAGTCCTGCTTCCCCAGCACCGACCGGCCAGGGGAAGGGGCTGTGTCCTTCGAGGGGTGGGCTCGTACAGACACCCCGTTATTCAGTATCGGATGTTTTGAGAGTCTGAGTTATTATAATAAGGGGGTTCTCTGTACTTTGCACCAATAACACAGCCCCCCTGTAGATGAGCTCAGAGTGGTCTTAGTTCAATATGTGGATAAAAGACAAATAGGAGATTTGGTAATGTTGTTGGATAAAATGTATTTTTCCCCCTGCGCTTTGGAAAGCTGCCAGTTTCCTTGGAATTAAATACTCACCTACCGCCCGGCGGTGTGGCCCAGTGGGCTGAGCACCCTCCCCTGCACCGGGAGGTCACAGGTTCGATTCCCAGCAGGGCCCGTCCCCAGTGGGGGGCCTGCAGGAGGCGGGGATCAATGTTTCCCTCCCCCTCTTGCTTCCTCTCACGTGCTCATCTAGCTACCCCCAAACCACCGCACTCCTGGGCACTGACCCACAAGCAGTGGGCACAGATGTCCAGGAAAAGTCTTACCGGGAGTGTTCAGAGCAGCTGCCTTCGTTACCGCCCACACCAGGCACCAACCCAGGTGCCCGTCGACAGGTAGACAAGCTGTGGTCCATCCACGCGCGGAACCCGCTCAGCCGCAAAAGGAGCGGGCCGCGGCGGGACAGGACGCGGGCGGCCTCGCGGTCAGCGTGGGGGGCAGCGGGCGAGCGCCGGGGGCGGGGAGCGGGGCACCCATCACTCCTGCGGGGGCCCAGGGACGGCCGAGTCGCCCAGGGGTGCGTGCCCAGCGCCGGGCGTGGAACTGCGGGTGTAAGGACACAATTTCGCTGTATGTACATTGCACCCCCATTTACAAGTAAAAGCAAGAGCAGACGTTCTCTTTTTAAACTAAATTTATTGGGGTGACACTGGTTAATACGGTCGTGAGTTGTAAGTCTCTGATATTGTAACATTGTAACAATGCGCCGCGACAGCGCCGCTGTTTCGTGCTAACGCCGCAGCACCTGTGCGCCTGGGGGGACACCCCGGCGGACGTGACGTCACCCGGGACGTACAGCGAGACCACGGCGTCGGCTCGTCACCGGAAGTGCATCGGGCAGGAGCCGGAAGAAGCCCCGGGAGGCAGCGGTGCGGCCCGAGCCAAACGGAGCGGCTGTGGGGAGGGACTTCCGGGCGGCGGAGGACTGGGGCCCGGGGAGCCCGCGCGCCCCGCGGTTCCGTCGCAGCAGCCGCGCCCGCCTGCTCCGGGGACGCCCCCGGGCGTGCACACGTCACTCTGTACTTCCGTGAGGATGGGAATCCGACGAAGTGAAAATTAGGAGAAAGGGAGTTACCCGCTAACTCTGGTGACTTAAACGAGGAAATATCACCGGTGTCGACAGTTGTTTACCGACCAAGAACGCGGGACACCTGCCCCTCCCGCAGCCCGGGTGCCTCCCGCGAGCCCTGCCCCAGGGCCGCCTTCGGCCCGGCCCGCGGCGCGCGCTCGCGGCCCCGCCCGCTCCCAGCCCCGGCGCGCCCCTTCGCCCTGGCTTTTTCCCGCGCGGGGAGCTAGCCCCGCCCCCGATAACTCCCTGGCCTATCCTGCGCCGCGCTGGGCACGAGCCCCGCCCCTGCCCTCTCCCCCGGCCTATCCCGCGCGGCGCCGCGCGCGAGCCCCGCCTCCACCCTGCGCGGGGTTGGCGCGCGCGTGTGACGTCACGAGCGTGGCCGGGCGCGGACGCCGAGCTCCCCGGGCCCGCGGCGATGCCCAAGCGGGGCTGCCCCTTCGGGGACGCGGCCCCGCTGCAGCTCAAGGTCCGCGTGGGCTGGAAGGAGCTGGGCCGCGGCGTGTGCGCCGAGCGTTACTCGCGGGAGATCTTCGGTGAGTGCGGGGTAGCGCGTCCTCCCTGCGACGCGGGGCTCGGCCCGGCGGTCCCCACAGGCCGCGCCCCGGGAGCCGGGGGTCGGGAGCAGCGAGCGGGGCGGCACTGCGCCCCGGGAGGAGTGCCCCCGCCTCCCCAAAACTGGCGGCCCGTGCGCGGCACCGCCTCCGGCTGGGCCCCGCGGGGATGCCGGGCGCGCGTACCAGCCGACCCTGGGGGCCCGGCACCGGGGGCCCTGAGGCCCAGCGAGAGGCCGGCGAGTGGGGCGTCCTGGGGCCAAGCCGACCTGGGCCCGCGCTAACCTGGAGGGGTCTGCGGGCGCCCTCCCTGCCCGGCACCGCGCGCGCAGGGTCTGGGGGACCAGCGGGAGGAGGAACGGCCGGGATGGCCCGGCGCGCTCGGGTCGCTGCGGGACCACCCGCAGGGGTGGCCTTGTGTCCTGGAGGAAGAGTCCGGGCTGAATCCTGCAGGGCGGGAGGAGGGGCCCGCAGAGAGAGGGAGGGACGGCTTGTGCAAAGGCCCGGACGCGGGAGGTGCAGTGGGATTTCGTGTGGCCCGAGGTCCAGTTGGGGTGATGGGGAGGGCAGCGAGCCCTCGGAGGCCTTCTCACCTAGCGCTCTCATGCAGATGTTTAGGTGCGTTGATATTATTGACCATCAATTTGGGGCAGCTGCTGCGTGGAGCTTCCCTTACTGAGGGGTGGCGGCCACAGATGTGCGCCCGCTGAGCAGTTAGAAAGTGCCCTGGGTGTTTGTCGTTGAGGGGTGCTGCGATCTGCCCCCCGAGACCCTGGTTCACTCCTCCTGCTGCCCGCATTCACCCAGCTACCAGCACTCGGAGCCACTCTGCCCTTAGTTTCCTCCTGTACTCGAGCTGTAGACACAGCTGCTCTCCGAGGCCGTGCAAGTGATAAAAGTCAGTGAAGCTGGGGGAACTGTGGCTCATCTGCAAGTGTGTGTCCCACCGGGAAATTCAGAACCGTAGACACAGCAGGCAGCCAGAGCTTAAAATGGGAACCAAAGTGGTCTCTCTGCCTTCTCCCTGATCACCATCCTGGAGCATTTGCAGGGCCCGGTGACTTGCAGGCCCCTCAGGGAGCGGGGCTGGGCTCCCTGGGCCCCCAGCGTGAATTCATGTTTCAGGTAATGAACTGCCTGCTCCAGGCCGTCACCCTGACCACGAGACTTTGAAGACAAGCATTAGCCTCACAGCCTGACCCCCAGCCTGGTTCCCATCCCAGTGTGAGGGCAGGGGCCACAGGCGAGCCTAGATGAGGAGGACCTGAGTGTGGCGGGACTGTCACCAGACACTACATTTGAGCTACCGGATAACTGTTCTTGTCAACTCCACGTAGAGCCACCAGCTTCTGGCATTTTCACCCCGGCCCTGCTGGGACACAGCAGGAAGGACAAAGCATTTGGGGGGCTGTCCCCTGGCACTTGATCTTGTGAAAGCCTCTGGGTGACTGGCGTGTGGCGGATGGGAAGCCACTGCCCTGAGTGCAGAGCAGCCACCTCAGCCCCGGCTGCAGGGGTGGGGTCCGGTGGGGTCCAGGGCCCACAGAGGCCTGGAAAGTCCTCAGATACCTTTGTCAGGAGCTGGCTGCTGCCATGTTTCTTGCCAGCAGCTCTGCAGTGAGTGAAAGGGGTGCACAGTGGCCCAGGCTTGGAGGCCCAACTCTGAGCCTCTGTCTGTGAATTTGTGCTCGATGGCACAGACTACTCTGCCGGATGAAGCTGGCTGGCAGGGTGCTGGGGAGGAGCGGGCAGCGGTGAGGGGGGCCCACACCTTAAGAGAGCTGGGAGGAAAATGTGCAGTGACCGCGACAGAGCCTGGGTGGGGCTGCAGGGTCCCAAACCTCTCTGCAGGGGGTGGCAGCTGAGCCTGTGTAAGGAAGGGCAGGAGGCAGAGTGGACCCAGTTCACCGAGGGCAGCAGGGGGTGAGGGAGCCTGGAGAACAGAGCACAGAGGCGCCTTGCCACACCTGGCTTGCAGGACGAGTTGGCTTTGCCAAGGCAGCCACACTTCGAAGGTGTCAGTAGCAGTGCTTTGTCTCCCCAGAGAAGACCAGACAGCTCCTTTTTCACGGGGCGCAGGCCTGCATGGACCATGTGTGGGAGGAAGGCTGTGCTGTGGTTGACCTACCGGAGTCCCCGAAGCCAGGTCTCATGGAAGCCCCACGGGCCACGCGTGGGCAGATGCTGATCGGACCGGATGGCCGACTGACCAGGAGGGGAGCCCAGGCCTGCGAAGCCGGTGAGTGAGGCCGACAATAGGCGCTACCCAGCGGTGCACTAGGGATGGACATGGCAGGTGCCACCCTACCATCCGAGACATTGTCTGCCCAGTGGAGGTTGGAGCTGGGTCAACCCTGGGAGGCCCTGACTTGTGGAGTCTCTGCCCCCCATCGACACTCAAGTCAGGGAGTTAGGAACAGCTTCTGACTGTCAGGTTGAAAGGAGCAGAGACCCCCGCTTTCCCCACAGGTGGCCCCTGTGAGTGTCCCTCCCGCTTTCCCTGCAGGTCCACAGAGTCCTGTCTAAGTGGGAACAGCCTGGTTGTGTTGGTGTTCACCTCAGACTGTCATCTGTGTTGTTGGTTATAGTCCCTGGCCTACCCCTCGGTCTGGGTAGGACCCAGGAACCTCTATTAATCTGTGACACAGGCCACATGTTGAGACACACAGAGATGAAGACCGAGAGACTCCCAGTACAAGCAGGGAGGAGCTGGCCCTTCCAGCAGTGGCAGCCAGAGGGTGGGAGGTTTAGTAGCAGGAGTCACAAAAGCCCCTAGGCTCTCTCCCTATGAAGCAGGGCTGTGTGCCGTCCCTGCCCACAGGTGGTCCTGAGGGTCCGGGAAGGAGGGCCAGCCTGCCCCCGGGGAGGCAGTGGCCCGGCAGCTCCCAGCACTGCGAGGCCCCTGCCTGGCTGACAGGTGGTGTTTCTTCCTCACAGACGTGCCTGGGGCAGCGTCCAGAGCCTGCTCCTCGTGCGTGCGAGCTGTGGACGGGACAGCGGCGTGCGGCCAGTGTGAGCGTGCCCTGTGTAGGCGGTGTGTGCGCACGTGCAGCAGCTGCGGGGTTGTGGCCTGCACCCTGTGTGCCCTCGTGGAGTAAGTTCTGGACCCGCAGGTGGGTGGGGGGTGCTGCCCAGCAGGAGTGGACTGTATGAAGACTGTGGTCAGTCCTCTGGGAAACCCATGTCGCAGGCGGCCAGCTTGTCCCGGGCGTGATCTGTGGTCTACCACAGTTCTGTTCAGTGTTTCCAGCCCTGACGTCAGGACGGTGCACACGGCTCTCCTATGCAGGGTCTCCTCATTAGAGCAAGCCCTGATAGGTGGCAGCCGGTGCGCTGTGCTTGTCACGGCATATGTGTGGGATGGTTGTGGGCTGTGGAGCAGGAAGTGGAATGTTTGCTTGGCCTGTTACTCGAGTGTGTGAATGAGCGTGAGCCCACCGCAGCCCTGTGCCCTGTAAGAAGACGCATCCCCCAAGCAGCCTTGGAGCTGGTCTATAGACCTGGAACTAGCTTCGACCCAACCTCGGGAAGTTAGGGGGGCTGTCTAATGGGACAGAAAGCCAGGGAGGTGTGGATGGCCCGAGGAACGACCCAGGCCCCTCTGCGGCTCCCAGGAAGTGGGACCCAAGACTGCAAACGCTCCCGCCGTCTAATTTGGAGGTTATGTGTTGGGCGAGTTATGAATGTGACTTAGTCACACCAACTTAATTCTCCTGAATCACCGTGGCCAGTGACCACCTCAGTTGAGGACAGGAGCACAGCAACAGGGCAGGTAGAGGGCTCTGACTTCTCGGTGATGGTGCAGACCCAGCAGCCTTCTTGGTTTTCTGTAGTGTGTTGCCAATTTCCTGGTCTTGCCCGACTTCTCCTGATGAGTTTCCCCTGCGATTCCCTGCATTTTCTCTTATTTATCTTATTTGATGTAAACCATTGTGGTCCAGTAACCCCCAACTGGATACCTGGGAGGTTCTGTGGGGCCCCCATCCAGTATGACACCCAGGTTGGACCTCAGGCAGCTTGTTGACTGTGTCAGTCCATAAACACTCTGGCCTTTGTCCTCACGCTGGTGGCCGGAAGTCTGGGATGGGGCGTCTTGGGGGGTTCCTGCCAAGGCTGGGAGGGATCCCTCCAGCCTGTCCTGCATCCAGTGGTTGCTGCCAAGCTGTGGTGGCCTTCTGTGTCCTGCATTGTCTCCCCTTTGCATGAGTCCTTATCACATATTCTTTCTCAGGACATTCTCTTGCAGGGGTACCTCATCCTAGCTCACTATACCTGTGGCAAGTGGCCCCATCTCACGGTCAGGTCTCGCCTGGGGGTAGCGCCTCAGCAAGTAAACTTGGGGGGGACACAGCTCAGCCCTAACACCAGCTCTTCTCTCTCCTCCCCGCGGTGCCACAGCTGCAGTGACGTTCACGAGAAGGTGCTCTGCGCCAGCTGTGCCATGTTCGAGTGCTGAGGGCCTGGTGGATGTGGCCTTGCCTGGACGACCTCACTGCTAGATGACCTCACTGGCATCGGTGCAGAGGGACCTTGGGGGGGTGGGGGGGGCAGCCTTTTTGTTTGATATTTGTACTCATGGTGGCAATGAATAAATCCTATATATTTTGACCAGAGGACTGCTTATTTTAACAGTCCTGGGGGTGCTGCCTCCTGGTCATGTGACGGGCCGTGTGCTGGAGGGGCCCCCAGAGGAGTTAGGACCCCCATGTTGCTCTGGCAGCTCATTCAGTGCTCACTGAGCTCCCTGCGAGGTGCATGTCTGTCACCCAACCTTACAGGTGGGGAAACCAAGGCCACCCAGCCAATCTTAGTGAGAAAGGCTTTGACCCAGGTCGTCTGACCATTGTGCCAGCACCTCGGGGGGAGGGCGAAGTCCAGATTTTCCTGAGATGCCGCCATCACACACCCTCTGGGGGCCTCATTTATTCACACCTGCCCAGTCGTGGGCAGTCCCAGTGCTAAAGATCAGCCTGTTTCCACTTCCTGCCCCTCCTAAGGCAGCCTTGAGAGGGAAGAGCAGGTTTGGGTGGGACACGGGAAGGACCCCAGCCCCGCTGGCCCTCGCTGTCCCACAGGGCGTGCCACTCCCTGCCTGCTCGGGCCTTGCTAGCCAGGCAGGACAGCGCCCAGGAGTTACCTCTCTGAGGTGCCTGTCTCCTGGCACCCCAAGCTGCTCTCTCCAGATAGCTCTGCAGTTGTCCCCCCTGGGATGGGGCACAAAGTGAGGTCATGCTTGTGTCCGTGCCCATGACCTTGAAGCCTTTCCTGGCCGTGGAAGTATCCCTAAGGCATCCCTCCCCCATCACAAAAGAGGGTCCGGTGGGAAGGAGCAGATGGCACCCTCAGCTTGGCCAGCTGGGCCCCCACCTGACACCCCAGCTCCAGCTTTGAAGGCACCTCCCCATTTTCATACTGCACCTGCCACTCTTGGTGGCCATGTGCTCAAAGTCTGAGAATAATGGGCGGGTGTAGCTAGGTTTTAATTGTGTGAAAATACTCACAAAACTTGCCGTCTTCCCCACTGTTAAGTGCACAGCTCAGCAGCATTAAGCACATTCACTTATGTTCCCATCACCACCATCCTCTCCAAACGCCTGTCATCCTGTGAAACAGCCTCTGTCCCCGTCAATCCCTAACCCCTCCCCCAGCCCAACAGCACCATCACTGTCTCTGTGGGTCTGACTCCTTATATCCGGGACCTGTGTGAGTGGTCACGCAGTGTCTGTCCTTCTGTGTCTGGCTTATTTCACTGAGCGTGACGTGCTCAGGTCCATCTGTGTCCATTGTGCTGTAGGTGTCGGCGCGTCCGTCCTTCCTAAGGCTGAGTACACTCCACAGTGTGGGTCGACCACACTGGGTTATCCGTCCCTCCTTGTGGACACAGTTGCGTCCACGTCTCAGCTGCTGAGACTGATGCCGCTGTGAACGTAGGAGTACACGTCTCTTGGAGCCCCTGCTTTCAGTTCTTTGGGGTGTATGCCAGGAAGTGAGGTTGCTGGGGTGGCGGTTGCTATGTGTTAATTGCCTGAGGTTCCTCCACTGTTCACGGCTCACAGGGTCCCGTGTGACACACATGGTCATTATCTGAAACCTGGGCCTCACCGCCAGAGCATCGTGTGTGGCTTTTGCTGTTTGTGGCTTACAGAGAAGCTGTGCCTGTTGTCACTGCTGTGATGTGACACTCAGCATGTGAAAACTGAGGGGACAGGGGCCACCCAAAGGACTAGGACTGCTTGACGTGCCCAGGCCTGGACTGTCCCCCACCCCAGGCACACGTGGATTCAGGATACAGGTGCCAGGCCCCATACACGTCCAGGCGTCCTGGCACCCCTGCAGGTGGCACCCACTCGGGATGAGCCAGGTCCTGTTACCTGCTAGGTGCTGGCTCCTCTCCTCACCACCAGGTGGCGCCCACAGCACACCCTGCTGGGCTGCTCTGCTTGGGCGGGGGGACTGGACACCCTCAGCCCCACAGGACCTTGGCCAGCTCTGGGTCCTGCAGGGTCCTTCCTGATGGTCAGATGACCCATGAGCATGGGGCAGCCAGGGTAACCCCCCCTGCAAGTCCTGTGGGAGCTGGTGGGGAGACATCTTCCCTCAGAAGCTGTCCTGGGGTCTCCGCCAGAAGGAGAGTGCTCCCCACAAGCAAAACAAGCCACAAAGTTGAAAAGCCGTTTTTATTGAGGCATCTGGAGGGAAAGTCTCATAATAGTAAAAATACTAAAGTTGAATGTAAAAAAACGCCATGGTGCAGCGCAAGGCGCGGACGACGCAGTGACGGCCCCTCCAGGGCGTCAGGCCGGGCAGCGGAGGGTGAAGCTTCTAGAGGACAGATGCTACCAGGGGAAGCCATCAGGGTGGGACGCCCGAGGGACAAGAAGGGGTGGGGAGGGGCTCTCCTCTAAGATTAGACCCCCAAATGCACATGAACAGCGTAACAGCAGCAGGTTCCAACCTGCTGCTGTCTCAGGGGCGAACCTCAGCCCAGCCCCAGGCCCATCTTGAGGGCCACTGTCCTCACCTTTGCACTGGGGCTGCCGTTTGCCCCACCTGAGGGAGAGGAAGCCAGGCAAGCTCACCCCAACTGGGTTGCTTCTGGTGCCTCCGGGCTGGGTGGGGACAGGTGACAGCCAGGGACAGCTGGCGAGAGGGACTGAGGGGCCGCGGGCAGGGCCCACCCGGACCCCTGATTGCACGTGGCTGCAGAAGTCCTCAGCATTTCCTACGTGACTCTCGTCTGAAGGCGAGACCACGTCTGGAAAATTGGATGAAATAAATTAAGAAAAACCGCAGGACAACCTTCCAAGTGGCTGGCGAGCCCTGCCCACAGCACGAATCTTCCCACACATGCTCGGAGCAGTGTGGTTCCTCCAAACGCATCCAGAAAGAAAAACATTCAGGTACAGGTCGTCTGCACAGGCTTCCCCCAATCCACGGAGCTGGCATCCGGCGGTGTAGCCACCACTCGGTGTCCACCAGCCCACTGGGCTGGCCCTGCTCAGGCCGTGCCGCTGGCTGAGTAGGAGAACTGTGGGAAGTGGGGCCTCCGCTCGCTGTCCACACAATCCATGTTGTCGTCTGTGGGCAGGCAGGAGACGCGGCTCAGACTCAGGGCCAAGCATCCAGGAAAACAGGCAGGCCCCTGAGGCTCTGGACTCCGTGATCCCGACCCTCCAGTGCTAGGGGCAGAGGGACAGTGGCCCTCCCGCCTTGATCAATACCCTCCAAAGGGGACCTTTCCTATGAGAGCTGAGCCTGCAGGCCTCCCTGGCAGGAGGGGTGTTGGCAGGACGTGGCTCCTCACCTTGGTCCGGCGGCGTTATGGTGATCATCTGGGCTGTGAACTCCTCGTCAAAATACCTGGTGTCGGTCTCCGATGTGACCTGGGGCTTGAAGGGCGGGATGAGCTGTGGGCGGGGATGGGGGCAGGTCACAGGCTGGCTCTGCACTGCCCAGCGCACCCTCCCTGACCACTGCCCCAGGGAGCTGAGCCCACTGCACTGTCTCCAGGAAGTATAAGTTGTCACCCACCCAGACAGAGCTCTAGGAAGGAGACTCCCCCAGGAGGGCGGCTGTCTAGGCCCACCGGACGGCCCCTCCGCCAAGGACAGGGCGAGCCTGGCTCAGCAGCCCCTGCAGGTGATGGGAGGCAGTGCAGCCCAGCTCTGAACCCCCCCCCCACACACACACACACTTCCAGGCAGAAGGGGGCGAGTCCATTCCTCTAGCTCTTATTTCACTTTCAGGTTTTCTCATGAACTGGGAAGGGGTACAGGACACCATGGAACGAGGTGTGCAGGGGGGGCTCCCTCCCAGGTGCCATTCATACCCCTCCCTGACCGTCCCACTCAGCCCAGCTGCTGGGGGCTTCCACTTTGATAACTCGTGATGCAGGGGACAGTCACATCCCCACAGTCCCTCCACCCACCCAGGCTGGTGAGTGGCAGCCCTGCCTCCCCCAGGCCCCAGGGAGCAGAGGCCAATGCCAGCCAAGTGGAGGGCAGGGCTCAGGGGACCCACCACAGCCCTGGAGGGGCCCAAAGAGTAGGTGGCCAGTGCTCGTGCCCACCCATGCCAGCCCCAGCCAGGTGCCCTGGGGCACAAGAGGAACTGCTCTGCACAAGCCCCACCCTGACATGCCCCCCAAAACACATGGGCTCCTAAGGCCTCCTGCAACTTCCCACCCGGGAGATGATGGGCCTGGGCTTCCTCTGTCCCAGCTGGCTCTGGGCCTGGCCCTTCAGGACTCCCATTTGGAGGGGGGTGGATAGGGGAGTGCTGAGTGTGGGGCCTGCCCAGCCTCAGGCATGGCTCAAGGATCACAGCGTGGCCTCACTGAGTCCGCAGAGGACTCACCAGGACACAGGGGTAACCGTAAAGGGATGTGCACATGGGGAGAGGGTGCTGCAGGTAAGCCCCCCAAAATTTCCCAGACCAGGCGTGGGGCTGCCCTCAGGAGCGAGTGGAGTCTTGGGTCAAGGCTGGAGGAGTTGAGCCCTCGGAGAGCAGGGCCAAGAGGTAGAAGACCTCTCAAGGGGTGGGGGTCCCCTGTCTCGCAGGGAAGACAGGCCCAGCCGCCCACGTGTGGCCCTCGATGGACCCACAGGGGAGGGGCGGGCTAGAGATGGAACAGGAGCACGCTTGCTGACGGTGCCCAGCACACCCAGGTACTGCCTTTCCCAGCTTGTGGGGCCACCACACCAGCCTGGACAGGGGCCTGGGGCGCCTAGGGTTCCCCAGAGGGATGTGTGCGGGAAGCAGCCGACTCGCTCCTGGGAGGCCCCCTCAAGAGCCAGACAGGCGGGTGTGATCCCAATCCCACAGCCCAGAGGGCAGCCCGGCGTTCCCTGCAGCGTGAGGGACTGAGGTCAGACCACGCGAGGAACTGGGAGAGCAGGTGGGACCCCCCACTCTGCCGCCAGCATTTAGCTCAGAGCACCAGGGCAGGGAACCCAGTGCCCGAACCTGACAAGGCGTCACTCGCGGGAAACCACATGCACACAGCTCCTCCTGGGAGGAAGAGGGGGGACTCTGCGCAGTGGTCAGGAGGACTGGGGTGCAGCCTCTGAGCCCCGGGAGGGTGCGGGGCGGGGTGCATATGGGCGTGAGCAGGAGGGTGTGTGAGTCAGCGTAGGGGGGTAGGTGTGTGGGTGGGTGCGTGGGTGACTGAGCAGGCGGGTGTGCGCCATGGGCGGGTGTAAGCGCTGGGTGTGCACCTTCTTCTCGTATACGTCCTGCCACACGATGCTGGCAAAGAAGCCGTGCTGCATGATCTCCTTGGCGTCCTCCGAGCCCCCTCCAAGCCTGCAGAGCACACAGGACCTGGTGATGGCACCACCCCCCGCCCCCAGGGCGCAGGCCTCCCGCCTGCCCCTCTCCCGCTGGTGAGGCCGGGCTGCCAGACAGCGCTGGACAGCGGGGACTGGGCCAGTGAGGACAGTACAGTGGGGACAGGTCCCAGGGCAGGGGGGACGCACGGCTCTCTGGCGGAGCCCCAGCAGGTACAGAATGCTGGGTGGGCAGGAGGTGCCGGAGGGGTGGGGTCGTCCCGAGCACGTGTGAGGGGCCCCGGCTGACCCAGCCCCTCTGCCTGGGCCAGTCCTGGTCGGGGACATCACACGAGAGCCACGGGGTGGCCTGGAGACGGCCCGGCGCGCTCCCTGGGGACAGCGGGGCCACTCACCTCTGCTTGGGGTCCTTCTTGAGCAGCCCGGACAGCAGGGCCTTGGCCTCGGGGCTGAGCGTGCGGGGGAAGCGGATCTCCTCCATGAGGATCAGCTCGAAGAGCTTCTCGTGGTCCTGGTTGTAGAAGGGCAGCCGGCCGCACATCATCTCGTACATGACCACGCCCAGCCCCCACCAGTCCACGGCGCGGCCGTAGTCATTGTCCTCCAGCACCTGGGGGACACGGCAGGGTCACAGGCGGCCGGGACCCAGGGGCTGGGGGCTCAGGGCAGGCAGCAGGCGCACACCTCTGGGGCCAGGTACTCGGGGGTCCCGCAGAAGGTCTTCATGGTGGCCCCGTCCTTGATGCCCTCCTTGCACAGCCCGAAGTCGGTGATCTTGATGTGCCCGTCTTTGTCCAGCATCAGGTTCTCCAACTGCGGGGAAGAGGCCTCCGGTCGGCCCCGGCCGCGGGCCAGCCCCCGCCCCCCTGGGCCCCAG